>NC_142760.1:12786564-13427062 GCF_054948205.1 Urtica dioica subsp. dioica | reverse complement strand
TGTTTATGGAGTAGTTCATCTTGGAGGAATCACGAGATGCGGGGAGAGTTTCTAAGATCATATCTATGACACTCTTCCCATCAATCTCAGATCCTAGGATTTCCATTTTATTTAGAAAACTAATGATCAGTATCATAAAGTCTCCAACAGGAGTCCTAGCCTTCATGTGACAGTTCATAAACTGACGGACTGCTTGTTTCCTTGTTTGACGCCCTTGCCCTCCAAACATCTCAAGGAGGTTGTAGAGCATTTTGGCGGCAGTCTCGATGTTACGATGTTGCTCTTTCAGCATATTGTTCATAGATGCCAAGATATAGCACCTCACAATCTCATCGGATCGAAGCCAGGCCGCTAAGGCGTCATTGTCGTCTTGAGTCGAATCATCATTCATCAGAGGAGGACACGGGGTGGTGAGTACCCATTTGTGCTTGGTAAGGATTATGTCGAGGTTATGTTTCGAATCTACGCAGTTTTTGTTTTCGAGTTTGTTAGAGGAAAGGAGGAACAAGTTTGTTAGAGACAGGTTGCTTAATTAAGTTGAAACAAGTTTATGATTAGTCTTTGGTTTAGGATTTAAGTTTTATTTAAGACTTAGATAAAATCCAAAGGTGCTATAAACTAAACGATAATTTACTCCTTTGAGGGAAGGCCGCAAAAAATCTCCATTTATAAGTAAATGACACATCATTAATGCTTAGCCAAGATGTCAATACACCAATTTTGACCAGCCACTTAAATTTGTTTGATCACACACATCCTTTCGCAGGGCCTCGAGGGAGGATTACTAGGGATTGAGTCTAAGTGTGTAACCAACCACTTAGTCCAAAAGATTGACTTTGAAAAACAATCCGCCGAGGGGAGGTCTTGTCTCATTGTCTCACTTTCGGATTTAGCTCATTGAGCAATGATCAGTGCAAAGCGCTCTTGAGTACTCTCATTTAAGAGAGGACCACGAGGGTGACTCTTAGTCTAGCGACAATTGCACTTTTCATTAGTGTTGGGGATCGTGGGTACATCGACTCTTATAAGTTCGGAAACGATTTTCCTAGTTATAGAGCGATAGAGTGGACAACTAGAAGAGAATCCTAGATATTCATGTTCAGAGCAGTATTAGTGCATAAAGGCACAAGGTACATACTCGATCTTTTCCTATTTTCTATTTCGGGAAAGTGCGTGAGGGAAGTGTGAACTTCAACTCTCTCGAACACTTGAAAGTTTGAGATTACACATCTTTTTATTTTTCGGCTTGTCTACAAGAAGACCTCCCACTCAAATTTTCAAGAGCATATATATTTTGAACATATGTGATATAGATATAGTTTTGAAAACATTTTGAAAATTTATTTGATTTGGATGACAAAATATTTTTCAAGTTTGAAAGTGAAAACGGTTTTTCAAAATTCAAACTAGTTTTGTAAAAATTCAATTTCAATTAAACTTTCAAAAATCAAAACATTTTAATCTTACACATCATGTTTATAATCTTATGAAAAACATTTTTGCTCAAGAAATTTTTCTCATTAGAGTTCTATAAGTCATGGTAGTGGGGCTGAAAATCCGGAATTCTAAAAAGCTGGAGTTTCGGAACAGCCGCGCACCTCGGAGTTAAATCGCCATAACTGGCGGCTCCCATGTCCTTTTGACCTGAAACAGGTAGCATTGGACAGAGGACAGACAGAGCTTTAATTTTATTCAAGAATCATTAAATTTCTATTTCGGAGCAGAGAGTTATGCCACTTTTACTGCGGGTTTTACTCTACCTCGAAAAAAAAGAAATAATTAAAGTTAGGTCCTTTTTAGGTGCGAAAAAGAATCGAGTGTAATGGAACGTTTTAGGATGTTGTTAAAGCTTTTATTTGTGTTTTATTAGCAAGGTAATAACATGATATAAAAGAAATAAAAACATGCATAAAACGATTCAAGTAAATAAAAGAAACTAGCAAGACAATATAACTAGTCACAAAATTACTCGAAATTTCTCAAACCTTTAAAACACGTTTTTCAATAAAAAAAAATTAAAAACTTTTAGAAGTGATTCTAATGTGTTTTAATATCATCCCAAACTCATAGAAAATCAACATGATTTATAATTTAAAGGCATGAGCAATAAATTAAAAACAAATCTAAGAAAACAATTCTAACTTGTCACAAAATAAGTAAACTTTCGAAAACGATTTTCAAGCTCATATTTTTAAATACATGTTGTTACCGGTCCATTCCGGCCCGGTACGGCAACGACAACATATGGCGGCTTCCCCGAGTCTTTCCCGGCGCACGGCCACCTCAGAGCCGGCCATGGCCGAGTCAGAGCCGGCCATGGCCTCCACGGCAGAGTCAGAGCCGGCCATGGCCGAGTCAGAGCCGTCCATGGCGGGTCAGAGGCAGCCCTCGGCCAAGGGGTTGTTCATGACGCTCCTTGGTCGCCTATAAATATAGGGGTCTCTCCCCTAGTCCATGTAATCCATTCTTGAGTACTGAAACGCTGTCGAACTCGTACCTCGCTCGTTTCTCTCAAGTCTCGGCCTCTAAACACCTAAACCCTCTATATCCACCTCAATCCTACTAATGTTGAGCGTCGGAGAGGTAAACAGAGGCACCCCCTCTGTTTCCCCTTTGTAGTTCACACCTCTTTTTGTTTGCTTTTCAGGCGCCTGGACGAGATTGACACCACCAACAGCTAAGGGATGGCTTGGGATACCAAGCCCGACACGCTCGAGCCGAAGTGAGACCACTTGGTCTGGCCTTGGGTCTAACCACTTTGGGCTCCTAAATAGTTGTCCGAAATACTGCGACAACATTTTGGCGCTAGAAGGAGGGGATCTCTCGACCTTGACGACGCATTCCCTCTACCAGTTTTCTCCCTTTGTTCTCACGACTCTCGAGAGATGAGTCACATTCCCACCACCTCCGCGGGTACCCGAGGGACGAGCTCGAGGTACGGCCTTCGACGCCTCGCACATCGTCTTGAAGGGCAACCTCGCGATAGCGAGAGCCAGCCCAAAGACCCGATGAATGACCCCGAGGCCGAGCTCCGAGAGGACACGGCCCGACGGCTTGCGGAGCTCCTTGACCGTCCCGGCGTCGACGGTACGCTCATAGCCAATCTCCTCGGCTATGACATTGAAGATAGGTCCGCCCGAGACGACTCCGACCCCGACTATGTGGGGGAGTCGAGGACCGATGAGGCAACGCCTAGCCGTGCCCCTTCGCGGCCCGAAAGGTCTAACGATGCTTTGGCCGGGCCGTCGCACCTGGCACGACAGCAGGCGCGGTTACATTCCCGGGGACTCGCCCCTTCGGTTTCAAGAGGCGGCCGGACACGGCCTCTCGCCGAGGAGAGAGCGACTCTGGTAGATGATGGGGCCGATAGCCGAAGCGCTCGCCGGACGGTTCGACCAAGGGCGACATCGCCTCGCCCCGCTCCAAGCGTGGACCTTAGAGAGCGCCTGACGGCACAGAGAAACTCCCGAGGGGAGGATCTCCGCCAAAGGCTCAACTCTCGGAGGGACGCGCTCCCCGCCGCGACTCTCGGCCTGCGTCAGGCCAATATCGTGGACCAAGCGTCCAACGAGCGCCAACCGGTGACTCCCGTGGCCCCGACGGTCAGCCCTGCTAACGGGCTTGACATGGTCACGATGATTCAGAGCCTCCAAAATCAAATCATCGAGATGAGGGAGTCAGGGAGGCAAAGGCCGTACGGAGGGATCGAGGAATCATACTCTCCCTTCGCCGCGCAAGTTCTCGCGCAACCATGCGTGGGAAACTTCAAGTTACCGTCCATTCCCCCCTACGATGGACGTACGGACCCCCACTTCCATGTCCAACACTATGAGATGTGGATGACGATGCAAGGGCAAACAGACGCCACCCTCTGCCAAGCCTTCAGCCTGACCCTCATAGGGTCGGGGTTTGAGTGGTTCCGAAGTTTGAGGCCGGGGAGCGTCTCGTCTTTCCGGGCCTTACGAGAGGCGTTCCTTGCCCGATTCGCCACCCTCGTGGCGCAAAAGAAACCAAAGACCCACCTCCTCTCTATCCGACAAGGAAGAGACGAGACGTTGAGACAATACCTCGCTCGCTTCACCGAGGAGTCTCACAAGGTCAAAGGGTTCGACGATAGAGACGCCATCACGGCGATCACTGAGGGAGTCCGCACGAGCGACTTCCTCAAGTCTATTGTTGGCCAGGTCCCGCGGGACATGGCGGAGCTAATGACAAGAGCCCGCACATACATGGGAATCAAGGACTATCTCGACGGCCGAGATGGCCGAAAGTTAGGAGGACAGGGGAGTCGCCGCCGCGACGATCAAGACGGAGATCGCCTCGACCCTCGAAAGAGGAGGAATAAGGGAAGCCAGGCCCCTAACGGCCGTTCCCTCCCTGGGCCGAGGCCGCCACATGTCGATAGCTTCCGAAAGTTCTCGACATTCACTCCTCTGAACACTTCGCCGGAGCGAATCCTTGCTCTGCACCGTGACAAGCTGGGGAATCCAACCCCTCTCACGAAGGATCCCGCCAAGAGGGATCAATGTGACTACCATCAAGATCATGGGCATCTGACATCCGAATGCTATCAACTCAAGCGTCAGATTGATGCCCTGATTCAAGATGGGAAACTGAAAGAATACGTCCTTAGAACTATAGGGACGGCCGCGGCACACGGAGGCCGCCCGGGGCAAGAAAAGAAAGGTCCGGCGACGGTGACCGTCACGGACCGCGCGACAAACGAAGAACCGGAGAGCTCGCAACTTCACGTCGTGGGCGCAATCTTGGGCGGCCCGGAGTTCGGAGACTCAGCCACGCAAAGGAAGAAGTACGTGCGCGAAGTTTCCCAAGGGAAAATAGCGCACTACATCAACCACACGTACGAGGCCCCTCCTCCGGCCCCGTTCGAATCCATGTTCTTCACCGGCCAAGAAGCGGCACGAGTGCTCCATCCACACAACGACGCGATAGTCGTCTCTGACCCCGTCGCCAACAACTTCGTCCGGAGAATCCTAATCGACAATGGGAGCTCCGCTGACATAATCTTCAAGTCAGCGTTGGACAGGATGAAGCTATCCGGGATGAGACCGACCCCAATCTCGACCCCGCTCTTCGGCTTCTCCGGGGAGAGGGTCATGACGGAGGGAACTATCGACCTCCCGGTTACCTTCGGTACCCCCGGGGGGCTCGAGGTTACCCACATCGTGTCGTTCCTTGTCGTGGACCAGCCCTCGGCATACAATATCATCGTCGGCCGCCCGACTCTCAATCGATTGAAGGCCATAACGTCCACGTAACATCTGATGATGAAATTCCCGACCGAAAAGGGGATCGCCGTAATGCTGGGAGACCAGTCAATGGCGAGGATGTGCTACATCCAGGGCGTAGACGGAAAAGGGAAAGGAATGGTGGTAAGCACCGTCTTCCAGCTCGGGGACAAATTCCCCTGCAAGATAGAGGAGGGAGGCACCTTCGGAGAGCTAGACCAAAGGGACGATGTCGAGCGTCGAAAGGTGGAGACACCGGACGACCTCGTTCCCGTCGTGTTGGACGATGCCAAGCCTGACCAAGTAGTCAAGGTAAGCGCCCAACTCCCGTCTGAAGTCCGAACCGAGCTCGCCGCTTTCCTCCGAGAGCACAAAGATGTCTTTGCGTGGACACACGCCGACATGCCGGGAATTGATCCCGAAATAATGGTTCATCGTCTTAACGACGACAAGAGAGTAACTGAGCGCGTTCAACCGCGGCGGGCGTTCAGCGGTGAGAGGTACCAGGCCATTGGTGAAGAAGTTGACAAACTTCTCGCCGCCGACTTCATCAGGGAGGCGGAGCACCCCAAGTGGGTGTCCAAGGTGGTGATGGTCAAGAAGCCAAACGGGAAGTGGCGGATCTGCATTGATTATAAAGATCTTAACAAAGCCTGCCCGAAAGACAGCTTCCCTCTCCCGAGGATCGAGCAGCTCGTGGACGCCACGGCGGGCCACGAGTTGCTAAGCTTCATGGACGCCTACTCAGGCTACAATCAGATCCGCATGCACGAACCGGATCAGATCAAGACCACCTTTGTTACGAACCGCGGACTTTATTGTTACAAGGTCATGCCCTTTGGCCTCAAAAACGCGGGGGCGACGTATCAAAGGTTGGTGAACCGCATGTTCGCCAATCAAATTGGAAAAACGATGGAGGTCTACGTGGACGACATGCTTGTCAAAAGCCTCAAAGCCCACGACCACGTTCGAGACCTTAGGGAGATGTTCACGATCCTGCGGCACTACAAGATGAAGCTCAACCCCAACAAGTGCGCTTTCGGAGTCGAGTCTGGAAAGTTTTTGGGCTACATGGTGAGCCGCCGCGGGATCGAGGCCAATCCTGAGAAGATTAAGGCGATCTTAGAGATGAGGTCGCCACAAAAAGTCAAAGAAGTTCAAAGCTTGACGGGAAAGATCACCGCCCTGACGCGATTCATTTCCAAGGCCACTGATAGGTGCCAACCGTTCTTCAAGGCACTAAAGAAGACCGACGGGTTCGTATGGACGGAGGAGTGCGAGGAAGCATTCCGCGATATGAAAGCCTACTTCACCTCCCCCCCGTTCCTCGCGAAGCCGAAGAATGGCGAAACCTTGTACCTCTACCTCGCGGTTTCCGATAGGGCCGTGAGCGCGGTCCTCATACGCGAAGAAGACAAGGTACAATGGCCGGTCTACTACGTTAGCAAGGCGCTCCTCGACGCCGAAACCCGTTACCCGGAGATCGAGAGACTGTCCCTCTCCCTCGTCATGGGCGCGAGAAAGCTGCGGCCCTACTTCCAAGTGCACCCCATTGTGGTCCGCACGGGACATCCCATCGAGAAGGCCCTTCAAAAAGGGACCTCCTCTCGAATGGCGATATGGTCCCAAGAGCTGGGCGAGTACGGAGTCGAGTTCCAACCAAGGACCGCCATCAAGGGTCAAGCCCTCGCCGACTTCGTAGCCGAGTTCACAAGCACGCCCTCAACTGACGAGGGAGACAAAGGAGACAAGGAGGACGACCACAGCAAGTCGTCGAAGAAGAGAACCAACGACCCGATAGGGCCGGTCTGGGACTTGCACGTGGATGGCGCGTCAAACGCCCGGGGGGCTGGCACCGGCGTTGTGCTCACAAATCCTGATAGGGAAAAACCGAGATACGCCATGCGGTTCGAGTTCAAGGCTTCCAACAACGAGGCAGAGTACGAGGCTCTGATCGTTGGCTTGGAACTGGCGAACAAGCTAGGCGCCCAAAACCTGCGCATCCACTGCGCTCGCAGTTGATTGTGAACCAGGTTAAGGGCGACTACGCCGCAAAAGAGCCAAACATGGTCGCATACTTGTCCAAAGCCCAAAAGAATCTAGAGGCCCTGTCGTGGTTCGAGATCGTCCAAGTTCCTCGAGAGGCGAACATTGATGCTGATGCCCTGGCTCGCCTCGCGTCTGGGATAGACGAGGAGGGCGAAGGCAGCATCCCGATCGAAGTATTGACCCGACCCTACGTCTCGAGAGGCGACGTAGGGGTAGTTGACGAGACTCCGCCTCCCTCATGGATGACTCCGCTCGTGGAATTCCTTAAGCGAGGATTCGTCCCCGAAGACAAAGAAGAGGCCAGAAAGCTGAGAAGCTTGGCGCCGAAGTACACAATGAGGGAGGACAATTTGTTCAAGAGAGGCTACTCTATGCCCCTTCTCCGCTGCCTGACCGAAGTCGAGGCAAGGAAGGCGCTCCACGAGGTGCACGAGGGGGTGTGCGGCAACCACGCCGCCGGACAATCTTTGGCATTAAAGCTGCTAAGCCTTGGATATTTTTGGCCGACCTTGAAAAAGGACTCCCACGAGTGGGCCAAAAAATGTGATAAGTGCCAAAGGTTCGCCCACATCCCGCGTCAAGCACCGGCCCCATTGTGTCCAATCATTGTGCCGCGACCTTTCGCGAAGTGGGGAATCGACCTCATCGGTGAGCTACCTACGGCCCCGAGGCAATACAAGCACGCGATCGTGGCCATCGATTACTTCACAAAAGGTAGAGGCTGAGCCGCTAGCGAAGATCACCGAGGCGAACACGACAAGCTTCATTTGGAAAAGCATCGTCTGCCACTTCGGGATCCCCGCGTCAATTGTAACCGACAACGGGAAACAATTCGACAATGCGCGCCTCCGAGAAATGTGCGAACAACTGGGCATTAGCAAGACTTTCTCCTCTCCCCGCCATCCTCAAGCCAACGGTCAAGTCGAGGCGGTTAACAAGACAATCAAAGAGAACTTGAAGAAGAAGCTGGAGGAAAGAAAGGGGGCTTGGGCCGACGAGGTCCCCATGGTCTTATGGGCGTACCGTACCACCGCCCGAAATGCGACCGGCGAAACCCCTTTCGCTCTCGCGTTCGGCGTCGAGGCCGTGGTACCCGTCGAGACCAAGCTACCTACCCTGCGCATCGAGGAGTACGAAGAAGCCACCAACAACGACGCGATCAGGCTCGAGTTAGACCTCATAGACGAGAGGAGGGCGGACGCACTCACCCGGCTTGCTGCACAAAAGAGGAAGGTCGAGAAGTACTACAATTCCAAGGTCAAGCTGCGGAAGTTCGCCGACGGGAGCCTCGTTCTTCGAAGGGTGTTCCAAAACACCAAGGTGCAAGGTGCGGGAGTTCTAGGCCCCACCTGGGAAGGCCCATACCGCGTGCGCTGAGCCATCCACAACGGCACGTACGAGCTCGAGAACCTGGAGGGACTCGTGTTCACGCACCCGTGGAACGCAGAGCATCTTCGGCAATACTACCAATAGATGTTCATTTGTCCGCTTTACGTTTTGTTGTTTTCATGTTGTTTTCAATTTTAGCAAAGACAATTTTAAATTTCAAGTTCGGCCAACGGCCTGGAATGTAATTTTTCAACCATTTTAACAATATAATGAATTACATTTCGCTTCAAAGCATTTGATTATAATTTCTAGTCTCCTCTACGAGCACCCAAGAAACTCGGGGGGCTAAGGAGGATAGAATGAGGGTAACAAGCTCATTTACTCCGTTTTTCACGCTCCACCTTTCACGCACCGAGAGGTAGCGAAATGTCCACAAATCGGATCCGCGCACCGGACCTCCGACCCCGCGCTGAGAGATAGCGAAACATCGACAAGTTGGATCCACGCACCGGACCTCCAACCTCGCACGTCTTTCGCTGCGACACTCTCGCGCAACGTTGCGCCTTGCACACCGATAGGCAGTAAGGCGTCGACGGATCGCGTCCGCGCACCGGATCGTCGATCTCGGCAGTCAAAACCCAAAACGTGACACGCGTACCAACAAGTACCACGCTCACTGGGAACTGCAAGCTCGTCCCGATACGTACGCCGATAGGTAGCGTACTCGCCGGAGGATGAGCGCGACGGCCACCCGGCTCACACACGCCGATAGGCAGCGAGTCACGAAGGGATGGCCGAGAATCGCAACCGCCGGATGAAACTGGTCTAGCCAGCGCCCGCGGGAAACTTCGCCGCCAAATACGGCAGTAAGCCGTGCAAACCGGTTACGTTAGACATAGTAAACCGGGTTCGCGAGACACGCATTGTTCAAATCGCGCAAATCGATTACACTAAGCACAACAAATCGAGAAAATAAGACGCGTAGCGAATCAAAAAGCTTCAATCAAAACAGGACAATGTTGCACAATCAACCCAACAAGAAAAACACGAGAATGCGATACATGTCAAACAAACGAAAATCCGAAAGTAAACACTACGTAAGCGCTAAACAAGTGCGCGAAAAACCAAGGAGAAGTTGACTACTCCGAGCCGAAGTCAATTTGCTCTTCATCCCCCTCGGGGCCAGGAGCGCCAAACCCGCCAACGGCTTCTCCGTCAGGCTGGCGGGTCGTCGACTGTGCAGCCTCGGCGGGGATTTGTGGATGCAGGTCGTCCTCCGGCGGCTCGTCATCATAAGGAGGGAACATGGCGTTAAAGAAGGAAAATGTGGTCCCACGAGATGCGTTCTCCTTCGCGGTCGCATCTTGGACTCGCCTTGCCGCTTCGTAACGAGCCGCCTCCAACGCCAAGTCCCAGTCTTCCTCCAAGTCCGTCTTGGATCGCACGGCATCTTCCTTCTCCTCGACGAGGGTCTGCATCTCCGTCCGTAAGGTGTCCCTCTCCCTCTCGACCTTGACCCGAGCGATCTCGCTCGCCGATAGCTGAGCATGGACGATGCTCAGCTCCGCATCCCGGCTCGAGAGTGCCGCCTGGAGTTTCTTCGTTTCCCCCAGAAAGGTGTCAGCCGCTTGCTCCGCCTTCTCACGAAGTGCTTTCTCGGCGGCCGATTCCCCGCGAGCTCGCTCCAGCTCCCTCTCGAGCGCCTCAAACTCTTGGGCGGTGCGAGCCCCCACTAGGGCGGCAGCATGCGCGGCCGTCATACTCGTCTTCTCCTTCTCCATGATCTGCATGCGTCGTAGCATATCTCGGAGAATGCGATCGCTCCGCTCTTGGCGCGCGAGCATCTGTGGAAACAGATGAAACACGAATAATCACGATGAGCATGATAATCATACATAACACAAGCAAACAAGTCATACCTTTCGGGCATCGCCGATCCCGTTCTGGAAATGCTCAAGATCGCTCGTCGTCAGCAGACCCTTGAAATCCCGCAAGGAGGTCTCAAGGATCCCCCGGGAGCACTGATCCCTCAGCTCTGCCGCCTCCGCTAGGAGCATAGAGTCCAAGTTGTCCGACACCGTCGATGTATGAGCGCGTTTGCGGCCGGACACTTGAAAGTTTTGAGATTACACATCTTTTTATTTTTCGGCTTGTCTACAAGGAGACCTCCCACTCAAATTTCAAGAGCATATAGATTTTGAACATATGTGATATAGATATAGGTTTGAAAACATTTTGAAAACTTATTTTATTTGGATGACAAAATATTTTCAAGTTTGAAAGTGAAAACGGTTTTTCAAAATTCAAACTAGTTTTGTAAAAATTCAATTTCAATTAATCTTTCAAAAATCAAAACTTTTAATCTTTACACATCATGTTTATAATCATATGAAAAACATTTTTTCTCAAGAAAATTTTCTCATTAGAGTTCTATAACTCATGGTAGTGGGGTTTGAAAATCCGGATTTCTAAAAAACTGGAGTTTCAGACAGCCGCGCACCTCGGAGTAAAATCGCCATATCTGGAGGCTCCGATGTCCTTTTCAGCCGAAACCGGTGGCATTGGACAGAGGACAGACAGAGCTTTAATTTGATTCAAGAACCATTAAATTTCGATTTCTGAGCAGAGAGTTATGCCGCTTTTAATGCGGGTTTATATTCCAGCTCGAAGAAAAAGAAATAAATTAAAGCTTCGTCCTTTTAGGTGCGAAAAAGAATCGAGTGTAACGGAACGTTTTATGAAGTTGTTTAAAGCTTTTATTTGTGTTTTATTAGCAGGGTAATAACATAGAATAAAAGAAATAACAACATGCATAAAACGATTCAAGTAAATAAACGAAACTAGCAAGAAAATAAAACTAGTCACAAAATTTACTCGAAAATTCTCAAACCTTTAAAACACGTTTTTCAATATAAAAAATTAAAAACTTTTAGAACTGATTCTAATGTGTTTTAACATCATCCCAAACTCATAGAAAAACAACATGGTTTTTAATTTAAAGGCATGAGCAATAAATTAAAAAAAATCTAAGATTACAATTCTAACTTGTCACAAAATTAGTAAACTTTCGAAAACGATTTTCAAGCTCATAATTTAAAAACATGCACATGCATTCCTTTGACCATAGCTCTGATACCATTTGTTGGAATCGATCTAGGGTTTAAGAAAAAGTTTAACGCTTCGTTAAGCGGCGGAATTTTAAAAATTTTCTTTTTAAGTAAAACTAGTTTTTACTAACCTAGACAAGAGCATATTCATGTAAATAAAAACTAATGTGAGCTATAAAAGTTACTAACCTTTTTGATGCTTGAACGTTGATGAGCCTTTGGAAGGTTGGCAACGTTCCTCTCCCCTCGCAGCACGTCTCTCTTTTCTTTCCTCGGGAACTCGAGCAACCACGATAGTTTCTATCACTAAATCACTCGAAAAGAAGGAATTAGTGAGTGGGCACTTTTAAACACTACGACTTGAGAACGAGTCTCGAAGTCGCAGAGCTAAAGACTAGGTCGAGTGAGGACCTAGGTGCCAAGACAAGAGAAAACCGAAAATAAACTAGAGAGAGAGAGAAGAGGACTTCGGCCAAGTTCTAGAGAGAGAGTCTCTCAAATCTCTTAAACTTGGATGAATGAAATGTGAGGAATGAGGCTCCTATTTATAGGAGGAGGATTACCTTCAAAAGGTAGTTTCCTCTTTTCCTATTGCCTTGCACGTCCAACATGCCTCATGAAGGCTTAGGATTTGTTTCCTCATTTGATTTCCTCTTAGTTGGCCGAAAATGCACTTTCCTTCTTAAGGAAATTTGTTTCCTCTTTTTCTTTTGGCAAGTATCTTCATACATCAATGCACAAAATAAACTCTCTTTCCCACTATGGCATGAACGAAATTCAGCCTTATTTTCCTTGGGTTGGACGAAATTTGAGCTTCTAGAAGGAGCTTCTAGATGTTTCTTCATTTGTTCATGACAACATAAGAAAAGCCCATTAAGAATTTTCAAGTAAAATTCTATGAAATGAAATTAATCCTCAAGGCCCAATTACACTAATATGGCTGAGTAATATTTATTTCATTTGTCATCATATGACAATGTCAAAAAAATTTATTGACATTCTTTTCGTCCTATGTCCAAAAAGACAAAAATACCCTTTTGACAATTTTCGTAAAACTGTCTCGTTCTTGTTTTGACTTAGCTTCCAGTTTAACTATTCCTATCGATGTGATTCGTGACAGTGACCTCATGGACCCAAATGAACAAAGCTTGAGCTAAACACTTGGACTCAAAAGTTCACAAACCTTTTCCAAGTTTAGCTTAATGCCAACTGACTCCACTAAAGAGCTGACACTGAAAATCTCTCGGTTCAAATGAATTTGTTTTCTACTCAAGAATTCGACCTAATTATGATGAGCGGATCCACTGAATATTATCTATGTTTACCCTTCATGAATGTCATCAGCTAGTCGGGATTTACTAAATTATCATTTTACCCTTCTAGCTGTTATTTCCTCAACTCCTTTGTCGCTTGTGAATAAGTTAGAAACAATGTATTGACGAGGAGCTAACAAGTCACATTGTTTCATCCAAAAGAGTCAGGACTCAAGTTGGACACTGGCCAGTTCATTTATTCACACTCCAAGGAACAAAGCATGAGGTGACATACATTGCATTTCAGCAATCTTGTACATGAATTCCATATCTATGAGAACTTCACAAAGTTACTCATGACATACTCACAACTTAGTATTTCACCAATAGGCCCTGTTCGGAATCACATAGTGAGTCCGAACTCTGACTTTCTCAAATGAGAATACTAAGGTGTGAAATGGCATGTCTCATTTCAGGATTAAGGTAAGCATGATGCAATTCATACATAGTGACTTCGAGACATAAGAGGTTAAATGGTTTGTTCTTATATTGTCTCTAGAAGTGCACTGGTCAATTCAGTACCTTCGGAAGATACCTAGAAGAACTATAGAGTCCCCAACTCTCAATGCCTCATAACCAGACATCATAGATTCTTCTAACAATCATACTGAGGTCAATAGTCCTTTGACCCTAAGATTGCGAATATATCGTTTTAAGCAAACTACGAAGAGTTTGTTCATGCAAATCTACATTTGTCTCTTCGTAAGTTGTTAAGTTTGTTTATGGACTAAAAGACTAAGGTTTTATCATAAAGCTTCAAACAAAGAAAGAATGAATGAACGTTTCAACTTTATTAATGAATAAGCAATTACAAGCAAGAGTCTTCGTAAGACTATATGACATCAAATGTACATAAATAGACACTACTACTCTTCTTGTGGGCACCATTGACAACAAACTCCCACTTGACTCAAAGAAGATGTGAGTAGTCCTACATGCCTAATCTCTCTCGAAGTTGGTCGAAGACCATGTTCGCTAGGGCCTTGGTGAATGGATCTGCCAGAGATCTACTTCACCTCCACGTCTCCGCGTTGCGCGATCTCTCGAATCAAATGGTATTTCCTCTCAATATGCTTAGAGCGCTTATGGCTTCTAGGTTCCTTTGAGTTAGCGACGGCCCCACTATTATCACAATAAAGGGTCATGGGCTCGTGGACGTTTGGAACAACTTCCAAATACTTAAGGAATTTTCTAAGCCATACAGCCTCTTTGGATGCTTCACAAGCAGCCACATATTCTGCTTCCATTGTGGAGTCAGCAATGCAAGATTGCTTAATACTTCTCCACACAACAGCTCCACCATTAAGGATGAACACAGATCCCGAAGTGGATTTCCTGGAATCCTTATCCGCTTGAAAATCGGCGTCGGTATATCCCGTCATAGTCAGGTCAGTACCTTAGTATGTAAGCATCAAGTTCCTAGTTCTTCGAAGATACTTAAGAACATGCTTAACAGCAATCCAGTGCTCGGGTCCAGGGTTGGATTGGAAACGGCTAACTACGCCAACGGCGAAACATATATCAGGTCTAGTGCAAAGTATAGCATACATGAGGCTTCCTACGGCAGAGGCGTAAGGAATCTTCCTCATGTCTTCAATCTCTTGTGCAGTCTTGGGAGACTGGTCCTTAGAGAGTGAAACTCCATGCCTAAAGGGCGTTTGACCCCTCTTGCAGTCTTGCATCGAGAAGCGATCCATCACCTTATCAATATAAGATGCTTGAGAGAGCGACAGGGTCCGGTTTTTCCTATCTCGAAAGATTTGGATTCCCAGAATGTACGCGGCTTCTCCTAGATCCTTCATATCGAATTACTTTGCTAGCCAGACCTTAACCTCAGATAACTTACCCACGTCATTACCAATGAGTAGTATATCATCGACATATAGTACCAGAAACACAACTTTGCCTTCGTGTATTAACTTGTAAACACAAGGCTCATCTATTGACTGTTCAAAGCCGAAGTTCTTTACAGTTTCATCGAATCTAATATTCCATGACCTAGATGCTTGCTTTAGTCCATAAATGGATTTAAGCAACTCACAAACCTTGGTCTCTTGACCTTTATCCATGAAACCGTCTGGTTGAGCCATGTAAATGCGCTCGTCAAGATTGCCATTCAGAAAGGCTGTCTTGACATCCATTTGCCAGATCTCATAGTCGAGAGCTGCAGCTATGGATAGGAGTATGCGGATGGATTTAAGCATCGCGACTGGCGAGAAGGTTTCTTCATAGTCAATCCCTTCTTGTTGGGTATAACCCTTCGCCACAAGTCGTGCTTTGAACGTCTCGACGTTCCCATCAGGACCCCTTTTCTTCTTGTATATCCACTTACACCCTACAGGTTTAATCCCTTCAGGAAGGTCTACAAGTTTCCAGACTTTGTTGACATACATCGAGTGCATTTCAACTTTCATGGCGTCAAGCCAAAGGTTTGATTCAGAACAAGCCATCGCTTGGCTATAGGAAACAGGGTCATCCATGTCGGAGACGGCTACAAGAGAGTCTCCATAAGACATGTACCTGTCAGGCTTTTGAGTAGCCCTCCCACTACGTCTAAGTATTACTTGACGAGATTCTGATGAGTTAGGTTGTGTTTCAGTTGGGGTAAGAACAGTTCTTACAGATGAGGTAGAAGCTTCCTCACCCAACTTTTCTTCAAGCACAATTTTGCTTCTAGGTTTCGCATCCTTCATAAAGTCCTCCTCAAGGAAACGAGCATTCGTGCTAACGAAAGTCTTATCGTCCTCGGGACTATAGAAAGTAAAACCTTTGGTTTCCTTCGGATATCCTACAAACAGGCACAATTCTGACCTACTAGCCAACTTGCTAGTCTTTTGCCTCAGCACGTGTGCAGGGCAACCCCAAATTCGGATGCGGCCAAGATTCACTTTACGGCCAGTCCATCTCTCATAAGGAGTACCAGGAACCGTTTTAGACGGAACTTGGTTCAGAATGTAGGCGGCTGCTTCGAGGGCATATCCCCAAAAGGAAAGCGGGAGTGATGAGTAACTCATCATCGATCTAACCATCTCCATAAGAGTTCGGTTTCTTCTCTCTGACACTCCGTTTTGTTGAGGTGTGCCAGGTGCGGTAAGCTGAGAAGCGATACCTTCTTCTTTAAGAAAGTCATCGAACTCTCCAGACATATACTCACCACCTCGATCAGATCGAAGGGTTTTGATCACTTTGCCAGTTTGCTTTTCCACTAAAGCCCTAAAGACCTTAAATACGTTAAAGGTCTCGGATTTGTGTTTAAGCAAATAGACAAACCCATATCTTGAGTAATCATCAGTGAAGGTAACGAAGTATTCGTATCATCCACGTGCCTGTTGGTTGAGCGGACCACATACATCAGAATGTATTAGTTCCAGCAACTCAGTGGCTCTTCGACCCTTATCGGAGAAAGGTCGCTTAGTCATTTTTCCTTCTATGCAGGATTCACAAGTAGGTAGTGAACCTATTGCAGAGGCTTGGAGTGGACCATCCCTCACAAGTCTCTTAATCCTTTCTAGACTGATATGACCAAGTCTTAAGTGCCATAGGTGTGTTTATTTTGTTAGATCGGAGGATTCAGAAAGTTTGATCCTCTTTGGCTCCCTAATTAGATCATTATCTATTTCGGTGTCTAAAAGAGAAGGTGGAGTGGGATAGATGTAGAAAAGAGCATTCTTCATACATGCATCAGTGACAAAAGAATTATCAGGAAACGAAATACGAATTCCATTCTTAATGAACTTTAAACAATAATCTTGCTCACGAAGACGAGCAACGGATATTAAGTTCTTCCCAAAGGTAGGAACAAAATAAACATTATTCAAGTTTAAAGTGCGGTCTTCAAAAGACAGCGTCACGGATCCCACAGCCTTTGCAGACACCAGGCTCCCATCACCCCATTTGAAACAGAACTCGCCTTCCTCTAAGCTTTTGGTTTTCTTGAAACCATTCAAGGAACAACAAATATGGTTAGTAGCAGCGGAGTCAATAATCCACGATGATACATTATCAGCTACTAAGCATGCTTCGGTAACTAGTACAATACTATGTTCCTTTGCTTTGAGATAGGCGGGACAGTTCTTTTTATCGGCCTTGTAAGGTCTCTTCACAGTTCCAGAGGCGGAGGCTTTTTGCTCAGTAGCATGTGCCTCTCCTTGATTGCTCTTTCTCTTAGTGAAACCTACAGCAGTGTGAAGTTCCTCCATAAGCTTAGTAACAGTGTACTCTAGCTTGTTAATGGAGTAGTTCATCTTGAAGGTATCAAGAGATGCGGGGAGAGTTTCTAAGATCACATCTATGACATTCTTCCCATCAATCTTAGATCCTAGGATTTCCATCTTATTTAGAAAACTAATGATCAGTATCATAAAGTCTCTAACAGGAGTCCTAGCCTTCATATGACAGTTCATAAACTGTCGGACTGCTTGTTGCCTTGCTTGATGCCTTTGCCCTCCAAACATCTCAAGGAGATTGTAGAGCATGTCAGTGGCAGTCTCGATGTCACGATGTTGCTCTTTCAGCATATTGTTCATAGATGCCAAGATATAGCACCTCACAATCTCATCGGATCGAAGCCAGGCCGCTAAGGCGTCATTGTCCTCTTGAGTTGAATCATCATTCGTCAGAGGAGGACACGGGGTGGTGAGTACCCATTTGTGCTTGTTAACGGTAGGTATTATGTCGAGGTTACGTTTCGAATCTACATAGTTTTCGTTTTCGAGTTTGATCGAGGAAAGAAAGATAGAGAGATGGTTGAGAGACATATTGCCTATATAAGTTGAAACAAGTTTATGATTAGTCTTTGGTTTAGGATTTAAGTTTCATTAAGACTTTTGTAAAATCCAAAGGTGTTATAAACCAAACGATAATTTACTCCCTCAAGAGAAGGCCGCAAAAAATCTCCATTTATAAGTAAATGACACATCATTAATGCTAAGCCAAGATGTCAATACATCTATTTTGACTAGCCACCTTGTAAATTGGTTTGATCACTCACATCCTTTCGCAGAGCCTCAAGGGAGGATACTAGGGATTGAGCCTAAGCGTGCAACCAACCACTTAGTCCAAAAGATCAGCTTTGAAAAACAATCCCCCAAGGGGAGGCCTTGCCATCATTGCATCACTCTCGGACGTAGCTCATTGAGCAATGATTGAAGCAATAACGCCTTGGAGTACTCACATTTAAGTGAGGGTCGCAAGAGCGGCTCTTAGTCCCACGTTATTGCATCTTTCACTAGTGTTGGGGATCGCGGGTTACAAACAACGAATATAACCCTCCCACTTAGTTTTTGGAGTTGGTTCATCGACTCTTATAAGTTCGGAAACAAATTTCCTAGTTAGAGAGCGACAGAGCGGACAACTAGAAGAGAATCCTAGATCGACATGTTCAGAGCAGTATTAGTGCATAAAGGCACAAGGTACATACTCGATCTTTTCCTATTTTCTATTTCGGGAAAGTGCGTGAGGGAAGTGTGAACTTCAACTCACTCGAACACTTGAAAGTTTTGAGATTACACATCTTTTTATTTTTCGGCTTGTCTACAAGGAGACCTCCCACTCAAATTTCAAGAGCATATAGATTTTGAACATATGTGATATAGATATAGGTTTGAAAACATTTTGAAAACTTATTTTATTTGGATGACAAAATATTTTCAAGTTTGAAAGTGAAAACGGTTTTTCAAAATTCAAACTAGTTTTGTAAAAATTCAATTTCAATTAATCTTTCAAAAATCAAAACTTTTAATCTTTACACATCATGTTTATAATCATATGAAAAACATTTTTTCTCAAGAAAATTTTCTCATTAGAGTTCTATAACTCATGGTAGTGGGGTTTGAAAATCCGGATTTCTAAAAAACTGGAGTTTCAGACAGCCGCGCACCTCGGAGTAAAATCGCCATATCTGGAGGCTCCGATGTCCTTTTCAGCCGAAACCGGTGGCATTGGACAGAGGACAGACAGAGCTTTAATTTGATTCAAGAACCATTAAATTTCGATTTCTGAGCAGAGAGTTATGCCGCTTTTAATGCGGGTTTATATTCCAGCTCGAAGAAAAAGAAATAAATTAAAGCTTCGTCCTTTTAGGTGCGAAAAAGAATCGAGTGTAACGGAACGTTTTATGAAGTTGTTTAAAGCTTTTATTTGTGTTTTATTAGCAGGGTAATAACATAGAATAAAAGAAATAACAACATGCATAAAACGATTCAAGTAAATAAACGAAACTAGCAAGAAAATAAAACTAGTCACAAAATTTACTCGAAAATTCTCAAACCTTTAAAACACGTTTTTCAATATAAAAAATTAAAAACTTTTAGAACTGATTCTAATGTGTTTTAACATCATCCCAAACTCATAGAAAAACAACATGGTTTTTAATTTAAAGGCATGAGCAATAAATTAAAAAAAATCTAAGATTACAATTCTAACTTGTCACAAAATTAGTAAACTTTCGAAAACGATTTTCAAGCTCATAATTTAAAAACATGCACATGCATTCCTTTGACCATAGCTCTGATACCATTTGTTGGAATCGATCTAGGGTTTAAGAAAAAGTTTAACGCTTCGTTAAGCGGCGGAATTTTAAAAATTTTCTTTTTAAGTAAAACTAGTTTTTACTAACCTAGACAAGAGCATATTCATGTAAATAAAAACTAATGTGAGCTATAAAAGTTACTAACCTTTTTGATGCTTGAACGTTGATGAGCCTTTGGAAGGTTGGCAACGTTCCTCTCCCCTCGCAGCACGTCTCTCTTTTCTTTCCTCGGGAACTCGAGCAACCACGATAGTTTCTATCACTAAATCACTCGAAAAGAAGGAATTAGTGAGTGGGCACTTTTAAACACTACGACTTGAGAACGAGTCTCGAAGTCGCAGAGCTAAAGACTAGGTCGAGTGAGGACCTAGGTGCCAAGACAAGAGAAAACCGAAAATAAACTAGAGAGAGAGAGAAGAGGACTTCGGCCAAGTTCTAGAGAGAGAGTCTCTCAAATCTCTTAAACTTGGATGAATGAAATGTGAGGAATGAGGCTCCTATTTATAGGAGGAGGATTACCTTCAAAAGGTAGTTTCCTCTTTTCCTATTGCCTTGCACGTCCAACATGCCTCATGAAGGCTTAGGATTTGTTTCCTCATTTGATTTCCTCTTAGTTGGCCGAAAATGCACTTTCCTTCTTAAGGAAATTTGTTTCCTCTTTTTCTTTTGGCAAGTATCTTCATACATCAATGCACAAAATAAACTCTCTTTCCCACTATGGCATGAACGAAATTCAGCCTTATTTTCCTTGGGTTGGACGAAATTTGAGCTTCTAGAAGGAGCTTCTAGATGTTTCTTCATTTGTTCATGACAACATAAGAAAAGCCCATTAAGAATTTTCAAGTAAAATTCTATGAAATGAAATTAATCCTCAAGGCCCAATTACACTAATATGGCTGAGTAATATTTATTTCATTTGTCATCATATGACAATGTCAAAAAAATTTATTGACATTCTTTTCGTCCTATGTCCAAAAAGACAAAAATACCCTTTTGACAATTTTCGTAAAACTGTCTCGTTCTTGTTTTGACTTAGCTTCCAGTTTAACTATTCCTATCGATGTGATTCGTGACAGTGACCTCATGGACCCAAATGAACAAAGCTTGAGCTAAACACTTGGACTCAAAAGTTCACAAACCTTTTCCAAGTTTAGCTTAATGCCAACTGACTCCACTAAAGAGCTGACACTGAAAATCTCTCGGTTCAAATGAATTTGTTTTCTACTCAAGAATTCGACCTAATTATGATGAGCGGATCCACTGAATATTATCTATGTTTACCCTTCATGAATGTCATCAGCTAGTCGGGATTTACTAAATTATCATTTTACCCTTCTAGCTGTTATTTCCTCAACTCCTTTGTCGCTTGTGAATAAGTTAGAAACAATGTATTGACGAGGAGCTAACAAGTCACATTGTTTCATCCAAAAGAGTCAGGACTCAAGTTGGACACTGGCCAGTTCATTTATTCACACTCCAAGGAACAAAGCATGAGGTGACATACATTGCATTTCAGCAATCTTGTACATGAATTCCATATCTATGAGAACTTCACAAAGTTACTCATGACATACTCACAACTTAGTATTTCACCAATAGGCCCTGTTCGGAATGACATAGTGAGTCCGAACTCTGACTTTCTCAAATGAGAATACTAAGGTGTGAAATGGCATGTCTCATTTCAGGATTAAGGTAAGCATGATGCAATTCATACATAGTGACTTCGAGACATAAGAGGTTAAATGGTTTGTTCTTATATTGTCTCTAGAAGTGCACTGGTCAATTCAGTACCTTCGGAAGATACCTAGAAGAACTATAGAGTCCCCAACTCTCAATGCCTCATAACCAGACATCATAGATTCTTCTAACAATCATACTGAGGTCAATAGTCCTTTGACCCTAAGATTGCGAATATATCGTTTTAAGCAAACTACGAAGAGTTTGTTCATGCAAATCTACATTTGTCTCTTCGTAAGTTGTTAAGTTTGTTTATGGACTAAAAGACTAAGGTTTTATCATAAAGCTTCAAACAAAGAAAGAATGAATGAACGTTTCAACTTTATTAATGAATAAGCAATTACAAGCAAGAGTCTTCGTAAGACTATATGACATCAAATGTACATAAATAGACACTACTACTCTTCTTGTGGGCACCATTGACAACACACGCACCGGACCTCCAACCTCGCACGTCTTTCGCTGCGACACTCTCGCGCAACGTTGCGCCTTGCACACCGATAGGCAGTAAGGCGTCGACGGATCGCGTCCGCGCACCGGATCGTCGATCTCGGCAGTCAAAACCCAAAACGTGACACGCGTACCAACAAGTACCACGCTCACTGGGAACTGCAAGCTCGTCCCGATACGTACGCCGATAGGTAGCGTACTCGCCGGAGGATGAGCGCGACGGCCACCCGGCTCACACACGCCGATAGGCAGCGAGTCACGAAGGGATGGCCGAGAATCGCAACCGCCGGATGAAACTGGTCTAGCCAGCGCCCGCGGGAAACTTCGCCGCCAAATACGGCAGTAAGCCGTGCAAACCGGTTACGTTAGACATAGTAAACCGGGTTCGCGAGACACGCATTGTTCAAATCGCGCAAATCGATTACACTAAGCACAACAAATCGAGAAAATAAGACGCGTAGCGAATCAAAAAGCTTCAATCAAAACAGGACAATGTTGCACAATCAACCCAACAAGAAAAACACGAGAATGCGATACATGTCAAACAAACGAAAATCCGAAAGTAAACACTACGTAAGCGCTAAACAAGTGCGCGAAAAACCAAGGAGAAGTTGACTACTCCGAGCCGAAGTCAATTTGCTCTTCATCCCCCTCGGGGCCAGGAGCGCCAAACCCGCCAACGGCTTCTCCGTCAGGCTGGCGGGTCGTCGACTGTGCAGCCTCGGCGGGGATTTGTGGATGCAGGTCGTCCTCCGGCGGCTCGTCATCATAAGGAGGGAACATGGCGTTAAAGAAGGAAAATGTGGTCCCACGAGATGCGTTCTCCTTCGCGGTCGCATCTTGGACTCGCCTTGCCGCTTCGTAACGAGCCGCCTCCAACGCCAAGTCCCAGTCTTCCTCCAAGTCCGTCTTGGATCGCACGGCATCTTCCTTCTCCTCGACGAGGGTCTGCATCTCCGTCCGTAAGGTGTCCCTCTCCCTCTCGACCTTGACCCGAGCGATCTCGCTCGCCGATAGCTGAGCATGGACGATGCTCAGCTCCGCATCCCGGCTCGAGAGTGCCGCCTGGAGTTTCTTCGTTTCCCCCAGAAAGGTGTCAGCCGCTTGCTCCGCCTTCTCACGAAGTGCTTTCTCGGCGGCCGATTCCCCGCGAGCTCGCTCCAGCTCCCTCTCGAGCGCCTCAAACTCTTGGGCGGTGCGAGCCCCCACTAGGGCGGCAGCATGCGCGGCCGTCATACTCGTCTTCTCCTTCTCCATGATCTGCATGCGTCGTAGCATATCTCGGAGAATGCGATCGCTCCGCTCTTGGCGCGCGAGCATCTGTGGAAACAGATGAAACACGAATAATCACGATGAGCATGATAATCATACATAACACAAGCAAACAAGTCATACCTTTCGGGCATCGCCGATCCCGTTCTGGAAATGCTCAAGATCGCTCGTCGTCAGCAGACCCTTGAAATCCCGCAAGGAGGTCTCAAGGATCCCCCGGGAGCACTGATCCCTCAGCTCTGCCGCCTCCGCTAGGAGCATAGAGTCCAAGTTGTCCGACACCGTCGATGTATGAGCGCGTTTGCGGCCGGATGGTGACCCGAGGGAAGCCGACGACGATGGTCGCTTGTTGGAGGAGACCGCCTCATTCCTCGCCCGCGATGGCGACCCCCCGCGACGGGCCTCGGCTGAAGGACGAACCACGATCGTAGCATCGTCGATGGGCGTTACTCTCGGCATTTGTGTGCGCGGCCGATGACGTCGAGCCATGGTACCTACAGAGAAGAAAGGAGCGTCTGTCAGTTAAAACATAACGATAAGCATAAATAATGGAAAACAACAATAGCGCGATAACGCGAAAGTATATGCGCGGCCAGTACCCCCCGCGTCAGGGGAAGGAGCTGATGAACCCCCTGCCTCGGACTCGGGATCCTCCGTAGCCCCTGCGTCGAGGCCAGGGCACGAAGGAACATCGTCGCTAGGCACGAACCACCCGGTCCTCGCCATTAGGTCTGGGGACTCGAAGAGCGTTCCTTGCCGCCTCGATTCCAGGACCGCTCTAATCACCGCGTCGAGCTCGGATCCTTCGATGTCACCCACGGGTGGGAAGTCGGCCACAGGACCGAAGACGAGAGGCGCGAACCCAAAAGCCGATTCGGACACCCACACCCAAGGGTATCTGTGCTTCGAGTTCACCTTGGTAAGAATGGCGAGGCGCTTGCGATGCGACGCCAGGTAGAAGCCCGGCTTCCCGGGCACCCCTCGCACCATCATGAGGTCCTGAATATCGTCGGCAATGACGGCCCTTTTCTTTGCCCGATAAAACATCATGTGGCACGCCGCAACCACCCGATAGAAGGATGGGGACATCTGCGAGGCATGTACCCCTAATCGAACCAATAACTCTTGGATAACCGGCTGGAAAGGTAGTCTTAGTCCTCCACGGAGACTCGCCTCGTGGACTGCGGCGTACCCCTTTCACGGGCGAGTTGGAAGATCATCGGGTAGTGGTCTCAGGATCGACACGGACTCTGGGATGTTGTAACGCCTTCTCAGACTCATGAAGCTGATAATCGAGAGTGAACTCGGGACATCGACACCCGAGCAATCGAGCTCACCTCGTATGGCCGACTCTCCAATCGGGAAGGCCGAGGCCCGCGTTTCCTCCCGCACGGTTGAGGAAAGTGGCGCGGCAGGTACGTCGTGATGGTTGGGCGAATCGCTCGAATGGTCGGCGTCAGGAGCCACGCTTGGACAGGGCGGGGCCCTGTCATGGCCGCCCTCACAAGCTGGCTGGTTCCCCTCAGCCCCGGCGTGGTCGCCCGAGAACGCGCCCGATTGCCGTCCGGTCGGTCCGCCTCCGTCGGGCCGGCTCGGCTCCCGGCCGGCCGTACTCCTTCCGGCGTGCGCGTGCAGCCCAAGGACCCAGCCCGTCTCTTGGCTGGGCGACTCCTCCATGCGCGGGCCCGGCACGGGCGACCCGATGTTTCCAGCGTACGCATCTGGCCCGCCGGTCTGGTCCGGCTCCCGGCTAGCCAAACCTTCGGCCCGTGGGCTCTGCCCGGGCGCCCCAACGCTCGCCCCATGTGCGCCCGGCCCGGCGGTCTGGCCCGACTCCCGGCTGGTTGGGCTTCCCTCGCGCGCGCGTGGCCCATTGGCCCAGTCCAGCCCCTGCTCGGCCGGGCCCTCTTCCCGCGCGCCTAATCCAACCCCCCGGCCCAATTCCCGGCCGGCTGGGTCCTCGCCACACAAGCCCGGCCCATTCGGGCCTAGGGTTTCCCCAGGGGCCAGGCAAGCCGCCACCTCCTGCCCGGCGCTGGCAGGCCGGGCCACCCCCTGCCCAACATCGGCTCCTCCATGGGTGACGTCCCCCGGCGCCGGCGACTCCCCGGCGGCGCTCGTCTTCACCGGCGCGGCTGGGCTCGAGGGGCTCTCGCCCTGGGCGCGGTCTCTAGGCCACCTGGTGACCTTCCCCGCGTCGGGACCGACCCAGAAGACGCCGACGCCGGCCGGCGCGCCCCGCCCGGTGCTGGTTTCACCGTGCGCGGCTTTCCCGGGGCCGATCGCTCCACCCGGGCGACTTTCCCCGCCAACGCGACAGGTTGGCGTCCTGTCGGCCTCGTACGGCCGGGTGAGGGTTCCCTCGGGGTCGGGGTCGACCCAGGTCGTGCCCCCCGAGGCCGAGGGGTCATCCCCGCGGCCGTCCTCCTCCGGCGCGCCTCTTCCAGCGCCGACCGCTCCAGGCGCGACTGCCTCCGGCAGGCGCACGCCATCCAGGATACCAGTGGGCGCCATGGTGCTGTCCATCGGCCTGGGTGGGTCTTCCTCGACATCTACTGTGCCGCATGTGCCGCTATGAGCCCAGCCACCTCCTCCGGCGCGCACGCTGTCTCCGGCGTCCACCTGCTGGCGCTGGCCGTCTCCGGCACGAGCGCCCTCTCCATCACCGGTCAACCACGCTTCAACCAAGGCAAGATCTTCCCCGGCCATCGTAACGACGCTGCTCGTGCCCGATGAGTGAGGCACGTTAGTAACGCTTGGGAGAGATGAGAATTGAGTCCAAAAAGTTTCCAAGTCCACGTGTTGATCCCCAAGCAAGTGAAACAAATCTTCTTCAATGGTCCCACACCCCGATAGGCGGTCAATGGGGTCCATGAGCGCGAATAACAAGACGAGGGTGACCAACAAAAAATAAAATAATAATATTAAAGGGCGTCGGAACATACCTCTTGGCGATGGGCTACTCCGGTGGGCCAATAACGGCAGAGGCTTCGAGTTTATCACACGAGTTACACTCGATAATAAACTCGGGGGGCTAATGTTACCGGTCCATTCCGGCCCGGTACGGCAACGACAACATATGGCGGCTTCCCCGAGTCTTTCCCGGTGCACGGCCACCTCAGAGCCGGCCATGGCCGAGTCAGAGCCGGCCATGGCCTCCATGGCCGAGTCAGAGCCATCCATGGCCGGGTCAGAGCCGGCCACGGCCCCCACGGCCGAGTCAGAGCCGGCCATGGCCGAGTCAGAGCCGGCCATGGCCGAGTCAGAGCCGGCCATGGCCTCCACGGCCGAGTCAGAGCAGGCCATGGCCGAGTCAGAGCCGGCCATGGCCTCCACGGCCGAGTCAGAGCCGGCCATGGCCGAGTCAGAGCCGTCCATGGCCGGGTCAGAGGCAGCCCTCGGCCAAGGGGTTGTTCATGACGCTCCTTGGTCGCCTATAAATATAGGGGTCTCTCCCCTAGTCCAGGTAATCCATTCTTGAGTACTGAAACGCTGTCGAACTCGTACCTCGCTCGTTTCTCTCAAGTCTCGGCCTCTAAACACCTAAACCCTCTATATCCACCTCAATCTTACTAATGTTGAGCGTCGGAGAGGTAAACAGAGGCACCCCCTCTGTTTCCCCTTTGTGGTTCACACCTCTTTCTGTTTGCTTTTCAGGCCCCTGGACAAGATTGACACCACCAACAGCTAAGGGACGGCTTGGGATACCAAGCCCGACACGCTCGAGCCGAAGTGAGACCACTTGGTCTGGCCTTGGGTCTAACCACTTTGGGCTCCTAAATAGTTGTCCGAAAAACTGCGACAACACATGTACATGCATATCTTTGACCATAGCTCTGATACCATTTGTTGGAATTAATCTAGGGTTTAAGAAAAAGTTTAACGCTTCGTTAAGCGGCGGAATTTTAAAAATTTTTATTTCAAGTAAAAACAGTTTTTACTAACCTAGACAAAGAGCAAGTACATATAAATAAAAACTATTATGAGCTAAGAAGTTTACTAACCTTTCTTGAAGCTCGAACTTTGAGAAGCTTTTGGAAATTTCGCAACGCTCGTCTCCCCTCGCAGCACGCCTCTCTTTCTTTCCTCGGCACCTCGAGCAACCACGAAAGTTTTTATCACTAAATCACTCGAAATAAAGGAATTAGTGAGTGGGCAGTTTTAAACACTACGACTTAAGAACGAGTGTTGAAGTCGCAGAGCTAAACACTAGGTCAAATGAGGACCTAGGTGCCAAAACAAAAAAATCGAAAATAAACTAGAGAGAGAGGAAGGGGCGGCAACCACAAGTTCTAGAGAGAGAGGCTCTCAATCTTTAACTTATGTGGAATGAATAGAATGAGAGGAATGAGGGTCCTATTTATAGGAGAAGGGTTGGCCTTGGAAAGAAGTAGTTTCCTCTTATTTTCCAAGCCATTATGAGCAATCTTTTATTGCCCATTCCTATCCAAGATAGGCGCCCACCTCAAGCAAATCCCCAAGGGATTAGTTTCCTCTTTTGTTCTCTCTTGGTTGCCTTGGCCGAAATTCCCTATACAAGTATGGGAAATTTGTTTCCTCTTTTTCTTTTGGCAAGTATCTTCATACATTAATGCACAAAAGGAACTCTCTTTCTCTTGGGTATTTGGGCTCCCATTTCTCATCTAGAAGGAGCTTCTAGAAGCTTCTTCATTAGTTCATGACAACATGAGAAAGGCCCATTAAGAATTTTCAATAAAATTCTTATGAAATGAAATTAATCCACAAGGCCCAATAAGACTAATATTGGCCGAGTGAAACATGCCATAAAATGACCTTGTCAAAAAATTTATGGACATTCATTTCATCCTACGTCTCAAAAGACAAAAATACCCTTTTGACTATTTTCGTTCTTGTTTTGACTTAACTTCCAGTTTAACTATTCCTAATCGATGTGATTCGTGACAGTGACCTCATGGATCCAACCAAACAAAGCTTGAGCTAAAATACTTGGACTCAAAAGTTCACAAACCTTTTCTAAGTTTAGCTTAATGTCAACTGACTCCACTAAAGAGTTGACACTGAAAATCTCTCGGTTCAAATGAATTTATGTTCTACTCAACAATTCAACCTAATTGTAATGAGCGGATCCACAAAATATTATCAGTGTTTACCCTTCATGAATATCATCAGCTAGTCGGGATTTACAAAATTACCATTTTACCCTTCTAGCTGTTATTTCCTCAACTCATTTGTCGCTTGTGAATAAGTTAGAAACAATGTATTGACGAGGAGCTAACAAGTCACATTGTTTCATCCAAAAGAGTCAGGACTCAATTTGGACACTGGCCAGTTCATTTATTCACACTCCAAGGAACAAAGCATGAGGTGATATACATTGCATTTCAGCAATCTTGTACATGAATTCCATATCTATGAGAACTTCACAAAGTTACTCATGACATTCTCACAACTTAGTACTTCACCAATAGGCCTTGTTCGGAATAACATAGTGAGTCCGAACTCTGACTTTCTCAAATGAGAATACTAAGGTGTGAAATGACATGTCTTGTTGTCGCAGTTTTTCGGACAACAATTTAGGAGTCGCAGACGGTTAGACCCAAGGCCGGACCAAGTGGTCTCGTCTCGACTCGAGCGTGTCGGGCTTGGTATCCCAAGCCGTCCCTTAGCTGTAGATGATCTCTATCTCGTCCAAGCACCTGAAACGTGAACATAAAGGTGTGAACTACAAAGGGGAAACAGAGGGGTTGCCTCTGTTTACCTCTCCGACGCTCAACATTAGTAGGATTGAGGTGGTTTGTAGAGGGTTTAGTGTTTAGAGGTCGAGACTTGAGAGAAACGAGCGAGGTACGAGTTCGACAGTGTTTCAGTACTCAAATTCGAATTACCTGGGTCGAGGGAGAGACCCTCATATTTATAGGCGGCCAAGAGGTGTTTGAGGAACCCCTTGGCCGAGGGCCGGCCTTGGAGGGCCGGCCTTGGAGCGCCGGCCGTGGAGAGCCGGCCGTGGAGCGCCGGCCGTGGAGAGCCGGCCTTGGAGCGCCGGCCGTGGAGAGCCGGCCTTGGAGCACCGGCCGTGGAGAGCCGGCCTTGGAGCGCCGGCCTTGGAGCGCCGGCCGTGGAGAGCCGGCCTTGGAGCGCCGGCCGTGGAGAGCCGGCCTTGGAGCACCGGCCGTGGAGAGCCGGCCGTGGAGCGCCGGCCGTGGAGAGCCGGCCGTGGAGAGCCGGCCTTGGAGCGCCGGCCGTGGAGAGCCAGTCCTGGAGCGCCGGCCCTGGAGAGCCGGTCCTGGAGCACCGGCCTTGGAGCGCCGGTCCTGGAGCGCCGGCCTTGGAGCGCCGGTCCTGGAACGCCGGTCCTGGAGGGCCGGCCTTGGAGAGCCGGCCGTGGAGAGCCGGCCACGGCGAGTGCCGGCCCCGGACGAGCGCCGGGCTCAGGACGGCCGCCAGCGTGGCCGTCGTCGATCTACCGGACCGAGACGGACCGGTAACATTAGCCCCCCGAGTTTATCATCGATTGTAAATCGCGTGGTAAACTCAAAGTCCGACGTTGGCCCATCGGAGAAGCCCGCCGTCAAGAGGTATGCTCCGACGTCCTTTCATATTATTTTTATTATTATATTTTTTGTCGATCGTGCTCGCTTCGTTATTCGCGCCCATGGACCGCATTGACTCGGGATGTGGGACCGTTGACGATGGCTTACATGACTTGTTTGAGGAAAACCACGTGGATTTGGATGCTTTTTGGGCTCAATTTTCGCCCCCATCAACACCACCCGACACACGACACTCGTCGCATTCGTTCAACGTTATTGAGATGACCGGAGAGGATCTTTCACTGGTGGAAGCGTGGCTGGCCGACGAGGGTGAGGAGGCGCGTGCCGGAGACGGCCAGTGCCGGCAGGAGAGCGCCGGCCTGATGGCACCAGCCGCCGGGGACAGCCGGGCCGACCAGCACGAGGCCGGCTTGGCCGAGGGACGCGTCATGGAGGTCGCGCGCGCAGGGCCGACCACCCAGGAGACCGGCGGCGATTCATCCAGCGCCGAGAGGGGTGCCCTCGTCGATTCTGGCGCCGGAGGAGGCGGGCCGGCCGCGGGCGGCGCTGTGCAGGCCGCCGCCAACGCCGGGGGAGTCGCGCCTGGCTGGGTCGGCGCCGTCTGCGCTGGACCCAGCCCCGGGATCGCGCCAGAAGAGTCGCGCGCGACGATCCCGCCCGGGGAGCACGCCGACAAGGCAGAGGAGGCCGACGCCAGCGTGGAGGAGGCCGAGCCCGGCCGAGTCGGCACCGTCTGGGGTGAACCCAGACCCGGGGGAGACGTCCCTCGTCCCGGGGGGGCCGAGCCGGTCGTGGAGGACGCGGGCGACGCGTCTGGCGAGGCCGACGCCGGCGAGGACGCGCTGGCGCAGAGGAGCGCCGCCCGGGGCGGCGTTGGTATCAGGGGGACCCCACCCTCTCGGGTGGGGTTATGCTGCAGGTGGTCGGCGGCCATGGGAGCCCAGGCGGGTCGGGCCCAGCCGGGCTGGAGCACGTCTATGACGGGGGAGTGCCGCCGGCGGCGGCCGACGCTGCAGGTGGGGTCGGCGGCGCCGGACAGGAGGAGTGCCGGCCGCCCAACGCCGGAGAGGGAGGAAGCCGACTGCCCACAGCCGGAGAGGAAGAGGCGGCCATCCTGGTTGCCCTGCGAACCCTAAGGCCCAATGGGCCGGGCCTAGGTGAGGAGACTGCAGCCGGCCGGGACAGGGGCGCTGGGCGACAGGCGCGCGAGGAGGACCCAACCGACCGAAGGCCGGACAGGGGCGCTGGGCGACAGGCGCGCGAGGAGGACCCAGCAACCCGCGAGCTGGGCTGGGCCGGCGGGCTGGACGCGTCTGAGCTGAACGCCAGGACGCCCGGGCAAGCCTCAAGCGTCGGAGACTCGACTGGCCGAGAGCCGGGCCGGGCCGACGGGCCTGGCGCGCGCGCCGAAGGCCGGAGGTCGCCGGGGCCGTGCGTGGAGGTGCCACCTAGCCAGGAGACGGGCTGGGTCCTCGGGCTTGATGCGCACGCAGGAGAGGACGTTGCCGGCCACAGGACGAGCCGGCCTGATGGCAATGACCCGGCCGGGCGCTCGGGCACCGCCCCGGATTCCGGGCACTCTGGCGACTCGTCGAGCCGTCGTGCAGCACCCGCGGCGAGGGGACTTTCCTCTACTGCGCAGGAGGAAACGCGGACCTCGTCCTTCCCGATAGGAGAGTCAGCCGTGCGGGGTAACCTTGACTGCTCGGGCGTCGATGTCCCGAGCCTGATCTCCATCGTCAGCTTCAAGAGCCTCAGGAAGCGCTACAGCATCCCGGACTCTGTGTCAATCCTCAGACCGTTGCCTGACGATCTTCCGTCCCGCCCTCGAAGGGGGTACGCCGCGGTCCACGAGACGAGCCTCCGCGGTGGGCTAAGGTTGCCCTTTCAGCCGGTTATCCAAGAGTTGCTAGTTCGACTGGGGGTGCACGCCTTACAGATGTCTCCGGCCTTCTATCGGGTGGTCGCAGCGTGCCACATGATGCTTTACCGGGCGAAGAAGAGAGCTGTCACCGCCGACGACATCCAGGACCTCATGACGATACGAGGGGTGCCAGGGAAGCCGGGCTTCTACCTAGCGCTACACCGTAAGCGCTTCGTCATTGTCAGCAACGTTAATTCGAAGCACCGATATCCTTGGATATGGGTGTCCGAATCAGCCTTCGGGGTCGCGCCTCTCTTCTTCGGTCTTGCGGCTGATTTTCCACCTATGGGCGATATCGAAGGCTCTGAGCTTCACGCGGTGATCAGGGCGCTCCCGGAATCGAGGCGGCAAGGACCGCACTTCGAGTCCCCAGACCTAATGGCAAGGACTGGGTGGTTCACGCCTGGAGGCGACGCCCTTCCGAGCTCGGGCCTCGCCGCGGAGGCTACGGAGGACCCCGAATCAGAGGCGGGGGGCTCGTCTGCTCCTCCCCCTGACGTGGGGGGTACCAACCATACACAAGCTTCCAGTTAATGTATATTCCATTGTATTGCACTCTAACCTGTCACCTCTTCATCTTTTTCAGATACGATGACCCGACGACACCGACCACGCACGCAGGCACCGAGGGTGGCGCCCGACGCCGAGGCCGTGATCGCGGCTCCACCACAGGCTGAGGCCCGCCATGGGGGGCTTCCAACGCGGGCGAGGGCCGAGGCGAACTCCTCGAATAAGCGACCGTCATCGACGATCCTTCCCGGCTCGTCCTCCGGCCACAAGCGCGCTCATACGTCGGCGACGTCAGATGGCATGGAGTCGATGCTCCTGGCGGAGGCGGCGGACCTGAGGGACCGATGCTCTCGGGGGATCCTTGAAACCTCTCTACGGGATTTCAAGAGTCTCCTGACGGTGAGCGACCTTGAGCATTTCCAGAGCGGGATCGGCGACGCCCGAAAGGTATGACTCGCTTGTTTGCCTCATTTGTGATTTGTTGTGCTTATTTCGATTGCATGTACGTTGTTTGCTTCCACAGATGCTCGCGCGCCAAGAACGGAGCGACCGCATTCTCCGGGACTTGCTGCGTCGTATGCAGATCATGGAAAAAGACAAGGAGGATACAGCGGCCGCCCATGCCGCTGCCTTGGCGGGGGTCCGCACCGTCCAAGAGTTCCAAGCGCTTGAGGAGGAACTAAAGCGAGCTCGTGAGAAGGCGGCGGCCGAGAAGGCGTCTCGGGAGAAGGCTGAGCAGGCGGCCGATACTTTCTTAGGGGAGACCAAGAAACTCCAGGCGGCCCTCTCGAGCCGGGACGAAGAGCTGAACATCGTCCACGCCCGATTGTCGGCAAGCGAGATCTCCCGGGTCAGGGCCGAGAGGGAGAGGGAAACCCTGCGAGCGGAGGTGCAGACCCTCATCGAGGAGAAGGATGACGCCGTGCGATCGAAGACAGAGTTGGAGGAGGACTGGGATCTCTCGCTAGAGGTGGCCCGTTATGAGGTGGCCATGCGGGTCAAAGATGCGACTGCGGAGGAGAACGCGTCTCGAGGGATCACATTTTCCTTCTTCGACGCCATGTTTCCTCCCTTGGAGGACGAGCTGCCGGAGGACGACCTGCCTCCCGAAGTCCCTGCGGAGGCCGCCCAGTCGTCAAACTGTCGGTCCGGTGGAGGAACCGTTGGCGGGTCGGACGCCCCTCACCTTGAGGACGACGAAGAGCAGGTCGATTATGGCTCGGAGTAACCGAGTTTTCTTTGGTTTTTTCGCGCACTTGTTTAGCGCTCGCTTTATGCTTTCTTTCGGATTCTTGCTGTGTTTGGGTCGTTTGTGCAACATTGTTTTGCTTTGATTGAAGCTTTTATTTCATCGTGCGTCTTATTTTCTCGACTTGCTACGCTTAGTGTAATCGATTTGCGCAATTTGAATAGTGCGTGTCTTACGAGCCCGGCTTACTATGCTTAGCGTAACCGGTTGGCACGGCTTACTGTCGCATTCGGCGGCGAAGTTTCCCGCGGATGCTGGCTAGACCAGCTTCATCCGGCGGGTGCGATTTCCGGCCATCCATTTGTGACTCGCTGCCTATCGGCGTGCGCGAGCTGGGTGGCCGTCGCGCTCATCCTCCGGCGAGTACGCTACCTATCGGCGTGCGTATCGGGATGGGTTTGCAGCTCCCAGTGAGCGTGGTACTCGTTGGTACGCGTGTCACGTTTTGAGTTTTGACTGCCGAGATCGACAATCCGGTGCGCGGACGTGATCCATCGATGCCTTGCCGCCTATTGGTGCGCAAGGTGCATCGGTGCACGAGAGGGTCGCAGCAAAAGACGTGCGAGGCCGGAGGTCCGGTGCGCGGATCCAACTCATCGACGTTTCGCTATCTCTCGGCATACGGCCTCAACCCGTGCGAGAGCGTCGCACGAGGAGGGTACGAAGTCGGAGGTCTGGTGCGCGGATCCGATTTATGGGTGTTTTGTTACCGCTTGGCGCGTGGAAAGTGGAGTAAGCGAGGTCGTTACTCTCGCCTTATCCCCCTTAGCCCCCCGAGTTTCTTGGGTGCTCGTAGAGGAGGCTAGAAACTAAGATACAATGTTTTGAAGTGAAATGTAATTCATTAAATTATTGAAATGGTTCAAAAATTACATCCCAGGCCGTTGGCCAAACTTGAAATTGTAAATTGCCTTTGCTAGAATCGAAAATTACATGAAGACAAAAAGCGAAAAAAGGACGAATGAACGTCTACTGGTAATATTGCCGGAGGTGTTCCGCGTTCCACGGGTGTGTGAACACGAGTCCCTCCATGTTCTCGAGCTCGTACGTACCGTTGTGGATGGCTCGGCGCACACGGTACGGGCCTTCCCAGGTGGGGCCTAGAACTCCCGCGCCTTGCACCTTGGTGTTTTGGAACACCCTTCGAAGAACGAGGCTTCCGTCGGCGAACTTCCGCAGTTTGATCTTCGAGTTGTAGTACTTCTCGACCTTCCTCTTTTGCGCAGCAAGCCGGGTGAGTGCGTCCGTCCTCCTTTCGTCTATGAGGTCTAGCTCGAGCCTGATCGCGTCGTCGTTGGCGGCTTCGTCGTACTCCTCGATGCGCAAGGTTGGTAGCTTGGTCTCGACGGGTACCACAGCCTCGACGCCGAATGCGAGAGCGAAAGGGGTTTCGCCGGTCGCGTTTCGAGCGGTGGTGCGATATGCCCATAAGACCATGGGGAGCTCGTCGGCCCAAGCCCCTTTTCTTGCCTCCAACTTCTTCTTCAGGTTCTCCTTGATCGTCTTGTTCACCGCCTCGACCTGACCGTTAGCTTGAGGATGGCGGGGAGAGGAGAAAGTCTTGCTAATGCCAAGTTGTTCGCACATTTCTCGAAGGCGCGCATTGTCGAATTGCTTTCCGTTGTCGGTTACAATTGACGCAGGGATCCCGAAGCGGCAGATGATGTTTTTCCAAATGAAGCTTGTCGTGTTCGCCTCGGTGATCTTTGCTAGCGGCTCAGCCTCTACCCACTTCGTGAAGTAATCGATAGCCACGATCGCGTGCTTGTATTGTCTCGGGGCCGTAGGCAGCTCGCCGATGAGGTCGATTCCCCACTTCGCGAAAGGTCGCGGCACGATAATCGGACACAAAGGGGCCGGTGCTTGGCGCGGAATGTGGGCGAACCTTTGGCACTTGTCACACTTCTTGGCCCACTCGTAGGAGTCCTTTTTCAAGGTCGGCCAGAAATATCCAAGTCTCAGCAGCTTCAATGCCAAAGATTGCCCGGCGGCGTGGTTACCGCACACCCCCTCGTGCACCTCGTGGAGTGCTTTCCTTGCCTCTACCTCGGTCAGGCAGCGAAGGAGAGGCATAGAGTAGCCTCTCTTGAACAAGTTGTCTTCCCTCATTGTGTACTTTGACGCCAAGCCTCTCAGCTTTCTGGCTTCTTCTTTATCCTCGGGGACGACTCCTCGTTTAAGGAATTCCACGAGCGGGGTCATCCATGAGGGAGGCGGAGTCTCGTCAATGACCTCTACGTCGCCTCTCGAGACGTAGGGTCGGGTCAACACTTCGATTGGGACGATGCCCTCGCCCTCCTCGTCTATCCCAGACGCGAGGCGAGCTAGGGCGTCGGCGTCGACGTTCGCCTCTCGAGGAACCTGGACGATCTCGAACCACGATAGGGCCTCCAAGTTCTTTTGGGCCTTGGACAAGTAGGCGATCATGTGTGGCTCCTTTGCGGCGTAGTCGCCTTTAACCTGATTCACGATCAATTGCGAGTCGCAATGGATGCGCAGGTTTTGGGCGCCCAACTTGTTCGCTAGCTCCAAGCCAACGATCAGAGCCTCGTACTCTGCCTCGTTGTTGGAAGCCTTGAACTCGAACCGCAGGGCGTATCTCAGCTTTTCCCTATCGGGATTTGTGAGCACAACGCCGGCGCCAGCCCCCCGGGCGTTTGACGCGCCATCCACGTGCAAGTCCCAGACTGGCCCTATCGGGTCGTTGGTTCTCTTCTTTGACGACTTGCTATGGTCGTCCTCCTTGTCTTCCGTGGCCTTACTACTCTCGTCGCCCTCGTTGGTTGGGGGCGCGCTTGTGAACTCGGCGATGAAGTCGGCGAGGGCCTGACCCTTGATGGCGGTTCTTGGTTGGAACTCGACCCCGTATTCTCCCAGCTCTTGGGACCATATCGCCATTCGAGAGGAGGTCCCTTTTTGAAGGGCCTTCTCGATGGGATGCCCCGAGCGGACCACGATGGGGTGCGCTTGGAAGTAGGGCCGGAGCTTTCTCGCGCTCATGACGAGGGCGAGGGACAGTCTCTCGATCTCGGGGTATCGGGTTTCGGCGTCGAGGAGCGCCTTGCTGACGTAGTAGACCGGCCATTGTACTTTGTCCTCTTCGCGTATGAGGACCGCGCTCACGGCCCTATCGGAAACCGCGAGGTAGAGGTATAGGGTTTCGCCATTCTTTGGCTTCGCGAGGAACGGGGGGGAGGTGAAATAGGCTTTCATATCTCGGAATGCTTCCTCGCACTCCTCCGTCCATACGAACCCGTCGGTCTTTTTCAGCGCCTTGAAGAACGGTTGGCACCTATCAGTGGCTTTGGAAATGAATCGCACCAGGGCGGCGATCCTTCCCGTCAAGCTTTGAACTTCTTTGACCTTTTGTGGCGACCTCATCTCTAAGATCGCCTTAATCTTCTCAGGATTGGCCTCGATCCCGCGGCGGCTCACCATGTAGCCCAGAAACTTTCCAGACTCGACCCCGAAAGCGCACTTGTTGGGGTTAAGCTTCATCTTGTAGCGTCGCAGAATCGTGAACATTTCCCTAAGGTCTCGAACGTGGTCGCGGGCTTTGAGGCTTTTGACAAGCATGTCATCCACGTAGACCTCCATAGTCTTGCCAATTTGATCGGCGAACATGCGGTTCACCAACCTTTGATACGTTGCTCCCGCGTTTTTGAGGCCAAAGGGCATGACCTTGTAACAGTAGAGTCCGCGGTTCGTAACAAAGGTGGTCTTGATCTGATCCGGCTCGTGCATGCGGATCTGGTTGTAGCCTGAATAGGCGTCCATGAAGCTCAGCAACTCGTGGCCCGCCGTGGCGTCCACGAGCTGCTCGATCCTCGGGAGAGGGAAGCTGTCTTTCGGGCAGGCTTTGTTGAGATCTTTGTAATCGATACAGATCCGCCACTTCCCGTTTGGCTTCTTGACCATCACCACGTTGGACACCCACTTGGGGTGCTCCGCCTCCCTGATGAAGTCGGCGGCGAGAAGTTTGTCAACTTCTTCACCAATGGCTTGGTACCTCTCCCCACTGAACGCCCGTCGCGGTTGAACACGCTCGGCCACCCTCTTGTCGTCGTTGAGACGATGAACCATGATCTCGGGGTCGATCCCCGGCATGTCGGCGTGTGTCCACGCAAAGACATCTTTGTGCTCTCGGAGGAAAGCGGCGAGCTCGATTCGGGTCTCAGACGGGAGTTGGGCGCCTACCTTGACTACTTGGTCAGGTTTGGCGTCGTCCAACACGACGGGAACGAGGTCGTCCGGTGTCTCCACCTTTCGACGCTCGACTTCGTCCCTTTGGTCTAGCTCTCCGAAGGTGCCTCCTTCCTCTAACTTGCAGGGGAATTTGTCTCCGAGTTGGAAGACGGTGCTCACCACCTTCCCTTTCCCTTTTTCGTCCACGCCCTGGATGTAGCACATCCTCGCCATGGATTGGTCTCCCAACATCACGGCGATCCCTTTCTCGGTCGGGAACTTCATCATCAGGTGGTACGTGGACGTTATGGCCTTCAACCGATTGAGAGTCGGGCGGCCGACGATGATGTTGTAAGCCGAGGGCTGATCCACTACTAGGAACGACACGATGTGGGTAACCTCGAGCCCCCCCGGCGTACCGAAGGTAACCGGGAGGTCGATAGTTCCCTCCGTCATAACCCTCTCCCCAGAGAAGCCGAAGAGCGGGGTTGAGATCGGGGTCGGTCTTACCCCGGATAGCTTCATCCTGTCCAACGCCGATTTGAAGATTATGTCGGCGGAGCTCCCATTGTCGATCAGGATTCTCCGGACGAGGTTGTTGGCGACCGGGGCAGAGACGACTATCGCGTCGTTGTGTGGATGGAGAACTCGCGTTGCTTCTTGTCCGGTGAAGAACATGGACTCGAAGGGGGCCGGAGGAGGGACCTCGTACGTATGGTTGATGTAGTGCGCTATTTTCCCTTGGGAAACTTCGCGCACGTACTTCTTCCTTTGCGTAGCCGAGTCTCCGAACTCTGGGCCACCCAAGATTGCACCCACGACGTGAAGTTGCGAGCTCTCCGGCTCTTCGTTTGTCGCGCGGTCCGTGACAGTCACCGTCGCCGGACCTTTCTTCCCTTGCCGCGGGCGACCTCCGTGCGCCGCGGCCGTCCCGATAGTTCTCAGGACGTACTCTTTCAGCTTCCCATCTTGAATCAGGGCCTCAATCTGACGCTTGAGTTGATAGCATTCGGATGTCAGGTGCCCGTGATCTTGATGGTAGTCACAGTACTTGCTTTGATCCCTCTTGGCGGGATCCTTCGTGAGCGGGGTTGGGCTCCCCAACTTGTCACGGTGCAGAGCCAGGATTTGCTCCGGCGGAGTGTTCAGAGGAGTGAATGGCGAGAACTTTCGGAAGCTATCGACATGTGACGGCCTCGGCCCGGGGAGGGAACGGCCGTTGGGGGCCTGGCTTCCCTTATTCCTCCTCTTTCGGGGGTCGGGACGATCTTCATCTCGATCGTCGCGGCGGCGACTCCCCTGTCCCCCTGACTTTCGACCATCTCGGCCATCGAGATAGTCCTCGACTCCCATGTATGTGCGGGCTCTTGTCATCAGCTCCGCCATGTCACGCGGGACTTGGCCAACAATAGACTTGAGGAAGTCGCTCGTGCGCACTCCCTCGGTGATCGCCGTGATGGCGTCCCTGTCGTCGAACCCTTCGACCTTGTGAGACTCCTCGGTGAAGCGAGCGAGGTATTGTCTCAACGTCTCGTCTCTTCCTTGCCGGATAGAGAGGAGGTGGGTCTTCGGCTTCTTTTGCGCCACGAGGGTGGCGAATCGGGCGAGGAAAGCCTCTCGCAAGGCCCGGAAAGACGGGATGCTTCCCGGCCTCAAGCTTCGGAACCATTCAAACCCCGAGCCTGTGAGGGTCAGGCTGAAGGCTTGGCAGAGGGTGGCGTCCGCCTGCCCCTGCATAGTCATCCACGTCTCATAGTGTTGAACGTGGAAGTGGGGGTCCGTACGTCCATCGTAGGGGGGAATGGACGGTAACTTGAAGTTCCCCACGCATGGTTGCGCGAGGATTTGCGCGGCGAAGGGAGAGTATGATTTCTCGATCCCTCCGTACGGCCTTTGCCTCCCCGACTCCCTCATTTCGATGATTTGATTCTGGAGGCTTTGAATCATCGTGACCATGTCGAGCCCGTTAGCGGGGCCGACCGTCGGGGCCACGGGAGTCACCGGTTGGCGTTCGTTGGACGCTTGGTCCACGACATTGGCCTGCGGCCGGCCGAGAGTTGCGGCGGGGAGCGCGTCCCTTCGAGAGTTTAGCCTTTGGCGGAGATCCTCCCCTCGGGAGTTTCTCTGCGCCGTCAAGCGCTCTCTAAGGTCCACACTCGGTGCGGGGCGAGGTGAGGTCGCCCTTGGTCGGACCGTCCGGCGGGCGCTTCGGCTGTCGGCCCCATCACCTACCAGAGTCGCTCTCTCCTCGGCGAGGGGCCGTGTCCGACCACCTCTTGAAACCGAGGGGACGAGTCCCCGGGAATGTGACCGTGCCTGCTGCCGCGCTAGGTGCGACGGCCCGGCCAAAACGTCGTTGGGCCTCTCGGGCCGCGAAGGGGCGAGGCTAGGCGTTGCCTCGTTGGTCCTCGACTCCCCCACATATTCGGAGTTGGAGTAGTCTTTGGCGGACCTATCTTCAACGTCATAGCCGAGGAGGTCGGCTATGAGCGTACCGTCGACGCCGGGGCGGTCAAGGAGCTCCGCAAGTCGCCGGGCCGTGTCCTCTCGGAGCACGGCCTCGGGGTCAATCATCGGGTCTTGGGGCTGGCTCTCGCTATCGCGAGGTTGCCCTTCAAGACGATGTGCGAGGCGTCGAAGACCGTACCTTGAGCTCGTCGCTCGGGTACCCGCGGAGGTAGTGGGAATGTGACTCATCTCTCGAGAGTCGTGAGAACAAAGGGAGAAAACTGGTAGAGGGAATGCGTCGTCAAGGTCGAGAGATCCCCTCCTTCTAGCGCCAAAATGTTGTCGCAGTTTTTCGGACAACGATTTAGGAGTCGCAGACGGTTAGACCCAAGGCCGGACCAAGTGGTCTCGTCTCGACTCGAGCGTGTCGGGCTTGGTATCCCAAGCCGTCCCTTAGCTGTAGATGATCTCTATCTCGTCCAAGCACCTGAAACGTGAACAGAAAGGTGTGAACTACAAAGGGGAAACAGAGGGGTTGCCTCTGTTTACCTCTCCGACGCTCAACATTAGTAGGATTGAGGTGGTTTGTAGAGGGTTTAGTGTTTAGAGGTCGAGACTTGAGAGAAACGAGCGAGGTACGAGTTCGACAGCGTTTCAGTACTCAAATTCGAATTACCTGGGTCGAGGGAGAGACCCTCATATTTATAGGCGGCCAAGAGGTGTTTGAGGAACCCCTTGGCCGAGGGCCGGCCTTGGAGGGCCGGCCTTGGAGCGCCGGCCGTGGAGAGCCGGCCTTGGAGCGCCGGCCGTGGAGAGCCGGCCTTGGAGCGCCGGCCGTGGAGAGCCGGCCTTGGAGCGCCGGCCGTGGAGGGCCAGCCTTGGAGCACCGGCCGTGGAGAGCCGGCCTTGGAGCGCCGGCCGTGGAGAGCCGGCCTTGGAGCGCCGGCCGTGGAGAGCCGGCCTTGGAGCGCCGGCCTTGGAGCGCCGGCCGTGGAGAGCCGGCCTTGGAGCGCCGGCCGTGGAGAGCCGGCCTTGGAGCGCCGGCCGTGGAGAGCCGGCCTTGGAGCGCCGGCCGTGGAGAGCCGGCCGTGGAGAGCCGGTCCTGGAGCGCCGGCCTTGGAGCGCCGGTCCTGGAGCGCCGCCTTTGGAGCACCGGTCCTGGAACGCCGGTCCTGGAGGGCCGGCCTTGGAGAGCCGGCCGTGGAGAGCCGGCCACGGCGAGTGCCGGCCCCGGACAAGCGCCGGGCTCAGGACGGCCGCCAGCGTGGCCGTCGTCGATCTACCGGACCGAGACGGACCGGTAACATGTCTCATTTCAGGATTTAGGTAAGCACGACGCAATTCATACGTAGTGACTTCGAGACATAAGAGGTTAAATGGTTTGTTCTTATCTTGTCTCTAGAAGTGCAGTGGTCAATTCAGTACCTTCGAAAGATACCTAGAAGAACTATAGAGTCTCCAACTCTGAATGCCCCATAACCAGACATCATAGATTCTCCTAACAATCGTACTGAGGTCAATAGTCCTTTGACCCATAGATTGCGAATATATCGTTTTAAGCAAACTACGAAGAGTTTGTTCATGCAAATCTACATTTGTCTCTTCGTAAGTTGTTTAGTTTGTTTATGGACTAAAGACTAATGTTTTATCATAAAGCTTCAGACAAGGAAGTTTGAATGAACGTTTCAACTTTTTATTAATGAATAAGCAATTACAAGCAAGAGTCTTCATGAGACTTTATGACATCAAATGTACATAAATACACACTACAACTCTTCTTGTGGGCACCATTGACAACACTCATGTGTTCTTGATTGCTCGTGTTTGATACGCTTTGAGTAGCGTGACTAGGAGGACGTTTGAATACGTTCCTTATGAGCTTTCTTTCCAGTAGAAGTATGTACGTTAGTATGTCGAGGGATGAGATACTGAGTACTCTCCATGTTTGATCTTTCTCTTCTATAGATAAGTCCAGGTTGCTACAAGGATAGCAGTGAGCGTAAGGATGTTACGTGGACGGAGTTATGTGAAGTAAAGAAAGAGACTTTTTCCTGTTGGAAGAGAAGGATTCGGGGTTCGAAAGAATCGTATCCAGGTAAGTAGAAATATTTCAACTGTATCACAAAAACAATGTGTTGTGTGTGCTGCTTATGTGCTTGCATTTACATGATATGATATGTGATTGTTGCATTTATTGCATTTGCATTCATGTGCATCTCATCTAAAAATGGAAAAGAGTTTTACGAGAAATGAGGTTTTTCGAAAGAAGGATGTGTGTTGTGGATCGTCCATGAATGCTAGGATCGGGGAGTTAGCTACAACTTCGCGAGATAGGATCGGTCTCACGAAGGATCGGGTCATTTGAATAGTTCTGGGAACCTTATGACTTCGAAGAGCGGACCGTATGTAGTACTGGGTACCTTATGGTCACGTCGGACCATTTGAATAGTGCTGGGCACCTTATGGTTGCGACGTCCGGGCTGTATGTCATAGTCCTGGGCACCTTACAGCTGCGGCGTTAGTCATACATGTATGCGAGAGGACCTGAGTGAACTGTTTACAACACACACCTTGCGCGCAATTAAGAAGAGATTTAAAGAGAGAAAAAGATGAGAAAAACTTGCTTGGGTTTTAAAGTGAAAATCATATCATATGCATTGTTTCTGCTTGCTGGGAGTCAGCTCATTCGTTTTTGTGATACAGGTAAGGGATGTGATTAAAAGATGTTTATACGGTAGCGGGTTGACTGGCGAGCGCTTCCACGTACACGAGACTTCGTATATGGGCTATTTTGACCTGATGGGCCTAATAAGAAATCGTTTTGAATAATGTTTTATGAAAATGGTTATGTTTTGTGAAGTCTGTCTAAGACCTAGAGGTCAAGTAGATTGTTTCTTTCACTATGTCGTTTATGCATGTAGACTTTAAGTCAATACGATGGTGTTGTGTGTAGATACGAAAGGTTTGTCATGACGTCGTGTCGTTTACGTTTTAAAATAATAAAAAAAATCCACGTGTTTTCATTTAAATAAACGACTCGTCGGGGCGTGACAACTACGCCGGCATCAGCCCCCCGGGCGTTTGACGCACCATCCACGTGCAAGTCCTAGACCGGCCCTATCGGGCTGTTGGTCCTCTTCTTTGACGACTCGTTGAGGGTGCGCTTGTGAATTCGACTATGAAGTCGGCGAGGGCTTGGCCCTTGATGGCGGTTCTCGGCTGGAACTCGACCCCGTACTCGCCCAGCTCCTGAGACCATATGGCCATTTGAGATGAGGTCCCTTTTTGAAAGGCCTTTTCGATGGGGTGTCCCGTGCGCACCACGATGGGGTGCGCTTGGAAGTAGGGCCGGAGCTTTCTCGCGCTCATGACAAGGGCGAGGGACAATCTCTCGATTTTCGGGTATCGGGTCTCGGCGTCGAGGAGCGCCTTGCTAACGTAGTAGACCGGCCATTGCACCTTATTTTCTTTGCGTATGAGAACTGCGCTCACGGCCCTATCGGAAACCACGAGGTAGACATACAAGCTCTCACCATCCTTCGGTTTTGCGAGGAACGGGGGAGAGCTGAAGTAGGCCTTCATTTCGCGGAACGCCTCCTCGCATTCCTCAGTCCACACAAACCCGTCGGTCTTCTTCAATGCCTTAAAAAACGGTTGGCACCTATCGGTTGCCTTGGAAACGAATCACGTTAGAGCGGCGATCCTTCCAGTCAAACTCTACACTTCTTTGACTTTCTGTGGCGACCTCATCTCTAAGATCGCCTTAATCTTCTCGGGATTGGCCTCGATCCCGCGGCGACTCACCATGTAGCCCAGGAATTTTCCGGACTCAACCCCAAAGGCACACTTGTTGGGGTTGAGCTTCATCTTGTAGTGCCGCAAGATCGTGAACATTTCCTTGAGGTCTTGAACGTGGTCGTGGGCTTTGAGGCTTTTGACTAGCATGTCATCCACGTAGACCTCCATCGTTTTGCCAATTTGATTGGCGAACATTCGGTTTACCAACCTTTGATACGTCGCCCCCGCGTTTTTGAGGGCGAAAGGCATGACCTTGTAGCAGTAGAGTCCGCGGTACGTAACAAAGGTGGTTTTGATCTGATCCGGCTCGTGCATGCGGATCTGATTGTAGCCTGAGTAGGCGTCCATGAAGCTCAGCAACTCGTGGCCCGCCGTGGCGTCCACAAGTTGCTCGATCCTCGGGAGAGGGAAGCTGTCTTTCAGGCAGGCCTTGTTGAGATCTTTGTAATCGATACAGATCCGCCACTTCCTGTTTGGCTTCTTGACGATCACCACATTGGACACCCACTTGGGGTGCTCCGCCTCCCTGATGAAGTTGGCGGCGAGAATTTTGTCAACCTCTTCACCAATGGCTTGGTACCTCTCTCCGCTGAACGCCCGTCGCGATGGAACGCGCTCAGCCACTCTCTTGTTGTCGTTGAGACGGTGAACCATTATCTCGGGGTCGATCCCCGGCATGTCAGCGTGTGTCCACGCGAAGACGTCTTTGAACTCGCGGAGGAAGGCGGCGAGCTGGGTTCGGATTTCGGACGGGAGTTGGGCGCCTACCTTGACTACTTGGTCAGGCTTGGCGTCGTCCAACACGACGGGAACGAGGTCATCCGGTGTCTCCACCTTCCGACGCTCGACATCGTCCCTCTGATCCAGTTCTCTGAAGGTGCCTCATTCCCCTATCTTGCATGGGAGCTTGTCTCCGAGTTGGAAGATGGTGCTCACCATCTTTCCTTTTCCTTTCCCGTCCACGCCTTGGATGTAGCACATCCTTGCCATCGATTGGTCTCCCAACATTACGGCAATCCCCTTATCAGTCGAGAACTTCATCATCAAGTGGTAGGTGGACGTAATGGCCTTCAACCGATTGAGGGTCGGGCGGGCGATGATGATATTGTACGCTGAGGGCTGATCCACGACTAAGAACGACACAATGTGGGTGACCTCGATCCCCCCCGGCGTCCCGAAGGTAACCGGGAGGTCGATGGTGCCCTCCGTCATGACCCTCTCCCCGGAGAAGCCGAAGAGTGGGGTCGAGATCGGGGTCGGTCTCATCCCGGATAGCTTCATCCTGTCCAACGCCGACTTGAAGATTATATCGGCGGAGCTTCCATTGTCGATTAGGATTCTCCGGAAGAGGTTGTTGACGACCGGGGCCGAGACGACTATTGCGTCGTTGTGCAGGTGGAGAACTCGCATCGCCTCTTGGCCGGTGAAGAACATGGACTCGAATGTAGTGGGCTATTTTCCCTTGGGAAACTTCCCGCACATACTTCTTCCTCTGCGTGCTCGAGTCTCCAAACCCCGGGCCGCCCATGATTGAGCTCATGATATGCAGCTGTGAGCTCTCCGGTTCTTCGATTGTTGCTCGGTCCGTGACGGTCACCGTCGCTGGACCTTTCTTCTCTTGCCGCGGGCGCTCTCCGTGCGCCACGGCCGTCCCGATCGTTCTAAGGACGTACTCTTTCAATTTCCCGTCTTGAATCAAGGCCTCGATCTGACGCTTGAGTTGGTAACATTCGGACGTCAGATGCCCGTGATCTTGGTGGTATTCGCAGAACTTGCTTCGATCCCGCTTCGCGGAATCCTTCGTGAGTGGAGCGGGGCTTCCTAGCTTGTCGCGGTGCAAAGCTAGGATCCGCTCTTGCGGAGTGCTCAGGGGGGTAAACGCCGAAAACTTTCGGAAGCTATCGACGTGCGGGGGCCTCGGCCAACGGAGGGAACGACCGTTAGGGGCCTGGTTTCCCTTGTTCCTCCTCTTTCGAGGGTCGGGACGATCTCCGTCTTGATCGTCGCGGCGACGACCGCCTTGTTCCCCCGAGTTCCGGCCGTCTCGGCCGTCGAGGTAGTCCTCGATCCCCATGTAGGTGGGGGCTCTCGACATTAGCTCTGCCATGTCCCGCGGGACCTTTCCAACAATAGATTTGAGGAAGTCGCTCGTGCGAGCCCCCTCGGTGATCGCCGTGATGGCGTCCTTGTCGTCAAACCCTTCGACCTTGTGAGACTCCTCGGTGAAGCGCACGAGGTATTGTCTCAAGGTCTCGTCCCTCCCCTGCCGGATAGACAGGAGGTAGGTCTTCGACTTCTTTTGCGCCACGAGTGTGGCGAAACGGGCAAGGAAAGCCTCTCGCAAGGCCCGGAAGGACGGGATGCTTCCCGGTCTCAAGCTCCGGAACCACTCAAATCCTAACCCCGTGAGGGTCAGGCTGAAGGCTTGACAGAGGGTGGCATCCGACTGTCCTTGCATTGTCATCCACGTCTCGTAGTGCTGGATGTGGAAGTTCGGGTCTGTCCGTCCATCATAGGGAGGGATGGACGGCAATTTGAAGTTCCCCACGCAAGGTTGCGCGAGGATTTGAGCGGCGAAGGGAGAGTATGACTCCTCGATCCCTCCGTACAGCCTTTGCCTCCCCGACTCCCTCATCTCAATGATTTGATTCTGGAGGCTTTGAATCATCGTGACCATGTCGAGCCCGTTAGTTGGGCTGACCACCAGGACCGCGGGAGTCGCCTGTTGGCGCTCGTTGGACGCTTGGTCCCCGGCGTTGGCCTGAGGTCGGCCGAGAGTCGTGGCGGGGAGTGCGTCCCTCCGAGAGTTGAGCCTTTGGCGGAGATCCTCCCCTCGGGAGTTTCTCTGCGCCGTTAGGCGTTCTCTAAGGTCCACGCTCGACGCTTGGCGGGGCGAGGCCGCTCTTTGACGGATTGTCCGGCGGGCGCTTCGGCTATCGGCCCCATCGTCCCCCAAGGTCGCTCTCTCCCCGGCGAGGGGCCGTGTCCGGCCGCCTCTTGAAACCGAAGGGGCGAGTCCTCGGGAGTGTGACCGCGCTTGTTGCCGCACCGGGTGCGACGGTCCGGCCAAGCCGCCATTCGTCCTCTCAGACCGCGACGGGGCGAGGCTTGGCGTCGCCTCGTCGGTTCTTGACTCCCCCACATAGTCGGGGTCGGAGTCGTCTCGGGCGGACCTATCCTCGACGTCGTAGCCGAGGAGATTGGCGATGAGCGAGTCGTCGACGCCGGGACGGTCTAGGAGCTCCGCGAGCCGCCGAGCCGTGTCCTCTCGGAGCGCAGCCTCGGGGTCGTTCACCGGGTCTTGGGGCTGGCTCTCATTATCACGAGGTTGCCCTTCAAGACGGTGCGCGAGGTTTCGGAGACCGTACCTCGAGCTCGTCGCTCGAGTACCAACGAAGGTAGTGGGAATGTGACTCATCTCTCGAGAGTCGTGGGTGTAGTGAAAATGAGGAATGGAAGGGAGAGCGTGCTAAGGTCGGGAGATGCCCTCCTTCTAGCGCCAAAATATTGTCGCTCGTTTTCGGACAACTATTTAGGAGCCCAAAGTGGTTAGACCCAAGGACAGACCAAGTGGTGTCACTTCGGCTCAAGCGTGTCGGACTTGGTATCCCAAGTCGCCCCTTAGCTGTAGATGAAGCTCACCTCGTCTCGATACCTGAAAAGCAATAGAGAGTGCGTGAACTACAAAGGGGAAACATAGGGGTTGCCTCTGTTTACCTCTCCGACGCTCAACATTAGTAGGGTTGAGGTAGAATGTAGAGGGTTTAGGTGTTCAGAGGCCGAGACTTGAGAGAAACGAGCGAGGTACGAGTTTGATAGCGTTTCAGTACTCAAATTCGGATTACCTATCCCGAGGGGTCGAGCCTCGTATTTATAGGTGACCAAGGGACGTTTTGAAGGTCCCTTGGCCGAGTGAGGCTGAGTCTGCCATCGGCCGAGTGAGGCTGAGTCGGCCATCGGCCGAGTGAGGCTGAGTCGGCCATCGGCCAGGTGAGACTCGGTCGGCCGATGGCCGAGTGAAGTGTTGGCCGCCGGGTGAGATTCACTCGGCCATTGGCCGAGTGAGCTGCTGGACGCCGGGTGAGGTTCACTCGGCCATTGGCCGAGTGAAAGGCTTGGGCCGAGAGAGGGTTCAATCGGCCATCGGCCGAGTGAACTGCTGGGCCGGCAAGTGGTTTCACTCGGCCCTTGGCCGAGTGAATTGGTTGGGCCGGCAGGGGATTCACTCGGCCATTGGCCGTGTGAGCCCAGTGGGGCGGCTGAGGGCTCACTCGGCCATTGGCCGAGTGAATCTCGATGGGCCGGCTGAGATTCACCCGTCCATTGGCCGAGTGAACTCGATGGGCCGGCTGAGATTCACTCGGCCATTGGCCGAGTGAGCATGATGGGCCGGCTGAGGGCTCACTCGGCCATTGGCCGAGTGAACTCGATGGGCCGGTTGAGATTCACTCGGCCATTGGCCGAGTGAATTGCTTGGGCCGGCCAATGGCCGAGTGAATTGAGCCGGCCATCGGCCGGGTGAGCTTGTCCGGCCGCCCGAAACGTCGATCGCGTCGTCGGACCTCGACGGGCCGATAACACTCTCAATTGACTCAAAGGAGATGTGAGTAGTCCTTCATGCCCATTCCCTCCCGATGCTGGTCGAAGACTTTACTGGCTATAGCCTTGGTGAATGGATCTGCCAGGTTGTCCACCGTTGAGATCTTCTTCACTTTCACATCTCCAAGCTGCACGATCTCTCGAATCAAATGGAAGACTCCCGATTTCAAATGCGAGGATATCTTGGAATAACAAATTCAATATTTTTTTTCCTCTATATGTATTAGAACACAAATGTAATTCGATTTAGATTATTTATTTTTTACCATTATTTATTTTGGAGGTAATAAAGAGTTGAAGAATGAGATCCACATATATATTCTGAAAAATAATTTTCAATTTAGAGTAAAATCTTTGTATATAAAGAGATGGTATATCTTTTGTAAAAATAAGTACTTGAAAGCTCAGGTGTGTAAAATAGCTCAGCTATTTATTGGTCCGAACATACAATTTTAACATTGGAAGTGGCACTAGTCCGGAACTGAAAAGGCCATTCCGACGGAATGCCCATATTTAATTATTTGCCACGCTATGTCCACATCTTATTGAGCCGTGTTGGAAATATTTAATAATGGCAAGTGAGAGCGACAAATAAAAATAAACTGGAAAAGTTATTGTCTCTCTTCTTCTGATCTTCTTTCCATCAAGCAGAGCAACACGTAAATCCAAAATTATCCTCACCGCTTAACATGGCAAAAGAGTCCTCTGACTTTTACAATAATTTATTTTCTCTTGGAATAAACTAGAGGAATCAGGGAAAGGGTATTAGTTTTGTTAGGCAGACTGAATTTGGTCAGATGTTATTCTGTAAAGCCGGGGGGTGCTTCTTGATGATTCTTTCGTGTTGAAGGAAGGATAAATTATAACAAAGAAGAAGTGTAAAATCCCAAATCATGATATATATTTAGAATATAGCTATAAGTAATTGAATTAAGCCTTTTTTTCTTTTGGCGATTGGTAGTATAGTATTTTTTCTTAACAATTTTTTGTTTTTAAATATTTTTTTTTCTTGGTGAATGTACTTTTTATAAAATGAAAAGAGGAAAATGGGGTTGAATTGAAGTGTTCCATCATGGTTGAAAATGTGAAGAGTTGCTGTAGATGAGAGTCAAAGGTGTATATGAAGCTATAATATTAATAGGTATTAGCTTTGCTTTGGTGGTCTCAGTCTCATTCACAAAATCCAGAAAGTTAGGTGTGTGAATGCTCTTCTGTAAGCCACCTCTCCCATTCAATAGCTATAGCAGGTGTGATGTGCTTTTACCATAGTACCCTAACTACGAAATATGCATAAAATAAAGAAAAATTATATAAAATGATCCTGGATCTTCCAATAAAAATGGGAAAACCAAACTAATTTTGCCGAGTGGGTTGACTGGTACACGTACACCCAAACCTGGGTCATGCTTTGTGTCTTCTTCTTTTATTATCTTACAGTAGAAGAGATATATAATATCAATGTTGACATGGCGATAAAATTGGGAGATTAAATTGAGCTTCGTATAGTAAAAGAGAAATTTCATTTTCTAGACCTAAAAGTGATGGAAATATCTTCATTAGACCCGTTAATTAAAAAATATCCAAAATTGGACTTTTGTACCAATTTTGGACAAAAATACCCTCAATTCAAAATAAACCTCATATCTCTCCTCACTTTTTCTCCTTCATCTTCTCACTTCACTCTCACTTCACTTTTTCTCTCACATTCAAAATAAACCCTCATAAACCCCATATCTCTCTCATTTCTCTTCTCACTTCACTCACTTTCTCTCACTTCACTCACTTTCTCTCACATCTCTCACCTCCGACGCCCACTTCCGACGCCGACCTCACCACCTCCGACGCCGACGTCATCACCTCCGACGCCCACCACCCGACCCCGACCAATACTCTCCAAAATGGTTAAAAAGGTATGTTTTTTAAAGGTTTTTTCATGGTTGTTTAGATAATAAATAAGATTAGTGTGGTTTTTTCATGGTTTTCATGGTTTTTTCATGGTTTTCATGGTTTTCATGTTGCGACGCGGCCGAAGTATGGAACAAATAAGCGGGTGTCGCCGTTCAAACCATTGAAGGAGCCAATACTTAAAGATTGGGAAGCCGTCGTGAAGTGGAGTAAAACGCGAAAACTTGATGGTCATTTTATGCCGAGGATTTATGTGAAGATCGCTAGCGTGGAAGAAAATTTTTTCAAGCTCCTTCTCGAGAACGGAAAATGGCTAGACGACACGGTATGTATAACTACTTTACGTTTAATATGTTTTTTCATCTAAAAGTTAATATTATGACTTAAATATATTTGTTAATCCAAATACGTTGACAGCATATTGATGCTATTATACATATGCTACGGAGACGCCAACGACAATATGACGGGTATCGTCAAGACGTCTGCATCATGGATACCCAATGGGTCCAACATGTATATGGGCGTTATACGAAAGAACAAGAGTTCAAGAAGATTGCCGACGAAACAGGCAATGAGGCGGAGATCGTAGACTGGGATCAACGACTCGTGTTTGATCCTATGACTGGATACAGGAACTCTCAAGTCTTGCCGTGGAATTGTGCCGTGGAGATTTTGTTCGTCGTGAACTTCAAACAGATGCATTGGTTCACGTTCCGAGTCGACCTCAAAGAGCTGACCATAACTGTCTTGGACTGCCAAAATGATATTGTGAAGATGAGAGAACATGCCAACAACTTCAGAACGATGATGGATGTTAGTAAACTTTAAAGTTTATAGTAAATCATATATTTATTTTCTTACATTCTCATGTTAACGTAGGATTGGTGTCAAGCGATATCGAAGGTTATGGCAATGTCGAGATTATTCAACGAGCATCCGAAGGCGGAGCGAGAGCTAGATGGCGGGGAAATTCGACTTCCACCGTTCGGATGGGTAGTTGACGATACCATCCCACAATGTGTGACAAGGTATGTAAAAAAAATTATGAAGTTTTATTTAAGAGTTATTGTGTATAACATTTTTGATTTTGTCTTTCAGTGGTGATTGTGGGATGTTCGCAATCAAATACATGGAGCATATCCTTGTCAACGCCAGTTTTGATACACTACGAAGCGAGAACATGAAGACGTTCAGGAAGAAATGGTCTACGGACCTATTTTTCCAATTAGAAGAGCGATGATATTTATTAATTAATAGGATATCTCTATTTTTATTTCATTAAATATTTTTGATATTTCTACTTTGATGACATTAGATATATTGGATATCTTTAGTTTCATTTTATGTTATAGTTTCATGTCATTAAATTTATATTTAATTATTTTAAAGTAATAAATAAAAATATAAACATAAACATAAACATAACCACAAACATGTTCAACTCAAAATTAAACGTCAATTTTTCAACAAAATAAGTTTAAAAAAAAAATATAATGATCAACTTAATGAAAATAAACAAGTTTTCACTCTCTCCATGTGCATGTCTTCCTATTATGTCCCATACCACCACATTTACCACATTTCCGATGGATAACAACTTTTTCTCCTTGAGATGGGTATCGATTGACTCTTCGCCTTCCTTGTTTACTTTTCTTCGGCCGACCGGCTTGTTTCTTTTCAACTGGTGCCAACACCTTCATGTTTTTTATGTCATCCGGAACGTTCCACTGTTCTTCATTCCCAACAGGATATATAGACTCCTTGTACATCTCAATCCATATCTCTTTCGAATAGAAAGGACTGCACAACGAATAAATGTCCACACTCCTGTGTTGTGCGGATGCGATGGCATGCTCGCACGGGATTCCAAGTAGTTGTGGTAGTCCACAAGTGCATGTGTTATTCATCAAATGCACATCAAAGTCACCTCTCTCGTCTCTAACATTACATTCAAACATCCCGAGTCCGTAGGTATTCACGTATTGTGCTTTGCCGTTCAGATGTTCGAGATTATCTTGAAACTTCGGGGACAGTCTTGTATCACATTTTCTAGCAATTTCTTCTCGATTAAAAAACCATGTTTGAAGTGTGAATCTAATGAACTCAAGCAAAGTGGTGATGGGAAACGTTCTAGCATTCCTCGTCTTATTGTTGAAGCTTTCTGCATTATTGCTTGTCATTATATCATACCTATAGAAACAGTTACATATTAGCGACGTTCTGGTTAAAACACTTGTAATGATAAAGGGAAAAGTTTTAGTCTTACCGTTTTCCAGGAAAAAATGCTCTTGCCCACCGATCAAAACCGACTTCCTCGAGATACTTAGCCATCTCGACATCTTTTCTCCTCAACTGCTGAAAATGAGCTTCGAAAGCCCGCTTATTGAAGGCATAAGCGGCATCATACAGTTCAATTCCACAATGATCAGTCTTGAATTTGTGTTGGACATTTAGTTTGAGATGATGGAAGCATGCTCCATGAGGGATACCGGGAAACACCACTTCGACGCCATGTATGATGCTAACATGTCGATCGGATATGAACACCAACTCTTCAACGTCTTCACCGATAGCTTCTCTCAACTTTCTCAAAAACCAAATCCACGAAGCGTGACACTCGCTATCTACTACCCCGAATGCAAGTGGATACAACTGAGAATTAGCATCCATCGCAATTGCGCATAGCAACTGTCCACCGTATTTTGTCTTCAAAAATGCACCGTCTAATGATATGACGGGTCGACAAGACTTGAACCCTCTACGACACGCCCCAATAGAAAAGAACGCGTATTTGAATCTATCGCCATCTTTCACAAACGCCGTAAGAGTCCCTGGATTCTTCTGCTCCAACATGTATAACCAAGATGGTAACTTCTGATAAGATTCTTCTGGCGTACCTCTTACGTAAGAAATTGCTTTCTCCCTTGTTCTCCACGCTTTCAAGTACGATATGCCAACACCCCATCTTGTCTTGACTTCCTCTCTTACGTTATGCGCTGAATATTCAGCCATAGAGCTAATGTTGTACTTATCTTTGAAGACGTGCCCAATAACCCAAGGTGCAGCTCCTCTATGACCTTCTGTTCGAACCACACGCGCGCAAGAATGTCTACTCTCATACGACGTTATCTGCCACATGTCAGACCACTGCACAACACCCCTCAGCTTCCAAGTGCACATCTCATTTTTGCATATGACATACCATCTCTTTTTCGAAGACGATTTCACTCTAAACTCAAAATTATTTTTTAGAGCAAAAACATGAATCTGTTGCTTCATCTGTTTCTTTGACTCAAACTCTTTCCCAAGGTATATATCTTCTGTGCTACCTATTGCATGTAATCAATGGTTATAAAATATATAACATAACATTTTCCATATATAAGTAGATATCATTGTTTTTATTACCTGTGGAAGAATGTGACAATAGAGTTGGACCTTCATTACGTTCTTCTTTGACAACATCAGCCGCTGTGAAGTCAGGGGCTTCCCATGAATAACGCACGAAATCCGTTTGTGAAACATCTTTACGAGGGTCACGTGACGGTTCACCTTGTTTTGATTGTTCCCCGTGTCCTGATGGTACTGCAAAATGTTTAACAAAATCTTTATATTCTTCATGATTTACAAACTCTTCGAATTCTGTTTCTTTGTCACTGTTGAGTCCATCTTCTCCCTTGTCACTTTTATCTTCGTCAACTTTGTTATTTTGTTCTTCATCATCTTCTTCCTCGTTGTTGTGATAATTATGTCTATCATGCACGTATACTTCATCATCTCGATCGGTGATTATCAAATTCTTTCGTCTCTTGTTGAGTTCAACACGAGGCAACTCTTCATTGATCACATTTTTTCCTTTATCTACTTTGTTTGCACTGAACGCTGTGATTTCTTTCGATATCAAAGTTACACAAAGTGCATATTTTCTACGACTTTTGCACTTCGTGTAGTACTTAACATCAATATCGTCCTTCAACAAAGCAGGCTCAATCGGCATATTACCCGCTTCATATGGAACTTCTAACTTTAAGTCATACTTTGCTCTGTCTATATCGACTCTATTGTACACCTTGTCGACTAACCCCGTGTATGTCGTCTCTTTCGAAACTTCAAGCGGAAATGTTCTTGCATTTTTGAACACGTATAAGTGTCCATTTCTCTCCCATGTGCCGTTAACCATCAACAAAACTGCAACAAATATAACATAAAATACATTAAATTTTTGTTTTTTTTTTTTATTTTTTCTACATACACTATCGGATCCGGCCAGATCCGGTCGGATCCGGCCAGATCCGGTCGGATCCTGCCAGATCCGGTCGGATTCTGGCAGTTTGCCAGATCCGGTCGGATCCTGCCAGATCCGGTCGGATCCGGTCGGATCCTGCCAGATCCGGTCGGATCCTGACCATGCCAGATCTGGTCGGATCTTGCCAGATCCGGTCGGATCTTGCCAGATCTGGTCCGAATTTTATCTTAAATTTCATCGGAAATCGTACTTAAATTTCATCCTAAATTATCGGATTTCATCGGAAATAACGTTAAATTCCCGGATATTTGACCTAAATCTACTAACTTCTTTTTTTCTACACAAACTATATAAACATAACTATAAAAGATGAATGAATGAGCATACTAACCCATTTCGACGAGATTGATTGAAGTGGATACTCAAAAATGATGAAACGAGAGGAAATGAGAGAGGATGAGAGATGAAAAGAAGTATAGAATGAAGTGAAGATGGTTATATTACCTTGAAAGGGTATTTTTGTCCGAAATTGGTACAAAAGTCTAATTTTAGATATTTATGAACTAGTGAGTCTAACTGAGATATTTTCATAACTTCGAGGTCTAAAAAATGAAATTTCTCTAGTAAAATATAAAATAAAATAATAATAAAAAAAGCATTCTCACCCTCCTCAGCAATATCCCACAAACCCAAAAGGACACAACATCAAATCCTAAAAATTAAATATAAGGTTCACAAGTGCCAATAAGTACAACAGCACATTAACACAGATCAGACCATCAGATCAAAGAAAGAGATATATTTAAAAATAAGTAAATAAAAGAAGTGAAACGAAAATTTAACAGAGGCATTTAACATTTTCTTTTTAATCCCAAACCACATTAGAAATTAGAATAACTAACGAGTAACGACTAACGACCACCAATAAATTATATATATAAATATATATTTATTTGATTTAGAATTACTTTTTTCAGACTTGCCACCATCCTCATTTTTTTTCTCTGTTTCTCTCTCTGTACAAACAAATAATGTCTCTCTATCTCTCCTCTCCACATTCACAGCTGAAAAAAAGACATAATCAAAATTCCAAAGGGAGAAGAAATGTAGAAGAGTCAAGAGTCCACACCAAAGACCGAACCCCTCAAACACTCTCTCTCTCTCTCTCTCTCTCTCTCTCTCTCTCTCTCTCTCTCTCTCTCCAATGGCCCAGCTGGACCATAATTTATGTCAAGAAGGGGAAAAACTAAAAAAGAAAGGAAAGAGAGAAGAAAGGAAAGAAATTGGAGAGAGAGAGAGGTATATCTATATGCATATGGATATGGTTGTGCGTGTGTATGTGTCTTCTAATGTCCTCCAACCAAACCCACCTCAACAACAAAAGAAAAGAAAAGAAAACTCGCATTAAAAAAGACATGTTTCCCACAAATACCCTTCTGCAAATAAATCCCATCTTCATCACTGGTCTTCTCAACCAAAAAAAGAAAAAGAAAAAAATCCAAAACATTATTATTATTATTATTATTATTTCACCGAAGCTAAGCTATGTGTGGGCTTTTTGGGGTTTTATTGTTATTGTTGGTGGCGTTGTTCATGTTGTTGTTGTTGTCTCGGTCAGAGTTTTTCACAGAGAAAACAGGAAACCCAAAGCAACTTCAACAAAGAAAGAAAGGAAAGGAAAATAAAAGAAAAAAAAAACTTCTCTCTTTCCTTCCTTTTCCTTTCCCCCATTATTATTATCATTATTTCTCTCTCTTTTTCTCCTCTTCTCTATCACAGACACAAAAACCCTTCCTTTCCTCTCTTTTTTTCCATTCTCTTTCCATCGCTCTGTATTCCTCTCTCTAGACCTGAGTTTACTTTTGATTTTTTGGCTTCTGGGTTTTCATCATCTTTCTCTATCCGATGAAGAAAATGAAAAAGGCCGTTGCTTTTGAGGCTTCTTTACCGGTGGTGGTTCGTCATGAAGACGCAAGGATTAGGTTTAAGCATCAGAGTCTTATGCAAGACTATGAAGAGTTAGAGAAGGTAAATATCTATTTTTCTTCGTTAGATCTGAGTTTGAGTCTCTGGATCTGGTGTTTGTTGTTTATTTTGGGGTTTTGAGGCGTATTTCCATAAATTTTGTTGATTTTGTGTGGTGTCTTTTATTTTGAGTTTGTCTTCACAGGTCTGAAAAACTTAGCGCTGAATAATTTGTGATTTGTTTCTGAAGTAGAGATCTTGTCTTTTGTAATTACTCGTTTGGTTTTGGGTTTTTAATTTGTTCTTGACAGGATGTAAAACAAAAGTGAATTTGTTTTAATTTCTATGTGCTCAAAATACATTAAAAAAATTAGGCCTAAATAATTTCTATTTACATAAAATGATCATATGATTTAATATCTTCTGCTTTGAAGCTCAGCTCATATTTTCTCGTTTAGTCTTACATACTTTTATTTTTCTCTCGGCCTTATGAGATGTGTACAGTTTATTTAAACCATATTTCAGGTTATCTAAAATTCTTGCCAAACCATTTATCTGTGCTTTCTCTTGAACCCACATATTAGTAAAATAGGAAGATAGTACTATGCCTTAATTTATATTTTTTTCCAGCTGATTGGTCTCAAAGAAAACTGTTATATTTGCAATTCGATCAGGAAACTGAGTCTATGAAGAGCAAATTGCAGACTATGCAACAGAAGAGGTCGATTCTTATGGCCGAAGTCAGGTATTCAATAACAAACTATTCTCTATTAGGACTATTAATTATCAACATCACCAGCCATCAAGTTTCGAACTAAGATTTCTGACTCCGTTCGCGAATTCTAGGTTTTTAAGGCGAAGATTCAAGTACTTGACCGAGAAGCAGCCTATAACAATGCCAAAGCAACAAGCACCGAAGCGCGGTAATAATAATCACCAAAAACCACAGAGCCACGAAAACCGACGCTCCAACAACGTCTCAAAGGGAAAGAAGAACAGCAAAAAGGAGTCGGTTTTTCGGTACCCTCAAACATCGCTGGACTTGAACCAAAAGGACACAAATCACAGCAACGCTGCGGCGCTCGAAGCTTCTCCTCCAGTCTTCTTCGACTTGAACCAGAAAGCAAGAGCTTTGGACTTGAACCAGCTCGACCGGATTCACAGTGGCAAAGAAGCTTCCAAGCAGAAGAAGAACATCCCATTCTTCGACTTGAACCAGATATCTGTAATCTTGCTCACCTAATAATTTTGTGGGCTTTTTTTATTTTTTATTTTTTTATTCCTTCTCTATTGAAGCTTTGATTAACGAAAAGCTTTGTGCTCTTTGTTGTAGGGAGAGGAAGAGGATTTGCAGGACCATTGCGAGCCGTTGAAGGGTTTGCTTCGAAGTGCCAATAATAATAATAGTGTTAACAGTAATGGTGAAGAACAGCAAAACAACGACATGAAGTTGCTAGCTTGTAGGAGCAGCGAAAATGGGCCGAGCCGATCGGGGAAGAGAAAGATCACTTGGCAAGATCAAGTGGCTCTAAGGGTCTGATTCTTAAATATATATATATTTTTCTATTTGATTAAGAACACTCTTGAGTGAATCAAGTTTGGTTGCAGGGTTGGAAAGTTTTTGCCTTGCCTTATTATGGTTCCTTCCATGGGCTTAACTGTCATTCTTACTCTTTTTTTTTCTTCCTAGTTTACTCTGTAAAGTTAAGCATAGTAATACATAGTAAATGTATAGATGATATTTTGAAATTATCTTATTAAACAATCAACGATTTTTACTTTCTAGTTTACTGTGTAAAGGTTGTTTATTTTCTTTCTTTTTGTTGGAATCTTTTTCGATCCTTACACGTTTCGTCTTTGTTTTGTTATATGAAGTGATCCACGTTGTTTGTTTGAGATCTCTATTAATTTGATTCCGAAACCGTTCATCATTCAGTTAAAAATAGCAGTCACTTCCGTGTATCTATAATAAGGCAGGTCTCGTTGACTGACTTTTATGTGAAGTTTATTTAAGAGATAATAACTCCGTATGGTATCCTTTTTAAAAAAAGTACTTTTAGATTTTCTGTAAGAAAAATTTGTTGCTTTTGAAAGCTGATAAATGTATGATAAATTATTGTAAAAGAATTGTAGCCGATAGCAAAATCAGATTTAATGTTTGGTAAAATATATATTAATATTTGTATGTAATAATTATTTATTTAAAATGTAAATAATAATAATAAGATATTTTTGGTATATAAAAATATATTAAAGTGAATGTCTTTAAATTGTAAAAAGTAAATTATAATTTTTGGCCAAATCAATAAAATTATTTGATAAAATAATATAAATATAATTAGAATTAAAAATTAAAATAAGATAACGTGAAATTTGTTATAACTAGCCAAGTTTGTCATTCTTATTGGGAGAATAGCTCATGTTTCATTTTATTAAGCAAATAGCCCATATTTTCGGCTCAGACCATAACGCCCTTGGTAAATTCGGGAATATGTTAATTTAATTAACGTACTGGAGTGAGTTAGGTTAATTAATTAACTTATTGGTTGAATATTAGTTTAGGTTCTGATTTTTTTTTGGTAAAGTTAATTTACTAAATGATTGAATTCGGAATTATGTTAATTAATTGAATGCTTTGAATATCAATTGACTTAAGTTATGATTTTTGTAAATTTTTTGTGAATTTCAAATCCTTCATGAATCAGTTAATTAATTAACCTAACTCACTCCAGTAGGTTAATTAAATTAACCGATTCGCGAATTTACAAAGTGTCTCTCCTCAATCCCTTCAATCGCCGCCGATTTCCTCTCCGCCGCCGATTCCTCTCCCCCCGCCGATTTTCGAGTCAATCTGAGCCGTCGATTCTCCGAGCGTCGTCGCCGCCGGAGCTCGACGGAATCGACGCCGTCTATGGCGGATCTTGACGGCGTCTATGGTGGATCTCGTCGGCGATGTTAGGGATCAGCAACGAGGATGGACGACGATTGGCGACGACGCGGCGACGTGAAATGGATCGGCGGCGTGAAGTGGATCGGTGGCGTGAAATGGACGAAGATGAGAACGAGTTTAGGTTTAGGTTTTGGGAAAATTGAGTTTTGCTCTTATGAGGGTAATTTAGGTAGTGAAATATTAATTGGGCTATTCACTTAATTTATTCAAACTTGAACTATTCTCCTAATATTGGTGGATTGATTGGGCTATTATCCTCACTCTCCCTAAGATAACAAATGAGTTGGGAAAGAGAAAATACAAGCCACAAGCAAAAGTTACATCCAAGTTTGTCATTCTTATTGGGAGAATAGCCCATGTTTCATTTTATTAAGCAAATAACCCATATTTTCGGCTCAGACCATAACGCCCTTGGTAAATTCGGGAATATGTTAATTTAATTAACGTACTGGAGTGAGTTAGGTTAATTAATTAACTTATTGGTTGAATATTAGTTTAGGTTCTGATTTTTTTTTTTGGTAAAGTTAATTTACTAAATGATTGAATTCGGAATTATGTTAATTAATTGAATGCTTTGAATATCAATTGACTTAAGTTATGATTTTTGTAAATTTTTTGTGAATTTCAAATCCTTCACGAATCAGTTAATTAATTAACCTAACTCACTCCAGTAGGTTAATTAAATTAACCGATTCGCGAATTTACAAAGTGTCTCTCATCAATCCCTTCAATCGCCGCCGATTTCCTCTCCGCCGCCGATTCCTCTCCCCCCGCCGATATTCGAGTCAATCTGAGCCGTCGATTCTCCGAGCGTTGTCGCCGCCGGAGCTCGACGGAATCGACGCCGTCTATGGCGGATCTTGACGGCGTCTATGGTGGATCTCGTCGGCGATGTTAGGGATCAGCAACGAGGATGGACGACGATTGGCGACGACGCGGCGACGTGAAATGGATCGGCGGCGATCGGCGGCGTGAAGTGGATCGGTGGCGTGAAATGGACGAAGATGAGAACGAGTTTAGGTTTAGGTTTTGGGAAAATTGAGTTTTGCTCTTATGAGGGTAATTTAGGTAGTGAAATATTAATTGGGCTATTCACTTAATTTATTCAAACTTGGACTATTCTCCTAATATTGGTGGATTGATTGGGCTATTATCCTCACTCTCCCTAAGATAACAAATGAGTTGGGAAAGAGAAAATACAAGCCACAAGCAAAAGTTACATCCAAAAAGCATCAAAATATATTTTTAGATTTTTAGTTAAAATATTAAAAGTTAATTATCAACTTTTAATTTTTTTTTAAACAAACACTTAAATATGATTTAGTTTAAAAAAGAAGCTAAAATCAGACTTAATAATCAATACGGAAACAAATATAGCAAATATGTTGGCCATCAATGAAGTTAACGCATTTCTCTTAAATCTTGACGGGAAGACATTTTTTTTTGTGTCATATTATTTATTCGATTTGTAATGTTTAGCCTTACAAATTTGATACATGTGACGAAGCCAGAAGCGAACTTAAGGGAGACTTATTTGAAAAAAAAAGTTTCAGGAGATGTTAGTTTGTAAATTTTAAGGGTAAAAATATAATTTTTTTTAAATGAGTCAAAAGTGTAAAAATAAAATTTGAAGGGTGCTTGAACCCCTCCTGGACCTACATTGGCTACGTCCCTGCCTGTGATGTTTTGGATAAATCTTGATAATAGTTTTGAAGTTTGATTGTGTTTTCTACTGTTCATCCATGTATAAAACGACTCACCTTCAGTTTTTAACATTCATAAACTTTATATTATATAAAATAATAAAATTGCATGTTAAAAAACTTAAAAATATTGTAAAATATGTTTTATTTTGTTTTCTCAATATTGATGGTCTTAGAATGTTTATTAAATTACTCATGCAAAATAGACATAGCTATGATTAAAATGAAACAACATTTAAAAAAAAAAATCAATTTTATGAGTAATGTGTTACAACATTGTCACAAAGTGTTCATAGATGTGAATTATTATTTTAGTTTTTTTTTTTTATTGTAGAAAAAACAAATTTTCCTAAATTTACTCACAAATATGTCCGTTTACTATTAATGTTTTATGATTTGTTAAATAAGCATAATGAATCATTTCTCAGGATTTTACTAAAATATTAGTAGTTTGGAAGGTTTTTTGCAAAATCAGCAAAAATCTTAACCAGGAAAAAACTATTAGTGGGCGTAGTGTGCAAGGACGGAGCCACATAAGGCCCAAGAAGAACTTAAGCCCCCTCAATTATTATTTTTTAATACATTTTTTTTACCAAAATTTATTTTTCTCTTTTATTTTTACCCTGAAAATTTGCATATTAGTCCATCTTCAAAATAAATTCACTTTAACCCCTTCTAAGTTTAGAGTGTAGCGCCGTCCATGTCAGTGTGCAATTACTCTCTCTCTCTCTCTCTCTCTCTCTCTCTCTCTCTCTCTCTCTCTCTCTCTCTCTCTCTCTCTTATTTTTATTTTTTTTATAACCGTGGTGTTCGGGTTGACCCAACTAAAATCCACGAGGCCCAGGCATTATCGACTAGGAGACTACCCCAGTGACTCCAATTGTTGCATCCAGGGAAAATTGAGCCGGGGACATATAAGGTGCCAAGAATCGCCCTTATTACTAGACCAATCCCAAGATTGGTTGGAGGATGACACGACAAAGGCAGTTCGAGGCTGCGAAGCTCTTTGACTTCCGAAACGGCTGTTTCTCAAGGTCTGAGGCCTCGTCTAGCAGTAATGATCCAACGGGAATGTCGTCGGTGGCACGTGAGGTGAGCACACTTAAAAATTTCTCGCTTTCCGAACACATCTTTCCCTACTTCCCGTCTTCCTTATTTCTTTTTTCCATTTTCTTGTGCACGAAATAACCAAAGTTCTGAAGCTTGCCATGGGCTGCACTAGAGGAGGAAACTCCAATGAGGCTTTTATTCCCAACAGAGAGACACGACGACCAAGCCGGGGCCAAAGTCATCAATCCGGTAATTCATCTTCTCTCCATCTTTCATTCCATCTCTCCAACCCTAATCGCTGCGCCAATTAAATTTCATTGCCGCGACAAAGATATTTAATTGTCGTCGCAAGTAAATAAAATTTTCGTGACAATCAAATTTTTTTACTGTGGGAGTGTGAAGTGTGGGTTCGTTAGTAGAATAAAATTTTATGTGTATGTGAAATGAAGTGTATATCTTTGGAAATGAAACTATATATGTGTGTCATTGAATTAATATAATATGTCATAGATGTCAAATTATTGACAACTATGACATACAAAGTCAACAAACTTTGATATTTGTTGACATATCTTGAACTTGTTGACATAAAAATTGTTAGCATACAAAGTCAATATACCCTTGATTTATTGACATACAAGTAAATAAAATCCTTTATTTGTAGACATACAAAGTTTGTAAATTCTTTATTTGTTGTCATACAAAGTTACATGTAATCAAATCCTAGATTCGATGACATACATGTCATCAAATACATAATTTATAATTGACTATGTCCACATATTTAATATTTAAAAACTCGTATTATTTCATGGAATATAGTGTTTAAAAATCATAATATATTACAATATAAAAAAGGAGAAAAACTAAATATTCAAATCGTACACATAGCCAGGCGGATCCGAATCACTAACCCAATACACATGAAAAAACTTACATTTCACTAATGCGATACATCAACCAGAAATAATGGAAATAACCAATTTTAAGAGCAAGCCTCGACCATCAAGCCCGCCCAAATAGCAAGTGTTTTAATGTCCTCATCCAAGTTGTTCATTCATTTAAGCAATCCATATGTTATCTTTTTGCTCCTTCACATATTTCAGAGTCAATCCACTTAAATTTTTTGCATCCACCATGATCTCGTCAAATCCGGCAAGTTAAGAACCTCCTCCAGAGATTAGGATTGGTCCACGAGGTCCTCTGACCATGGTAGGCCACAACTGCAGCAACTTTGATCAAATGTCTTTGGAATTTCTCAAAGGTGATGGAACGCGATGATTACTTGCGTATGATGAAGATAAATATTGTTCTGCCATTCAAAACAACTTTTTTTTTTTACTTCAATGCATAATCAAAGTCGAACTAAGATATTTGCTAACATATATTGTTGTCGCACGAAAATGAACAACTATTTAAAACCTCGGGCGGTTCGATCCAAGGCTGGACCAAGTGATCGCACCCGGGCCAAGAGTGTGAACTCGATAGTCTCGAGCTAGGTTTTTCTCCGATCAACCCGCCTCTCGGGAGAGGTAGGGGGTGAGGAGGAGGATTGACCGTGCCTTGGGTGTCGGCTGCCTACGTACCCGTGTGTGGGATCAGGTCAGAACGTAGTTCAAGCGTGTAAGACGCAGTATGAGGCGCGGAGCCTTGGTGGAGAGGCATGCTCAGCGAAGGAGACGAGGCGCGGAAGAGTCCTCGGCGACGTCTCAGAACTTCAGAGATCGCGTATGCGAGAGAGAATGTGTGTTTTCTCTCTCTTGGAGACGTGGAAGACTCCAAGTCAAGAGTTCCTTGTTGTGGCGGAGATTCCGGACGCGTAGGCGATTCCTAGTTGGAAATGCCGGACGCGTAGGCGATTTCTCGTCAGAAATGGTGGACGCGTCTAGGGTGCTAGACGCGTAGGCGATTTTCAGTCGAAAACCGTTATAGCGCTCGTGGGCTCAAGATTAATCGTTCGATCAAGAGAGGCGGCACTCGGGAGTCCCCGGAAAGCGCTTCAGAATCTCTGAGAACGAGAAATCGAGGAGAATCTGCTTCAGGCCAAGGATGGCATTCAGAGAAGCAGAGAGAAGTCTCAAGTTCCTTGAGAAAATAATGAGATTGAATGGGATGGCTTTCCCCTCAATGAGAGGGGTATTTATAGGTGTTTGAGGGCCTTAGGAGGGTTCTTTTTCGTCCATGTGGGACTAGGGGCGCGCGTACCATCAATTGGAGGCGCGATGCACAACACGCGGCGCGCGTCGCGCGGCGCAGGGGGCGCGGCGCGCAGGTCACCGGGCGCGGCGCGGGATGCGAGGCGCAGGATGCGCGGCGCATGGGGCGCGCGGCGTGGGCATGACTTCGCGCGGCGCGCGGTATGCCTGGCGCGGCGCGCGGCTTGCTGTGCCTGGCTGGCCGGCGCGACGTGCCGTGCGTGCGGTTTTCGCGAGGGGTGCGCGGTGCGTGGGCCGTCTTGTCGGACTCTTGTGTGGTCCTCAGGGGTCTTAGATACCATGCTTGCCACGCGAAATATAAAGGTCTCCACTCGATGAGAGTGGCTCGACTCGAGGAGCGAAGCTCGACTCGAGGAGACTGACTCGCGGCTCGACTCGAGGAGCGAAGCTCGACTCGAGGAGACTGACTCAAGGCTCAACTCGAGGAGCGAAGCTCGACTCGAGGAGACTGAATGAGGTCTCAACTCGAGGAGCGAGGCTCAACTCGGGGAGCCGACTCAAGTCTCAACTCGAGGGGCTAGGCTCGACTCAAGGAGTCAAGAGTTTGGGCGAGGGCTTGAAGACTTGCCGCTCTTCAGGACCTCCGGCCAGACAATCGACCCTTTGAGCGACGTGCCTTCTTGGCGTCTCGGGTTTTCCGAAAACGACCGACAACATATATGACAACAAATCATATAATTTGCTGACGTACATGTCAACAAATCATCAAACATGACTACACTTGTTGACATATATGTCAACAAACAATATAATTTGTTGAGTTATATGTCAAAAATATTTAAAATGCCTATTGTTGACGCGATAAATCACACCAAAACAGTCACGACAAATTTGTGGTCAAAATGGGCCTAGATGAAAGTGCTGACACTTCTCGCATCACGGTCTGGTATGACCGATCCTGAGCTACGGCTCTCTCTCGATGAGGACCTCCAGCATTGATTTCAACTCGGGGATCAATTCCAAGCCATACGCGGAAGTTTTCGGAGACAATGATGACATGGGGTTGGTGTGGTAGGAAAGAAGGTTTTGTAGGAATTTAGAGTTGGAGTGTAAGGAAAATGGATGAGATTCCCACAGACGGCTCTAAACTGTTGATGCGATAAATCACACTAAACACTCACGAAAAATTTGTGGTTAAAATGAGTTGATTTAGATTTATAGATGAGCCTCAATTCTTCGTAACAAGACTAAATTCGATCTCTCGAAGAACTAGAAATTAAATGCGTAGTTAAATAAAGACTAGAAACAGAATGTAAGAATACCTCGGGGCTGTTTGTATTAAGATCGCTTATGAGCAGTACAAAGATGGGATTTCAATAATAAAGATAATAACTGGAAAGTAACATGCCCAAAATAGGCCTAATTGTTATATATTTATAGTCTAAGAAGTGAGATTGTGAATTCCGGGTTGTTTAGAAAACGTCATGTGTCAGTTGGAACTCACTACTTCGTATCGAGACACCTGTCATGAGAGACCTATTCGTGCGAGAGGTGGTTGTGGATTGATCTACTGACAAGCTCTAGATATCTGGGTCTTTAGGAAGTGGTTATCTCGAGCTGAAAATCAATCATGTTGACGGGCTGGTGCGCTGACTAAACCTGTTGAAGACAAAAAATATGGGCTTGGGCCAAATTCCTTCCGTGTTAAATAGAGGACGAAGTCCGACATCAACAATTAGTCTCCCAATTTATTTAATATATAATAATGGATAAACTAAAGATGAAAAACATATACGAGCTCGTCAAGAAGTGGATTAACTACTCTCCTAGTTTGGAATGTACTACTATTTATGCCTCGTTTGTTGTGCTACCTTTAGACCAGGTGAATATATTATTCATTATATAAACCGTAATGATTTTATCTTGAGAAGATGAAGAGGTTATTATAAAATGTTTTATTTGGTAAGATACGATTTGACATGATATGACGGCGCATTTAATGCAAGTCTGTTGGGCTTCTCTGTCTATAAATTGAAGGGACGTCTCCATCAATCTCTCATATTTATTCGTGTTGAGTTGCTTTGAGAGACGGTACGTTCCAAATCTTTTTCTTTCAATTTTCTTGCTTTCTTCTTTGCTAGGGTTGCAACAGCCCTTCCTATCTGATAGAACAGGATCCCATGATCCTGAACCGATCTTAACTGGGATCGCAAATCCCAAGTTTGTCTATGAAGAGCAGATCTAATTAGATTAGTGTCTATAATTGATTTCTTTTGTGTAATACTAATCGATAGGGCCTCATTTGATTCTTTTTGATAAAATAATTTTTTTTTCTTGAAAGCTTAAGCTCAAGGTTGCTCTAATGGCATCTACGTCTAGTCCAACCAAAATATCTAAGTCTCGAAGACTCGAGCATCCTCACGGGGATTTCCTTTATGAATGTATAGCATCCTTGTTTATTAACGCCTATTTAGACCGCATTAGCGGAGATTTTGTTGTCGGTCTGTCGCAGACCGACAGGGGCAAAACGGTCTTCGTCAACTATTGTCGCTCGTTTTCGGACAACGATTTAGGAACCGGAAGTGGTTAGGCCCAAGGCCGGAACAAGTGGCCTCGCTTTGGTTCGAGCGTGTCAGACTTGGTATCCCAAGTCGTCCCTTAGCTGTTGGTGATGTTTATCTCGTCCGCACACCTGAAAAGATAAGAAGAGAGGTCTGAACTACAAAGGGGAAACAGAGGGGTTGCCTCTGTTTACCTCTCCGACGCTCAACATTAGTAGGATTAAGGTGGAATGTAGAGGGTTTGAGTGTTTAGAGGCCAAAGACGAGTGAAACGAGTGAGTTATGAATTCGACGGTGTTTCGGGGCTCAAAATTGGATTACCTTTGGAAGAGGGTGGACCTCTCTATTTATAGGTGACCAAGGGGTCATTGGGGCACCCCTTGGCCGAGTGAGCCTCTTTGGGTCGGCCATTGGCCGAGCTTAGCTTTGACTCGGCCAATGGCTGAGTGAAACTTTGGCCCGACCATTGGCCGGCTGTAGCTTTGACTCGGCCAATGGCCGAGTGAAGCTTTGGGCCGGCCATTGGCCGGCTGTAGCTTTGACTCGGCCAATGGCCGAGTGAAGCTTTGGGCCGGCCATTGGCTGGCTGTAGCTTTGACTCGGCCAATGGCCGAGTGAAGCTTTGGGCCGACCATTGGCCGGCTGTAGCTTTGACTCGGCCAATGGGTGAGTGAAGCTTTGGGCCGGCCATTGGCCGGCTGTAGCTTTGACTCGGCTAATGGGCGAGTGAAGCTTTGGGCCGGCCATTGGCCGGCTGTAGCTTTGACTCGGCCAATGGCCGAGTGAAGCTTTGGGCCGGCCATTGGCCGGCTGTAGTTTTGACTCGGCCAATGGCCGAGTGAGGCTTTGGGCCGGCCATTGGTCGGCCAAACTTGGGCTGGCTGGGAGGCCGCCAGCCGGGAGCCGAGCTGACATGTTGTCTGGCCTTTGGCCGGCCGGGAGCCGGTTGGACGGGCCTTGGCCGGCCAGGAGGCGGCATTACGGCTCTTCCCTTGTCGGTCGTCGACGGGCCGACGACACCAACTATTATTACCAACTCGAACGGCCCACGGTCGTCACGGCATGGTCCAACGAACCATGCACGGACGAACTCGCTCGAAGACCCGAGGCGGCAATGAGCGAAAGGCCATTGTCGGTCGGCCTCCTTGACGCCCCATGGCCGACAGGCCTCCGAGCATGGCCGGTCGGCCATCTCCTTGATGCCCCATGGCCTGCCGGCACCCAAGCATGGCCGGTCGGACATCTCCTTGACACCCCATGGCCGGCCGGCTCCCGAACGTGGCCGGTCGGCCATCTCCCTGATGCCCCATGGCCGGTCGGCCCCTGAGCGTGGCCGGTTAGCCATCACCGAAGGAAGCCTTCCTGAGCCTTATAAATGCAAGGCTCGGCCCTCACGAAGAGGTAATCTAAAAATCTCGCGCCTTGAGTCCCGGAACCTTGTCGAACTCCTAAGTCACACGTTTCTCTCTATCGCGATGATCTAACCCTCTAAAACCTCCTCACTCCACCTCAATACCTCTAATGTTGAGCGTTGGAGAGGTAAATAGAGACAGCCCCTTCGTTTCTCCTTTGTAGTTCACGGTTCTTTCATCTATTGCAGGTATACTGGTGAGCTCGATAACCATTGATAGCCAAGGGAAGACTCGAGACATCGAGTCCGACACGGTCAAGCCAAAGTGAGATCACTCGGTCCGACCGGGGGACTAACTGTTTTGGGCTTCTAAATCGTTATTCGAAAACGAGCGACAACAAATTTCATATTCCACCTGAAATTGAGCGCTTATTGCCTGGTCCCGATGATATGGCTAAGACCGTGAAAGATGGGTACTTGTGTATCCATGAGATTTTTCTAGAAAAGTGTGGGCTTAGGTTTTCGATTCCTAGGCTTCTCTTAGGTTACATGGCTCAGGTGGAGGTGACTCTCCCACAGCTCATCCCGTCCTCCTTGAGAATAGTGTGTGGGATGCTTACCCTAGCCGATGAGTTTGGTATAAAGACTTCCTTAAACGACCTGATTCGTCTTATCACGACTAAGAGAAACTCTCTTCATCCCGAGACTTTCTATTTTTCGTGGAAGCTCGGGATGACCATTATTTAGGGGATCCCTATGAGAGATGATAGGTGGACGGAGAGGTATTTTTATGTTAGGGTCTTCGAGCTCACCGTGGGTGGTTATGTTGCTCTGGTCCGCTTTAACTGGTCTAGTGGAGTGGGTTAGGCTGTCTCTTTGTTTTAACTTCATTTTTTGTCCCAGACGTTCTCCTTTCTGATGTTATTTTATGATTTTCTACATAGTTTCTCTGAAGACTATCGCTTCTGACGATCAGTCTGAGGAGCTCATCAGGACGCTCCGGAATGGATCCGTGGATGATAGGGATTTACACAAGTGCGGTTTGACCCAGCTTTTCTTTGTTTGGAAACTCCAGGCTGGGATTCTCAACTTTTTTATCGGGGTGGTATAAATTCTTTCCTTTATTTTAGTTGTGGAAGACTTGTCTGTTCGGGCTGAGGGTCAAGATGAAGATCCAAGACAAGCGAGCTCATAGAGAGAAGGGGAAGACCACGATCCAGGACAAGAGAGTTCGGACAAAACGAAAGAAGATGATGATCCAGGAAAAGAGGGTCCCAGTGAAGAAAATATGAAGGCGCGAGCTGATGGCTAGAGTGTTAAGAAGGAAGCAGCGGCGAGAGAGGCTGCCGTGAAGAAGGGTGTAGAACAGGAAGCTGCGGTGAAGGAGGCTACGGTGAAAGAGGTTGCTGAGAAAGGTGCTTCGACGTCAACTTCTAAGGGCAAGGAGGTCGTGGTAGGTGGTCCCTCAACTGAACAACTTGTGTCGCAGGCAGACTCCGACGACTCTAATGTGGTGATTACTCACGTGGTTTTTAATCCTCATTCCGAGTTGACTGAACCTCCGCCACTTGTGCGGAATCGCAAGGGGAAGAAGAATATTGGGGAAGATGACAAGGAATAGGAGGATGAAGTAGGAGAATTGGAGGTCCCTTCTAAAGGAAAAAGGGCCTTCGCAACCCGTTCCTAAGAAGGTCACTATCATGACCCCGAAGGAGACGAAGGAAAAATAGAGTTCCTCTTCAGAGAGGGAGGCTCATACTCTAGGCTCTGAAGCTCGCATTGGTGGTCAGAAAAGGTCGCTGAAAGGCCAACAGAGCCGGAGCTTGTAGAAGAAGCCTCATGCTTCGGGGAAGGTTGGAGAAGTTCAACTAACCAAGCCCCGGTCTTCTCCTGTGCTGATAGAGTTTGACTATAGGGGTTTGAGACCCTTGTATGAAGACTCGATGGTTACATCTGCTCTCCTCCGACAGGTCAACAAGCCCGGGATTAGGTTAGCCCCGATCAAGAGTTGGTCGAATTTGAGCAATACTGCTGAGCCCACATCGCGATTGCTTACGTAGATGATCCTGAATTGATTTAACGATAAATTGGAGAGTGTTTGATGAAAAATACCTCATTTTCTTTTTGTAGGAAACATCCGAGTTGAACCTTCTTCAGTAGAAGCAAGACATGAAGCACATGGAGATGGACATATTCGTTCAAGAGCTCCTTGAATAGGCTGAAGTGTCTGAGACTAAGCTGGCCCTGATAGGGGTGGAGATCGAGCAGCTTAAGAAGGAGGTGAGCACTCATGCCGAGAAGGAGGAGGAGCTTCAGTTTGAACTCACCGGAGAAAGAGAGAAAGTCAAGGCGCTGAGGATTGATTATTGTAGGAATTGATCTAGGGTTACGAAAAGATTTAACGCTACAAGCAAGCAGCGGAATTTAAAAATTTTCTTTTAAACAAGTAAAACGATTTTACTAACCTAGACAAAGAGCAAGCACATGTTTATTTTAAATTAAAACTATTAAAGAGCATTACTCGTTTACTAACCTTTGTGAAGCTTGAACGTTGAGAAGCCTTAGGAAGGTTGAAACGTTCGTCTCCCCATGCAGCTCGTCTTTCTTCGTTCTTCGGGAAACTCGAGCAACCACAAAAGTTTCTATCACAAGAATCACTCGAGAAAAAAAAGAATTAGTGTGTGGGCACTTTTAAATACGACGACTCAAGAACAAGTCAAAGAGTCGAAGAGCTAAAACACTAGGTCAAATGTGGACCTAGGTGCCAAAACAAAAATGAAAAGAACTAGATAGAGAGGGAGTTGGCCACAATGCCTAGAGAGAGAGGCTCTCAATCTCTAACTTATGTGGGATGAGAAAACAATGAGAATGAGGCCTCTATTTATAGGGGAGGGATTACCTTCAATAAGGTAGTTTCTCTTCTATATAATATCACATATTCATGAGCAAAATATTTACCCTCCTATGCCTTATTTCACACGGCCATCACTATCCTTCTAGAACAAATTTGTTTCCTCTTTTGATTGCCTTCTCCTAGCCTTGGCCGCCCACCTTAGTTTCCTCATAGAGGAAATTTGTTTCCTCTTTTTCTTTTGGCAAGTATCTTCATACATCAATGTACAAAATAATTTCTCTTTCTCTTGGGTTTGGGCGTGTACACCTTCTAGAAGGGGTTTCTAGATTTTTCTTCATTTGGTCATGACAACATAAGAATAGCCCATTAATAATTTTCAAGTTAAATTCCATGAAACGAAATTAATCCTCAAGGCCCAAAATCTTGTCATGGCCGAGTGTTTATATGTCCTCATATGACAATATCAAAAAATCTATTGACATTCATTTCATTATATGTCAAAAAGGACAAAAATACCCTTTAGACAATTTTCATAAAACTTGTCTCATTTTTTTTTACTTAGCTTTCTAGTTTAACTAATCCTACTCGATATGATTTGTGACAGTGACCTCATGGATCCAAATGAACAAAGCTTGAGCTAACATACTTGGACTCAAAAGTTCACAAACCTTTCCAAGTTTAGCTTAATGTCAACTGACTCCACTAAAGAGTTTACACTGGCCTGTTCATTTATTCACATTCCAAGGAACAAAGCATGAGGTGATATACATTGCATTTCAGCAATCTTGTACATGAATTCCATATCTATGAGATCTCACTACAACAATTACAACAATTACCGACGATTTTTTTCGTCGGTAATAACCCGAGAATCGTCGCTAAATGTATTTAGCGACGATTTTAGCGACGATTATTATCGTCGCTAAATGTCCGTGCCTAAATATATTTAGGGACGATTTATTCGTCGCTAAATATTTACCGACGATATTAGCGACGATAATGTCGTCCCTAAATGTTGTGACGAGAAGTTTTTTTTCATTTTGAAACAGATAATTAGCGACGACTTTGTCGTCGCTAATTATTATTATTATTATTTTTTATTTTTTTCATCGTTAATTATTAATTTTTTATGGTTTTTTGTTTATGAAATTCTAAAATGAAAAATCAAATAAAAACTAAATTATATTATCCAAATCAACAAATATATAAAATCCGGTTACGTACGTTTTCGGTTATCGAGAAATATGTAAATAATAATCTACTATACACAAAATATCTAATAAAACACTAGTCGCGACGTTTGCTTTGTCGTCCCGCCGCTCGTTTTCCCCCTCCTCGACATGAAACACTCTTCTGCTGGCGCTGAAACTCTGCAGGCTGCGGCGGAACAATGTGCAGATCAGTAGACTGACTTGGTCCACCGGGCGTCGTCTTCTGGCTAGCGGCGGGAGTCCTCTGCTGGCCGTTCGTCGGAGTGTGGACGCCGGCCGTCGGAGTCTGCTGGCAGTGGGATGACAGATCGTGCTGCGAACTCTGCGGAAATTGAGGCATAAACGAGCTCAGGTTGAGGCCGGACACCTGACTCTGTATTGCCTCGGCGAATGAGGCGATGGTCGACGTGAATACTTCCTGGGAGATATATCCTGGATGCGACGTCCCAACCTCCGAACTACAGTAGACTTCAGCTGCCATCCGTGCTCCCTGTGGCACCAAACGTCCGACGCCGGTCAAGTGATCAGTCTGCGAACCCATAATATCGCGGATCGCCTGTTGCTCTAGGACGGAAATATCAACGTCCGCTCCTTGTTGCTCAGCCTCCGCTCGCAACGTGTTGAACCTATCGACCAGTCGATCCTGATATAATTAACTAGTAAGTATATATTAATCGAAAAATAAGAAAAATAAATGTAAACTTACATAACGTGCGGAGGCTTCAGGAGTCAGCCATTCGGACTTGTCGGACTGATGTTGGCACTTGTAGTTCGCAAACAAGCTCTCGAAAGAGCCTGTCTCGACGCTCTTCTGCATGTAAACAAAACTTCAAGTGTTAGATAATTTTAACGATTTGATGTATCATATAAACATAAAACTTACGTTCTTCATGCGGTGGGTCGAGAACCCAATCGTCCCCTGTCGAGTCTTCGTCTTCTTCTTCGCGTGATTCGCCTTGTTCTTCGCTTGTATGGCCTGTAATATAAGTAAACGTACAAGTAAATAACAAATCGTTTAATAAAAGGGTAAACACATATTTAACGTAAATGATATGATTACCTTAAACTCATCGCTCATATATCGTTGTATCAGCGTCTCTCATTCGGTGTCGAGCTTAACGGTCCTCGGTTTCAGCGACCGCACCACCTGTACGCTGCTCTTGCAGTCGATGTCGAACCATGACCGCAAGGTATGCCTCCAATCGCGAAGACGAGTCTTCGTGTCTCATATGATTGCCGCATCGACAATCGACTTCTTCTTCCCGGTTGCATCACCATCGACTCGATGTCGTACTTGTCTCGAATCGCTGCTCGGATCTCGGCCTCCTTCGCCGGCCCCACGTTCGCATTCGTCCACCTTGGGACCGTAGGCGAGATCTTGTCTCGGACAACCAACCCGAGCGTGTTCGCGAACGTCACGAGATCCGGATCCATCTCGCGCTCTGGCTGCAAGAACGACTGAAACTCCTCGTTATAAATAACGACTTCCTTCACCCCGGGGCGCCGTGCACGCTCAGATCGAAGCCCGACCGTCGGCCCACGCACGGCCGGTTCGATATTCTCGTCTTCTTCTTCGACGCCATCACGTACGGGCACCGACTGGAAATAATTCGAGAGACGGGCTAAGAAGTCATCCCCGCCTCCGCTGCCTCCAGCTCCTGTAGCCGCAGCCATCTGAAATTCAAAACAAAATTTATTTAGTTATGCATTCGTAATGATTTAAATCAGTTAATTTAGTAAGTAAATGAAAAACGTTATATACTATCAATCATCGTCGTCTGACAAATCATCTTCTTCCATCAAATCTTCGTCCTCAGTTTCTTCGTCATCGATAAACTCTTCTTCTTCAATATTTTCCAACAAGTTCACTGCGTCGTTGCTCACGGGCTCTGGTATCGCAGACTGATGACGCGTCGACAGTGAATCTAAATCTGACGGTTCTACTGACAACTGAACTGAAGACGAAGATTGACCAAGAATGAGGTCAATATCAGGAAGATCCCACACATTTCTATGATTACACTCTTCGACGATTCGCCAATCAGGACCATTCAAGTTATCTTCCAAGTAGAAAACTTGTTTCGCCTGAGTTGCCAAAATAAATGTCTCGTCTTTGTACCATTCTTTTGCCACATACACGCTTGTCAAGTTATTGTCGTTGCGTGTCCTTTTCCTCGGATCTTGATCACCGAACCAACGACATTGAAATAAGATGACACGACAATTGTTCTGATACGTCAAGACAATGACGTTTTTGTTGGAATTGATCTAGGGTTTAAGAAAAAGATTAAACGCTTCGGGAAGCGGCGGAATTTTAAAAAATTTCTTTACAAGTAAAAACAGTTTTTACTAACCTAGACAAAGAAGCAAGTACATGTAATTAAAAACTAATATGAGCTACGAAGTTTACTAACCTTTCTTGAAGCTTGATCTTTGAGAAGCTCTTAGAAAGTTGTAACGCTCGTCTCCCCTCGCAGCACGTCTCTCTTCCTTTCCTCGGCACCTCGAGCAACCACGAAAGTTTCTATCACTAAATCACTCGAAATAAAGGAATTAGTGAGTGGGCACTTTTAAACACTACGACTTAAGAACTAGTCTTGAAGTCGCAGGGCTAAACACTAGGTCGAGTGAGGACCTAGGTGCCAAAACAAGAAAAATCGAAAATAAACTAGAAAGAGAGAGAGAGAGGAGTTTCGGCCAAAGTTCTAGAGAGAGAGTCTCTCAAATCTCTTAAACTTGGATGAATTGAAATGTGAGGAAATGAGGCTCCTATTTATAGGAGAGGTCTCACCTTCTATAAGGTAGTTTCCTCTTCTATAGAATATCACATATTCATGAGCCAATTACCTCTTTTCCCACTTGAGATGCTCGGCCAACATAGGCTTCAATAAGCCTTGGATTTGTTTCCTATTTTGTTCCAAGCGTTGCTTTGACTCTCTCTTGGCCGAAGTTATGCTTTCCTTCTAGAAAAGGCTTCTAGAATTTTCTTCACTTGTTCATGACAACATAAGAAAAGGCCCATTTAGAATTTTCAATAAAATTCTTATGAAATGAAATTAATCCACAAGGCCCAATGATCAAGTCATGGCCGAGTGACATTAAGTCATCAAATGAACTTGTCAAAAAATTTATTGACATTCATTTCATCCTTTGTCTCAAAAGACAAAAATACCCTTTTAATTATTTTCGTTCTTGTTTTGACTTAGCTTCCAGTTTAACTATTCCTATCGATGTGATTCGTGACAGTGACCTCATGGACCCAAATGAACAAAGCTTGAGCTAAACACTTGGACTCAAAAGTTCACAAACCTTTTCCAAGTTTAGCTTAATGCCAACTGACTCCACTAAAGAGCTGACACTGAAAATCTCTCGGTTCAAATGAATTTATTTTCTACTCAAGAATTCGACCTAATTATGATGAGCGGATCCACTGAATATTATCTATGTTTACCCTTCATGAATGTCATCAGCTAGTCGGGATTTACTAAATTACCATTTTACCCTTCTAGCTGTTATTTCCTCAACTCCTTTGTCGCTTGTGAATAAGTTAGAAACAATGTATTACGAGGAGCTAACAAGTCACATTGTTTCGTCCAAAAGAGTCAGGACTCAATTTGGACACTGGCCAGTTCATTTATTCACACTCCAAGGAACAAAGCATGAGGTGACATACATTGCATTTCAGCAATCTTGTACATGAATTCCATATCTATGAGAACTTCACAAAGTTACTCATGACATACTCACAACTTAGTACTTCACCAATAGGCCCTGTTCGGAATCACATAGTGAGTCCGAACTTTGACTTTCTCAAATGAGAATACTAAGGTGTGAAATGGCATGTCTCATTTCAGGATTAAGGTAAGCATGATGCGATTCATACATAGTGACTTCGAGACATAAGAGGTTAAATGGTTTGTTCTTATCTTGTCTCTAGAAGTGCACTGGTCAATTCAGTACCTTCGGAAGATACCTAGAAGAACTATAGAGTCTCCAACTCTCAATGCCTCATAACCAGACATCATAGATTCTTCTAACAATCGTACTGAGGTCAATAGTCCTTTGACCCTAAGATTGCGAATATATCGTTAAAAGCAAACTACGAAGAGTTTGTTCATGCAAATCTACATTTGTCTCTTCGTAAGTTGTTAAGTTTGTTTATGGACTAAAAGACTAAGGTTTTATCATAAAGCTTCAAACAAAGAAAGAATGAATGAACGTTTCAACTTTTTATTAATGAATAAGCAATTACAAGCAAGAGTCTTCGTAAGACTATATGACATCAAATGTACATAAATAGACACTACTACTCTTCTTGTGGGCACCATTGACAACAGTTTTCTACTTGACCGTAGAAGTCGTGACCTCCTTCACTTGGTACACATAACCCGCTATTCTGAGTCGTTCTTCTGCTATCACGTTGACGGGAGATAAATTTAACTCTATTCACTACACAACATAGATACGTCTGTGGTGCGAAATGTAGTCCCAATGCCAATGCATATAATTCGGAGGATACGGATAATCCGTCTTGGCTCATGCGAAATACCTACATACAACCATTAACGAGTCGGTTAGTGTCGAAGCGAGTTTAATCATATTCTTTGAGTTAATTAGTCAAATACCTTTTCCCAAAACCATTTTGGGAACTCAATTCGATGCGCTTCTTCAACATCTGGCCGACCTTCTAATTCCATGAGATCTATGTGTTCACTGAAATAAAATTCATGTTCATTTAATACATCACTTCGTATAAATAATTCAAGTTCATTTATTTCACTCATTTACCTCATTAAATCGTCAATTTTTCGGGACAATTTCATAAAATGTACCACTCAGCGAGCAATCGTATATTCTCATCTAAGCGTATCGTGGTCATCTTCCCGTAAGGCCGACAACTTGATGACTGAAACACCGATAACTCCCGTTCGACACCTTCGAAGTTAGACGCGACGTCTGTTCATTGGGGCATGTTGAAACGATTCTCAATGCCTTCTAGATACCTTGAGCAGAATGTCAATGCTTCGTCTACAACATAGGCTTCGGCAATTGAACCCTCTGGTCTAGCTCGATTACGCACAAAGTTCTTGAGCGTTCCAAGGTATCTCTCAAATGGATACATCCACCGCATATGAACTGGACCTCCGTTAATTGCCTCCTTCGGTAGATGCATTACCAAATGAACCATGATTGTGAAGAAATCAGGCGGGAAAATTCGTTCCAGCTACACAATATAATCTTCACATCCTCCTGCGCCTTCTCAATGTCTGAAATTACCAGCGTTCTAGAGCAAATAAGTCTGAAGAAGTTGTAGAGCTCTATTATGGCATCTCGAATGGTTCGATCCAGAAAAGGACGAATAGCAGGAGCCAATAAGAGCTGCATAATCACGTGACAATCGTGAGACTTCAAACCCGTCAACCTCCCATCCGCGGTAACATTCTTCTTCAAATTCCCCGCAAAACCATCGGGAAATCTGATAGATCTCAAGAACTCAGTAAACCGCTTCCGTTTTGAAGGTTTCAGAGTGTATGACGACGACGATTTCATCCATCTATCTCCTTCTTGGTACAAATGAAGCTCGTGCCTGATGTTCCAGTCCGCCAAAGTCAACCGCGCCTTATCTGTGTCTTTCGTCTTCCCCTCGATGTTCAGCAAGGTACCCAGAAGATTGTCGCATACATTCTTTTCTATATGCATTACATCGAGGTTATGCTTCGGCGTAAGACTCGACCAATACGGCAACTCGAAGAAAATACTTTTCTTTGTCCAATTCAGCTCACTCGCATCGCGCTTTCGTTTCTTCCCGCCAAAGTCAGGGTGCTTGCCCGGGGTTGCATCTCCCACTAATCGCAATTGTCGAAGTATGTCGCACGCTGATTTTCTCACTGGTGGTGGTCGTTTCTCATTTTGTACCTTGTACAGTTTGCTCTTCCTCATCGGGTGTAACAACGGCAAGAATCGACGATGATCGCAGTAAACAATCTTGTTTCGAGCCTTGAAAGATGGTGTGTCGTTGTTACACGTCGGACAAGCAAGGTACCCTTGACCACTCCATCCCGACAAACTGCTTCTCGCTGGAAAATCATTTACCGTCCATAGAAGTACGGAAAACAACCTGAATAGCTCACCGGTCGAACCATCTCTCAACACAACACCGGTTTCCCACAATTCCTTTAGCTCATCAATTAACGGTTGTAAGAAAACGTCCATGTCTTTTCTCGGCGCACTACGACCTGGTATAAGCAATGTTAACATCAAGTACGATGTTTTCATGCACAACCACGGCGGTAAATTGAACGCAGTCAAGACTACCGGCCACATACTGTACGATAAACTCATGTCACCAAATGGGTTGAAACCATCGGCGGCAAGTCCAAGCCGGACGTTCCTCGCCGCAAACATGGGATATTTTCGGTCGATCTCCATCCACGTTGCTCCGTCTGCAGGATGTCGCAGTACACCATCCTCCTTAATGTGTTCATTCTCGTGCCACTGCATCTCTAGAGTTGTGTGCCGACTCGCGTACAGTCGCTTAAGTCGATCTTTCAGTGGAAAGTAGCGCAACACTTTATGCGCTACTTTTTTTCCACCGTCTTTCTTCAGCCACCGGCTCTCATTACAAACTGGACACTCGTCTAGATTGGCGTTGTCCTTCCAAAACAACGCGCAATCGTGTTTGCAGACGTGAATCGACTCGTAACTATTGGAATCGATCTAGGGTTTAAGAAAAAGTTTAACGCTTCGTTAAGCGGCGGAATTTTAAAAATTTTCTTTTTAAGTAAAACTAGTTTTTACTAACCTAGACAAGAGCATGTACATGTAAATAAAAACTAATATGAGCTATTAAAGTTACTAACCTTTCTTGAAGCTTGAACCTTGTAGAAGCTTTTGGAAAGTTGCAACGCTCGTCTCCCCTCGCAGCACGTCTCTCTTCCTTTCCTCGGCACCTCGAGCAACCACGAAAGTTTCTATCACTAAATCACTCGAAAAGAAGGAATCAGTGAGTGGGCACTTTTAAACACTACGACTTGAGAACGAGTCTCGAAGTCGCAGAGCTAAACACTAGGTCGAGTGAGGACCTAGGTGCCAAGACAAGAAATAATCGAAAATAAAATAGAAAGAGAGAGAGAGAGGATTTCGGCCACCACAAGGTCTAGAGAGAGAAGCTCTCAATCTCTAACTTGGATGAATGAATTGTGAGGAAATGAGGCTCCTATTTATAGGAGAGGTCTCACCTTCAATAAGGTAGTTTCCTCTTCTATAGAATATCACATATTCATGAGAAAATATTGCCTTATTTCCTCATGAGTCACTCGGCCAAGGCAGCCTTCTAGAAGGCGTGGATTTGTTTCCTTTTTTGTTCCTTGCCTTGCCTTTGACTCACTTGGCCGAAATTCCCCATGCTTATGTGGGAAATTTGTTTCCTCTTTTTCTTTTGGCAAGTATCTAAATACATTTATGCACAAAATAAACTCTCTTTCCTTAGGTATGTTGGGCGCCCAACATGTCTCTAGAAGGAGCTTCTAGAAGCTTCTTCATTTATTCATGAGAACATGAAAAAGGCCCATTAAGAATTTTCAATGAAATTCTTATGAAATGAAATTAATTCACAAGGCCCAATGATCAAGTCATGGCCGAGTGAAACATGTCATAAAATAACCTTGTCAAAAAATTTATTGACATTCATTTCATCCTTTGTCTCAAAAGACAAAAATACCCTTTTAACTATTTTCGTTCTTGTTTTGGCTTAGCTTCCAGTTTAACTATTCCTATCGATGTGATTCGTGACAGTGACCTCATGGACCCAAATGAACAAAGCTTTAGCTAAACACTTGGACTCAAAAGTTCACAAACCTTTTCCAAGTTTAGCTTAATGCCAACTGACTCCACTAAAGAGCTGACACTGAAAATCTCTCGGTTCAAATGAATTTATTTTCTACTCAAGAATTCGACCTAATTATGATGAGCGGATCCACTGAATATTATCTATGTTTACCCTTCATGAATGTCATCAGCTAGTCGGGATTTACTAAATTACCATTTTACCCTTCTAGCTGTTATTTCCTCAACTCCTTTGTCGCTTGTGAATAAGTTAGAAACAATGTATTGACGAGGAGCTAACAAGTCACATTGTTTCATCCAAAAGAGTCAAGACTCAATTTGGACACTGGCCATGTCATTTATTCACACTCCAAGGAACAAAGCATGAGGTGACATACATTGCATTTCAGCAATCTTGTACATGAATTCCATATCTATGAGAACTTCACAAAGTTACTCATGACAGACTCACAACTTAGTACTTCACCAATAGGCCTTGTTCGGAATCACATAGTGAGTCCGAACTTTGACTTTCTCAAATGAGAATACTAAGGTGTGAAATGGCATGTCTCATTTCAGGATTAAGGTAAGCATGATGCAATTCATACATAGTGACTTCGAGACATAAGAGGTTAAATGGTTTGTTCTTATATTGTCTCTAGAAGTGCACTGGTCAATTCAGTACCTTCAGAAGATACCTAGAAGAACTATAGAGTTCCTAACTCTCAATGCCTCATAACCAGACATCATAGATTCTTCTAACAATCATACTGAGGTCAATAGTCCTTTGACCCTAAGATTGCGAATATATCGTTTTAAGCAAACTACGAAGAGTTTGTTCATGCAAATCTACATTTGTCTCTTCGTAAGTTGTTAAGTTTGTTTCTGGACTAAAAGACTATGGTTTTATCATAAAGCTTCAGACAAGGAAGATTGAATGAACGTTTCAACTTTATTAATGAATAAGCAATTACAAGCAAGAGTCTTCGTAAGACTATATGACATCAAATGTACATAAATAGACACTACTACTCTTCTTGTGGGCACCATTGACAACAAACTCCCACTTGACTCAAAGAAGATGTGAGTAGTCCTACATGCCTAATCCCTCTAGAAGTTGGTCGAAGACCATGTTCGCTAGGGCCTTGGTGAATGGATCTGCCAGAGATCTACTTCACCTCCACGTCTCCGCGTTGCGCGATCTCTCGAATCAAATGGTATTTCCTCTCAATATGTTTAGAGCGCTTATGGCTTCTAGGTTCCTTTGAGTTAGCGACAGCCCCACTATTATCACAATAAAGGGTCATGGGCTTGTCGACGTTTGGAACAACTTCCAAATACTTAAGGAATTTTCTAAGCCATACAGCCTCTTTGGATGCTTCACAAGCAGCCACATATGCAAGATTGCTTAATACTTCTCCACACAACAGCTCCACCATTAAGGATGAACACAGATCCCGAAGTGGATTTCCTGGAATCCTTATCCGCTTGAAAATCGGAGTCGGTATATCCCGTCATAGTCAGGTCAGTACCTGAGTATGTAAGCATCAAGTTGCTACTTCTTCGAAGATACTTAAGAACATGCTTAACAGCAATCCAGTGCTCGGGTCCAGGGTTGGATTGGAAACGACTAACTACGCCAACGGCGAAACAGATGTCAGGTCTAGTGCAAAGCATAGCATATATGAGGCTCCCTACGGCAGAGGCGTAAGGAATCTTCCTCATGTCTTCAATCTCTTGTGCAGTCTTGGGAGACTGGTCCTTAGAGAGTCAAACTCCATGCCTAAAGGGTGTTTGACCCCTCTTGCAGTCTTGCATCGAGAAGCGATCCATTATCTTATCAATATAAGATGCTTGAGAGAGCGACAGGGTCCGGTTTTTCCTATCTCGAAAGATTTGGATCCCCAGAATATACTCGGCTTCTCCTAGATCCTTCATATCGAATTGCTTTGCCAGCCAGACCTTAACCTCAGATAACTTACCCACGTCATTACCAATGAGTAGTATATCATCGACATATAGTACCAGAAACACAACTTTGCCTTCGTGTATTAACTTGTAAACACAAGGCTCATCTATTGACTGTTCAAAGACGAAGCTCTTTACAGTTTCATCGAATCTAATATTCCATGACCTAGATGCTTGCTTTAGTCCATAAATGGATTTAAGCAACTCACAAACCTTGGTCTCTTGACCTTTATCCACGAAACCGTCTGGTTGAGCCATGTAAATGCGCTCGTCAAGATTGCCATTCAGAAAGGCTGTCTTGACATCCATTTGCCAGATCTCATAGTCGAGAGCTGCAGCTATGGATAGGAGTATGCGGATGGATTTAAGCATCGCGACTTGCGAGAAGGTTTCTTCATAGTCAATCCCTTCTTGTTGGGTATAACCCTTCGCCATAAGTCGTGCTTTGAACGTCTCAACGTTCCCATCAGGACCCCTTTTCTTCTTGTATATCCACTTACACCCTACGGGTTTAATCCCTTCAGGAAGGTCTACAAGTTTCCAGACTTTGTTGACATACATCGAGTGCATCTCAACTTTCATGGCGTCAAGCCAAAGGTTTGATTCAGAACAAGCCATTGCTTGGCTATAGGAAACAGGATCATCCATGTCGGAGACGGCTACAAGAGAGTCTCCATAAGACATGTACCTGTCAGGCTTTTGAGTAGCCCTCCCACTACGTCGGAGTACTACTTGATGAGATTCTGATGAGTTAGGTTGTGTTTCAGTTGGGGTAAGAACAGTTCTTACAGATGAGGTAGAAGCTTCCTCACCCAACTTTTCTTCAAGCACAATTTTGCTTCTAGGTTTCGCATCCTTCATAAAGTCCTCCTCGAGGAAACGAGCATTCGTGCTAACGAACGTCTTATCGTCCTCGGGACTATAGAAAGTGAAACCTTTGGTTTCCTTCGGATATCTTACAAACAGGCACAATTCTGACCTACTAGCCAACTTGCTAGTCTTTTGCCTCAGCACGTGTGCAGGGCAACCCCAAATTCGGATGCGGCCAAGATTCACTTTACGGCCAGTCCATCGTTCATAAGGAGTACCAGGAACCGTTTTGGACGGAACTTGGTTCAGAATGTAGGCGGCTGTTTCGAGGGCATATCCCCAAAAGGAAAGCGGGAGTGATGAGTAACTCATCATTGATCTAACCATCTCCATAAGAGTTCGGTTTCTTCTCTCTGACACTCCGTTTTGTTGAGGTGTGCCAGGTGCGGTAAGCTGAGAAGCGATACCTTCTTCTTTAAGAAAGTCATCGAACTCTCCAGACATATACTCACCACCTCGATCAGATCGAAGGGTTTTGATCACTTTGCCAGTTTGCTTTTCCACTAAAGCCCTAAAGACCTTAAATACGTTAAAGGTCTCAGATTTGTGTTTAAGCAAATAGACAAACCCATATCTTGAGTAGTCATCAGTGAAGGTAACGAAGTATTCGTATCCTCCACGTGCCTGTTGGTTGAGCGGACCACATACATCAGAATGTATTAGTTCCAGCAACTCAGTGGCTCTTCGACCCTTATCGGAGAAAGGTCGCTTAGTCATTTTTCCTTCTATGCAGGATTCACAAGTAGGTAGTGAACCTATTGCAGAGGCTTGGAGTGGACCATCCCTCACAAGTCTCTTAATCCTATCTAGACTGATATGACCAAGTCTTAAGTGCCAGAGGTATGTTGATTTTGTTAGATCGGAGGATTCAGAAAGATTGATCCTCTTTGACTCCCTAATTAGATCGTTATCTATTTCGGTGTCTAAAAGAGAAGGTTGAGTGGGATAGATGTAGAAAAGAGCATTCTTCATACATGCATCAGTGACAAAAGAATTATCAGGAAACGAAATACGAATTCCATTCTTAATGAACTTTAAACAATAATCTTGCTCAAGAAGACGAGCAACGGATATTAAGTTCTTACCAATGGTAGGAACAAAATAAACATTATTCAAGTTTATAGTGCGGTCTTCAAAAGACAATGTCACGGATCCCACATCCTTCGCAGACACCAGGCTCCCATCACCCCATTTGAAACAGAACTCGCCTTCCTCTAAGCTTTTGGTTTTCTTGAAACCATTCAAGGAACAACAAATATGGTTAGTAGCAGCGGAGTCAAGAATCCACGATGATACATTATCAGCTACTAAGCATGCTTCGGTAACTAGTACAATACTATGTTCTTTTGCTTTGAGATAGGCGGGACAGTTCTTTTTATCGGCCTTGTAAGGTCTCTTCACAGTTCCAGAGGCGGAGGCTTTTTGCTCAGTAGCATGTGCCTCTCCTTGATTCCTCTTTCTCTTAGTGAGACCTACAGCAGTGTGAAGTTCCTCCATAAGCTTATTAACAGTGTACTCTAGCTTGTTTATTGAGTAGTTCATCTTGGAGGTATCAAGAGATGCGGGGAGAGTTTCTAAGATCATATCTATGACATTCTTCCCATCATTCTCAGATCCTAGGATTTCCATCTTATTTAGAAAACTAATGATCAGTATCATAAAGTCTCTAACAGGAGTCCTAGCCTTCATATGACAGTTCATAAACTGTCGGACTGCTTGTTGCCTTGCTTGACGCCTTTGCCCTCCAAATATCTCAAGGAGATTGTAGAGCATTTCGGCGGCAGTTTCGATGTCACGATGTTGCTCTTTCAGCATATTGTTCATAGATGCCAAGATACAGCACCTCACAATCTCATCGGATCGAAGCCAGGCCGCTAAGGCGTCATTGTCCTCTTGAGTTGAATCATCATTCGACAGAGGAGGACACGGGGTGGTGAGTACCCATTTGTGCTTGTTAACGGTAGGTATTATGTCGAGGTTACGTTTCGAATCTACGTAGTTTTCGTTTTCGAGTTTGATCGAGGAAAGAAAGATTGAGAGATGTTTGCGGGACATAAAGCCTATTGAAGTTGAAACAAGTTTATGATTAGTCTTTGGTTTAGGATTTAAGTTTCATTAAGACTTTTGTAAAACCCAAAGGTGTTATAAACTAAACGATAATTTACTCCCTCAAGAGAAGGCCGCAAAAGATCTCCATTTATAAGTAAATGACACATCATTAATGCTAAGCCAAGATGTCAGTACATCATTTTGACTAGCCACCTTGTAAATTGGTTTGATCACTCATATCCTTTCGCAGAGCCTTAAGGAAGGATACTAGGTATTGAGCCTAAGCGTGCAACCAACCACTTAGTCCAAAAGATCAGCTTTGAAAAACAATCCCCCGAGGGGAGGCCTTGCCATCATTGCATCATTCTCGGACGTAGCTCATTGAGCAATGATCGAAGCAATAATGCCTTGGAGTACTAACATTTAAGTGAGGGTCGCAAGAGCGGCTCTTAGTCCCACGTTATTGCATCTTTCACTAGTGTCGGGGATCGCGGGTTACAAACAACGAATATAACCCTCCCACTTAGTTTTTGGAGTTGGTTCATCGACTCTTTTAAGTTCGGAAACAGATTTCCTAGTTAGAGAGCGACATAGCGGACAACTAGAAGAGAATCCTAGATCGACATGTTCAGAGCAGTATTAGTGCATAAAGGCACAAGGGACATACTCGATCTTTTCCTATTTTCTATTTCGGGAAAGTGCGTGAGGGAAGTGTGAACTTCAACTCACTCGAACACTTGAAAGTTTGAGATTACACATCTTTTTATTTTTCGGCTTGTCTACAAGGAGACCTCCCACTCAAAATTTCAAGAGCATATAGATTTTGAACATATGTGATATAGATATAGTTTTGAAAACATTTTGAAAACTTATTTGATTTGGATGACAAAAATTTTCAAGTTTGAAAGTGAAAACGGTTTTTCAAAATTCAAACTAGTTTTGTAAAAATTCAATTTCAATTAAACTTTCAAAAAACAAAACATTTTAATCTTACACATCATGTTTATAATCATATGAAAAACATTTTTGCTCAAGAAAGTTTTCTCATTAGAGTTCTATAACTCATGGTAGTGGGGTTTGAAAATCCGGATTCCAAAAAAACTGGAGTTTCAGACAGCCGCGCACCTCGGAGTAAAATCGCCATATCTGGCTGCTCCGATGTCCTTTTCAGCCGAAACCGGTGGCATTGGACAGAGGACAGACAGAGCTTTAATTTGATTCAAGAATCATTAAATTTCGATTTCTGAGCAGAGAGTTATGCCGCTTTTAATGCGGGTTTACATTCCAGCTCGAAGAAAAAGAAATAAATTAAAGTTTCGTCCTTTTAGGTGCGAAAAAGAATCGAGTGTAACGGAACGTTTTAAGATATTGTTTAAAGCTTTTATTTGTGTTTTATTAGCAGGGTAAAAACATAGAGTAAAAGAAATAACAACATGCATAAAACGATTCAAGTAAATAAACGAAACTAGCAAGAAAATAAAACTAGTCACAAAATTTACTCGAAAATTCTCAAACCTTTAAAACACGTTTTTCAATATAAAAAAATTAAAAACTTTTAGAACTGATTCTAATGTGTTTTAACATCATCCCAAACTCATAGAAAATCAACATGGTTTTTAATTTAAAGGCATGAGCAATAAATTAAAAAAAATCTAAGATTACAATTCTAACTTGTCACAAAATTAGTAAACTTTCGAAAACGATTTTCAAGCTCATAATTTAAAACCATGCACATGCATTCCTTTGACCATAGCTCTGATACCATTTGTTGGAATCGATCTAGGGTTTAAGAAAAAGTTTAACGCTTCGTTAAGCGGCGGAATTTTAAAAATTTTCTTTTTAAGTAAAACTAGTTTTTACTAACCTAGACAAGAGCATGTACATGTAAATAAAAACTAATATGAGCTATTAAAGTTACTAACCTTTCTTGAAGCTTGAACCTTGTAGAAGCTTTTGGAAAGTTGCAACGCTCGTCTCCCCTCGCAGCACGTCTCTCTTCCTTTCCTCGGTACCTCGAGCAACCACGAAAGTTTCTATCACTAAATCACTCGAAAAGAAGGAATCAGTGAGTGGGCACTTTTAAACACTACGACTTGAGAACGAATCTCGAAGTCGCAGAGCTAAACACTAGGTCGAGTGAGGACCTAGGTGCCAAGACAAGAAATAATCGAAAATAAAATAGAAAGAGAGAGAGAGAGGATTTCGGCCACCACAAGGTCTAGAGAGAGAAGCTCTCAATCTCTAACTTGGATGAATGAATTGTGAGGAAATGAGGCTCCTATTTATAGGAGAGGTCTCACCTTCAATAAGGTAGTTTCCTCTTCTATAGAATATCACATATTCATGAGAAAATATTGCCTTATTTCCTCATGAGTCACTCGGCCAAGGCAGCCTTCTAGAAGGCTTGGATTTGTTTCCTTTTTTGTTCCTTGCCTTGCCTTTGACTCACTTGGCCGAAATTCCCCATGCTTGTGTGGGAAATTTTTTTCCTCTTTTTCTTTTGGCAAGTATCTAAATACATTTATGCACAAAATAAACTCTCTTTCCTTAGGTATGTTGGGCGCCCAACATGTCTCTAGAAGGAGCTTCTAGAAGCTTCTTCATTTATTCATGAGAACATGAAAAATGCCCATTAAGAATTTTCAATGAAATTCTTATGAAATGAAATTAATTCACAAGGCCCAATGATCAAGTCATGGCCGAGTGAAACATGTCATAAAATAACCTTTTCAAAAAATTTATTGACATTCATTTCATCCTTTGTCGCAAAAGACAAAAATACCCTTTTAACTATTTTCGTTCTTGTTTTGGCTTAGCTTCCAGTTTAACTATTCCTATCGATGTGATTCGTGACAGTGACCTCATGGACCCAAATGAACAAAGCTTTAGCTAAACACTTGGACTCAAAAGTTCACAAACCTTTTCCAAGTTTAGCTTAATGCCAACTGACTCCACTAAAGAGCTGACACTGAAAATCTCTCGGTTCAAATGAATTTATTTTCTACTCAAGAATTCGACCTAATTATGATGAGCGGATCCACTGAATATTATCTATGTTTACCCTTCATGAATGTCATCAGCTAGTCGGGATTTACTAAATTACCATTTTACCCTTCTAGCTGTTATTTCCTCAACTCCTTTGTCGCTTGTGAATAAGTTAGAAACAATGTATTGACGAGGAGCTAACAAGTCACATTGTTTCATCCAAAAGAGTCAAGACTCAATTTGGACACTGGCCAGTTCATTTATTCACACTCCAAGGAACAAAGCATGAGGTGACATACATTGCATTTCAGCAATCTTGTACATGAATTCCATATCTATGAGAACTTCACAAAGTTACTCATGACAGACTCACAACTTAGTACTTCACCAATAGGCCTTGTTCGGAATCACATAGTGAGTCCGAACTTTGACTTTCTCAAATGAGAATACTAAGGTGTGAAATGGCATGTCTCATTTCAGGATTAAGGTAAGCATGATGCAATTCATACATAGTGACTTCGAGACATAAGAGGTTAAATGGTTTGTTCTTATATTGTCTCTAGAAGTGCACTGGTCAATTCAGTACCTTCGGAAGATACCTAGAAGAACTATAGAGTTCCTAACTCTCAATGCCTCATAACCAGACATCATAGATTCTTCTAACAATCATACTGAGGTCAATAGTCCTTTGACCCTAAGATTGCGAATATATTGTTTTAAGCAAACTACGAAGAGTTTGTTCATGCAAATCTACATTTGTCTCTTCGTAAGTTGTTAAGTTTGTTTATGGACTAAAAGACTATGGTTTTATCATAAAGCTTCAGACAAGGAAGATTGAATGAACGTTTCAACTTTATTAATGAATAAGCAATTACAAGCAAGAGTCTTCGTAAGACTATATGACATCAAATGTACATAAATAGACACTACTACTCTTCTTGTGGGCACCATTGACAACAGTAACCCATACCAAATCGACGCAATTTCGCCTTTGCTTCGTAGTGTGACTCTGGAATCGTGTTGCCGATCGGATGAGACTTTTTCAGTACTTTCAGTAGCTGATCAAATGACTTATTCGTCCACTTGTTCATCACTTTCAAATGCATCAACGTGACAACAAAGGAGAGTGACGAATACTCCGTGCAACCCGGCCATAATTCTGTGTTCAGGTCGCTGAAAAGGTCATCGAACTGTCCACTCTGGTATTCTGGATTCGGGTCAATACTGTCATCGTCACCGTCTACGTCGTTGTGATCTAAGATATCGTGTACAACATCAAGCATCCTACCTCCTCCTCTGTAATCCGTCTGATACTGCATTACGTCATCTTCTTCCTCCCCGTGAAAGTTCCACCTCGTGTAATTCCTCTTAAATCCTCTGATATAGAGATGATTCTCTATATCAGGAATTTTTTGCATCAATACGTTGTTACACCTCTTACATGGACACTTAACTCGTCCTTTGATGTTTACGTGTTGGCCATTTTCATGAACTCTGTCATGCCAGCCGCAAACTCAACGCTTAAACGTGTGTCCTTGATTATCCAATTCCTATTTGGATAACTCATTTTACCTATAGATTGAACATTTCAAAATTTAGTAGTTTTCGGATTTTATTATATAATTTCACGATCCTACCGAAATTTCGGCAGAACCTCCCCTATAAACTTAAAAACCCGGCATCAAGCCTTTAACTTTAAAACCTGCATAGAAACATCCTAAAACTAACAATAAATCCAACCTCAGTGGTTCGATTATTAAAATTCATAATCCATATCAACTAATTAATTTCACATTATTAATCATTTGTAACAAGAATTAAATACAATTCCATTCAATTTACATAAACTAACTAATTGTTTTTACATGTTTTTACATAATTTTACCTAATATAAATATTTATAACTAATTTAAATATTTATACCTAATATTAAAATTTAAACTAATTTAAATATTTGTGTAAACAAAACTAATTTAAATATTTATAAAATTTATAAAAAATATGTAATTAATTCTATAAATATAAATATTTATACTAAATTATGTAAATATAACTAATTAATTCATTTACATTTATAACTAATTAATTCATTTATATTTATAACTAATATATAAATAAAGTTATATATATATAAATAACTAATATATATAACTAATATATTAATTCTATAAATAACTAATATATATATAAAGTTAGACAAAAAAAACTTATCGTGACAACAGATGACGGCGCGCGCGCGTGAAGCGGGGACGGCGTCGGTGGTGGAGCGGCGACGGCGTCGGCGGCGGAGCGGCGGAGGAGCGGCGGAGGAGCTGAAGACAGGAGAGAGAAATTAGGAGAGAGAGAGAAGTGAGGAGAGAAAGACTTACCGGGGAGGCACACGGCGTCGACTGCGTCGGCGGCACAGGCGGAGGAGGCACACGACGGAGGAGGAGAAACCAGAGAGAAAAATGAGGATTTTAGGGTTTGGGAGCGAATGAGGGAACTGGGTCGCGATCTCGTATTTAAAGACATTTAGCGACGATAAAATCGTCGCTAATTGATTTAAAATCGTCGCTAAATGAACTTAAATCACCAGGCATTTAGCGACGACTTATCCGTCGCTAATAGTAAATTTCACATAATTAGCGACGATTAAATCGTCGCTAAATCATTTCGTTTTAATTAAATGGGAGGGATTTTTCAATCATTAAAATTCGTTAAAATTCGAAATCATTTAGCGACGATTAAATCGTCGCGAAATGTATAGCGACGACAAAAAATATTTAGCGACGAGAAAGTCGTCGCTAAATGTTTTCGTTTTAATTAAATTGGAGGGACTTTTCCCTCTTTAGAATTCCAAATTAATTCTACATTATTAGCGACGATATTATCGTCGCTAAATGAATTCACAAATAATTAGCGACGATAAAATCGTCGCTAATTATTTTCCCGTGAACTTAGCGACGACAAAAACAAATTAGCGACGATAAATTCGTCGCTAATTATCTTTGCCGCCAAACTTTAATATTTTTGGCACCAAAAAATCAGCGACGATATTATCGTCGCTAAAAGGGTGATTAGCGACGATTTATTAGCGTCGATTAAATCGTCGCTAATAGTTTCGTCGCTAAAAGTGGTATTTCTTGTAGTGTCTTCACAAAGTGACTCATGACATCTTCATAACTTAGTACTTCACCAATAGGTCCTGTTCAGAATCACATAGTGAATCTGAACTCTGGCTTTCTCAAATGAGAATACGTAAGCTATGAAATGACATGTCTCATTTCAGGATTGAGGTAAGCACGATGCAATTGATACGTAGTGACTTCGAGACATAAGAGGTTAAATTGTTTGTTCTTATTTTGTCTCTAGAAGTGCACTGGTCAATTCAGTACATTCAGAAGATACCTAGAAGAACTATAGAGTCTCCAACTCTCAATGTCCCATAACCAGATGTGGGGGTCAAAAATCAATTTTCTAAAAATAAAAATAACAAAACCATTTGAGTTGGGCTTAGGGTCGACCAAAGCCCAACAACAGACCCAGTCCGGCTCTCAGGTACATGTCTGGATCCAGCTCGACTCATGAAGCTCGACCCAGGCCCAGTAAAGAACCTGGTCCGCCAGAGGAAGAGTCACCCGCGTTGACTCATCCCGAAGAAGCGGTCTCGATTAGATAGAAGACCTCGCCGCGAAGACCGGATCGGGGATAGCTTCGACTAGCGACACGACGAAGCCGAACTGACGAACACGTGTCCACTTCCACAGGCCAACCTCGATTATAAATAGAAGCGGATATGACAAATTTCACGCACGAAAGACAGACCTTATTTTCGATCTCTCATTTTCTTTATTAATTACTTCGAGTTCGGCCTTATTAAACTCGGCATTTTGTCATCTTCTAGTCTGTAATTTATTCAATTATTAATAAAAGCTATGAGCATTTATATATATTTAAGCCTTATTCTTTTGAATTTCCTTTGCTTCTTATACAACGTCTTCTGAAACCCATATTTATAATAAATCAAATATATAAACTATATTATAATTTGAGATTGTTGAAGTCGACATCAACAATTTGGCGCCGTCTGTGGGAGACCAGAAAGACTAACATCGAAAGGAGCAAATTCGCCAGAAAAATAATATCATGTCTTCCACCCCAATTCACTACGAATCGGGAGAGGAAATCCCTCCGGGGATCAGGGCAATCCTGGATATGCTGAACAAAAAAAATAGAAAGTCCGGAAGAAACCAACCGGAGCCTCAACGCCCGACTGAATTCCCTCTTGACCCCTCAAAATACTCCGGGTCAACAGCCGGAATCCGGCGAAGTGACCGCCTTAGAGTCCGCTCGCAACGCGGCGTCAGCCGCGCATACGAGCCGGGTTCTTCCTCCTGGAGTCCGTCTAGACTTCACCGGGATCCAAGTTTCTCAGAACATGGACCTACCTCCGGGTTCGAGCTCAAAGCTCGAAGGGGGTACGGAAGAGGTCGCCATGGAAGCCACGATCGATCCAGAGGGACTGCCCCCGCCCCCGCCAGCGGGAGCACCCCAAGGATCTTTCCCGGCAGGTTTCGGACCACGCCCTGCAACAACTTTCCAGATGTTCACCCCCAATATTTTGGCGGGCAGAACCAGACGCATACTAACCAGGTCGAGGTGACTACAGTCACATCAATGCGCACGGGACTTCGTCACTTTCAAGAGGGCAAACCCAGCACGACCGAATTCGAAAGGTTCAAAGAGTCGGTAACAGCCGAGCTAAAGGCTGTCCGCTCAAAATTCCACAGTGCGACCAGCTCGGCCCCAGAGATAGACCGACTTGTCGCCGAAAGAGGAAGAACCCCTTTCGCAAAAAACATAACCGATGTCTTTATTGGGGACGTCGGGAAAGTTCGACTCCCGCGGTATAACAGGACCTCGAACCCGAAAGCTTATATCCTGTCTTTCAGGATTGCGATGGGGCGAGCTATGCTGACAGAGAGAGAACAAGAGGCAACGTACTGCCAGCTGTTCGCTGAAAGTTTGTTTGGAGCCGCTTTAGAGTGGTTCTCCAGGCTCGAACCGAACTCCATTGATAGCTTCGCCAAATTGTCGGTAGCTTTTCTAAAACACTACTCGATGTTCGTCGATGAAGAGCTCACAATAGCGGACCTATGGGGGGTTCAGCAGAAGGAAAACGAGTCCTTAAAAGATTATATGATCCGCTATAAGGACGTCCTCTCGAAAATCTCCAACGTCGACCCTGAATCCGCCATAACCTCCCTGAGGAACGGATTGTGGCACGAATCGAGGTTCAAATTGGAGATGACTGTGAACCGACCCCTGTCACTAGAAGACACAATACACAAGGCTACGAACTATGCTAAAGCCGAGGAGGAGTTCGCCTTCTTGGCAAAACAGCGTGCGGCCGAAAACAAGCCCCACTCTAACACATGGGTACGCCCCGTAAGCGCTGGGAACAATTCCCGGAGGCCCAGCCCCCAAGAGGTCGGACCACAGGCTAGGAAGCAGCACCTCCCTCCGGGTTTCGCTTTCAACATAGGAGAAGAGAGCAAGGAGGGAGGTCCCCAAGCAAAAAAATGGACTAGGGACCCAAACGCGTTCTGCGACTTCCATCAGGCCACCGGTCATGCCACAATAAATTGCGAAACTATGCTCAAAGTATTGGCCGAAAAATATGCAACGATCCAACGATGAAATACCTCGGGCGGTTCGATCCAAGGCCGGACCAAGTGATTGTTGGAATCGATCTAGGGTTTGAGAAAATAATTAACGCTTCGGTAAGCGGCGGAATTTTAAAAATTTTCTTTTACAAGTAAAAACGGTTTTTACTAACCTAGACAAGTGCAAGTACATGTAATTAAAAACCAATATGAGCTAGAAGTTTACTAACCTTTCTTGAAGCTTGAACTTTGAAGAAGCTTGTGGAAAGTTTGCAACGCTCGTCTCCCCTCGCAGCACGTCTCTCTTTCTTTCTTCGGCACCTCGAGCAACCACGAAAGTTTCTATCACTAAATCACTCGAAAATAAGGAATCAGTGAGTGGGCACTTTTAAACACTACGACTTAAGAACGAGTCTCGAAGTCGTAGAGCTAAACAGTAGGTCGAGTGAGGACCTAGGTGCCAAGACAAGAAAAATCGAAAATATAAACTAGAGAGAGAGAGAGGAAGGGGCGGCCAAGTCTAGAGAGAGAAGCTCTCAATCTCTAAAACTTTGGATGAATGAAATGTGTGGAATGAGGCTCCTATTTATAGGAGAGGTCTCACCTTCAATAAGGTAGTTTCCTATTCTATAGAATATCACATATTCATGAGCAAATATTGCCCATTTCCCTCTTATTCCACACGGCCAAGGCAGCCTTCTAGAAGGCTTGGATTTGTTTCCTTTTATGTGCCTTGCCTTGCCTTTTTCTTACTTGGCCGAAATTCTTAAGCATCCTTATGCAAATTTGTTTCCTCTTTTTCTTTTGGCAAGTATCTATATACATTTATGCACAAAATAAACTCTCTTTCTTTGGGTATTATGGGCGCCCAACATGTCTCTAGAAGGAGCTTCTAGAAGCTTCTTCATTTGTTCATAACAACATGAGAAAAGCCCATTAAGAATTTTCAATAAAATTCTTATGAAACGAAATTAATTCACAAGGCCCAATTAATCATATTATGGCCGAGTGACATTAAGTCATCAAATGAACTTGTCAAAATTTATTGACATCCATTTCATCCTTATGTCTCAAAAGACAAAAATACCCTTTCGATAATTTTCGTTCCTGTTTTGACTTAGCTTCCAGTTTAACTATTCCTATCGATGTGATTCGTGACAGTGACCTCATGGACCCAAATGAACAAAGCTTGAGCTAAACACTTGGACTCAAAAGTTCACAAACCTTTTCCAAGTTTAGCTTAATGCCAACTGACTCCACTAAAGAGCTGACACTGAAAATCTCTCGGTTCAAATGAATTTATTTTCTACTCAAGAATTCACCTAATTATAATGAGCGGATCCACTGAATATTATCTATGCTACCCTTCATGAATGTCATCAGCTAGTCGGGATTTACTAAATTACCATTTTACCCTTCTAGCTGTTATTTCCTCAACTCCTTTGTCGCTTGTGAATAAGTTAGAAACAATGTATTGACGAGGAGCTAACAAGTCACATTGTTTCATCCAAAAGAGTCAGGACTCAATTTGGACACTGGCCAGTTCATTTATTAACACTCCAAGGAACAAAGCATGAGGTGACATACATTGCATTTCAGCAATCTTGTACATGAATTCCATATCTATGAGAACTTCACAAAGTTACTCATGACAGACTCACAACTTAGTACCTCACCAATAGGCCTTGTTCGGAATCACATAGTGAGTCCGAAATTTGACTTTCTCAAATGAGAATACTAAGGTGTGAAATGGCATGTCTCATTTCAGGATTAAGGTAAGCATGATGCAATTCATACATAGTGACTTCGAGACATAAGAGGTTAAATGGTTTGTTCTTATATTGTCTCTAGAAGTGCACTGGTCAATTCAGTACCTTCGGAAGATACCTAGAAGAACTATAGAGTCTCCAACTCTCAATGCCTCATAACCAGACATCATAGATTCTTCTAACAATCATACTGAGGTCAATAGTCCTTTGACCCTAAGATTGCGAATATATCGTTTTAAGCAAACTACGAAGAGTTTGTTCATGCAAATCTACATTTGTCTCTTCGTAAGTTGTTAAGTTTGTTTATGGACTAAAAGACTAAGGTTTTATCATAAAGCTTCAGACAAGGAAGATTGAATGAACGTTTCAACTTTATTAATGAATAGATAGGCATTTACAAGCTAGAGTCTTCATGAGACTTTATTACATCAAATGTACAAAATAAAGACTACAACTCTTCTTGTGGGCACCATTGACAACAGTGATTGCGCCCAGGCCAAAAATGGGAGCTCGTAGACCGAGCTGCACCCTCCAAACTCTGAGGTGTGCTTTGGGGGGTGTGACCGTGCCAAAGGTTGGCTGCCTACGTACCCTTTAGTCGGGATCAAGTCAGAACGTAGTTCAATTTGTGTATTGGGAGGCTATCTTGGGCTCGGAGGCTTTGTGAATACAAGTCTTTAGAGGGGGACCGGGCTCGTAGCTTCTAGTGAAGACTTTAGAGGGGTCGCTAGCCTCGTAGCTCGGAGTTCTAGCTCAAGGGCCAAGAAGCAGGAGAGCGGTGTGTACCGCAGAAGCTCGGGTCGCAGAAGAGGAGCGCGCTCCCTCTCGTGGAGGGGGGTCCTTGTTTCTGAGCCGAGGGAGGAGGAGTGCGCGCTCTTGGAAATGTCACAAGAGGGCGAGAGAGAGTTCTCGAATGAAACAATCAGGATCCCCTTTCCTTCCCCAAAGGGGGGGGGGTATTTATAGTTGTGGAGAGAGGCCTTGGGCCGGGCCCCTGAGGCCCACCGGGTGGCCAGGAGCGGGGCGCGCGAGGCCTCACGCCCAAGAGGGCGCAGGGCGCGCGGGACATGTCGCCTGGATGGGCGCGGGGCTTGCCGGGCGCAGGACTTCGCCGGGCGCGGCGTGCCCGGTAGCGGGCGTGTCTGGCCGAGGTGGCAAGAATGCCCGACCGAGGCGGCCGAGGTGGCAAGGACGCTCGGCCGAGGTGGCAAAGGACACTCAGCTGGGGTGGCCGGGGTGGCCATGATGCTCGGCCGAGGTGGCCGAGGCGCGAGGAGCGCACGCGGGCTGGAGGGCCGGGGCGCAGGGAGCGCCCGCGGGCAGGAGGGCCGGGGGCCGAGGAGCGCACGTGGGCCGGAGGGCCAGGGTGGTGCAGGGAGCGCACGCGGGCCGGAGGGAGCGCACACGGACATGAGGGCCGGGGCGCGAGGAGCGCACGCGAGCCGGAGGGCCAGGGCGCAGGGAGCGCACGTGGGCCGGAGGGCCGGGGCGCAGGGAGCACACACGGACAGGAGGGCCGGGGCGCGAGGAACGTACGCGGGCAGGAGGGCCGGGACGTGACAGCGCACACTGGCAGGAGGGCCGGGGCATAGGGACCGCACGCGGGGAGGAGGGCCAGGGCGCAGGGAGCGCACGCGGGCCGGAGGTGTGAGGGCGCGCGCAGCCGACTGCGCAGGGCGCAGGGTGCACATGACCCGAGCCGCACAGCCTGGGGCGTGAGACGTGCACGGCCGGCGGCGCAGGGCGCGCACGGGCCGGCGGCCTCGGGCACGCGCAGGCCGGGGGTGAGAATGCAGAGAAAATGTTCTCTTGGAAATTCTCTGGAGAGAAAGTTGTGGGGCTGAATCAGCGTTCTTTTTTCCCTACCCTAGGGGGGGATATTTATAGTAGTGGGGAAGGCCATGGGCCCACCCACTTGGAGGCCCACAGAAGGACAAGGCGCGGGGCGCGCATGACCGGCAGGGCGGGGCGCGCATGGCCGGCAGGGCGCGGGAGCGCATGGCCGGCAGGGCGCGGGCGCGCATGACCGGCAGGGCGCGGGCGCGCATGGCCGGTAGGGCGCGGGCGCGCATGGCCGGCAGGGCGCGGAGCGCGCATGGGCCGAGGCGGCCGGGACCTATTGGGTGATCCGGCCGGCGTCGAATTGTTTTTGGATTTTCGGTTCGCCGAAAACGACCGACAACATTAGCCCTCCAAGTTCATGGCTCGTGAATCATGAGTCGTGAACTTTAATTTCTCGAGGGCGTTTGAGGTCTAGGCTTGCCCAAGTCGATCGCGATTCTCGCTCGGAGGCGGAACTCAAGACGCTTTGGGATCGACTTCACGAGACAAAGGTGGAACTCCAGATCGCCCAAGATCAGCGCGATGGAGCCTAGATGTCTGCGGCCAAGATGGCGGGAGAGCTCACCGAAGAACGGCGAGCTCGCGAGGTGGCGACTCGATCAGCGGAGATTTTTCGCACTGAGGTTACCGACCTTCGGAGGCAACTGGATGCTCGATCCGATGCTTTGGAGACGTCGCACCGCCAGCTTACTTCGAGCGAAGCGGCGCACGTGCGGGCGGAGCGCGAGTGCGACTCTCTGGTGGAGGAAAATGCTCGCCTCTCGTCCCAGCTTGCCGAAGCGGAGCGAAGAGCGTCCGACTTGCAGGATGACTACGACATAGGGACAGAGGAGGCCCGTCGTGCCGGAGCGGTGGAATGTCGAGATGCGACCGCGGCCGAGAACGAGGCCCGGGAGGTCACTTTTGACTTCTTCGACACCTTGATTCCCCTGCTAGATAAGGGTACTGTTTGAGCCGTGTGGCTTCTTTTATTTATGAGATATTTTTTTTGTCGCTTTCGTGTTGAATGCTTATCTCAACTTTTCGAGCATTTTCTGCTCGTATGCGCCTTCTTCGTGGGCTATCGTGGCCCGAAGGGCTTATATCCTTACCAATAGTTTTGGCAGGTTTTGCGTCCTTAACTAGGGTTCGTCCTCCACTCATTTCGCCGTTACGACTCGTCGTCGTTTAGACGTTCGACGTGAGGGGGCGTTTGTGCCTAGTTAGGCGGTTGGCCGACCCGTGTTTGAACGGTGGCATCGGCAGGCCGATGATTCAGCACGCCTAATGTGGCCGTGGCCCAGTGACTTCGCTTCGTGCCTTCCGGCGATCGAAGAGGTCATGCCGGGTAGTTCCCGGGGGTTCTGCGTCCGTGCCTTTGGCGACTGGACGTGTAAGTCACACCGGGCTGGACCGGCGTCACTTGAGTTCGCGCTCTGGAGCAAGCGAACTTTCATGTGTTGCGCCGGGCTGGGCCGGCGTCTTTGAGCTCGTGCTGTTAAGCGACCGAGCTTATGTGTTGTGCCGGGTTAGGCCGACATCTTTGAGCCCGTGCTGTTGAGCGACCGAGCTTGCCGGGTTAGGCTGGCGTCTTTGAGCTCGTGCTGTTGAGCGACCGAGCTTGCCGGGTTAGGCCGGCGACTTTGGGTTCGTGCCCTGAAGCAAGCGAACGTAGGTGCGCCGGGTTAGGCTGGCGTCTTTTTAGCGTTCGCGCCCTTGAGCGTCGGAACGTAGGTGCGCCGGGTTAGGCCGGCGTCTTTTTATCGTTCGCGCCCTTGAGTGTTGGAACGTAGGTGCGCCGGGTTAGGCCGGCGTCTTTTTATCGTTCGCGCCCTTGAGCGTCGGAACGTAGGTGCGCCGGGTTAGGCCGGCGTCTTTTTATCGTTCGCGCCCTTGAGCGTCGAAACGTAGGTGCACCGGGTTAGGCCGGCGTCTTTTTATCATTCGTGCCCTTCAGCGTCGGAACGTAGGTGCGCCGGGTTAGGCCGGCGTCTTTTTATCGTTCGCGCCCTTGAGCGTCGGAACGTAGGTGCGCCGGGTTAGGCCGGCGTCTTTTTAGTGTTCGCGCCATTGAGCGTCGGAACGTAGGTGCGCCGGGTTAGGCCGGCGTCTTTTTAATGTTCGCGCCATTGGGCGTCGAAACATAGGTGCGCCGGGTTAGGCCGGCGTCTTTTTTGGTGTTCGCGCCCTTGGGCGTCGGAACATAGGTGCGCCGGGTTAGGCCGGCGTCTTTTGGGCTCGCTCACCCTGGAGTGAACGAACGCGGGTGCGTCGGGTTAGGCCGACGTCTTTTAGGCTCGCTCACCCTGGGGTGAGCGAACGCGGTTGCGCCGGGTTAGGCCGGCGTCTTTTACTCAAACCACATGCGCCGGGTTAGGCCGGCGTCTTTTGGTGTTCGTGCCCGGAGGCTAGCGAACCTTAGTTTGGCTCAAATTTGGCCTTTTTTTCGGGTTTGAGGCAGCGCCTTTACGTGACTTACATGCGTCTCGGAAGACGTCTTTCACCGGCGCCTTTACGCGTCTTACGGCACGCCGGGAAGGCCGACGTTTTACTCGAACCCGTATGCACGAAGGGCCGTCGGGGTCCGAGCTTCCTAAGTTTGTGCCCCCGTGGGGGACTTAGGCCTTGTGCGTCGGGTTAGGACGACGTCTTTTGGGCCCGCTCACCCTGGAGTGAGCGAATGCGGGTGCGTCGGGTTAGGCCGACGTCTTTTGGGCCCGCTCACCCTAGGGTGAGCGAACGCGGTTGCGCCGGGTTAGGCCGGCGTCTTTTTTTTTTTTTTGAAGAGTCGGCATGAGGAGTATCAATCGACTCGTAGACTCGGGGCTCGACTCGAAGGGCGAGCTCGATTCGAGGAGCGAGCTAGACTCGAAGAGCGAACTTGAGCTCGACTCAAGGAGCGAACTCGAGCTCGACTCAAGGAGCGAACTCGACTTGAGGAGCGAACTGGGCTCGAGGAGTGAGCTCGATTTGAGGAGCGAGCTCGACTCGAAGAGCGAACTTGAGCTCGACTCAAGGAGCAAACTCGACTTGAGGAGCGAGCTGGGCTAGAGGAGTGAGCTCGATTTAAGAAGCGAGCTCGAGTCGAAGAGCGAACTTGAGCTCGACTCAAGGAGCGAACTCGACTTGAGGAGCGAACTGGGCTCGAGGAGTGAGCTCGATTTGAGGAGCGAGCTCGACTCGAGGAGCGAACTTGAGCTGGACTCAAGGAGCGAACGCGACTTGAGGAGCGAACTTGAGCTCGACTCAAGGAGCGAACTCGACTTGAGGAGCGAACTGGGCTCGAGGAGTGAGCTCGATTTGAGGAGCGAGCTTGACTCGAGGAGCGAACTTGAGCTCGACTCAAGGAGCGAACTCGACTTGAGGAGCGAACTTGAGCTCGAGGAGTGAGCTTGACTGGAGGAGCGAGCTCGTCTCGAAGAGCGAACTTGAGCTCGACTCAAGGAGCGAACTTGAGCTTGACTCAAGGAGCGAACTCGACTTGAGGAGCGAACTTGAGCTCGAGGAGCGAGCTCGACTGGAGGAGCGAGCTCGACTCGAAGAGAGAACTTGAGCTCGACTCAAGGAGCGAACTCGACTTGAGGAGCGAACTTGAGCTCGAGGAACGAGCTCGACTAGAGGAGCGAGCTCGACTCGAAGAGCGAACTTGAGCTCGACTCAAGGAGCGAACTCGACTTGAGGAGCGAACTTGAGCTCGACTCAAGGAGCGAACTCGACTTGAGGAGCGAACTTGAGCTCGACTGAAGGAGCGAACTCGACTTGAGGAGCGAACTTGAGCTCGACTCAAGGAGCGAACTCGACTTGAGGAGCGAACTTGAGCTCGAGGAGCGAGCTCGACTCGAAGAGCGAACTTGAGCTCGACTCAAGGAGCGAACTCGACTTGAGGAGCGAACTGCGCTCGAGGAATGAGCTCGACTGGAGGAGCGAGCTCGACTCGAAGGGTGAACTTGAGCTCGACTCAAGGAGCGAACTCGACTTGAGGAGCGAACTTGAGCTCGAGGAGCGAGCTCGATTGGAGGAGCGAGCTCATCTCGAAGAGCGAACTTGAGCTCGACTCAAGGAGTGAACTCGACTTGAGGAGCGAACTTGAGCTCGGGGAGCGAGCTCGACTGGAGGAGCCTCCTCGACTCGAAGAGCGAACTTGAGCTCGACTCAAGGAGCGAACTCGCCTTGAAGAGCGAGCTCGACTGGAGGAGCGAGCTCGACTCGAAGAGCTAATTTGAGCTCGAGGAGCGAGCTCGACTCAAAGAACGAACTTGAGCTCGACTCAAGGAGCGAACTCGACTTGAGGAGTGAACTGGGCTCGAGGAGCGAACTCAACTGGAGGAGCGAGCTCGACTCGAATAGCGAACTTGAGCTCGACTCAAGGAGCGAACTCGACTTGAGGAGCGAACTGGGCTCGAGGAGCGAGCTCAACTGGAGGAGCGAGCTCGACTCGAAGAGCGAACTTGAGCTCGACTCAAGGAGCGAACTCGACTTGAGGAGCGAACTGGGCTCGAGGAGTGAGCTCGATTTGAGGAGCGAGCTCGAGTCGAAGAGCAAACTTGAGCTCGACTCAAGGAGCGAACTCGACTTGAGGAAGGAAATGGACTCGAGGAGCGAGCTCATCTCGAGGAGTTACGTGAAGAGTCCGCACGAGCATTAGTCGACTCGCGGACTCGGAGCTCGACTCGAGGAGCGAACTCGAGCTCGACTCAAGGAGCGAACTCGACATGAGGAGCGAACTTGAGCTCGACTCAAGGAGCGAACTCGACTTGAGGAGCGAACTGGACTCGAGGAGCGAGCTCGACTCGAGGAGGGAAATGGACTCGAGGAGCGAGCTCGACTCGAGGAATTACGTGAAGAGTCCGCACGAGCATTAGTCGACTCGCGGACTCGGAGCTCGACTCGAGGAGCGAACTCGACTCGAGGAGCAAACTTGACTCGAGGAGCGAGCTTGACTCGAGGAGGGAAATGGACTCGAGGAGCGAGCTCAACTCGAGGAAGGAAATGGACTCGAGGAGCGAGCTCGAAGCGAGGAATTACGTGAAGAGTCCGCACGAGCATTAGTCGACTCGCGGACTTGGAGCTCGACTAGAGGAGCGAACTCGACTCGAGGAGCGAGCTCGACTCGAGGAGGGAAATGGACTCAAGGAAGGAAATGGACTCGATGAGCGAGCTCGACTCGAGGAATTACATGAAGAGTCCGCACGAGCATTAGTTGACTCGCGGACTCGTAGCTCGACTCGAGGAGGGAACTCGACTCGAGGAGCGAACTTGACTCGAGGAGCGAGCTCGACTCGAGGAGGGAAATGGACTCGAGGAGCGAGCTCGACTCGAGGAAGGAAATGTAATCGAGGAGCGAGCTCGACCCGAGGAACAGTGAGCGCGTCTCGACATGTGAACGACTTCGATACCTCCGGTGGTTCCAAAGGTGACCGATAAATCAATGATTCCTTTGGTCATGACCTTTTCTCCCGTGAACCCAAACAGAGGGGTTTGAGTCGGGACAGGGCGGAGCCCCCCGAGCTTCATGCGCTCGAGGGTGGTCTTAAAGATTATATCGGCTGCTCTGCCATTATCAATAAGAACTCTTTTTACCAGGTTGTTGGCCACCTGGGCCTTAAGGACTATAGCGTCATTGTGCGGGTGCACAACTCGCTTGGCCTCTTCATTGGTGAATTGTATCGTCTCGTGAGGTACGGACGGAGGTTCCTTGTCTTTGGTGAGAGAAGTCTCGACGTCCGCCGAAATTTCCAAGCCTCCATAGTCGGGGTCATAATCATGTCCCTCGTCCATGAGGTCCTCGGATTCCCCGTGGGGGGTGTCGTGTGCAGGTGCCTTGCCCGCCAGTTCGCGGTGGTACCTTGCATTGGCTATCTTCAGCTGTTTGATTTTCTCCTCCATTTCAAGGATGCGGTCGTCCCGACTGTCCTGAAGAGGAGGGGGCGAGGTAGTGGGGCTCTCGTCGTTGAGAGACTCTTCATCGCCTTGCGCTCGGGAGCACAGGAAGTATTTCTTCACCGCGGTTGCATTTTCGGGGTTGTTCACGCCCTCAGAACGAACGGGTGGTTGACCACTCATGTCTTTCTCGAGTCGAGAAGAAAGGGGTCGAGCTGTAGAAGGGATTTCGGGCTGTGTAAGTCGGGAAGTCCCCTCCTTCTAGCGCCAAAATGTGGTCGCACGAAAATGAACAACGATTAAATACCTCGGGCGGTTCGATCCAAGGCCGGCCCAAGTGATCGCGCCCGGGCCAAAAATGGGAGCTCGTAGACCGAGCTGCACCCTCCAAACCCTGAGGTGTGCTTTGGGGGGTGTGACCGTGCCAAAGGTTGGCTGCCTACGTACCCTTTAGTCGGGATCAAGTCAGAACGTAGTTCAATTTGTGTATTGGGAGGCTATCTTGGGCTCGGAGGCTTTGTGAATACAAGGCTTTAGAGGGGGACCGGGCTCGTAGCTTCTAGTGAAGACTTTAGAGGGGTCGCTAGCCTCGTAGCTCGGAGTTCTAGCTCAAGGGCCAAGAAGCAGGAGAGCGGTGTGTACCGCAGAAGCTCGGGTCGCAGAAGAGGAGCGCGCTCCCTCTCGCGGAGGGGGATCCTTGTTTCTGAGCCGAGGGAGGAGGAGTGCGCGCTCTTGGAAATGTCACAAGAGGGCGAGAGAGAGTTCTCGAGAGAAGTAGAGAGTTCTCGAATGAAACAATCAGGATCCCCTTTCCTTCCCCAAAGGAGGGGGGGTATTTATAGTTGTGGAGAGAGGCCTTGGGCCGGGCCCCTGAGGCCCACCGGGTGGCCAGGAGCGGGGCGCGCGAGGCCTCACGCCCAAGAGGGCGCAGGGCGCGCGGGACATGTCGCCTGGATGGGCGCGGGGCGTGCCGGGCGCAGGACTTGGCCGGGCGCGGCGTGCCCGGTAGCGGGCGTGTCTGGCCGAGGTGGCAAGAATGCCCGACCGAGGCGGCCGAGGTGGCAAGGACGCTCGGCCGAGGTGGCAAAGGACACTCAGCCGGGGTGGCCATGATGCTCGGCCGAGGTGGCCGAGGGGCGAGGAGCGCACGCGGGCTGGAGGGCCGGGGCGCAGGGAGCGCCCGCGGGCAGAAGGGCCGGGGGGCGAGGAGCGCACGCGGGCCGGAGGGCCAGGGCACAAGGAGCGCACGCGGGCCGGAGGGCCGGGGCGCAGGGAGCGCACACGGACATGAGGGCCGGAGCGCGAGGAGCGCACACGGGCCAGAGGGCCGGGGCGCAGGGAGCGCACGCGGGCCGGAGGGCCGGGGTGCAGGGAGCGCACGCGGGCAGGAGGGCCGGGGCGCGAGGAGCGCACGCGGGCTGGAGGGCCGTGGCGCAGGGAGCGCACACGGACAGGAGGGCCGGGGCGCGAGGAGCGCACGCGGGCAGGAGGGCCGGGACGTGACAGCGGACGCGTGCCGGAGGGCCGGGGCGCAGGGAGCGCACACGGGCAGGAGGGCCGGGGCGCAGGGAGCGCACGCGGGCATGAGGGCCGGGGCGCAGGGAGCGCACGTGGGCCGGAGGTGTGAGGGCGCGTGCAGCCGACTGCGCAGGGCTCAGGGCGCACATGGCCCGGGCCGCACAACCTGAATCGTGAGACGTGCACGGCCAGCGGCGCAGGGCGCGCACAGGCCGGCGGCGTCGGGCACGCGCAGGCCGGGGGAGAGAATGCAGAGAAAATGTTCTCTTGGAAATTCTCTAGAGAGAAAGTTGTGGGGCTGAAGCAGCGTTCTTTTTTCCCTCCCCTAGTGGGGGGGATATTTATAGTAGTGGGGAAGGCCATGGGCCGACCCACTTGGAGGCCCACAGAAGGACAAGGCGCGGGGCGCGCATGACCGTCAGGGCGCGGGCGCGCATGGTCGGCAGGGCGCGGGCGCGCATGGCCGGCAGGGCGCGGGCGCGCATGGCCGGCAGGGCGCGGGCGCGCATTGCCGGCAGGGCACGGGCGCACATGACCAGCAGGGCGCGGGCGCGCATGGCCGACAGGGCGCGGAGCGCGCATGGGCCGAGGCGGCCGGGACCTGTTGGGTGATCCGGCCGGCGAAGCCCGGCCGGCGTTGAATTGTTTTTGGATTTTCGGTTCGCCGAAAACGACCGACAACAAAGGGGGAATTGAAAAACATCGACCTGGGTCCCCCACACAAAAAGAAAGTTTTTAACAACCGCGGCAGGGGCAATCCCTCACCAAAAAGATCTAGTCCCATCAAAGAAGGGGAGCCGGAGTCTCCACTGACCGCGGTAAAACACCGAGTCGACTTCATAATGGGCGGATCTAGGTTTTGTAAAAGCTCAGTCAATTAGATAAAAGCTCATCAGCGTCAACTGATGAATAAGACCATCAAGATCGGAGAGGAGCAGGGTGTTCAAATCTCGTTCTCCGAAAGGGAAGCATGAAGGCTCTAAGCTGGAAGAACTTGACTCCCCAAGTACTGAAATGACAGTACAAATACAGCTCGATGGCCTCGACCCCTCCAAGTGTGTAGAAATCGGAGCCGAGCTTAAGGGGGGCATACGACGAGAACTGATTTGTTTCCTGAAACGAAACAAATCTACCTTCGCCTAGACAACAGAAGATATGCCAGGGATTAGTATCGACGTCACGTCCCATCAGCTTAACGTAGACCCAAGTTTCAAGCCAATAAAGCAAAAGAGGCGCAAACTTGGTCCTGACAGGGTATCAATAGTTAACGACGAAGTTGAAAAATTCCTCAAGGCCGACTCAATCCGCGAAGTCAAATATCCGTACTAGTTGGCCAACACCGTCGTCGTAAAAAAGAAAAATGGAAAATGGAGGGTATGTATCGACTTCACTGACTTGAACAAGGCATGCCCCAAAGACAGGTTCCCCTTGCCACACATCGACCAGCTGGTAGAGGCAACCGCGGGACATAATATGCTTTCATTCATGGATGCATTCTCAGGATATAACCAGATCCTAATGCATCCGGACGATCAAGAAAAAATGGCATTCATAACGGACCGAGGCACTTTTTGCTACAAGGTCATTCCATTCGGACTAAAAAACACTGACGCAACCTATCAAAGGTTAGTCAACGAAATGTTTAAAGAAAAAATAGGAAAAAAAATGGAGGTGTATATTGACGATATGCTCGTCAAGTCCCTAAGGGACTGTGACCACGTAGGGCACTTGCAGGAATGCTTCGAGGTATTGAATAAGTATCAAATGAAGTTGAACCCTGCTAAATGCTCCTTCGGGGTGTCATCTGGGAAATTCCTTGGGTACCTAGTCACCCAACGCGGAATTGAAGCAAACCCAGACCAACTGAACGCCCTGAGGGAAATGCCCTCGCCTCGAAACAGACGAGAAGTGCAGCGATGGACGGGCCACATCGCCGCCCTCAATCGTTTCATCTCTCGATCCACGGACATATGCCTCCCGTTCTATCGACTCCTAAAAGGAAACAAGAAACTCGAATGGGACAAAAAATGCAAGAAGGCGTTCGAAGAACTAAAAGAGTACCTGTCGACACCCCCGATCCTGGCAAACCCTGTGACAGGAGAACCTCTCTACCTTTATGTTGCCGTCTCTCAGGCAGCGGTCAGTGGAGTGCTCGTCAGGGAAGAGCAAGGGGACCAACGACCCATATTTTATGTAAGCAAGTCATTAGCCGACACCGAAACTTGATATCCTATCATGGAAAAATTGGCTTTAGCCGTAGTTTCCGCATCACGAAAACTCCGGCCATATTTCCAATCCCATTTCATAATAGTGATGACGACCCAACCGCTAAGAAGTTTCCTACACAGCCCCAACCAGTCAGGGGGACTGACCAAATGGGCAGTAGAACTAAGCGAATACGACATTGAGTATCGAATTAGGACTTGCGCTAAATCTTAAGTTTTAGCGGATTTCCTCATCGAACTCCTGAGAGAGGACCCAGCCGTGACCGAGGATGATGGCACTTGGACACTGAAAGTGGACGGCGCATCATCAAAACAAGGGGCAGGGGTAGGGATACACCTGACATCGCCCCACGGCGAGGTCATTGAATAGTCATTCAGACTCGACTTCGTTGCATCCAACAACGAAGCCGAATATGAAGCGCTAATAGCCGGACTAAGATTGGTTACAGCCATGGGAGCAAAGCAAGTGCACGCTTATTGCAATTCACAACTTGTAGCAAACCAATATTCCGGCAAATACAAAACAAGAGATGAGCGGATCGAAGCCTATTCGAAGGTCGTAAAGGACCTCGCGGCGCAATTCAAGCAATTTTCTCTGACGCGAATTCCCAGGGGCGAAAACACCTCTGCAGACGCACTAGCTGTTGGAATCGATCTAGGGTTTGAGAAAATAATTAACGCTTCGATAAGCGGCGGAATTTTAAAAATTTTCTTTTACAAGTAAAACAGTTTTTACTAACCTAGACAAGTGCAAGTACATGTAATTAAAAACAAATATGAGCTAGAAGTTTACTAACCTTTCTTGAAGCTTGAACTTTGAAGAAGCTTGTGGAAAGTTTGTAACGCTCGTCTCCCCTCGCAGCACGTCTCTCTTTCTTTCCTCGGCACCTCGAGCAACCACGAAAGTTTCTATCACTATATCACTCGAGAGAAAAGGAATTAGTGAGTGGGCACTTTTAAACACTACGACTTAAGAACGAGTCTTGAAGTCGCAGAGCTAAACTCTAGGTCAAATGAGGACCTAGGTGCCAAAACAAAATCGAAAATAAACTAGAGAGAGAGAGAGGAGTTCGGCCAAAGTTCTAGAGAGAGAGTCTCTCAAATCTCTTAAACTTGGATGAATGAAATGTGAGGAATGAGGCTCCTATTTATAGGAGGAGGATTACCTTCAAAAGGTAGTTTCCTCTTTTCCTATTGCCTTGCACGTCCAACATGCCTCATGAAGGCTTAGGATTTGTTTCCTCATTTGATTTCCTCTTAGTTGGCCGAAAATGCACTTTCCTTCTTAAGGAAATTTGTTTCCTCTTTTTCTTTTGGCAAGTATCTTCATACATCAATGCACAAAATAAACTCTCTTTCCCACTATGGCATGAACGAAATTCAGCCTTATTTTCCTTGGGTTGGACGAAATTTGAGCTTCTAGAAGGAGCTTCTAGATGTTTCTTCATTTGTTCATGACAACATAAGAAAAGCCCATTAAGAATTTTCAAGTAAAATTCTATGAAATGAAATTAATCCTCAAGGCCCAATAAACTATTAATGGCTGAGTGTTTTAAGTTTCATTTGTCATCAAATGACCTTGTCAAAAAAATTTATTGACATTCATTTCGTCCTATGTCCAAAAGGACAAAAATACCCTTTTGACAATTTTCGTAAAACTGTCTCGTTCTTGTTTTGGCTTAGCTTTCAGTTTAACTATTCCTACTCGATGTGATTCGTGACAGTGACCTCATGGACCCAAATGAACAAAGCTTGAGCTAAACACTTGGACTCAAAAGTTCACAAACCTTTTCCAAGTTTAGCTTAATGCCAACTGACTCCACTAAAGAGTTGACACTGAAAATCTCTCGGTTCAAATGAATTTATTTTCTACTCAAGAATTCAACCTAATTATGATGAGCGGATCCACTGAATATTATCTATGTTTACCCTTCATGAATGTCATCAGCTAGTCGGGATTTACTAAATTACCATTTTACCCTTCTAGCTGTTATTTCCTCAACTCCTTTGTCGCTTGTGAATAAGTTAGAAACAATGTATTGATGAGGAGCTAACAAGTCACATTGTTTCATCCAAAAGAGTCAGGACTCAATTTGGACACTGGCCAGTTCATTTATTCACACTCCAAGGAACAAAGCATGAGGTGACATACATTGCATTTCAGCAATCTTGTACATGAATTCCATATCTATGAGAACTTCACAAAGTTACTCATGACAGACTCACAACTTAGTACTTCACCAATAGGCCTTGTTCGGAATCACATAGTGAGTCCGAACTTTGACTTTCTCAAATGAGAATACTAAGGTGTGAAATGGCATGTCTCATTTCAGGATTAAGGTAAGCATGATGCAATTCATACATAGTGACTTCGAGACATAAGAGGTTAAATGGTATGTTCTTATATTGTCTCTAGAAGTGCACTGGTCAATTCAGTACCTTCGGAAGATACCTAGAAGAACTATAGAGTCCCCAACTCTCAATGCCTCATAACCAGACATCATAGATTCTTCTAACAATCATACTGAGGTCAATAGTCCTTTGACCCTAAGATTGCGAATATATCGTTTTAAGCAAACTACGAAGAGTTTGTTCATGCAAATCTACATTTGTCTCTTCGTAAGTTGTTAAGTTTGTTTATGGACTAAAAGACTAAGGTTTTATCATAAAGCTTCAAACAAAGAATAATGAATGAACGTTTCAACCTTTTATTAATGAATAAGCAATTACAAGCAAGAGTCTTCGTAAGACTATATTACATCAAATGTACACAAATAGACACTACTACTCTTCTTGTGGGCACCACTGACAACAAACTCCCACTTGACTCAAAGAAGATGTGAGTAGTCCTTTATGCCTAATCCCTTCTCGATGTTGGTCGAAGACCATGTTCGCTAGGGCCTTGGTGAATGGATCTGCCAGAGATCTACTTCACCTCCACGTCTCCGCGTTGCGCGATCTCTCGAATCAAATGGTATTTCCTCTCAATATGCTTAGAGCGCTTATGGCTTCTAGGTTCCTTTGAGTTAGCGACAGCCCCACTATTATCACAATAAAGGGTCATGGGCTCGTCGACGTTTGGAACAATTTCCAAATACTTAAGGAATTTTCTAAGCCATACAGCCTCTTTGGATGCTTCACAAGCAGCCACATATTCTGCTTCCATTGTGGAGTCAGCAATGCAAGATTGCTTAATACTTCTCCACACAACAGCTCCACCATTAAGGATGAACACTGATCCCGAAGTGGATTTCCTGGAATCCTTATCCGCTTGAAAATCGGAGTCGGTATATCTCGTCATAGTCAGGTCAGTACCTGAGTCTGTAAGCATTAAGTTCCTAGTTCTTCGAAGATACTTAAGAACATGCTTAACAGCATTCCAGTGCTCGGGTCCAGGGTTGGATTGGAAACGGCTAACTATGCCAACGGCGAAACAGATGTCAGGTCTAGTGCAAAGCATAGCATACATGAGGCTTCCTACGGCAGAGGCGTAAGGAATTTTCCTCATGTCTTCAATCTCTTGTGCAGTCTTGGGAGACTGGTCCTTAGAGAGTGAAACTCCATGCCTAAAGGGTGTTTGGCCCTTCTTGGAGTCTTGCATCGAGAAGCGATCCATTATCTTATCAATATAAGATGCTTGAGAGAGCGACATGGTCCGTTTTTCCTATCTCGAAAGATTTGGATCCCCAGAATGTACGCGGCTTCTCCTAGATCCTTCATATCGAATTGCTTTGCCAGCCAGACCTTAACCTCGGATAACTTACCCACGTCATTACCAATGAGTAGTATATCATCGACATATAGTACCAGAAACACAACTTTGCCTTCGTGTATTAACTTGTAAACACAAGGCTCATCTATTGACTGTTCAAAGCCAAAGCTTTTTACAGTTTCATCGAATCTAATATTCCATGACCTAGATGCTTGCTTTAGTCCATAAATGGATTTAAGCAACTCACAAACCTTGGTCTCTTGACCTTTATCCACGAAACCGTCTGGTTGAGCCATGTAAATGCGCTCGTCAAGATTGCCATTCAGAAAGGCTGTCTTGACATCCATTTGCCAGATCTCATAGTCGAGAGCTGCAGCTATGGATAGGAGTATGCGTATGGATTTAAGCATCGCGACTGGCGAGAAGGTTTCTTCATAATCAATCCCTTCTTGTTGGGTATAACCCTTCGCCACAAGTCGTGCTTTGAACGTCTCGACGTTCCCATCAGGACCCCTTTTCTTCTTGTATATCCACTTACACCCTACGGGTTTAATCCCTTCAGGAAGGTCTACAAGTTTCCAGACTTTGTTGACATACATCGAGTGCATTTCAACTTTCATGGCGTCAAGCCAAAGGTTTGATTCAGAACAAGCCATCGCTTGGCTATAGGAAACAGGGTCATCCATGTCGGAGACGGCTACAAGAGAGTCTCCATAAGACATGTACCTGTCAGGCTTTTGAGTAGCCCTCCCACTACGTCTAAGTACTACTTGACGAGATTCTGATGAGTTAAGTTGTGTTTCAGTTGGGGTAAGAACAGTTCTTACAGATGAGGTAGAAGCTTCCTCACCCAACTTTTCTTCAAGCACAATTTTGCTTCTAGGTTTCGCATCCTTCATGAAGTCCTCCTCAAGGAAACGAGCATTCGTGCTAACGAAAGTCTTATCGTCCTCGGGACTATAGAAAATGAAACCTTTGGTTTCCTTTGGATATCCCACAAACAGGCACAATTCTGACCTACTAGCCAACTTGCTAGTCTTTTGCCTTAGCACATGTGCAGGGCAACCCCAAATTCGGATGTGGCCCAAACTTAGTTTAGGGCAGTCCATCTTTCATAAGGAGTACCAGGAACCATCTTAGACGGAACTTGGTTCAGAATGTAAGCGGCTGTTTCGAGGGTATATCCCCAAAAGGAAATCGGGAGTGATGAGTAACTCATCATCGATCTAACCATCTCCATAAGAGTTCGGTTTCTTCTCTCTGACACTCCGTTTTGTTGAGGTGTGCCAGGTGCGGTAAGCTGAGAAGCGATACCTTCTTCTTTAAGAAAGTCATCGAACTCTCCAGACATATACTCACCACCTCGATCAGATCGAAGGGTTTTGATCACTTTGCCAGTTTGCTTTTCCACTAAAGCCCTAAAGACCTTAAATACGTTAAAGGTCTCGGATTTGTGTTTGAGCAAATAGACAAACCCATATCGTGAGTAATCATCAGTGAAGGTAACGAAGTATTTGTATCCTCCACGTGCTTGGTTGTTGAGCGGACCACATACATCAGAATGTATTAGTTCCAGCAACACAGTGGCTCTTCGACCCTTATCGGAGAAAGGTCGCTTAGTCATTTTTCCTTCTATGCAGGATTCACAAGTAGGTAGTGAACCTATTGCAGAGGCTTGGAGTGGACCATCCCTCACAAGTCTCTTAATCCTATCTAGACTGATATGACCAAGTCTCATGTGCCATAAGTATGTTGATTTTGTTAGATCGGAGGATTCAGAAAGTTTGATCCTCTTTGGCTCCCTAATTAGATCATTATCTATTTCGGTGTCTTAAAGAGAAGGGAGTGGGATAGATGTAGAAAAGAGCATTCTTCATACATGCATCAATGACAAAAGAATTGTCAGGAAACGAAATACGAATTCCATTCTTAATGAACTTTAAACAATAATCTTGCTCACGAAGACGAGCAACGGATATTAAGTTGTTCCCAAAGGTAGGAACAAAATAAACATTATTCAAGTTTAAAGTGCGGTCTTCAAAAGACAGCGTCACGGATCCCACAGCCTTTGCAGACACCAGGCTCCCATCACCCCATTTGCAACAGAACTCGCCTTCCTCTAAGCTTTTGGTTTTCTTGAAACCATTCAAGGAACAACAAATATGGTTAGTAGCAGCGGAGTCAAGAATCCACGTTGATACATTATCAGCTACTAAGCATGCTTCGGTAACTAGTACAATACTATGTTCCTTTGCTTTGAGATAGGCGGGACAGTTCTTTTTATCGGCCTTGTAAGGTCTCTTCACAGTTCCAGAGGCGGAGGCTTTTTGCTCAGTAGCATGTGCCTCTCCTTGATTCTTCTTTCTCTTAGTGAAACCTATAGCAGTGTGAAGTTCCTCCATAAGCTTGGTAACAGTGTACTCTAGCTTGTTAATAGAGTAGTTCATCTTGGAGGTATCAAGAGATGCGGGGAGAGTATCTAAGATCATATCTATGATATTCTTCCCATCAATCTTAGATCCTAGGATTTCCATTTTACTCATATGACTAATGATCAATATCATAAAGTCTCCAATAGGAGTCCTAGCCTGCATATGACAGTTCATAAACTGTCGGACTGCTTGTAGCCTTGTTTGACGCCTTTGCCCTCCAAACATCTCAAGGAGATTGTAGAGCATGTCAGCGGCAGTCGCGAAGTCATGATGTTGCTCTTTCAGCATATTGTTCATAGATGCCAAGATATAGCACCTCACAATCTCATCGGATCTAAGCCAGGCCGCTAAGGCGTCATTGTCCTCTTGAGTTGAATCATCATTCGTCAGAGGAGGACATGGGTGGTGAGTACCCATTTGTGCTTGTTAACGGTAGGTATTATGTCGAGGTTACGTTTCGAGTCTATGTAGTTTTCGTTTTCGAGTTTGTTCGAGGAAAGAATGAAAGAGAGAGAGTTGGGAGACATATTGCCTATAAAAGTTGAAACAAGTCTATGATTAGTCTTTGGTTTAGGATTTAAGTTTGTTTAAGACTTTATAAAATCCAAAGGTGTTATAAACCAAACGATAATTTACTCCTTCGAGGGAAGGCCGCAAAAAATCTCCATTTATAAGTAAATGACACATCATTAATGCTTAGCCAAGATGTCAATACATCAACATTGACTAGCCACCTTATAAATTGGTTTGATCACTCACATCCTTTCGCAGGGCCTCGAGGGAGGATTACTAGGGATTGAGTCTAAGTGTGTAACCAACCACTTAGTCCAAGAGATTGACTTTGAAAAACAATCCGCCGAGGGGAGGCCTTGTCATCATCGTCTCACTCTCGGACGTAGCTCATTGAGCAATGATCAGAGCAAAGCGCCCTTGAGTACTCTCATTTAAGAGAGGGCCACGAGGGTGACTCTTAGTCCGGCGACACTTGCACCTTTCATTAGTGTTGGGGATCGTGGGTTACAAACAACAAGTATAACCCTCCCACTTAGTTTTTGGAGTTGGTTCATCGACTCTTATAAGTTCGGAAACAAATTTCCTAGTTAGAGAGCTACAGAGCGGACAACTAGAAGAGAATCCTAGATCGACATGTTCAGAGCAGTATTAGTGCATAAAGGCACAAGGTACATACTCGATCTTTTCCTATTTTCTATTTCGGGAAAGTGCGTGAGGGAAGTGTGAACTTCAACTCACTCGAACACTTGAAAGTTTGAGATTACACATCTTTTTATTTTTCGGCTTGTCTACAAGGAGACCTCCCACTCAAATTTTCAAGAGCATATAGATCTTGAACATATGTGATATAGATATAGTTTTGAAAACATTTTGAAAATTTATTTGATTTGGATGACAAAATATTTTCAAGTTTGAAAGTGAAAACGGTTTTTCAAAATTCAAACTAGTTTTGAAAAAATTCAATTTCAATTAAACTTTCAAAAATCAAAACATTTTAATCTTACACATCATGTTTATAATCATATGAAAAACATTTTTGCTCAAGAAAATTTTCTCATTAGAGTTCTATAACTCATGGTAGTGGGGTTTGAAAATCCGGATTTCTAAAAAACTGGAGTTTCAGACAGCCGCGCACCTCGGAGGAAAATCGCCATATCTGGCGGCTCCTATGTCCTTTTGAGCCGAAACTTGTGGAATTAGACAGAGGACAGACAGAGCTTTAATTTGATTCAAGAATCATTAAATTTAGATTTCTGAGCAGAGAGTTATGCCACTTTTAATGCGGGTTTACTCCAGCTCGAAGAAAAAGAAATAAATTAAAGCTTGGTCCTTTTTAGGTGCGAAAAAGAATCGAGTGTAACGGAACGTTTTAAGATGTTGTTTAAAGCTTTTATTTGTGTTTTATTAGCAGGGTAATAACATAGAATAAAAGAAATAACAACATGCATAAAACGATTCAAGTAAATAAACGAAACTAGCAAGACAATATAACTAGTCACAAAATTTTACTCGAAATTTCTCAAACCTTTAAAACACGTTTTTCAGTATAAAAAATTAAAAACTTTTAGAACTGATTCTAATGTGTTTTAAAAACATCCCAAACTCATAGAAAATCAACATGCTTTTTAATTTAAAGACAAGAGCATTAAATTAAAAAAAATCTAAGATTACAATTCTAACTTGTCACAAAATTAGTAAACTTTCGAAAACGATTTTCAAGCTCATAATTTTAAAAACATGTACATGCTAATCTTTGACCATAGCTCTGATACCATTTGTTGGAATCGATCTAGGGTTTGAGAAAATAATTAACGCTTCGATAAGCGGCGGAATTTTAAAAATTTTCTTTTACAAGTAAAACAGTTTTTACTAACCTAGACAAGTGCAAGTACATGTAATTAAAAACCAATATGAGCTAGAAGTTTACTAACCTTTCTTGAAGCTTGAACTTTGAAGAAGCTTGTGGAAAGTTTGTAACGCTCGTCTCCCCTCGCAGCACGTCTCTCTTTCTTTCCTCGGCACCTCGAGCAACCACGAAAGTTTCTATCACTATATCACTCGAGAGAAAAGGAATTAGTGAGTGGGCACTTTTAAACACTACGACTTAAGAACGAGTCTTGAAGTCGCAGAGCTAAACTCTAGGTCAAATGAGGACCTAGGTGCCAAAACGAAATCGAAAATAAACTAGAGAGAGAGAGAGGAGTTCGGCCAAAGTTCTAGAGAGAGAGTCTCTCAAATCTCTTAAACTTGGATGAATGAAATGTGAGGAATGAGGCTCCTATTTATAGGAGGAGGATTACCTTCAAAAGGTAGTTTCCTCTTTTCCTATTGCCTTGCACGTCCAACATGCCTCATGAAGGCTTAGGATTTGTTTCCTCATTTGATTTCCTCTTAGTTGGCCGAAAATGCACTTTCCTTCTTAAGGAAATTTGTTTCCTCTTTTTCTTTTGGCAAGTATCTGCATACATCAATACAAAATAAACTCTCTTTCCCACTATGGCATGAACGAAATTCAGCCTTATTTTCCTTGGGTTGGACGAAATTTGAGCTTCTAGAAGGAGCTTCTAGATGTTTCTTCATTTGTTCATGACAACATAAGAAAAGCCCATTAAGAATTTTCAAGTAAAATTCTATGAAATGAAATTAATCCTCAAGGCCCAATAAACTATTAATGGCTGAGTGTTTTAAGTTTCATTTGTCATCAAATGACCTTGTCAAAAAAATTTATTGACATTCATTTCGTCCTATGTCCAAAAGGACAAAAATACCCTTTTGACAATTTTCGTAAAACTGTCTCGTTCTTGTTTTGACTTAGCTTTCAGTTTAACTATTCCTACTCGATGTGATTCGTGACAGTGACCTCATGGACCCAAATGAACAAAGCTTGAGCTAAACACTTGGACTCAAAAGTTCACAAACCTTTTCCTAGTTTAGCTTAATGCCAACTGACTCCACTAAAGAGTTGACACTGAAAATCTCTCGGTTCAAATGAATTTATTTTCTACTCAAGAATTCAACCTAATTATGATGAGCGGATCCACTGAATATTATCTTTGTTTACCCTTCATGAATGTCATCAGCTAGTCGGGATTTACTAAATTACCATTTTACCCTTCTACCTGTTATTTCCTCAACTCCTTTGTCGCTTGTGAATAAGTTAGAAACAATGTATTGACGAGGAGCTAACAAGTCACATTGTTTCATCCAAAAGAATCAGGACTCAATTTGGACACTGGCCAGTTCATTTATTCACACTCCAAGGAACAAAGCATGAGGTGACATACATTGCATTTCAGCAATCTTGTACATGAATTCCATATCTATGAGAACTTCACAAAGTTACTCATGACAGACTCACAACTTAGTACTTCACCAATAGGCCTTGTTCGGAATCACATAGTGAGTCCGAACTTTGACTTTCTCAAATGAGAATTCTAAGGTGTGAAATGGCATGTCTCATTTCAGGATTAAGGTAAGCATGATGCAATTCATACATAGTGACTTCGAGACATAAGAGGTTAAATGGTTTGTTCTTATATTGTCTCTAGAAGTGCACTGGTCAATTCAGTACCTTCGGAAGATACCTAGAAGAACTATAGAGTCCCCAACTCTCAATGCCTCATAACCAGACATCATAGATTCTTCTAACAATCATACTGAGGTCAATAGTCCTTTGACCCTAAGATTGCGAATATATCGTTTTAAGCAAACTACGAAGAGTTTGTTCATGCAAATCTACATTTGTCTCTTCGTAAGTTGTTAAGTTTGTTTATGGACTAAAAGACTAAGGTTTTATCATAAAGCTTCAAACAAAGAATAATGAATGAACGTTTCAACCTTTTATTAATGAATAAGCAATTACAAGCAAGAGTCTTCGTAAGACTATATTACATCAAATGTACACAAATAGACACTACTACTCTTCTTGTGGGGACCATTGACAACACTAGCGACATGGGCATCTACCTCGCACCCGGACCTCAAAAGAGTAATATCAGTAGAGGCAATCAAACAACCTTCCATAGACATCACTGTCGCGGCAGTAATAGCTATAGAAGGGGGGGATTGGAGATATGAAATCATACATTACATGACGACTGGTACGGTCCCGACCGACAAGATGGAAAAACGAAAGCTCATACTAAGGAGCGGTAGATTTTGCGTAATAGACGGAAATCTGTTTAAAAAGAGCTTCGCAGGACCATATCTCAAGTGCGTCAGCGCAGACGAGTCAAAACGAATCCTAGAAGACGTACACGAGGGAGAGTGTGGAAGCCACACAGGAGGCAGAGCACTCGCCGTCAAAATAGAAAGGCAAGGCTTCTTTTGGCCGACCATGCTGGCAAATTGTGAGGCACATTCGCGCCGCTGCAACCAATGCCAACGCCACCCGCCCAACATAAAAAGACCCGCTGAAGAGTAATCCTCCATCTCGTCTCCACACCCATTCATGAAATGGTCTATGGACATCGTGGGACCAATGCCATCCGCCCCCGGCGGGTTAAGGTTCTTACTAATCTTAACAGATTATTTCTCCAAATGGGTCGAAGCAGGCGCCTTCGTCTTGATAAAAGATGTCAACGTAACCGCATTCATCCGGAAGAACATAATCTGTCGGCATGGAACCCCCTATGAGATCGTAACGGACAACGGGTCACAGTTCATATAAAAAAAATTCAGAACTTTTTGTTTCCGCAATAACATAGAATTGAGAATGTCTACACAATGGTATCCTCAAGGAAATGGACACGCAGAAGCAACAAACGAAACTATAGTAGACTCAATAAGAAAAAGGCTCGATGCCAAGAAAGGACGATGGGCATAAGAATTGCTCGGTGTGCTCTGGGCATACCAAACCAGTCCTCGAAGACCGACATGAGAAACCCCGTTCTCTTTAGTTCACGGGGTAGAGTCAGTCATCCCGATCGAGCACCAGGTGCAAACCCTTAGGGTGACACATGCACCTAAAGATGAGTCCAAAAATAACGAATCATTACGCGACTCCTTGGATTTTGTGGAAGAAAGGCGATATGCGGCCTTCGCACGACTGTCCCCATATAGACAATCCATCGCCAGATTGTACAATAAGGGAGTCAACGCAAGAAGATTCGACATAGGAGACTTGGTTCTCCGCAAAATATTCCAAAACTCTGCCGTAGCAAACACGGGAAAACTCGGTGCAAATTGGGAAGGCCCTTATAGGGTCACAAAAATAGCATATCCCGGAGTCTACGAACTAGAAACACTCAGTGGCGTTCCCGTTTTGCGATCATGGAACGTGATCAACCTAAAAAAATATTACTGCTGAAAGCAAGAATCGGAATACGACTGACTTGATCCCTGCATAAGGCTACGTAGGCAGCCTTTCTCCGCGAAGGCACAGTCCCAAAAATATAAAAACTCTATTCGCCCGTCAGGTAGCAATTGCAAAATATAACATAAAGGGTCCGAAGCCCACATCACGACCGAGGCGAGATCCGAAGTCTCACCTCGTCATCTCACGTGACATCTGAACCAGAGGACCTCATCCGGGAAAAACATGGCTAAGCTTTTAGGTCTCGATGATCTAAAAAGACCAAACAACGCTCGGACAAGATTCATGTGTTTAATCAAGCCTAAGGGAAACGTTTTAGATCCAGGTTATTTGAAAGACTTAGCAATTATAAAAACATATGGCAACGCGACTCCGGCCTAGGGGAAACATTTTAGACCTACAATGGTCTAAAAGACTTAGCCGCTTATAAAATATCGCCATATGACCTCGAATTAAAATCTTATGGGAAACATTTTAGATCCCGGCGATCTTTTTAACAGATTTTTTGTAAAGCCCGAAGCGATCGAGACTTCGGCCAAGTAACATTCTATGGAAGCCCTCAGAACGAAAAGGCGACCTGAATGACTTGGACAACATACACACATTCATACATTTCTTAAAACAATTTGACGAGTTAGAAATCTTGACAATTATTGAAGAAATGACAGCCGCATTAAAATAAAGTAAATAAAAATAATAATAATAAGCAACATAAGAAATCCAAAATAGATAGGGGTACCAAAGCCCCCTATAATTGTCTCAAAATAAATAAAAGTTTCGCCCAAAACAACCGGGCCCAAAACGAGAAAATAATAAAAATGAAACGCAAAAAAAAAAAAAAATACTTGTGAGACCACGGCGAACACAGCTTTGAACTTAAAATTCGGGATGCTCAGGGGACGGGGTGAATCGCTGCTCCTCTTCCTCGACCTCGGGGATTGGGTTCAGAACTTCGTCGGCCACACCCATCATCGACCCATGCTCGTCGAAGGGAGGAAGTCGCCGTCTCAGAGACCTCGGCGGGAGCATCAGGAGTGGAATCGGGCTGGACCTCGGGAGGAGAATGGTCGGAATAAGGAGTGAAGGGGATGTCCTCGACCTCGGGAATGACGACGGCGGCGAAATCTGCCTCGTACTGGGCGATGTCATCCTCAGTATCTTTGAGTTCGCCCGACCAGTCGAAGATGTCCTCCTTCAGAGCCTCCGAGATCAACTCTCTGTTGCCCCGGCACTGCTCAAGCTTCTTCAGGACGATGATGGCCTCGTCCATCTTCTCCTTCTGAGCACGATACTTCAGTATCTGCTTCCGATATCGGATCGAGGTCGCCTTCTGCGCCGACAAGACTGCCCGAGCCTTCTCAACGTTCGCCGACCTCTTGATCTTCGCCAGCTCGCTCAAAGCGGCAGCAAGATCTCGGTCCCGATTCCTCACCTTGGCCCTGGATACGTCCATCTTCTTCTTCAGCTCGGCCGAGTGAATGCCACATTTCTCAATTGTGGCCTCCTTCTTCCCGACCTCGGCTTCTAGTCCCTTGGCCTTCGCCACCAGGTCGGCCTGAGCGGCCTTGTACTTCGCCAAAAGCGTATCTTTGGAGGCAACGTCCTCCTCGAGGGAAGTCACCTTCCCGCCTACCTCTTTGAGCTCGGCTTGAAGAGACTCCGTCCCCTTCTTCACCGTGTCGAGCTCGTCGAGATAGGCTTTCGCCTTTCGAAGACGTCTCTCGTACCGATAGACCCCCGGTTGAACTGGGTACACAACTGCAGAAAGAAAACGAAAAGAAAACAGCAAGGAAAACATTAAGTATTTTAGTTTGACCCTTTCATAAAAATTACAAAATACTTACCCCGGTGATGGTCGATGCCATGCATCGATACCAGTCCGACTCCGTTAACTCAGGAACCTTAGGCAGCTCGTGACGTCTATGGTCATCTGCCTGACAAGTCATGCGGACGAGTAAAAGTCGTCGCAGAGAAGGTGATCCTGTTTGAAATGAAAACTGACGCAGTGCTTCTTCTTCGATTTCCAAGAAGAAGCACCTGGATCACCTCCTCGCGCCCTCGCGAGACCACCCCGGGTCCTCGCCATGTTGCTCCCACCGGCCGGGGTACTCTCCCCTTGAGCTGCTCCAACAGCGGGAGTTTTCTCTGGTTCGCTTGGGGCGACCACGGGTTCCGGGTCCCTATCCCCGCCACCCCTATCCTTCTTCTTCTTCTTCCTTTTTAGCTCGCCCTCCTGGGGAGCGTCCTCCTCTTCACTCCGGTCCTCGCTCCGGCCAGCTGGAGTCTTCCTCTTTTTGGGCCCCGCGGTGGCCCCGCTCGAGTCGTCCACTTGCTCAGCGGGCACGGCGGAAACAGGCCCGGGGGCTTGATCGCCCTGAACCTCTCCGGCCCCCGCAGGGGCGACCTCAGTCTCGACATCCACAACTGGGATATCGGCCTGGGAGGCCTCCCCGACGACCTCGACCTCGGGATCCCGAGAGGGATCCGAGGGCGCAGCAGCCAAAGAGGATGCTGCCGCGGTCTTCTTACTTCGCCTCGCGTCACGAGCGCTGAAAGGCACGTTCATCGTCTCCTCGGTGACTATATATATAAAAAGAAAAAAAAGAGAATACACATAAATGAAAATGAAACGAGTAACAATAAGAAACTCATCAAACAAAATCATATAAAGAGGTCGAACGTACCGTCTCTAGAAAGGGGAGGCCAAAGTCCGGCTTAGGTAAACCGTTCCGGGGTGAAGCTCGGCCAGTCGTTAACACCCTCTCGAAGCAGGTCGAGCTTGATTGTAAACTCCGCGACCGAAGGAGCCTTAATCTTTTCTGCAAATAGCAAAGATAATAATACACGGGTAAGACACCTATAAAAAGAAAGGGAAAAGAAAAACAACAAATTTTTAACAACAAGTTCGCATACTCGGAGAGCTCGCCCACTTCGCCAAAAAGTTACGAGCTCGACACCCGAGGGATTGCTCATTAACGGCGAAGTAAAAATAGCGCCGTCCCCAGTTCTTGTCTTTCGAAGGAAGACCGGAGACCACTCCCCGGCCCGCAGCCTTCGAAAGGTAGAAGCACTTGGGGTCGTGCTTCGAGTTCGCCTTGACCAAGCAAAGACGGATCAGGTCCGTCAAAACGAGATCAACTTTCTGCTCATGGGCCATGACCAGGAGACCCATGACCATTCGGACAAAGTTGGGGCACATCTGGGGTAAAGTTAGCCCCAGGGCCTCAACGAAGTCGAGAAGAAGGGGGTGGATCGGGAACCGAAGTCCACTCGATTCTAACCAGACTTCATACATACAACAGTACCCTTCGACTACGGTATCCGCTGTAGCAAGACGGGGTGGCAAAAGAAGCCCAATCTCGGGGGCTATTTGGTATTTATTATAAATGCCCAAAAGATCCGAGCTTCTGACAGCCGAAGGCATGAGGATATCCTCATTACCCAAAGGATTGGGTCCCGGCTGTGGAATCTTAGTCCCAGACATCTAAGTTTATGAAAATTTAAAAACTGAGAAAATAAGGGCGAAGTGTTTGAAGATGGGAACTTCGTCTAGGTTTACTAACAAAATTAAAGGCGAACTACTCAGAAAATAAACTTTAGCTTGAGTTCGCTAGGCGAAATGAAGAAATTTAAAGACGAAGTCGCAGGAAATGAAAAGCGTTTGAGAGAAAAGAGAGAAAAGTGTTTCGGAGAAGTGAAGAGAATGAAAAGTTACCGTTTCGCTGAAGCCGCTTGAAATATAAATGAGATGAGACGTCCCTTCGAATCACTCTTATTTATAACCATTTATTTTAAAACCAAATTCCGAGAATATCTAATGATTGCGAATAAAATCAAATATCCTGATAAAAGTTAATATTTGACTCTTCGATTTCGACTGACGTAGTGCAACCAATATTGCACCACGCGCCAAAAGAAAGAAATTTCAAACCAACTTTTCAATTTCGACTGACGAAGCGCGGTTAGACGCGCGCCACGTGTCGAAATATCCCGGAAATATACACCGCGCGCGCCCAAAATCAAAAATTCGAATCTTCCCCCATTTTATTTCGGGATTTCGAAAATCTCGCTCAAGTATTTCTAAAGATATTTAAAATATTTTTCAAAATACTTGGGGGCCAATTGTAAAGTCAAAAATAGATTTTCTAAAAATAAAAATAACAAAACCATTTAAGTTGGGCTTAGGGTCGACCAAAGCCCAACAACAGACCAAGTCCGGCTCTCAGGTACATGTCTGGATCCAGCTCGACTCATGAAGCTCGGTCCAGGCCCAGTAAAGAACCTGGTCCGCCACAGGAAGAGTCGCCCGCGTTGACTCAGCCCGAAGAAGCGGTCTCGATCAGATAGAAGACCTCACCGCGAAGACCGGATCGGGGATAACTTCGACTAGCGACGCGACGGAGCCGAACTGACGAACACGTGTCCACTTCCACATGCCAAACTCGATTATAAATAGAAGCGGATATGACAAATTTCACGCACGCAAGACAGACCTTACTTTCGATCTCTCATTTTCTTTATTACTTCGAGTTCAGCCTTATTAAACTCGGCATTTTGTCATCTTCTAGTTTGTAATTTATTCAATTATTAATAAAAGCTTCGAGCATTTATATATATTTCAGCCTTTTTCTTTTGAATTTCCTTTGTTTCTTATACGACGTCTTCTGAAACCCATATTTATAATAAATCAAATATATAAACTATATTACAATTTGAGATTGTTGAAGTCGACATCAACACCAGACATCGTAGATTATCCTAACAATCGTACTGAGAACAATAGTCCTTTTGATCGTTAGATTGCGAATGTATTGTTTCAAGAAAACCATGAAGAGTTTGTTCATGCAAATCTACATTTGTCTCTTCATGTGTTGTTAGGTTTGTTTAAGGACTAAAGACTATAGATTATCATAAAACTTCAAACTGACAAGGAAGAATGAATGAACTTTTCAACTTTTATTGATTAGTCAGCATTTACAAGCAAGAGTCTTCGTAGGACTATATGACATCAAATGTACATAAATAGACACTACTACTCTTCTTTTGGGCATCATTGACAACAATTATCACCAAGCTAAGAGGGAGAGGGACCTCAATATCGATGAGCTAATTGTTGTCGCACAGAAATGAACAACGATTTAAAGCTTCGGGTGGTTCGACCCAAGGCAAGATGTTGTCGCTCGTTTTCGGACAATGATTTAGGAAACGGAAGTGGTTAGGCCCAAGGCCGGATCAGGTGGCCTCGCTTCGGTTCGAGCGTGTCGGACTTGGTATCCCAATTCTTCCCTTAGCTGTTGATGATGTCTATCTCGTCCAACCACCTGAAAAAGGTAAGAAAGGAGATGTGAACTAAAAAGGGGAAACATCGGGGTTGCCTCTGTTTACCTCTCCGTCGCTCAACATTAGTAGGATTGAGGTGGAATATAGAGGGTTTGAGTGTTTAGAGGCCAAAAATGAGTGAAACGAGTGAGTTATGAATTCGACAGCGTTTCGGGGCTCAAAATTGGGACACTTGTCTCGAGGGGTCGAGCCTCGCATTTATAAGCGACCAAGGGGCGTTTTGAAGGCCCCTTGGCCAAGTGAAGTTGAGTCGGCCATCGGTCGAGTGAGACTCGGTCGGCCAATGGCCGAGCGAGATGTTGATCGCCGAGAGAGGTAATGGCCAAGTGAAACGTTGGATGTCGGATGGGCTGAGTGAAAGGCCTGGGCCGAGAAAGGGTTCACTCGGCCATTGGCCGAGTGAACTGTTGGGCCGGCAGGAGGCTTCCCTCGGCCCTTGGCCGAGTGAAATTGTTGGGCTGGCAGGGAGTTCACTCGGCCATTGGCCGAGTGAACCTGATGGGCCGGCTGAGGGTTCACTCGGCCATTGGCCGAGTGAATCTCGATGGGCCGGCTGAGATTCACTCGGCCATTGGCCGAGTGAGCATGATGGGCCGGCTGAGATTCACTTGGCGATTGGCCGAGTGAATTGCTTGGGCCGGCCAATGGCTGAGTGAACTGGGCCAGCCATCGGCCGGGTGAGCTCGTCCGGCCGCCCGAAGCGTCGATCCCGTCGTCGGACCTCGTCGGGCCGATAACATTAGCCCCCCGAGTTTGGCACCCGGCGTAGCCCATGTGGTAAACTCAAGCGAACTCCGACCTTCATTGCCTCGTCGGGCCGTCTCGTCACTAATTGGTAAGCCTCACTCTTTTTAATATTATTTTATTATTTTCTGACGCGCTTTCCTGCTACATGTGTTCATGGATCCCACCAACCACCTGTAGGGGTGTGGGACCGTTGAAGATGACCTCTTTCCCCTTCTCGGGAATCAAAACGTCGATTTGGACAACTTTTGGGCATAATTCTCGTCTCCTTCGACCACCTTCAACGCACCGTCTTCGTTCGTCCCGAGCAAGAACACGGTAGAGATGGTAGGAGGCTATTTTAACTCGATAGAGGCGTGGTTGGTTGACGGAGACGAGGACACGCGCGTCGGATATGGGCCAAGCCATCAGGGGGACGCCGGTTCGGTGGCACCGGGCGCCGGGGACAGCCGGACTGACAAGTGCGGGGCCGGCCTGGTCGAGGGACACGCCAGGCGCGCCGTGCGCGCAGGGTCGGCTACCCAGGAGGCTGCTGGTGAGCCGTCCAGCGCCGGGGAAGCTGTCTCCGGCTAGTCTGGAGCCGGTGGAGACGAGCCGGCCGTGGGCGGCGTCGCGCAGGCCACTGCTGGCGCCGGGGGAGCCGCGCCTGGCTGGGTCGGCGCCGTTTGGGGCGATCCGAGCCCCGGAGGAGCGTCTGCTGGGCCGCGCGCGACCAGCCTGGCCGGGGCGCACGCCGAGGATGCCGAGGGGGACCGACGCCAGCGTGGAGGGAGCCGCGCTCGGCCGGGGCGGCGCCGCCTAGGTCAAACCCTGCCCCAGAGAGCCTGAGGGGGTTTGGTTCGCCATGGAGGGCGTTGGAGAGGCGCGCGAGCCCGGGAGCGTCGCGCCTGGCGGGATGGACGTCGAAGACGGCGCCGCCGGTGCTAACGCTGGTGCCGGGAAGGATCCCACCTCTCGGGTGGGGCTGCTTTGCAGGTGGCCGGCGGCCATGGGTGCCCAGGGGGTCCCGGCTTGGCCGGGCTTGGGCGCACGCGTGGAGGTGGAAAGCCGCCGGAGGCGGGCGGCGCTGCAAGTGGTGGCTCCGGCTGTTGGAATTGATCTAGGTTTAAGAAAAAGTTTAACGCTTCGTTAAGCGGCGGAATTTTAAAAATTTTCTTTTTCAAGTAAAACAGTTTTTACTAACCTAGACAAAGTGCAAGCACATGTAAATAAAAACTTATATGAGCATAGAAGTTTACTAACCTTTTTAGATGCTTGAACATTGAGAAGCTTTTGGAAAAAGGTTGCAACGTTCATCTCCCCTCGCAGCACGTCTCTCTTCCTTCCTCGGTAACTCGAGCAACCACGAAAGTTTCTATCACTAAATCACTCGAGAGAAAAGGAATTAGTGAGTGGGCACTTTTAAACACTACGACTTAAGAACGAGTCTTGAAGTCGCAGAGCTAAACACTAGGTCGAGTGAGGACCTAGGTGCCAAGACAAGAAAAAATCGAAAATAAACTAGAGAGAGAGAGAGAGAGGATTTTCGGCCACAAGTTCTAGAGAGAGAGTCTCTCAAATCTCTTAAACTTGGATGAATGAAATGTGTGGAATGAGGCTCCTATTTATAGGAGAGGTCTCACCTTCTATAAGGTAGTTTCCTCTTCTATAGAATATCACATATTCATGAATCAATTTGCCTTTTTCCTTCATAGAGTCACACGGCCAACATAGGCTTCAATAAGCCTTGGATTTGTTTCCTATTTTGTTCCATGCCTTGCCTTTGACTCTCTCTTGGCCTAATATCCTCATGCATGCATGGGAAATTTGTTTCCTCTTTTTCTTTTGGCAAGTATCTTGATACATTTATGCACAAAATATTCTCTCTTTCTCTTAGGTATTTGGGCGCCCAACATCACTCTAGAAGGAGCTTCTAGAAGCTTCTTCATTTGTTCATGACAATTCTTATGAAATGAAATTAATCAACAAGGCCCAATTAATCTAATTTGGCCGAGTGACATTAAGTCATCAAATGACCTTGTCAAAAAATTTATTGACATTCATTTCATGCTATGTCTCAAAAGACAAAAATACCCTTTTGACAATTTTCGTTCTTGTTTTGACTTAGCTTCCAGTTTAAATATTCCTACTCGATGTGATGCGTGACAGTGACCTCATGGATCCAAATGAACAAAGCTTGAGCTAAACACTTGGACTCAAAAGTTCACAAAACCTTTTCCAAGTTTAGCTTAATGTCAACCGACTCCACTAAAGAGTTGACACTGAAAATCTCTCGGTTCAAATCAATTTATTTTCTACTCAAGAATTCAACCTAATTATAATGAGTGGATCCACATAATATTATCAGTGTTTACCCTTCATGAATATCATCAGCTAGTCGGGATTTCAAAATTACCATTTTACCATTCTAGCTGTTATTTCCTCAACTCCTTTGTCGCTTGTGAATAAGTTAGAAACAATGTATTGACGAGGAGCTAACAAGTCACATTGTTTCATCCAAAAGAGTCAGGACTCAATTTGGACACTGGCCAATTCATTTATTCACACTCCAAGGAACAAAGCATGAGTTGATATACATTGCATTTCAGCAATCTTGTACATGAATTCCATATCTATGAGAACTTCACAAAGTTACTCATGACATTCTCACAACTTAGTACTTCACCAATAGGCCTTGTTCGGAATCACATAGTGAGTCCGAACTCTGACTTTCTCAAATGAGAATATGTAAGGTGTGAAATGGCATGTCTCATTTCAGGATTAAGGTAAGCACGATGCAATTCATACGTAGTGACTTCGAGACATAAGAGGTTAAATGGTTTGTTCTTATCTTGTCTCTAGAAGTGCACTGGTCAATTCAGTACCTTCGGAAGATACCTATAAGAACTATAGAGTCTCCAACTCTCAATGCCTCATAACCAGACATCATAGATTCTTCTAACAATCATACTGAGGTCGATAGTCCTTTGACCCTTAGATTGCGAATATATCGTTTTAAGCAAACTACGAAGAGTTTGTTCATGCAAATCTACATTTGTCTCTTCGTAAGTTGTTTAGTTTATTTATGGACTAAAGACTAAGGTTTTATCATAAAGCTTCAAACAGACACGGAAGAATGAATGAACGTTTCAACTTTTTATTAATGAATATGCAATTACAGGCAAGAGTCTTCATGTGACTTTATTACATCAAATGTATAATATAAAGATTACAACTCTTCTTGTGGGCACCATTGACAATAAACTACCACTTGACTCAAAGAAGATGTGTGTAGTCCTTCATGCTTAATCCATCTCGATGTTGGTCGAAGACCTTGTTCGCTAGGGCCTTTGTGAATGGATCTGCTAGGTTGTCCACCGTTGAGATCTTCTTCACTTCCATGTCTCCACGCTGCACGATCTCTCGAATCAAATGGTATTTCCTCTCAATATGCTTAGAGCGCTTATGGCTTTGAGGTTCCTTTGAGTTAGCGACAGCCCCACTATTATCACAATAAAGAGTCATGGGCTCGTTGACATTTGGAACAACTTCCAAATACTTAAGGAATTTTCTAAGCCATACAGCCTCTTTGGGTGCTTCACAAGCAGCCACATATTCTGCTGCCATTATGGAGTCAGCAATGCAAGATTGCTTAATACTCCTCCACAAAACAGCTCCAGCATTAATGATGAACACAGATCCCGAAGTGGATTTCCTGGAATCCTTATCCGCTTGAAAATCGGGGTCGGTATATCCCGTCATAGTCAGGTCAGTACCTGAGTATGTAAGCATCAAGTTCCTATTTCTTCGAAGATACTTAAGAACATGCTTAACAGCAATCCAGTGCTCGGGTCCAGGGTTGGATTGGAAACGGCTAACTACGCCAACGATGAAACATATATCAGGTCTAGTGAAAAGCATAGCGTACATGAGGCTTCCTACGGCAGAGGCGTAAGGAATCTTCTTCATATCTTCAATCTGTTGTGCAGTCTTGGGAGACTGGTCCTTAGAGAGTGAAACTCCATGCCTAAAAGGTGTTTGGCTCTTCTTGGAGTCTTGCATCGAGAAGCGATCCATTACCTTATCAATATAAGATGCTTGAGAGAGCGACAGGGTCCGGTTTTTCCTATCTCGAAAGATTTGGATCCCCAGAATGTACGCGGCTTCTCCTAGAGTCTTCATGTCGAATTGCTTTGCTAGCCAGACCTTAACCTCAGATAACTTACTAACGTCATTACCAATGAGTAGTATATCATCGACATATAGTACCAGAAACACAACTTTGTCATCACAAGGCTCATCTATTGACTGTTCAAAGCCGAAGCTTTTCACAGTTTCATCGAATCTAATATTCCATGACCTAGATGCTTGCTTTAATCCATAAATGGACTTAAGTAACTCACAACCTTGGTCTCTTGACCTTCTTCCATGAAACCATCTGGTTGAGCCATGTAAATGCGCTCGTCAAGATTGCCATTTAGGAAGGCTGTCTTGACATCCATTTGGCAGATCTCATAGTCGAGAGCTGCAGCTATGGATAGGAGTATGCGGATGGATTTAAGCATTGCGACTGGCGAGAAGGTTTCTTCATAGTCAATCCCTTCTTGTTGGGTATAACCCTTCGCCACAAGTTCGTGCTTTGAACGTCTCGACGTTCCCATCAGGACCCCTTTTCTTCTTGTATATCCACTTACACCCTACGGGTTTAATCCCTTCAGGAAGGTCTACAAGTTTCCAGAGTTTGTTGACATACATCGAGTGCATCTCAACTTTCATGGCGTCAAGCCAATGGTTTGATTCAGAACAAACCATCGCTTGGCTATGGGAAACAGGATCATCCATGTCAGAGACGGCTACAAGAGAGTCTCCATAGGACATGTACCTGTCAGGCTTTTGAGTAGCCCTCCCACTACGTCGAAGTACTACTTGACGAGATTCTGATGAGTTAGGTTGTGTTTCAGTTGGGGTAAGAACAGTTCTTACAGATGAGGTAGAAGCTTCCTCACCCAACTTTTCTTCAAGCACAATTTTGCTTCTAGGTTTTGCATCCTTCATAAAGTTCTCCTCAAGGAAACGAGTATTCATGCTAACGAAAGTCTTATCGTCCTCGGGACTATAGAACGTAAAACCCTTGGTTTCGTTTGGATATCCAACGAACAGACAAAATTCTGACCTACTAGCCAACTTGCTAGTCTTTTGCCTTAGCACGTGTGCAGGGCAACCCCAAATTTTGATGCGGCCAAGATTCACTTTACGGCCAGTCCATCGTTCATAAGGAGTACCAGGGACCCTTTTGGATGGAACTTGGTTCAGAATATAGGCGGCTGTTTCGAGGGCATATCCCCAAAAGGAAAGAGGGAGTGATGAGTAACTCATCATTGATCTAACCATCTCCATAAGAGTTCGGTTTCTTCTCTCTGACACTCCGTTTTGTTGAGGTGTGCCAGGTGCGGTAAGCTGAGAAGCGATACCTTCTTCTTTAAGAAAGTCATCGAACTCTCCAGACATATACTCACCACCTCGATCAGATAGAAGGGTTTTGATCACTTTGCCAGTTTGCTTTTCCACAAAAGCCCTAAAGACCTTAAATACGTTAAAGGTCTCGGATTTGTGTTTGAGCAAATAGACAAAACCATATCGGGAGTAATCATCGGTGAAGGTAACGAAGTATTCGTATCCTCCACGTGCCTGTTGGCTGAGCGGACCACATACATCAGAACGTACTAGTTCCAGCAACTCAGTGGCTCTTCGACCCTTATCGGAGAAAGGTCGCTTAGTCATTTTTCCTTCTATGCAGGATTCACACGTAGGTAGTGAACCTATTGCAGAGGCTTGGAGTGGACCGTCCCTCACAAGTCTCTTAATCCTATCTAGACTGATATGACCAAGTCTTAAGTGCCATAGGTATGTTGATTTTGTTAGATCGGAGGATTCAGAAAGTTTGATCCTCTTTGGGTCCCTAATTAGATCATTATCCATTTTGGTGTCTAAGATGGAAGGTTGAGTGGGATAAATGTAAAAAAGACCATTCTTCATACATGCATCAGTGACAAAAGAATTAGAAAAAGAAATACGAATTCCATTCTTTATAAACTTTAAATAATAATCTTGCTCTAAAAGTTGAGCAACAGATATCAGGTTTTTCCTAAAGGAAGGAACATAATAAACCTTATTCAAATTTAAAGTGCGATCTTCAAAAGATAGCGTCACGGATCCTACAGCCTTCGCAGACACCACGCTCCCATCACCCCACTTGAAGCAGAAGTCGCCATCCTCTAAGCTTTTGCTTTCCCTAAAACCAGTTAAGGAGCGGCAAATATGGTTAGTAACAGCGGAGTCAATAATCCACGATGATACATTATCAGCTACTAAACAAGCTTCAGTAATAAGTACAATACCTTTTACTTTAGTTTTAAGGTAGGCAGGACAGTTCCTACGCCAGTAACCAGGCTCATTGCAGTGGTGGCATTTGTCGTTAGACTTATCCACCTTCGGAGCCTTTGGCGCCTTCTTCTTCGTTTGAACCTTAGGTTGGTTCTTCTTCTCGGCCTTGCGAGGTCTCTTCTTAGATCCAGAGGTAGAGGCATGAGCATGTACCTCTCCTAGAGCCCTCTTTTTCTTAGCGAGTGCCTCAGCGGTTTGAAGTTCCTTCATGAGCTCGGTAACAGTGTACTCTAGCTTGTTCATGGAGTAATTCAACTTGAAGGTATCAAAAGTTTCGGGGAGAGTTTCCAAGATCATATCTATTTTAGTCGCCCCATCAATCTCAGATCCAAGGATCTCCATTTCGTTTAGATAGCTAATAATCAGCATCATATGATCTCTAACGGGAGTCCCAGCCTTCATGCGACAGTTCATAAACTGTCCGACCGCTTGTTGCCTAGATTGACGTCCTTGCCCTCCAAACATCTCATGGAGATTGTAGAGCATATTGGTGGCAGTTTCGTAATCACGATGTTGTTGTTGCAACACATTGTTCATTGATGCCAGAATATAGCACCTCGCAATCTCATCGGATCGAAGCCAGGCCGCCAGGGCGTCTTTTTCCTCTTGCGTCGAATCTTCATTCGTTTGACGACAGGGGGTGGTGAGAACCCCTTTGTGCTTGTCGACAACAAGGACTATGTCGAGGTTACATTTCCAGTCGACGTAATTGTCGCCTTCGAGTTCATTCGAGGAAAGAATGGTTGAGAGAGGGTTGAGAGACATTTTGCCTATTAAAGTTGAAATAAGTTTATGATTAGTCTTTGGTTTAGGATTTAAGTTTTATTTAAGACTTGATAAAATCCAAAGGTGTTATAAACTAAACGATGATTTACTCCCTCAAGAGAAGGCCGCAAAAATCTCCATTTATAAGTAAATGACACATAAATACTTATCCAAGATGTCAATACATCAATTTTGACCAGCCACCATTTAAATTGGTTTGATCACTCACATCCTTTCGCAGAGCCTCAAGGGAGGATTACGAGGGATTGAGCCTCAGTGTGCAACCAACCACTTAGTCCAAAAGATCAACATTGAAAAACAATCCCCCAAGGGGAGGCCTTGTCATTATCGTCTCACTCTCGGACGTAGCTCATTTAGCAATGATCGAAGCAAAAACGCCTTGGAGTACTCCCATTTAAGAGAGGGTCCCAAGAGCGGCTCTTAGTCCCACGTTAATTGCTTCTTTCATTAGTGTTGGGGATCGTGGGTTACAAACAACAAATATAACCCTCCCACTTGGTTTTTGGATTGGTTCATCGACTCTTATAAGTTCGGAAACAGATTTCGTAGTTAGAGAGCGACAGAGCGGACAACTACAAGAGAATCCTAGATCTTCATGTTCAGAGCAGTGTTAGTGCATAAAGGCACAAGGGACATACTCGGATCTTGTCCTATTTTCTATTTCGGGAAAGTGCATGAGGGAAGTGTGAACTTCAACTCACTCGAACACTTGAAAGTTTGAGATTACACATCTTTTTATTTTTCGGCTTGTCTACAAAGAGACCTCCCACTCAAAATTTCAAGAGCATATAGATTTTGAACATACGTGATATACATATAGTTTTGAAAACATTTTGAAAACTTATTTGATTTGGATGACAAAATATTTTCATGTTTGAAAACGAAAACGGTTTTTCAAAATTCAAACTAGTTTTGTAAAAATTCAATTTCAATTAAACTTTCAAAAATCAAAACATTTTAATCTTACACATCATGTTTATAATCTTATGAAAAACATTTTTTCTCTAGAAATTTTTCTCATTAGAGTTCTATAACTCATGGTAGTGGGGCTGAAAATACGGAATTCTAAAAAACTAGACTTTCGGAACAGCCGCGCACCTCGGAGTAAAATCGCCATAACTGGCGGCTCCGATGTCCTATTGACCTGAAACCGGTGGCATTGGACAGAGGACAGACAGAGCTTTAATTATATTTAAGAATAATTAAATTTTTGATTTCTGAGCAGAGAGTTATGCCACTTTTACTGCGGGTTTTACTCCAGCTAGAAGAAAAAGAAATAATTAAAGCTTGGTCCTTTTTAGGTGCGAAAAAGAATCGAGTGTAATGGAAAGTTTTAGGATGTTGTTAAAGCTTTTATTTGTGTTTTATTAGCAAGGTAATAACATGGTATAAAAGAAATAACAACATGCATAAAACGATTCAAGTAAATAAAAGAAACTAGCAAGACAATATAACTAGTCAAAAAATTACTCGAAATTTTCTCAAACCATTAAAACATGTTTTTCAATATAAAAAATTAAAAACTTTTAGAACTGATTCTAATGTGTTTTAATGTCATCCCAAACTCATAGAAAAATAATATGATTTTTAATTTAAAGGCAAGAGCAATAAATTTTAAAAATCTAAGATAACAATTCTAACTTGTCACAAAATTAGTAAACTTTTGAAAACGATTTTCAAGCTCATAATTTTAAATACATGTACATGCATATTTTTTTACCATAGCTCTGATACCATTTGTTGGAATTGATCTAGGGTTTAAGAAAAAGTTTAACGCTTCGATAAGCGGCGAAATTTTAAAAATTTTCTTTTTCAAGTAAAACAGTTTTTACTAACCTAGACAAAGAGCAAGCACATGTAAATAAAAACTTATATGAGCATAGAAGTTTACTAACCTTTTTAGATGCTTGAACGTTGAGAAGCTTTTGGAAAAAGGTTGCAACGTTCGTCTCCCCTCGCAACATGTCTCTCTTCCTTCCTCGGCAACTCGATCAACCACGAAAGTTTCTATCACTAAATCACTCGAGAGAAAAGGAATTAGTGAGTGGGCACTTTTAAACACTACGACTTAAGAACGAGTCTTGAAGTCGCAGAGCTAAACACTAGGTCAAATGAGGACCTAGGTGCCAAAACAAAAAATCGAAAATTAACTAGAGAGAGAGAGAGAGAGGATCGGCCAAGTTCTAGAGAGAGAGTCTCTCAAATCTCTTAAACTTGGATGAATGAAATGTGTTATCGGTCGTTTTCGGGACACCGGAAATTCAAAAACGATTCAAGGCCGGCCGGGCTTTGCCGGCCGGAAGCCCAACGGGCCTTGGCCCACTAGGCCCGAGCGCCATGACGCACCCACGCCCCGGCCTTCCGGTCCGCGTGCGCACTCCTGCGCGCCCCGGCCTCCCGGCCTGCACATGCCTCGGCCGAGTGTCTTTGCCACTTCGGCCACCTCGGCCGAGCGTCATTGCCACCTCGGGTACATCGGCCGAGCATCCTTGCCACCTCGGCTACCTCGGCCGAGCGTCCTTGCCACCTCGGTCACCTCGGCCGAGCGTCTTTGCCACCTCGGCCACCTCGGCCGAGCTCCCTTGCCACCTCGGCCACCTCGGCCGAGCGTCCTTGCCACCTCGGCCACCTCGGCCGAGTGTCTTTGCCACCTCGGCGGAGCGTCTTTGCCACCTCGGCCGAGCGTCCTTGCCACCTCGGCCACCTCGGCCGAGCGTCTTTGCCACCTCGGCCACCTCGGCCGAGCATTCGTGCCACCTCGGCCAGGCACGCCCACTGCCGGGCACGCCGCGCCTGGCCAAATCCCGCGCCCGGCACGCCCCGCACCCTTGCGCGCCCCGCTCCCGGCCACCCGGTGGGCCTCAAGGGGCCGGCCCAAGGCCTTTCTCCACAACTATAAATACCCCCCCCCCCCTTGGGGAAGGAAAAAGGATCCGGTTTTGACACAACTTACATCCTGGTTGACGCCAACAACATTTCTCTTCTCTTGAGAATTCTCTCGTGCTCTTGTGACATTCCAAGAGCGCGCATTCTTCCTCCCTCGGCTCAGAAACAAGGACCCCCCTCCATGAGAGGGAGCACGCTCCTCTTCTGCGACCTGAGCTTCTGCGCTACACACCGCTCTCCTGCTTCTAGGCCCTTGAGCTAGAACTCCGAGCTGCGAGCACGCGACCCCTCTAAAGTCTTCACTAGAAGCTACGAGCCGAGTCCTACTCTAAAGCCTTGGATTCCCAGAGCCCCTGAGCCCAAGATAGCCCCCGATACACAAATTGAACTACGTTCTGACCTGATCCCGACTAAAGGGTACGTAGGCAGCCAACCTTTGGCACGGTCACACCCCCCAAAACACACCTCAAGGTCTGGAGGGTGCAGCTCGGTCTACGAGCTCCCATTTTTGGCCTGAGCGCAATCACTTGGTCCGGCCTTGGATCGAACCGCCCGAGCTATTTAATCGTTGTTCATTTTCGTGCGACAACATTTTGGCGCTAGAAGGAGGGGACTTCCCGATTTACACAGCCCGAAATCCCTTCTACAGCTCAACCCCTTTCTTCTCGACTTGAGAAAGCCATGAGTGGTCAACCACCCGTTCGTTCTGAGGGCGTGAACAACCCCGAAAATGCAACCGCGGTGAAGAAATACTTCCTGCGCTCCCGAGCGCAAGGCGACGAGGAGTCTCTCAACGACGAGAGCCACACTCCCTCGCCCCCTCCTCTTCAGGACAGTCGGGACGACCGCATCCTTGAAATGGAGGAGAAAATCCGCCAACTAAAGATAGCCAATGCAAGGTACCACTGCCAACTGGCGGGCAAGGCACCTGCACACGGCACCCCCCACGGGGAATCTGAGGACCTCATGGATGAGGGACATGATTATGACCCCGACTATGAAGGCTTGGAAATTTCGGCGGACGTGGAGACTTCTCTCACCAAAGATGGGGAACTCCCTGTTGAGATCAAAGCCGGTCCGTCGAAAACAAAAGCAATACTGGTCTCGTCTCAAGAAGAGACCTCCCGACGTTCAGCCCATGACCGACTCGGTCGAAGAGGCAACGTCAGGGAAGGTACAACGACTCGGCGAGTGAGTCGTGTGGCTCGAAGCTCACGCCCCCATACCGTCGAGCCGGATCTTAGAGATCGACTTACCGCCCAACGGAACGACCGTGGCGAAGACCTCTTAGAGAGCGCTCGTAAGGGTCACAACCCTACGGCCCCAATCAATGGGGACCCTTGCATGGCTCAAGGGTCGAACGAAAGGCGACAGGTGACTCCTCCTGAACAAGGAGTGACCCGCAACACTGGCCTTGACGTCGTCACCATGATTCACAATCTTCGTAATGAGGTGCGTGACCTGCGTGAAGGCGGCTTGGCCGGTGATACATACGGGGTCGTGGAAGAACATTCCTCGCCCTTCACCGCCCAAATCCTTGCCGAGGTGTGCACGGGAAACTTCAAACTCCCGAATCTCCCCCCATACAATGGGAAAACTGATCTCACGTATGACATCGAACATTACGAAACTTGGATGACGATGCAGGGCGTTTCACCAGGAGCTCTATGCCAAGCTTTTAGTCTTACCCTCACCGGACCCGGTTTCGAGTGGTTTAAGAATTTAAGACCAGGTAGCGTCCAATCATTCAAAGACCTGAAGGACATGTTCCTAGCACGATGTGCTACATCCATGGTCCAAAAGAAGACCAAGATGTACTTATGGTCGATCAGGCAAGAGAATAACGAGTCCTTGAGATAGTATTTCACCCGATTCACCGCAGAATCAAATAAGGTCGTCCACCTTGACGACAGTGACGCAATTACAGCCATCATCGAGGGCTTGCGCACTGGAGACTTCTTAAAGTCCATCATTAGTAGAGACCCTTCTACGATGGCCGAGTTAATGAACCGAGCCAAAACCTTTATGGGGGTAGAAGATTACCTCGACGGCCGCAGGAGCGACAGCCAAAGCTCCCGCCGTCGGGACGAGTCCGGCAACGAGCCCGGAATCCCCCGTAAGAGGATAAACAAGGGAGGTAAAGCTATCAATAGCCGACCCCCTACGTCTCAAAAGCCGTGTCTTGCGAGCAATTTTAGAGACTACTCGGTTTACACTCCCGTTATTGCGAGTTCCACCGGGATTACGGTCACACGACCGCTCAATGCTTCCATCTTAGGAAACAAATTGAGACATTAATCCAGAAGGGAGAGCTCAAAGAGTTTGTCCTTCGCTTGGTAGGAGCGGCAGCCCCCGCCGACAACAGGCCACAGCCTGAGAAAGGTGGAGGGACCAATGCAAACACCAACCGCACAGCGGTCACGGCTACGGCTGACGCGCAACTCCACCTCGTCACCACCATCTTAGGTGGCTTGCAAGACGGGGACTCAGCCCGGCAAAGGAAAAAGCTCCTCAGAGCTGCCTCTCAAGAAGGCCTTGCCGGGCAGGTTAACCTCACCTACGAGGAACCTCCGTCCGTACCTCACGAGATGATACAGTTCACCAATGAAGAGGTCAGGCGAGTTGTGCACCCGCACAATGACGCTATAGTCCTCAAGGCCCAGGTGGCCAACAACTTGGTAAAAAGAGTTCTTATTGATAATGGCAGCGTGGCAGATATAATCTTTAAGACCACCCTCGAGCGCATGAAACTCGGGGGGCTCCGCCCTGTCCCGACTCAAACCCCTCTGTTTGGGTTCACGGGAGAAAAGGTCATGACTGAAGGCATCATTGATTTACCACTCACCTTCGGAACTACCGGAGGCATCGAGGTCGTTCACATGGTCCCCTTTCTTGTGGTCGACCAGGAGTCGCCCTACAATGTTATCATTGGGCGACCCCCGTTGAACAGACTAAGGGCTATCACGTCCACTTATCACCTGCTAGTGAAATTCCCCACCGAAGAGGGAATTAGCGTCATGGCCGGTGATCAAACCCAAGCGAGGATATGCTACGTCCAAGGCGTGGACGGCAAGCCCGCTGAAAAAAGGGTTAACACGATCTACCAACTGGAAGACGACTACCCGTGTGACCAGAAAGACGCACGGTATCTCGGGGAATTAGATCCCCGCGACGATATCGAGAGGTTGAAAGTTGACACCCCCGATGATCTCACTTCGATCGTTCTCGACGAAGCTAAACCTGACCAGGTGGTGAAGATCGGTGCACAACTCCCTCTCGCCATCAAAACTCAACTCGCGTCCTTCCTTCGAGAGTTTAAGGATGTCTTTGCGTGGACACATGCAGACATGCCCGGCATAGACCCCGATGTGATTGTGCACCGATTGAATGACGATAAAACTATTGCTTAAAAGGTACAAGCTAGACGTGCGTTCAACCCCGAACGATACCTAGCGATAAACGAGAAAGTTGAAAAACTTCTCTCCGCTGGTTTCATCCGAGAGGCCAGGTACCCAAAGTGGGTGGCCAATGTGGTCATGGTCAAAAAGCCTAACGGGAAGTGGCGCATTTGCATAGATTACAAAGATCTGAACAAAGCCTGCCCGAAAGATTGCTTTCCACTCCCACGCATCGAACAACTGGTCGACGCCACGGCAGGACATGAACTCCTAAGTTTCATGGACGCCTACTCGGGCTATAACCAGATACGAATGCACGAGCCCGACCAGATCAAGACAACCTTTGTCACTGATCGCGGCCTCTACTGCTACAAGGTCATGCCTTTCGGCCTTAAGAATGCAGGAGCTACTTACCAACGATTGGTAAACCGGATCTTCGCCGACCTAATCGGCAAGACCATGGAAGTATACGTGGACGACATGCTCGTTAAAAGCCTACTGGCTACCAATCACGTAGACAACTTGAGGGAGATGTTCTTAATCCTCCGCCGGTACAAAATGAAGCTCAACCCCAACAAATGTGTGTTCGGGGTCGAGTCCGGGAAGTTCCTAGGCTACATAGTTAGCCGTCGAGGTATCGAAGCAAACCCCGAGAAAATCAAGGCACTCCTTGACATGAGGTCTCCACGACGCGTCGAGGAGGTCCAAAGTCTGACCTGTCGGGTTGCCGCCCTCTCGCGTTTTGTGGCCAAAGCAACCGACAAGTGTCAACCGTTCTTCAAAGCAATAAAGAAGACGGACGGCTTTGAATGGACGGACGAGTGCGAAAAGGCCTTCCAAGAAATGAAAGCCTACTTCGGGACACCTCCGTTCCTCTCCAAGGAGCTGAAGAGGATAGGGCTCAATGGCCCATCTTCTACGTAAGCGCCGTCTCCGAACGAGCTGTGAGTGCTGTGCTGATCCGTGAAGAGGATAGGGCTCAATGACCCATCTTCTACATAAGCAAAGCCCTACTTGACGCCGAAACGCGTTATACAGAGATAGAGAAGCTCTCTCTCGCTCTCGTCATAGCCGCCAAGAAGCTACGCCCCTACTTCCAGGCTCACCCAATTGTTGTCCGAATAGGACACCCCATCGGTAAAGCTCTTCAAAAGGGAACATCGACTCGCATGGCGATCTGGTCCCAAGAATTGAGCGAGTACGGGATTGAGTTTCATCCGAGGCCGGAAATAATGGCTCAAGCCTTAGCCGATTTCGTGGCAGAATTCTCCTACACTCCCGACATGGGAAGAGCAGAAGACGACTCGACCGACGACTTGTCGGCTCGAAAGAGAAAGGTCGACCCTACGGGTCCCATCTGGGAATTACACGTAGATGGAGCATCTAATGCCCAGGGAGCAGGCGCCGGTGTGATTCTAACAAATCCCGACCGGGAAAAGTTACGCTACGCCCTCCACTACGGATTCCAGGCCTCCAATAATGAGGCCGAGTACGAAGCCCTCATAGTAGGGCTAGAGCTCGCCCGAAAGCTGAACGTACAGAATTTACGAATACACTGTGACTCGCAGCTGATCGTAAATCAGGTTAAAGGCGACTACGTTGCCAAAGAACCTAACATGATCGCCTACTTGGCAAAGACAAATGCCAAGCTAGATGCCTTCTCCTGGTTCGAGATCATCCAGATCCCACGAGAAGAGAACTCCGAGACTGACGCCTTAGCTCGCCTCGGATCCGGTATCACCGAAGACGGGTTGGGAACTATCCCAATCGAGTCTCTCTCGCGACCATCCGTCTCACGTGACGAGGTTGGAACGATTGAGAGCGCCATCCATCCAACTTGGATGACTCCGCTTACGGACTTCTTACGAAGAGGGGTACTTCCCGAAGACCGCAAAGAAGCCGAAAGGCTAAAAGCCCTCGCATCCAAATACGTGTTGAGAGGCGAAGCCTTATACAAGCGCGGGTATTCAACCCCGCTGCTCTGATGTCTCAACAGCGTCGAGTCGACCAAGGTCCTCCGCGAGATCCACGAAGGCCTCTGCGGGAACCACGCCGCTGGGAGGTCCCTCGCGCTCAAAGCGCCTCGACAAGGCTATTTCTGGGCAACAATGAAAAAAGACGCCTTCGACTGGGCAAGAAAGTGCGACAAGTGTCAACGTTTCTCCAACGTTCCACGTCAGCCACCATCTCCCCTGAGTAGCATCGTTGTTCCACGCCCCTTCGCAAAATGGGGCGTAGACATTATCGGCAAGCTTCCCAAAGCCCCGAGGCAATACGAATACGCTATCGTCGCTATCGACTACTTCACTAAGTGGGTCGAAGCCGAGCCTCTGGCCAGGATCACCGAGGCCAACACTACAAACTTCATCTGGAAGTCCATAATATGCTGCCACGGCATCCCCGCGTCAATCGTGACCGATAACGGCGCGCAATTCGACAACGCGAGGGTTAGAGATACCTGCGCCCAATTAGGGATAAGCAAGACATTCTCATCCCAGCGACATCCACAGGCTAATGGCCAAGTGGAAGCCGTCAACAAGACGATTAAAAGCAACCTCAATAAAAAGCTCGAAACCAAAAAGGGCGCCTGGGCTGAGGAATTGCCTTTCATCCTATGGGCCTATCGAACGACCGTTCGAAACGCCACCGGAGAGACCCCCTTCTCCCTAGCCTTTGGGATTGAAGCAGTGGTCCCCGTGGAAACGGAAGTCCCCACCTACCGGGTCGACACTTTCGACGAAAAAGAAAATGACGAGGCCATGCGCCTCGAACTGGATCTAATCGACGAGAAAAGATCCGAAGCCCTCACCAGACTCGCCGCACAAAAGCGAAAGGTTGAGAGATACTACAACGCCAAATTCAAAAGGCGGATCTTCGTCGTCGGCAGCCTTGTACTCAGACGCGTGTTCCAAAACACCCAAGTACAAGGCGCCGGGGTCCTGGGCCCAAATTGGGAAGGACCATATAGAGTTCGACAAGTCATACACGACGGAACCTACTACATCGAACACACGGACAGAACTCCAATCCGGCACACGTGGAACGCCGAGAACTTGAGGCAGTACCACCAGTGACCAAGTCTCCCCATTTATTGCTCTGATTTCCCTTATTCTATAAGGCCTACGCGCCACTGTTCAAGGATGTTCTCTGTTAGCAAAACGTAATAAAAAATAAAGTTTGCGGTCTTTTCAACCACTTTATCACAGTTTTTAGTCATCATGGCACGACCTGTAAACTAAAAACTCGGGGGGCTATGGGTCCTGAGACGTACATTCGAGAAATTACGGCATAAAAAAAAACCTTAAGCCCCCCACTCACGGGATACAAAGGCTTAAGAAGCTAGGGCCCCGACGGCTCATCAGGCATACGGGTCCGAGAAAAGACGTCGGCCTAACCCGACGCAAAAGGCCTAAGTCCCCAACGGGGATACAGATTTAGGAAGCTCGGACCCCAACGGCCCTTCGTGCATACGGGTTCGAGTAAAACGTCGGCCTTCCCGGCGTGCCGTAAGACGCGTAAAGGCGCAGGTGAAAGACGTCTTCCGAGACGCATGTAAGTCGCGTAAAGGCGCTGCCTCAAACCCAAAAAAGGCCAAATTTGAGCCAAACAAAGGTTCGCTAGCCTCAGGGAACGAACACCAAAAGACGCCGGCCTAACCCGGCGCGATATGGTTTGAGTAAAAGACGCCGGCCTAACCCGGCGCAACCGCGTTCGCTTGCTCCCGGGCAAGCGGGCCCAAAAGACGCCGGCCTAACCCGGCGCAACCACGTTCGCTCACCCCAGGGTGAGCAGGCCCAAAAGACGCCGGCCTAACCCGACGCACCCGCGTTCGCTCACTCCAGGGTGAGCGGGCCCAAGAGACGCCGGCCTAACCCGGCGCAACCGCGTTCGTTCACTCTAGGGTGAGCGGGCAAGAAAGACGTCGGCCTAACCCGACGCACCCGCGTTCGCTCACTCCAGGGTGAGCGGGCCCAATAGACGTCGGCCTAACCCGACTCACCCGTGTTCGCTCACTCCAGGGTGAGCGGGCCCAAAAGACGTCGGCCTAACCCGACGCACCCGCGTTCGCTCACTCCAGGGTGAGCGGGCCCAAAAGACGCCGGCCTAACCCGGCGCAACCGCGTTCGCTCACTCCAGGGTGAGCGGGCCCATAAGACGTCGGCCTAACCCGACGCACCCGCGTTCGCTCACTCTAGGGTGAGCGGGCCCAAAAGACGTCGGCCTAACCCGACGCACCCGCGTTCGCTCACTCCAGGGTGAGCGGGCCCAAAAGACGTCGGCCTAACCCGACGCACCCGCGTTCGCTCACTCCAGGGTGATCGGGCCCAAAAGACGTCGGCCTAACCCGACGCACCCGCGTTCGCTCACTCCAGGGTGAGCGGGCCCAAAAGACGTCGGCCTAACCCGACGCCGCCGCGTTCGCTCACTCCAGGGTGAGCGGGCCCAAAAGACGCCGGCCTAACCCGGCGCAACCGCGTTCGCTCACTCCAGGGTGAGCGGGCCAAAAAGATGTCGGCATAACCCGACGCACCCGCGTTCGCTCACTCCAGGGTGAGCGGGCCCAAAAGACGTCGGCTTAACCCGACGCACCCACGTTCGCTCACTCTAGGGTGAGCGGGCCCAAAAGACGTCGGCCTAACCCGACGCACCCGCGTTCGCTCACTCCGGGGTGAGCGTTCCCAAAAGACGTCGGCCTAACCTGACGCAACCGCTTTCGCTTGCTCCAGGGCAAGCGGGCCCAAAAAGACGTCGGCCTAAACCGGCTCACCTACGTTCCAAAGTTCAAGGGCGCGAACACCAAAAAGACGCCGGCCTAACCCGGCGCACCTACGTTCCGACGCTCAAGGGCGCGGACACCAAAAAGACGCCGGCCTAACCCGGCGCACCTACGTTCTGACGCTCCAGGGCGCGAACGCTAAAAAGACATCGGCCTAACCCGACGCACCTACGTTCCGGCGCTCCAGGGCACGAACCCAAAAGACGTCAGGCTCAGCCGGCTCACCATAAACGCTCGGTCGCTCAAACAGCGCGAGCTCAAAGACGCTGGCCTAACCCGGCGAGCTCGGTCGCTCAAACAGCATGAGCTCAAAGACGCCGGCCTAACCCGGCGAGCTCGGTCGGTCAAACAGCGCGAGCTCGAAGACGCCGGCCTAACCCGACGAGCTCGTCGCTCAAAAGCACGGGTTCCAAAAGAAGCCGGCCCAACCCGGTGCATACACGTCCGGTCGCCGGAAAGCACGAAGCGAAGTCACTGGGCCACGGCCACATTAGGCACGCTGAATCGTCGGCCTAACCTGACGGGCCGATGCCACCGTTCAAACACGGGTCGGCCAATCGCCTAACTGGGCACAAACACCCCGTCACATCGAACGTTTAAACGATGACGAGTCGTAACGACGAAATGGGCGGAGGACAAATCCCAGCTAGACGCACAAGACCTGCCAAAACTATTGGTAGGGGAACAAGCCCTTCGGGCCACGTCAGCCCGCAAAGAAGGCATATACGAGTGAAAATTACTCAAAAAATGAGATAGGCATTCAACATGAAAGCAACAAAAATATCTCATAAATAAAAAGAGCCACGGCTCTGCTAAACACGTGCTGAACAAAAAGTGCGTGAAAAGTAAATAAAATCCTAGAAAAAGGAAAATAAAGCAAAGCGCTAAACATACGCGCTGAAAAAGAAAGCCACTCGGCTAAAGGAGCACCCTCATCCAGCGGGGGGAACAAGGTGTCGAAGAAGTCAAAAGTGACCCCCCGGGCCTCGTTCTCGGTCGCGGTCGCGTCTCGACATTCCACCGCTCCGGCACGACGGGCTTCCTCGATCCCTATGTCGTAGTCATCCTGCAAGTCGGACGCTCTTCGCTCCACTTCAGCAAGCTGGGACGAGAGGCGAGCGTTTTCCTCCTCCAAAGAGTCGCGCTCGCGCTCCGCCCGAACACACGCCGCTTCGCTCGAAGTAAGCTGGCGGTGCGACGTCTCCAAGGCATCGGATCGAGCATCCAGTTGCCTCTGAAGGTCGGTAACCTCAGTGCAAAAAATCTCCGCTGATCGGGTCACCACCTCGCAAGCTCGCCTTTCTTCGGTGAGCTCCCCCGCCATGTTTGCCACCGACAGTTAGGCTCCGGCACGCTGATCTTGTGCGATTTGGAGTTCCACCCTGGCCTCACGAAGCTGGTCTCGAAGCGTCTCGATCTCCGCCCCCGGGTGCGAACCTCGCTCGACCTGAGCCAGCCTAGCCTTCGTCCGAGCGAGCTCCTCCTGAGATGCCCCTAAGCGCCGGATGAAGTCATGCAAAATCCTGTCGCTTCGCACGGCCCTCGCATACGCCTGCGACGACAAAGAAGCAAGGGTTAAAACTAAAACCTACGCTTACAAAAAAATAAACAGAAATACTGACCCTCTGAGCGTCAGTAACCCCCGCCTGGAAGAAAGCAATGTCGCCCTTCGACACCACGCCCTTCCACCAGGATAGTGGGGATCCCTCGAGGTGGCAAAAACAATCCCCTCGAGCCTCTATCGCCTCCAGCTCCATCGCCGAGTTCGCCCTCTTGGGTTCGAAACGCTCATCGGGAGGTGTCGATGTCGAAGCCCTCTTCAAAGAAGCCCGAGACTCCGGTTCGACTAGACCGGCAGTCTCGACGCGCTCTCCCTTCGCCTTGCGGTCAGCAACCCTAGAGCGAATCTCCGCCATCGACTCAGGGTCCCGAGAAGCGAGGGCCAGCCTCCTAGTTCGCCTCTTTGTAGCTACACAAAACAAAGCAACGAAGGTTAGGCTCCTGTAAAAAAAAAAGTTTTACAAAACTGTAAAGATGCCTGGGGAAGCAGGAGCGACTGGTTGAGCCACGGGACTCGGGGGCCTGCTCGCCCGGAGCGCCTCCTCGGTGCCCGGAGCAAAGGGCGGGAACCACCCGGTAAGCGCCATCAGCTCGGGGGAACGGAACCGCTCGCCAGCCTTGCGAGCTTCCGACATCCCCGATATTTCTCTCACAAAGGGGAGCTCCGCTACCCCCTCGTCTGCTGAAAAGTCGACCAGACGGCCGAAGCGAAGGGGCGCCTCGCCAAAGGCGTCCGAGGCGACCCACACCCACGCCCGGCGGCTAGGCGGGTCACAATCTTCGACCAGCCTCACGTTGCCCCGAGCACGGGCCATATGAAATCCCGGCTGCCCCGGCGCCGGGAAGACGGCAACCAGATTGCGGAAGTCATCCACGGTCATGGCACGCTGCGTCTGGCAGTGCCACTCCATGAAGCATGTAGCCAACAGGCGGTAGAACGCCGGGCTCATCTGACATGCGTGGACCCCTAGTCGGGTCAAGATTTGTTGGACGATGGTGGGAAGCGGGAGACGCAACCCGCAGACAAGACTCCCGATCATCACGGCCGCATACCCGTCCCTGGGACGAGAGGGCCTGTCCTCGGGGGCAGGTCTAAGCAATCCCACCAAGGGAGGAATGCTATACGTCTCCCGAAGTGTGCTGAAGACTCGGGAAGTGAGCGTGCTCGCAGCATCGATCCCCCTGCAGTCTAAGTCGACGGGGGCGACAGAGTCGCCTACTCCGTACATACGGGTCCTCTCCAGTGACCGGGCATAAGTGTAGCCCGAAGCCTCCGCCGACTCGAAGGAGCCTCCAAGTCCTCTTCAAGGCCCTCCGAGCCCGACCCTAGGGGGTCGTCGGAATAAATGTCGTCCAAGAAAGATTCGGACGGCACTATCGCAAGCTCAACACCCGAGGCGTCCAAGTTAGACGCCCGGGGGAGCTCGGCACTCACCACCGCTTCACCTCGCTGCTTGAGCAGGGGGGCGTCAAAGGACGCCTCACGGGAGACCAGGTTTTTCACCAACTGTGACAAACGCGGGTCCTTGGACCCTTCGTCCTCCCCTTCGGGGCCACACCTAGTAGGTGGGCCGCTCCCGGGCCCCGCCAGGTCGGCTATCGCCGCGGCGTCGGTCTCCAACTCCGCGAGCCACTTGTCGGCCGCGCTAGAGTCTTCCTCGACAAAGATGGGAATCCCGTCGAGTTCCTCAAAGGGACCCTTGGCCGCCCCCCCAAAATTTGGGAGAGGGCAAGTAGGGTCAACCTCGGGATCATCAGCATGGGAAACAAGCTCACCCCCCATTAAAAAAGGAAAAAAAGTCGGCTGCCCAGGGAAAATTTCAAACTCAAAGGAATTTTCCGATTACCCGCAGGCTGCCAGTGTGAACAGAAAGGGCGGGGGCTCGCCTATTTATAGGAGAGGAAGGAGCAAACCCTGCTCCTTCCCCCCCCCCCCCCTGCGCGCGCGACGCAAGGCCCGGCCCGCGGGCCGGCCTCGGGCGCGCGTCAGTCCCCCAGCGCTAGGCCGCGCGCGGGTCTTGCTGCCCGGCCGGCCCGGTCCGGCCCCGAGGGGTCCGACCATCAAAAAAAAAAAGGGGAAGAAGAGAAAGATATGCGTGCGTACGGTCATGCGTGATCGAAGGTGAAATCACCTCAATGCCCTTTTCTTTTCTGAAGTTCACGACTTACGTCCCGTAAGCCGTAAACTTGGGGGGCTAATGTTAACGGTCGTTTTCGGGACACCGGAAATTCAAAAACGATTCAAGGCCGGCCGAGCTTTGCCGGCCGGAAGCCCAACGGGCCCGGCCCACTAGGCCCGAGCGCCCTGACGCACCCACGCCCCGGCCTCCCGGTCCGCGCGCGCACTCCCGCGCGCCCCGGCCTCTCGGCCTGCACACGCCTCGGCCGAGTGTCTTTGCCACCTCGGCCGCCTCAGCCGAGTGTCCTTTCCACCTCGGCTGCCTCGGCCGAGCGTCTTTGCTACTTCGGCTACCTCGGCCGAGCGTCTTTGCCACCTCGGCTACATCGGCCGAGCGTCCTTGCCACCTCGGCTACCTCGGCCGAGCGTCCTTGCCACCTCGGCCACCTCGGCCGAGCGTCTTTGCCACCTCGGCCACCTTGGCCGAGCTCCCTTTCCACCTCGGCCACCTCGGCCGAGCGTCCTTGCCACCTCGGCCAAGCATCTTTGCCACCTCGGCCACCGCGGCCAAGCGTCTTTGCCACCTCGGCCACCTCGGCCGAGCATCTTTGCCACCTCGGCCACCTCGGCCACCTCTGCCGAGCGCCTTTGACACCTCGGCGACCTTGGCCGAGCGTCTTTGCCACCTCGGCCACCTCGGCCGAGAATTCGTGCCACCTCGGCAAGGCACGCCCGCTGCCGGGCACGCCGCGCCTGGCCAAATCCCGAGCCCGGCACGCCTCGCGCCCATCCAGGCGACATGTCCCGCGCACCCTGCGCCCTCTCGGGCGTGAAGCCTCGCGCACCCCGCTCCCGGCCACCCGATGGGCCTCAAGAGGCCGGCCCAAGGCCTCTCTCCACAACTATAAATACCCCCCCCCTTGGGGAAGGAAAAAGGATCCGGTTTTGACACAACTTACATCCTAGTTGACGCCAACAACATTTCTCTTCTCTTGAGAATTCTCTCGTGCTCTTGTGACATTCCAAGAGCGCGCATTCCTCCTCCCTCGGCTCAGAAACAAGGACCCCCCCTCCACGAGTGGGACCGTGCTCCTCTTCTGCGACCCGAGCTTCTGCGGTACACACCGCTCTCCTGTTTCTTGGCCCTTGAGCTAGAATTCCGAGCTGCGAGCACGCGACCCCTCTAAAGTCTTCACTAGAAGCTACGAGCCGGGTCCTACTCTAAAGCCTTGGATTCCCAGAGCCTCTAAGCCCAAGATAGCCCCCGATACACAAATTGAACTACGGTCTGACCTGATCCCGACTAAAGGGTACGTAGGCACCCAACCTTTGGCACGGTCACAACCCCCAAAAAACACCTCAGGGTCTGGAGGGTGCAGCTCGGTCTACGAGCTCCCATTTTTGGCCCGGGCGCGATCACTTGGTCCGGCCTTGGATCGAACCGCCCGAGGTATATAATCGTTGTTCATTTTCGTGCGACAACAAAATGTGTTGAATGCCTTGGTCCGGTCTCACCTTCTATAAGGTGGTTTCCTCTTCTATAGAATATCACATATTCATGATCCAATTTCCCTTTTTCCTTCATAGAGTCACACGGACAACATAGGCTTCAATAAGCCTTGGATTTGTTTTCTATTTTGTTCCATGCCTTGCCTTTTACTCTCTCTTGGCCGAATATCCTCATGCGTGCATGGGAAATTTGTTTCCTCTTTTTCTTTAGGCAAGTATCTTGATACATTTATGCACAAAATATTCTCTCTTTCTCTTAGGTATTTGGGCGCCCAACATCACTCTAGATGGAGCTTCTAGAAGCTTCTTCATTTGTTCATGACAACATGAGAAAGGCCTATTAAAAATTTTCAATAAAATTCTTGTTATCGGCCCGTCTCGGACCGACGAGGACAAAGGTGTCACTTCGACCCGCGCGACCGGCATGAGGCCTCAGACGGCGAAACCTTGCCTCGACCGCCGGCCGGCCCAACCAACCCATGGCCGGCCCAAGGCTCAGCCGGTCATGGCCGGCCCGAGACCCAGCAAACCCATGGCCGGCCCAAGGCTCAGCCGGCCAATGGCCGTCCCAAGGGTCAGGTTCAGTCGGCCATGGCCGACCCAAGGGTCACCCGGCCAATGGCCGACCGAAGGTCCAACACCTTCACTCGGCCAATGGCCGAGTGAAACCTTCGCCGGCCAGGCTGTTCGCTCGGCCAATGGCCGAGTGAACCCTCCAGCAGTTCACTCGGTCAATGGCCGAGTGAACCTTCTAGCAGTTCACTCGGCCATTGGCCGAGTGAACCTTCAAACAGTTCACTCGGCCAATGGCCGAGTGAACTTTCAGCCGGCCATGGACTTCACTCGGCCAATGGCCGAGTGAACCCTCGAAAAAGTTCACTCGGCCAATGGCCGGCCCAAGAAGCTCACTCGGCCAAGGGGTTCTCCAAACACCCCTTGGTCACCTATAAATAGAGAGGTCCGCCCTCTCCCAAAGGTAATCCAATTTTGAGTCCCGAAACGCTGTCGAACTCGTACTTCGCTCGTCTCGCTCATCTTTGGCCTCTCACCACCTCTAAAACCTCTATACTCCACCTCAATCCTACTAATGTTGAGTGTCGGAGAGGTAAACAGAGGCACCCCCTCTGTTTTCCCTTCCTAGTTCACCTGTTCTTTACTCTATTTAAGGTACTCTGATGAACTCAAGGGACATTCACAGCTAAGGGACGACTTGGGATACCAAGTCCGACACGCTCGAGCCGAAGTGAGACCACTTGGTCTGGCCTTGGGTCTAACCACTTTGGGCTCCTAGATGGTTGTCCAAAAAACAGCGACAACATTTTGGCGCTAGAAGGTTGCGACGCTCTCCCTTCCATTCCTCTCTCCTGCTACTTCTACGACTCTCGAGAGATGAGTCGTGTGCCAGCCACCTCCGTGGGCGCCCGAGTGACTAGCTCGAGGCACGACCTCCAAAGCTCTGCGCACCGTCTTGAAGGGAAACCTCATGATAATGAGAGCCAGCCCCGAGACCCGACGAATGACCCCGAGGCCGCAGTCCGAGCCGACACCGCTCAGAGGCTCGCCGAGCTCCTAGACCGTCCCGGCGTCACCGGAGCGCTCATCGCCGACCTCCTCGACTCCAACAACTACGTCTACCATGACGAGAAAGGCCCCGATTACGTGGCGAAGTCAAGAACCAGCGAGACAAACCTCGACCACGCTATTCACGAAAGTGAACGCGCACGCACGCCTTCGAGGAGACTCCCTCAGGCGACCGCGTCAAGGAATCCACCGTCGAGCGAACAAACACATGCGCTCTCAAGGCGACACCCTCGAGAGACCGCATCGAGGCCTCAAAGATCGCGCAACGCTCGAGGATGCTCAATCTCAAGGTCCAAAAAGGGATGCTCCAAGCTCACCATTCGCGTCCAAGGCCTCCTATTGGGCGATGACAGCGAAGGTCGTGGCGCCCATCGAGGATGTCACTTGAATGACGTATCCTTGCCGAGGGTGATAGGGAAGGCCAACGGAGACTTGAGAGACCATCTCGATTCCCGAAGGGAATCCCGTGGATGCGACTTGAGAAAGAAACTCAACGCCCAACGTTGCTAACCGTGCATCCAACAAAAAGCGCGATGCCACACTCACGGCACCGGCCGCCGGTCCCGGCTCGCGAAAGAAGAGGCGTAGAAATAGTCAAGTCCCTAATGACCATCCTTCTCCAGCCCCGAAGCAGTCCTTCATCCCTCTCAACGCGACACCCGACAGGATCCTGAGCTTACACAGAGAGAAGCTGGGATCCTCACCTCCGATGAAGAAGGACCCCGCAGCGTGAGATAAGAACAAACGGTGCGAGTATCACCGTGATCACGGGCACGCGACAATTAAATGCCACCAACTTAGGAGGCGACTTGATTCCCTGATTCGAGGTGGGGACTTCAAGGAATTCGTCGCATCTGCTAGCAAGCCATGATTGTCGCAGCTTCGATCCTTAAACTTACGCCCGAACTCGCTCGACTCTGTAATCGCTTCATTTCAATTATGCAATTTTCTTTTTCCAAAAAAGGCCAAGTGCCATGACAACCTGTAACGACCCCCTTATTGCAATAAAGAGTTATCCTATACATGGCAACACACACTATTGTATACCTCCAACACGAGAGTTTCTTGGTCTTCGTCTCACAAACGCAACAAACTCGGGGGGCTAACAGGAATCAAAGCCCAATCAACTAAACAACTCGAAAAGAAAAAAAACAAAATAAATATAAAAGCACAACAAAGTTTCGAGGGGCCGATGGTTAGGGCGGAGGTCCCAGAGAGAGACGGTCTACACATTTCTCCTCGAGTTGAGTTCACTCCTCGAGTCGAGTACCGAGTCCATGAATCGACAAGCTACTCCTCGTGTCGACTCTACATTTCTCCTCGAGTTGAGTTCACTCCTCGAGTCGAGTACCGAGTACACGAGTCAACAAGCTACTCCTCGTGCCGACTCTACATTTCTCCTCGAGTTGACTTCATTCCTCGAGTCAAGTACCGAGTCCTCGAGTCGAGTACCGAGTCCACGAGTCGACGAGCTATTCCTCGTGCCGACTCTACATTTCTCCTCGAGTTGAGTTCACTCCTCGAGTCGAGTACCGAGTCCACGAGTCGACAAGTTACTCCTCGTGCCGACTCTACATTTCTCCTCGAGTTTAGTTCAATCCTCGAGTCGAGTACCGAGTCCACGAGTTGACAAGTTACTCCTCATGCCGACTCTACATTTCTCCTCGAGTTGAGTTCATTCCTCGAGTCGAGTACCGAGTCCACGAGTCGACAAGCTACTCCTCGTGCCGACTCTACATTTCTCCTCGAGTTGAGTTCGCTCCTCGAGTCGAGTACCGAGTCCACGAGTCGACGAGCTACTCCTCGTGCCGACTCTACCTTTCTCCTCGAGTTGAGTTCACTCCTCGAGTCGAGTTTCGAGTTCACGAGTCGACTAACTACTCCTCGTGCCGGCTCTACACGACTCCTCGAGTTGAGATCACTCCTCGAGGACAGGTCCGGGTCCACGAGTCGACTGATAAGTCTTCGTGCCAGCTCTACACCTTACTGGCCCTCGAGTCGACCTTACGTGTAACTCCTCGAGTCGAGTCTATTCCTCAAATTGAGTCCCAAAACCCACGAGTCAACTTGAAAGTCCTCATGGCAAAATTCTACAACTTCCTGAGTCACCAGTCAACGATAGACTCACAAGATTCAATGACAAATCTAAATGCTCTCGCACAAGCAACAAAAATCGCCCCAAAACGGTAAACCGAAATTCGCTCCACGACGCTCTCGTGAGAGAAAGAATGGACCAATTGAGTCCCCAAGCGTGACGCGCGCGCCATGGCGTCGCATTCACAAAGGGCACAAGACTCGACCCAAGAGACTCAACCCGAAAACGCGACCAGTGCACTAAGGTGCCACACTCGCCGGGGGATCAAGTCTACACCTAACCCCGCCTATCACATGACACGCGCACCCAAGGGTGCCACGCTCGTGAGGTGGAATGGCCACACAAATGTGGCACAGAGCTCGCCGCCTAGCTCGTGAGCCGAAAGGCAGCGAGTCACAAATGGGTTTCAAAGGCTTGCGTCCACCGGACGTATCTGGTCTAGCCAGCGTCCACGTGAAACCTGGCCACACGAATGTGGCAGCGCTCGCCGCGCAGCTCGTGGGCCGAAAGGCAGCGAGTCACAAATGGGTTTCAAAGGCTTGCGTCCGCCGGACGTATCTGGTCTAGCCAACGTCCACGGGAAACCTGGCCAAACAAATGTGGCACAGCGCTCGCCGCCCAGCTCACGAGCCGAAAGGCAGCGAGTCACAAATGGGTTTCAAAGGCTTGCGTCCGTCGGACGTATCTGGTCTAGCCAGTGTCCACGGGAAACCCGGCCACACAAATGTGGCACCACACTCGCCGCCCAGCTCGTGAGCCGAAAGGCAGCGAGTCACAAATGGGTTTCAAAGGCTTGCATCCACCGGACGTATCTGGTCTAGCTAGCATCCGCGGGAAACCCGGCCACACAAATGTGGCACCGCGCTCGCCGCCCAGCTCGTGAGCCGAAAGGCAGCGAGTCACAAATGGGTTTTAAAGGCTTGCATCCGCCGGACGTATCTGGTCTAGCCAGTGTCCACGGGAAACTTGGCAACATGAATGTGGCAGCGCTCGCCGCCCAGCTCGTTAGCCGAAAGGCAGCGAGTCACAAATGGGTTTCAAAGGCTTGCGTCCACCGAACGTATCTGGTCTAGCCAGCGTCGACGAGAAACCTGGCCACACAAATGTGGCACCGCGCTCGCCGCCCAGCTCGTGAGCCGACAGGCAGCGAGTCACAAATGGGTTTCAAAGGCTTGCGTCCGCCGGACGTATCTGGTCTAGCCAGCGTCCACGGGAAACCCGGCCACACAAATGTGGCACGGCGCTCGCCGCACAGCTCGTGAGCCGAAAGGCAGCGAGTCACAAATGGGTTTCAAAAGCTTGCGTTCGCCGGGCGTATCTAGTCTAGCCATTGTCCGCGGGAAACCGAGCCACACAAATGTGGCACCGCGCTCGCCTCCCAGCTCGTGAGCCGAAAGGCAGTGAGTCACAGATGGGTTTCAAAGGCTTGCGTCCGCCGAAGGTATCTGGTCTAGCCAGCGTCCGCGGGAAACCCGGCCACACAAATGTGGCACCGCGCTCGCCGCCGAGCTCGTGAGCCGAAAGGCAGTGAGTCACAAATGGGTTTCAAAGGCTTGCGTCCGCCGGACGTATCTGGTCTACCCAGCGTCCGCGGGAAACCCGGTCACACGAACGTGACACCAGGGCCCCCCGAGGCCCGAGTCGCGCAAATCGATTACGCCTTCACTAGTAAGTCAAGAAAATAAGACGCGCACCGACAAAACCATGCGAATCGACTGCGATAGTATGTCGATAACATAAGACACGCATAAAGCCGTCCCTCGCGACACAATAAGGCCGTCCCTCGTGACGCACAAAAGCCGTTCCTCACGACGCACAAAAGCCGTCCCTCGCGACGCACAAAGGCCGTCCCTTGTGACGCACAAGAGCCGTCCCTCGTGACGCACAAAGGCCGTCCCTCGTGACGCACAAAAGACATCCCTCGAAACGCACAAAGGCCGTCCCTCGTGACGCACAAAAGCCGTCCCTCGCGACGCACAAAGGCCGTCCCTCGCGACGCACAGAGGCTTTCCCTCGCGATGCATTAAAAGCCCTTTTGCGGCACGCTCGCAAACCCGAGAGCGTTCGTCTCGCGTCCGCACGCCGGCGTAAGCATTGAATTTCCACTCGACCTACGCTCGACCGAAAACTCGGGGGGCTAATGTTATCGGCCCGTCTCGGACCGACGAGGACAAAGGTGTCACTTCGACCTGCGCGACCGGTGCGAGGCCTCGGACGGCGAAACCTTGCCTCGGCCACCGGCCGGCCCAACCAACCCATGCCCGGCCCAAGGCTCAGCCGGTCATGGCCGGCCCGAGACCCAGCCAACCCATGCCCGGCCCAAGGCTCAGCCGCGTGAACCCTCCAGCAGTTCACTCGGCCAATGGCCAAGTGAACCTTCCAGCAGTTCACTCGGTCATTGGCCGAGTGAACCTTCAAACTGTTCACTCGGCCAATGGCCGAGTGAAAGTCTCAGCCGACCAGGCTGTTCACTTTACCAATGGCCGAGTGAAACTCTCAGCCGGCCAGGCTGTTCACTCGGCCAATGGCCGAGTGAAACTCTCAGCCGGCCAGGCTGTTCACTCGGCCAATGGCCGAATGAAATCCTCAGCCGGCCAGGCTGTTCACTCGGCCAATGGCCGAGTGAACCCTCCAGCAGTTCACTCGGCCAATGGCCGAGTGAACCATCCAGCAGTTCACTCGGCCATTGGCCGAGTGAACCTTCCAGCAGTTCACTCGGCCATTGGCCGAGTGAACCTTCAAACAGTTCACTCGGCCAATGGCCGAGTGAACTTTTAGCCGGCCATGGACTTCACTCGGCTTATGGCCAAGTGAACCCTCCAAAAAGTTCACTCGGCCAATGGCCGGCCCAAGAAGCTCACTCGGCCAAGGGGTTCTCCAAACACCCCTTGGTCACCTATAAATAGAGAGGTCCGCCCTCTCCCAAAGGTAATCCAATTTTGAGTCCCGAAACGCTGTCGAACTCGTACTTCGCTCGTCTCGCTCATCTTTGGCCTCTCACCACCTCTAAAACCTCAATACTCCACCTCAATCCCACTAATGTTGAGTGTCGGAGAGGTAAACAACGGCACCCCCTCTGTTTTACCTTCCTAGTTCACCTGTTCTTTACTCCTTTTCAGGTACTCTGACGAACTCAAGGGACATTCACAGCTAAGGGTTGACTTGGGATACCAAGTCTGACACGCTCGAGCCGAAGTGAGACCACTTGGTCTGGCCTTGGGTCTAACCACTTTGGGCTCCTAAATGGTTGTCCAAAAAACAGCGACAACAATTCTTATGAAATGAAATTAATCAACAAGGCCCAATTAATCTAATTTGGCCGAGTGACATTAAGTCATCAAATGACCTTGTCAAAAAATTTATTGACATTCATTTCATGATATGTCTCAAAAGACAAAAATACCCTTTTGACAATTTTCGTTTTTGTTTTGACTTAGCTTCCAGTTTAACTATTTCTACTCGATGTGATTCGTGAAAGTGACCTCATGGATCCAAATGAACAAAGCTTGAGCTAAATACTTGGACTCAAAAGTTCACAAACCTTTTCCAAGTTTAGCTTAATGTCAACTAACTCCACTAAAGAGTTGACACTGAAAATCTCTCGGTTCAAATGAATTTATTTTCTACTCAAGAATTTAACCTAATTGTAATGAGTGGACCCACAGAATATTATCAGTGTTTACCCTTCATGAATATTATCAGCTAGTCGGGATTTATAAAATTACCATTTTACCCTTCTAGCTGTTATTTCCTCAACTTCTTTGTCGCTTGTGAATAAGTTAGAAACAATGTATTGACGAGGAGCTAACAAGTCACATTGTTTCATCCAAAAGAGTCAGGACTCAATGTGGACACTGGCCAGTTCATTTATTCACACTCCAAGGAATAAAGCATGAGGTGATATACTTTGCATTTCAGCAATCTTGTACATGAATTCCATATCTATGAGAACTTCACAAAGTTACTCATGACATTCTCACAACTTAGTACTTCACCAATAGGACTTGTTCGGACTAAAGACTAATGTTTTATCATAAAGCTTCAAACAGACACGGAAGAATGAATGAACGTTTCAACTTTTTATTAATGGATAAGCAATTACAAGCAAGAGTCTTCATGAGCTTTATTACATCAAATGTATAATATAAAGATTACAACTCTTCTTGTGGGCACCAATGACAACACCGGCGCTGGGGATGGGCCGTGCTGGTCGGGCGACGCCGGTTGGGGGGCGGCAGCCGAGGCATTGTTTGCCCTAGCCCTAGGGACTGGTGGGCTAGGGTTGCGTGAGGGCAGCCCACTTGGCCACGGGCCGGTCTGCGCCGCTGGGCCGGAGGGGCGCGCCATTGCGCCGGGAGAAGGCCCAGGAGGCCTAAGCATCTTGGACGCCCAAGGGAGTCCCCTAGCCGGGCCGGGCGCCGGTGAGGCCGGGCCTATAACCTTGGGCCAGGCGCTGGTTGTGCATGGAGAGGCTCGTTCGACCGGGCCAAATGTGAGTGACGAGAGCTCTTTGGCTGTCCCGGGCGAGGGGACTCAACCGGCAGACCCGGGTACCGGCCCCGAAGGCTTAGCGAACCCGGAAGGCTCGGGTGAGTCCCTCTTACCTCGTTTGCCAACGGCCGCGGTGCGTACTTCGACCGCTCAAGAGGAGGAGCATAGCTCATCATTCCCTATCGGGGAACCGGCGATCCGAGGTAGTTTCGACTGTTCCGGAGTTGACTTCTTGAGCTCTCTTTCGTTTGCTAGCTTCAGAGGCTTGAGGAAACGATTCGGCATTTCGCTGCTGCGACCGCTGCCCGAAGACCTTCCGACTCGCCCGCGACGGGGATACGCCGCTATTCACGAGGCGAGTCTCCGCGGGGGACTACAGCTGCCTTTCCAACCCGTGATCCAGGATCTCTTACTCCGGCTGAACATCCACGCGTCGCAGATGTCTCCATCTTTCTATCGTGTGGTGGCGGCATGTCACGTGATGCTTCATCGAGCGACGGGCCGAGTCATGACAGTTGACGACATTAGGAACCTTGTATCTGTGTACGACGTCCACGGGAAGCCCGGATTCTACAAGGTTCAACACCGCAAATGATTCCCCATACTTACTATGTTATCCTCCAAACATCGCTACCCTTGGGTGTGGGTATCCGAATCCGCATTCGGAGCGGCGCCTCTCACTTTCGGCCCCGCGGCCGACTTTCCGGCCGATTACGGCATTGAGAGTTCCGAACTCGCGCTCGTGGTCGGAGCGGTACCAGATTCGAGGCGACAGGGGTAGCTTTTTTAGTCCCCGGATCTTATGGCGACCACCGGGTGGTTCGTGCCCGGCGACGAAGATCCCCAACACTCCGGACCCAGAGTGGAGGCCGTGGAGGATCCCTAGTCCGGGGCGGGGGGTTCGTCTGCTCCCCTACTTGAAGGGGGGTACTAACCATATATACGCTTTCGCGCTATTGCTGATTTCCACTATTTACGCTTATTGTTATGTTCTAACCAACTGACGCCTTTTCCTTTTTTTTGTAGATACCATGGTACGTCGGTCGCGCTCGCGAGTGACGATGGTAGACCCTACTACCAAAGCTGAGGTCTCGGCTCGCTCCCGGTTTGAGGCTCGTCGCCGGGGATTGCCGACGCGGGCGATGAACGAGGCGAACTCTTCGAACAAGTGACCATCATCGACGGTCTTCCTCGGCTCGCCTTCCGGTCACAAGTGCGCCCACACGTCGGCGGCGTCAGACGGCATGGATTCGATGCTCCTAGCGGAGGCGGCGGAGCTGCGAGGCCAATGTTAGCAGGGAATCCTCGAGACCCCTCTGGGAGACTTCAAGAGTCTGCTGACAATGAGTGATCTCGATTACTTCCAAAATGGAGTCCACAACGCTCGAAAGGTATGGCCCGTTTGTTCGACCTATACGCGACCCTTGCACTTGTTATAATAATGTGTGCACCACCATTCTTTGCAGATGCTCGCGTGTCAAGAACGAGGTGAACGCATCCTCCGGGACTTACTTCAGAGAATGCAAATCATGAAGAGAGACATGGAGAGCGCGGCGGCCGACCACGCTGCCGCTCTAGTGGGGGTCCGGACTGCCCAAGAGTTTCAGGCACTCGAGGAGGAGTCGAAGCGAACTCGTGAGGAATTGGTGGCTGAGAGGTCATTGCGCGTGGCTGAGCAAGTATCTGAGGAATTGGTGGAGACGAAGAAACTTCAGGCGGCGCTCTCGAGCCGAGATGAGGAGCTGAACATCGTCCACGCTCGGCTATCGGCGAGCAAGATCTCTCGGGTCAAGGCCGAGAGAGAGAGAGAGAGAGATTCTTTGCTGGTGGAGGTGCAGACCCTCACCGAGGAGAAAGACGATGTCGTGCAATCCAAGACGGACCTAGAGGACGATTGAGACTTAGCGTTGGAGGAGGCTCGCTATACGGCAGCCGTGCGGGTTCGAGATGCAACCGCGAAGGAGAACGCGTCTTGTGGGACCACCTTCTCCTTCTTCAACGCTATGTTTCCTCCTCTGGATGATGTGCCTCCGGCGAGCGACCCGCGTCCCCAGGTCCCTGCAGAGGCTGCACAATCGACAAACCGTCTGCCTGACGGCGATGCTACCGACGGGTCGGGCTCCCTTCGCCCCGAGGATGATGAGGAGTAGATCGACTTCGGCTCAGAGTAGCCAACTTTATTTTTATCTTCCGCGCACTTGTTTAATGCCTGCATTGTGTTTCCTTTCGGATACTTGTTATGATTTCTTTCGTTTGACATTCGTTGTGTTTTCTTTTCCGTTGGGTTGTTTATGCAACATTATTTGCTTTGGTTAAAGCTTCTTCCGACTCATCATGCGTCTTATTTTCTCGATTTACTATGCTTAGCGTAACCGATTCGCGCAGTCCGATTAGTGCGTGTCTTACGAACCTGGCTTACTATATCTAGTGTAACCGGTTTGCACGGCTTAGTGCCGCACCTCGCGGCGAGGTTCCCCGCGGACGCTGGCTAGACCAGTTTCATCGGGCGGATGCGAGTCTTTGTCGTTCATTTGTGACTCGCTGCCTATCGGCGCATGCAAGCTAAATGACTATCGCGCCCAGCCGGCGGCACGTACGCTACCTATCGGCGTGCGTGTTGTGCGCCAGCACGGGCTTGAGGCGAGCGCAGTTCCCAGCGAGCGCGATACCCGTCGGTACGCCTATCACGTTTTGGGTTTTGGCTGCCAAGATCAACGGTCCGGTGCGCGGACGCGATCGATTGACGCCCCACTACCTATCGGTGTGCGAGGCGTGGAATTGCGCGAGAGCGTCGCGTGAAAGATGTATGGGGTCGGAGGTCCGGTGCGCGGATCAAACCCCGTTTTGCTACCTCTCGGTGCGCGAAGCGTCAAGTCGTGCGAGGGCATCTCACAAAGGATGTGTAGGGTCGGAGCCGGTGCGCGGATCCGACTTGTTGATGTTTCGCTACCTCTCCGCGCGCGAAACGCGGAGTCGCGCGAGTGCGTCGCGAGAAAAATGTGTACCTGTTACCCTCATTAGCCCCCCGAGTTTCTTGTGTACTCGTAGAGGAGACTAGAAATTATAATACTATAGGATAAAGGTTTTGAAGTGAAATGTAATCTAATTATCATATCAAAATAGTTGAAAATTACATTCCCAGGCCGTTGGCCTTACTTGAAATTTGAAATTGTCTTTTCTAAAACCGGAAATAAGATGAAAACAACAAAACATAGGGAAATCGAGAACGGGCTTCTTATTGGTAATACTGCCGTAGGTGCTCCGCGTTCCACGGGTGTGTGAACACGAGTCCCTCCAGGTTCTCGAGTTCGTACGTGTCGTTGTGAATGGCTCGGCGCACACGATAGCCACAATTGCGTGCTTGTATTGCCTCGGCGCCGTATGCTGCTCGCTGATGAGATCGATTCCCCATTTCGTGAAGGGTCGAGGCACAATGATCGGGCATAACGGGGCCGGCGCTTGGCGCGGGATGTGGGCGAACCTTTGGCATTTGTCGCATTTTTTGGCCCATTCGTGGGAGTCCTTTTTCAAGGTCGGCCTAAAAAATCCGAGTCTTAGTAGCTTTAGTGCCAAAGACTGTCCGGCGGCATGGTTTCCGCACACGCCTTCGTGCACCTCGCGGAGCGCTTTCTTTGCCTCGACTTTGGTCAGGCATCAGAGAAGGGGCATGGAGTATCCTCTCTTGAACAAGTTGTCTTCCATCATTGTATATTTCGGCGCCAAGCTTCTCAGCTTTCTGGCCTCTTCTTTGTCTTCGGGGACGACTCCTCACTTGAGATACTCCAGGAGTGGCGTCATCCATGAGGGGGGTGGAGTTGCGTCGACTACCCCTACGGCGCCTCTCGAGACGTAGGGTCGAGTTAGCACTTCTATTGGGACGCTACCTTCCCCCTCCTCGTCTATCCCGAACGCAAGGCGTGCTAGGGCATCGGCGTCAATGTTCGCCTCTCGGAGAACTTGGACTATCTCGAACCACGACAAGGCCTCCAGAGCCTGTTTGCTTGCCAATGGACGCCTAGTTTGTTTGCCAATTCCAAGCCAACGATCATAGCCTCGTAGTCTGCCTCGTTGTGGGAAGCCTTGAACTCGAACCGCAGGGCGTATCTCAGTTTTTCCCTATCGGGATTTATGAGCACAACGCCGGCGCCAGCCCCACGGGCGTTTGACGCGCCATCCACGTGCAAGTCCCAGACCGGCCCTATCGGGTCGTTGGTCCTCTTCTTCGACGACCCGTCGTGGTCGTTCTCCTTGTCTTCCTCGTTCTCACTACCTTTGTTGCCCTCGTCAGTTGAGGGTGCGCTTGTGAATTCGGCTACAAAGTCGGCGAGGGCATGGCCCTTGATGGCAGTTCTCGGCTGAAACTCGACCCCATACTCGCCCAACTCTTGGGAACATATGGCCATTCGAGCCGAGGTCCCTTTTTGTAGGGCCTTCTCGATGGGGTGTCCCATACGCACCACGATCGGGTGCGCTTGAAAGTAGGGGCTAAGCTTCCTCGCCCTCGTGACGAGGGCGAGGGACAATTTCTCGATCTTCGGGTATCGAGTTTTGGCGTCGAGGAGTGCCTTGCTGACATAATAAATCAGCCACTGTACCTTGTCTTCCTCACGTATCAGAACCGCGCTTACGGCTCTGTCGGTCACCGCGAGGTAGATATACAAGGTCTCACCATCCTTCGGTTTTGCGAGAAACGGGGGGAGCTGAAGTAGGCCTTCATCTCATGGAACGCCTCCTCGCATTCCCCTGTCCACACAAATCCGTCGGTCTTCTTTAGTGCCTTGAAAAATGGTTGGCACCTATCGGTTGCCTTGGAAACGAATCGCTTCAGGGCGGCGATCCTTCCCGTCAAACTTTGTACTTCTTTCACTTTCTGTGGCGAACTCATCTCTAAGATTGCCCTAATCTTCTAGGGATTAGCCTCAATCACACGGCAGCTCACCATCTAGCCCAGGAATTTTCCGGACTCAACCCCAAAAGCGCATTTATTGGGGTTGAGCTTCATCTTGTAGCTCCGCAGGATCGTAAACATCTCCCTAAGGTCTCGAACGTGGTCGTGGGCCTTGAGGTTTTTGATAAGCATATCGTCCACGTAGACCTCCAAAGGTTTTCCAAGTTGATTGGCAAACATTCGGTTCACCAACCTTTGATACGTTGCTCCCGCGTTTTTGAGGCCAAAGGGCATGACCTTGTAGCAGTAAAGTCCACGGTTCGTAACAAAGGTGGTCTTGATCTGATCCGGCTCATGCATGCAGATCTAATTGTAACCTGAGTAGGCGTCCATGAAGCTTAGCAACTCGTGACCTGCCGTGGCGTCGACGAGTTGCTCGATCCTCGGGAGAGGAAAGCTGTCTTTCGATCAGGCCTTATCGAGATCTTTGTAATCAATACAAATCCGCCACTTCCCGTTCGACTTCTTGACCATCACAACATTGGACACCCATTTGGGGCGTTCCGCCTCCCTGATGAAGTTGGCGGCGAGAAGTTTGTCAACTTCTTCACCAATGGCCTGGTACCACGCCCGCCGCGGTTGGACGCGCTCAGTCACTCTCTTGTCGTCGTTGAGACGGTGAACCATTATCTCAGGGTCGATCCCCGGCATGTCAGCGCGTGTCCATGCGAAGACGTCTTTGAACTCGCGGAGGAAGGCGGCGAGCTGGAGTCGGATTTCGGATGGGAGTTGGGCGCCTACCTTGACTACTTGGTCAGGCTTGGCGTCGTCCAACACGACGGGAACGAGGTCGTCCAGTGTGTCCACCTTCTGACGCTTGACATCGTCCCTCTGGTCCAGTTCTCCGAAGGTGCCCCCTTCCTCTATCTGGCATGAGAGCTTGTCCCCGAGCTGGAAGATAGTGCTCACCATCTTCCATTTTCCTTTCCCGTCCACGCCTTGGATGTAGCACATCCTTGCCATTGATCGGTCTCCCAACATTATGGCAATCCCTTTCTCGGTCGGGAACTTCATCATCAGATGATAGGTGGACGTTATGGCCTTCAACCGATTGAGAGTCGGGCGGCCGATGATGATATTGTATGCCGATGGCTGGTCCACAACCAGGAACGACACGATGTGGGTGACTTCGATCCCCCCCCGGTGTCCCGAAGGTGACCGGGAGGTCGATGGTGCCCTCCGTCATGACCCTCTCCCCGGAGAAGCTGAAGAGTGGGGTCGAGATCGGGGTCGGTCTCATCCCGGATAGTTTCATCATGTCCAGCGCCGACTTGAAGATTATGTCGGCGGAGCTGCCGTTGTCGATTAAGATTCTCCGGACGAGGTTGTTGGCGACCGGGGCCGAGATGACTATCGCGTCGTTGTGTGGGTGGAGAACTCGCACCGCCTCTTGGCTGGTGAAGAACATGGACTCGAACGGGGCTGGAGGAGGAGCCTCGTACGTGTGGTTGATGTAGTGCGCTATCTTCCCTTGGGAGACTTCTCGCACGTACTGTTGGAATTGATCTAGGGTTTAAGAAAAAGATTAAACGCTTCGGGAAGCGGCGGAATTTTAAAAAATTTCTTAACAAGTAAAAACAGTTTTTACTAACCTAGACAAAGAGCAAGTACATGTAATTAAAAACTAATATGAGCTAGAAGTTTACTAACCTTTCTTGAAGCTTGAACTTTGAAGAAGCTTTTGGAAAGTTTGCAACGCTCGTCTCCCCTCGCAGCACGTCTCTCTTTCTTTCCTCGGCACCTCGAGCAACCACGAAAGTTTCTATCACTAAATCACTCGATATAAAGGAATTAGTGAGTGGGCACTTTTAAGCACTACGACTTAAGAACAAGTCTTGAAGTCGCAGAGCTAAACACTAGGTCGAGTGAGGACCTAGGTGCCAAAACAAGAATAATCGAAAATAAACTAGAGAGAGAGAGAGGAGTTTTGGCCACAAGTTCTAGAGAGAGAGTCTCTCAAATCTCTTAAACTTGGATTAATCAAATGTGAGGAAATGAGGCTCCTATTTATAGGAGAGGTCTCACCTTCAATAAGGTAGTTTCCTCTTCTATAGAATATCACATATTCATGAGCCAATTTCCTCTTTTCCCTATTGAGACACTCGGCCAACAAGGGCTTCTAGAAGCCTTGATTTGTTTCCAATTTTGTTCATGGCTTGCCTTTTCTCTCAACATGGCCGAAGTTCCTTATGCATCCTTATGCAAATTTGTTTCCTCTTTTTCTTTTGGCAAGTAAATATACAAATGAAATAAATATTACTCAGCCATATTAGTGTAATTGGGCCTTGAGGATTAATTTCATTTCATAGAATTTTACTTGAAAATTCTTAGTGGGGTTTTCTTATGTTGTCATGAACAAATGAAGAAACATCTAGAAGGTCCTTCTAGAAGCCTTATTTTCGTCCAACCCAATGAAAAGAGAGGCTAAATTTCGTGCATGCCATGGTATGAAAGAGAGATTATTTTGTGCATTAATGTATGAAGATACTTGCCAAAAGAAAAAGAGGAAACAAATTTGCTTCTAGAAGCAAGTGTTTTTTCGGCCAAGAGAGAGCAAATTAAATGAGGAAACAAATCCAAGGCCTTAATTGGCTCATGTTGGACGTCCATATAGGTGAGAAAAGAGAAAAGGAAACTACCTTTTGAAGGTAATCCGTCCCCTATAAATAGAGGCGTCATTCTCATTGTTTCATTCATCCCAAAGTTTTAGAGATTGAGAGCTTCTCTCTCTAGACTTGGCCGATCCTCTCTCTCTCTCTCTCTCTCTCTTCATTTTCGTTTTATTGTTTTGGCACCTAGGTCCTCATTTGACCTAGAGTTTAGCTCTGCGACTTCAAGACTCGTTCTTAAGTCGTAGTGTTTAAAAGTGCCCACTCACTAATTCCTTTTCTCTCGAGTGATTTAGTGATATAAACTTTCGTGGTTGCTCGAGGTGCCGAGGAAAGAAAGAGGGACGTGCTGCGAGGGGAGACGAGCGTTGCAACTTTCTAAGAGCTTCTCAAAGATCAAGCTTCAAGAAAGGTTAGTAAGCTTCTTAGCTCATAATAGTTTTTTAATTACGTGTACTTGCTCTTTTGTCTAGGTTAGTAAAAACTGGTTTTACTTGTAAAATAAAATTTTTAAAATTCCGCCGCTTACCGAAGCGTTAATTATTTTCTTAAACCCTAGATCGATTCCAACAAATGGTATCAGACCTATGGTCAAAGAGATGCATGTACATGTTTTTAAAATTATGAGCTTGAAAATCGTTTTCGAAAGTTTACTAATTTTGTGAACAGTTAGAATTGTTATCTTAGATTTTTTTTAATTTATTGCTCATGCCTTTAAATTAAAAATCATGTTGATTTTCTATGAGTTTGGGATGTTTTTAAAACACATTAGAATCAGTTCCTTTAGTTTTTAATTTTTTATATTGAAAAAGGTGTTTTAAACGTGTTTTTAATTAAGTTTGGGAACTGATTCTAATGTGTTTTAAAAACATCCCAAAATCATAGAAAAACAACATGGTTTTTAATTTAAAGACATGAGCAATAATTTAAAAAAAATCTAAGATTACAATTCTAACTTATCACAAAATTAGTAAACTTTCGAAAACGATTTTCAAGTTCATAATTTTAAAAACATGTACATGCATATCTTTGACCATAGCTCTGATACCATTTGTTGGAATTGATCTAGGGTTTAAGAAAAAGATTAAACGCTTCGGGAAGCGGCGGAATTTTAAAAAATTCCTTTACAAGTAAAAACAGTTTTTACTAACCTAGACAAAGAGCAAGTACATGTAATTAAAAACTAATATGAGCTAGAAGTTTACTAACTTTTCTTGAAGCTTGAACTTTGAAGAAACTTTTGGAAAGTTTGCAACGCTCGTCTCCCCTCGCAGCACGTCTCTCTTTCTTTCCTCGGCACCTCGAGCAACCACGAAAGTTTCTATCACTAAATCACTCGAAATAAAGGAATTAGTGAGTGGGCACTTTTAAACACTACGACTTAAGAATAAGTCTTGAAGTCGCAGAGCTAAACACTAGGTCGAGTGAGGACCTAGGTGCCAAAACAAGAATAATCGAAAATAAACTAGAGAGAGAGAGAGGAGTTTCGGCCAAAGTTCTAGAGAGAGAGTCTCTCAAATCTCTTAAACTTGGATGAATGAAATGTGAGGAAATGAGGCTCCTATTCATAGGAGAGGTCTCACCTTCAATAAGGTAGTTTCCTCTTCTATAGAATATCACATATTCATGAGCCAATTTCCTCTTTTTCCCTTTGAGATACTCGGCCAAGGATGCCTTCTAGAAGGCTTGGATTTGTTTCCATTTTTGTTCCTTGCCTTCCTTTTTCTCAACTTGGCCGATTCCCTACAAGCATGTGTGGGAAATTTGTTTCCTCTTTTTCTTTTGGCAAGTATCTAAATACATTTGTGCACAAAATAAACTCTCCTATTTCTCTATAGGGTAGGCGCCCAACATGTCTCTAGAAGGAGCTTCTAGAAGCTTCTTCATTTATTCATGAGAACATGAAAAAGGCTCATTAAGAATTTTCAATAAAACTCTTATGAAATGAAATTAATTCACGAGGCCCAATGATCAAGTCATAGCCGAGTGACATTAAGTCATCAAATGAACTTGTCAAAAAAAAATTATTGACATTCATTTCATCCTTTGTCTCAAAAGACAAAAATACCCTTTTGACTATTTTCGTTCTCGTTTTGACTTAGCTTCCAGTTTAACTATTCCTATCGATGTGATTCGTGACAGTGACCTCATGGACCCAAATGAACAAAGCTTGAGCTAAACACTTGGACTCAAAAGTTCACAAACCTTTTCCAAGTTTAGCTTAATGCCAACTGACTCCACTAAAGAGCTGACACTGAAAATCTCTCGGTTCAAATGAATTTATTTTCTACTCAAGAATTCGACCTAATTATGATGAGCGGATCCACTGAATATTATCTATGTTTACCCTTCATGAATGTCATCAGCTAGTCGGGATTTACTAAATTACCATTTTACCCTTCTAGCTGTTATTTCCTCAACTCCTTTGTCGCTTGTGAATAAGTTAGAAACAATGTATTGACGAGGAGCTAACAAGTCACATTGTTTCATCCAAAAGAGTCAGGACTCAATTTGGACACTGGCCAGTTCATTTATTCACACTCCAAGGAACAAAGCATGAGGTGACATACATTGCATTTCAGCAATCTTGTACATGAATTCCATATCTATGAGAACTTCACAAAGTTACTCATGACAGACTCACAACTTAGTACTTCACCAATAGGCCCTGTTCGGAATCACATAGTGAGTCCGAACTCTGACTTTCTTAAATGAGAATACTAAGGTGTGAAATGGCATGTCTCATTTCAGGATTAAGGTAAGCATGATGCAATTCATACATAGTGACTTCGAGACATAAGAGGTTAAATGGTTTGTTCTTATCTTGTCTCTAGAAGTGCACTGGTCAATTCAGTACCTTCGGAAGATACCTAGAAGAATTATAGAGTCCCCAACTCTCAATGCCTCATAACCAGGCATCATAGATTCTTCTAACAATCGTACTGAGGTCAATAGTCCTTTGACCCTTAGATTGCGAATATATCGTTTTAAGCAAACTACGAAGAGTTTGTTCATGTAAATCTACATTTGTCTCTTCGTAAGTTGTTAAGTTTATTTATGGACTAAAAGACTAAGGTTTTATCATAAAGCTTCAAACAAAGAAAGAATGAATGAACGTTTCAACTTTATATTAATGAATAAGCAATTACAAGCAAGAGTCTTCGTAAGACAATATGACATCAAATGTACATAAATAGACACTACTACTCTTCTTGTGGGCACCATTGACAACACGTACTTCTTCCTTTGCGTGCTCGAGTCTCTGAACTCCGGGCCGCCCATGATCGAGCCCACGACGTGCAGTTGTGAGCTTTTTGGTTCTTCGATTGCTGCTCGGTCCGTAATGGTTACTATCGCTGGACCTTTCCTTTCTTGCCGCGGGTGCTCTCCGTGTGCAGCGGCCGTCCCAATTTTTCTAAGGACGTACTCTTTCAATTTCCCGTCTTGAATTAGGGCCTCGATCTGACGCTTGAGCTGGTAATATTCAGACGTCAGATGCCCATGATCTTGGTGGTATTCACATAACTTACTTCGATCTCGCTTTGCGGGATCCTTTGTGAAAGGAGCGGGGCTTCCTAGCGTGTCACGATGTAGGGCTAGGATCCTCTCTTGCGAAGTGTTCCGGGGGGTGAACGCCGAAAACTTTCGAAAGCTATCGACGTGCGGAGGCCTCGGTCCAAGGAGGGAGCGACCGTTAGGGGCATGTCCTCCCTTGTTCCTCCTCTTTCGAGGGTCGGGACGATATCCGTCCTGATCGTCACGGCGGCGCTGTTTTGTCCCCCCATCTTCCAGCCGTCTCGGCCATCGAGGTAGTCCTCGATCCCCATGTAAGTGTGGACTCTCGACATTAGCTCCGCCATATCCCGTGGGACCTTTCCGACAATAGACTTGAGGAAGTCGCTCGTGCGAGCTCCCTCGGTGATCGCTGTGATGGCGTCCTTGTCGTCGAACCCTTCGACCTTTTGAGACTCCTCGGTGAAGCGCGCGAGGTATTGCCTCAAAGTCTCATCTCTCCCCTGTCGGATAGACAGGAGGAAGGTCTTTGACTTCTTTTGCGCCACGAGAGTGGCGAAACGAGCAAGGAAGGCCTCTCGCAAGGCTCGGAAGGACGAAATGCTCCCTGGTCTTAGGCTCCGGAACCATTCAAATCCTGACCCCGTGAGAGTCATGTTGGAATCGATCTAGGGTTTAAGAAAAAGTTTAACGCTTCGTTAAGCGGCGGAAAATTAAAAATTTTCTTTTTAAGTAAAACTAGTTTTTACTAACCTAGACAAGAGCATGTGCATGTAAATAAAAACTAATATGAGCTATTAAAGTTACTAACCTTTCTTGAAGCTTGAACCTTGTAGAAGCTTTTGGAAAGTTGCAACGCTCGTCTCCCCTCGCAGCACGTCTCTCTTTCTTTCCTCGGCACCTCGAGCAACCACGAAAGTTTCTATCACTAAATCACTCGAAAAGAAGGAATCAGTGAGTGGGCACTTTTAAACACTACGACTTGAGAACGAGTCTCGAAGTCGCAGAGCTAAACACTAGGTCGAGTGAGGACCTAGGTGCCAAGACAAGAAATAATCGAAAATATAAACTAGAGAGAGAGAGAGGAAGGGGCGGCCAAGTCTAGAGAGAGAAGCTCTCAATCTCTAAAACTTTGCATGAATGAAAAGTGTGGAATGAGGCTCCTATTTATAGGAGAGGTCTCACCTTCAATAAGGTAGTTTCCTCTTCTATAGAATATCACATATTCATGAGCCAATTTCCCTTTTCCTTCAAAGAGGTGCACGTCCAAGACAAAACAAGTAAGTCCTTGGATTTGTTTCCTCTTTTGTTTGCTTCTCTCTTGACCACATTTGGGCGCCCACCATGTCTCCTCTTAGGGGAAATTTGTTTCCTCTTTTTCTTTTGGCAAGTATCTTGATACATTTATGCACAAAATATTCTCTCTTCCTATTGGTATTATGGGCGCCTATCACCTTCTAGAAGGGGCTTCTAGAAGCTTTTCCATTTTGTTCATGACAACATGAAAAAGGCCCATTAAGAATTTTCAATAAAATTCTTATGAAATGAAATTAATCCACAAGGCCCAATTAATCATATTATGGCCGAGTGACATTAAGTCATCAAATGAACTTGTCAAAAAATTTATTGACATTCATTTCATCCTTTGTCTCAAAAGACAAAAATACCCTTTTGACTATTTTCGTTCTTGTTTTGACTTAGCTTCCAGTTTAACTATTCCTATCGATGTGATTCGTGACAGTGACCTCATGGACCCAAATGAACAAAGCTTTAGCTAAACACTTGGACTCAAAAGTTCACAAACCTTTTCCAAGTTTAGCTTAATGCCAACTGACTCCACTAAAGAGCTGACACTGAAAATCTCTCGGTTCAAATGAATTTATTTTCTACTCAAGAATTCGACCTAATTGTGATGAGCGGATCCACTGAATGTTATGTATGTTTACCCTTCATGAATGTCATCAGCTAGTCGGGATTTACTAAATTACCATTTTACCCTTCTAGCTGTTATTTCCTCAACTCCTTTGTCGCTTGTGAATAAGTTAGAAACAATGTATTGACGAGGAGCTAACAAGTCACATTGTTTCATCCAAAAGAGTCAAGACTCAATTTGGACACTGGCCAGTTCATTTATTCACACTCCAAGGAACAAAGCATGAGGTGACATACATTGCATTTCAGCAATCTTGTACATGAATTCCATATCTATGAGAACTTCACAAAGTTACTCATGACATACTCACAACTTAGTATTTCACCAATAGGCCCTGTTCGGAATGACATAGTGAGTCCGAACTCTGACTTTCTCAAATGAGAATACTAAGGTGTGAAATGGCATGTCTCATTTCAGGATTAAGGTAAGCATGATGCAATTCATACATAGTGACTTCGAGACATAAGAGGTTAAATGGTTTGTTCTTATATTGTCTCTAGAAGTGCACTGGTCAATTCAGTATCTTCGGAAGATACCTAGAAGAACTATAGAGTCTCCAACTCTCAATGCCTCATAACCAGACATCATAGATTCTTCTAACAATCATACTGAGGTCAATAGTCCTTTGACCCTAAGATTGCGAATATATCGTTTTAAGCAAACTACGAAGAGTTTGTTCATGCAAATCTACATTTGTCTCTTCGTAAGTTGTTAAGTTTGTTTATGGACTAAAAGACTATGGTTTTATCATAAAGCTTCAGACAAGGAAGATTGAATTAACGTTTCAACTTTATTAATGAATGAATAGGCAATTACAAGCAAGAGTCTTCGTAAGACTATATGACATCAAATGTACATCAATAGACACTACTACTCTTCTTGTGGGCACCATTGACAACAAGTCAGGCTGAAGGCTTGACACAGGGTGGCATCCGACTGTCCCTGCATCATCACCCACGTCTCGTAGTGCTGGATGTGGAAGTTCGGGTCCGTCCGTCCATCATAGGGAGGGATGGACGGCAGCTTGAAATTCCCCACGCAAGGCTGCACGAGGATTTGAGCGGCGAAGGGAAAGTATGACTCCTCGATCCCTCCATAAGGCCTCTGCCTCCCCGATTCCCTCATCTCAATTATTTGGTTCTGGAGGCTTTGAATCATTGTCACCATGTCGAGCCCGTTAGCCGGGCTGACCGCCGGGACCGCGGGAGTCGCCTGTTGGCGCTCGTTGGACGCTTGGTCCCCGACATTGGCCTGAGGTCGGCCAAGAGTTATGGCGGGGAGCGCATTCTCCGAGAGTTGAGCCTTTGGCGGAGATCCTCCCCTCGGGAGTTTCTTTACGCCGTCAAGCGCTCTTTATGGTCCGCACTCGGCGCTTGGCGGGGCGAGGTCACCCTTGGCCGGACTGTTCGTCGAGCACTTCGGTTATCGGCCCCATCGTCCACTAGGGTCACTCTCTCCTCGGCGAGGGGCCGTGTCCGACCGCCTCTTGAAACCGAGGGGGCGAGTCCCCGGGAGTGTGACCGTGCCTGTTGTCGCGTCGGGTGCGACGGTCCGATCCCGACGCCATTCGTTCTCTCAGACCGAGAGTGGGCAAGGCTAGGAGTCTCCTCGTCAATTCTCGACTCCCCCACATAGTCGGGGTCAGAGTTGTCTCGTGCGGACCTATCCTCGACGTTATAGCCGGAGAGGTCAGCGATGAGTGTGCCGTCGACATCGGGACAGTCTAGGAGCTCGACGAGCCTTCGAGACGTGTCCTCTCGGAGCGTGGCCTCGGGATCATTCGCCGGGTCTTGGGGTTGGCTCTCATTATCACGAGGTTGCCCTCCTAGACGGTGTGCGAGGCTTCGGAGGCCGTACCTCGAGCTCGTTGCTGGAGTGCCTACGGAGGTAGCGGGAATGTGACTCATCTTTCGAGAGTCGTAGACGTAGTAAGAGTGAGGATTTGAAGGGAGAGCGTTGCCAAGGTCGGGAGATCCCTTCCTTCTAGCGCCAAAATGTTGTCGCTCATTTTCGGACAACGATTTAGGAACCGGAAGTGGTTAGGCCCAAGGCCGGACCAGGTGGCCTCGCTTCGGTTCGAGCGTTTCGGACTTGGTATCCCAGGTCTTCCCTTAGCTATTGATGATGTCTATCTCGTCCAAGCACCTGAAAAAGGTAAGAAAGGAGATGTGAACTACAAAGGGGAAACAGAGGGGTTTCCTCTGTTTACCTCTCCGACGCTCAACATTAGTAGGATTGAGGTGGAATATAGAGGGTTTTAGTGTTTAGAGGCCAAAAATGAGTGAAACGAGTGAGTTATAAATTCGACAGCGTTTCGGGGCCGGCCATCGGCCGGGTGAGCTCGTCCGGCCGCCCGAAGCGTCGATCGCATCGTCGGACCTCGTCGGGCCGATAAAACAAGACCAAGTGGCCGCACCCGAACCAAGGGTGTGAACTCGAAGGAGAGAAGGGGGGGAACCGGGGGGGATTGTGAATGCGCTTCTTGTGAATTGCCTACGTATCCAAGTTTCGGGATCAAGTTAGTTGGTAGTTCAAGGTGTGGTATACGCTGTGTGAGGAGCGGAGGCTAGAGGGTGTGCTCGACAGATGAGATGGAGCATGGAGGAGTCCTCGATAATGTCTTGGGAATCTTGAATCGAGTGACTCGAGAGAGAATGTGTGTTTTCTTTCTTTGGAGATGAGGGAGATTCTCAGTGGAGAATTTCGGGTGCAACCGTGTGCACTGGAGATAGTAGGGTATTTTGAGAAGAAAATCTCGGGCGCAGCTTGTACGCTGGAGACGTAGGCGATTTTTCAGTAGAAATCCCGGGCACAGCTTGTGCGCTGGAGACGTAGAGGATTTTCAGTAGAAAATCCCGGGCGCACTTGCGTTGGAGACGTACTGAAAAATCCTGGAAGCAGCTTGTGCGCTAAAGACGTAGAAGATTTTTATAGAAAACTTGGGGCACGACTTGTGTGCGGGAGATTAAGAGCTCGATCAGAGGAAATTGTGTTGGAATAGATCTAGGATTAAGAAAAGATTTAACGCTTCTAGTAAACGGCGGAAAATAAAATTTTCTTTAAACAAGAAAAATGATTTTTACTAACCTAGAAAAGAATAAGCACATGTTATTTTTAAATTAAAACTATCTAAGAGCGATTTAACTACCCTTTATGAAGCTTGATCGTTGAGAAGCTTGTGGAGGTTGAATCGCTCGTCTCTCCCCGAAGCTCGTCTTTCTTCGTTCTTTGGGAATTCTAGTAACCACGAAAGTTTCTATCACATAAATCACTCGAGATAAGAAGGAATTAGTTGTTGGAATTGATCTAGGATTTAAGAAAAAGTTTAACGCTTCGGGTAAGCGGCAGAATTTTAAAAAAATTCTTTTGACAAGTAAATCAATTTTACTAACCTAGACAAAGAGCAAGCACATGTAAATAAAAACTATTATGAGCATAATAAATTTACTAACCTTTTTAGAAGCTTGAACGTTGAGAAGCTTTTGGAAGGTTGCAACGTTCGTCTCCCCTCGTAGCACGTCTCTGTTCTTTCCTCGGCAACTCGAGCAACCACGAAAAATGAGGAGTTCGGCCAAGTCTAGAGAGAAAAGCTCTCAATATCTAAAACTTGGGATGAATGAAACAATGAGAATGAGGCCTCTATTTATAGGGGATGGATTACCTTCAAAAGGTAGTTTCCTTTTCTCTATAGAATATCACATATTCATGAGCAAACATTATTTCCTCTTTTCTCACCTATACGGACGTCCAACATGAGCCAATTAAGGCCTTGGATTTGTTTCCTCATTTAATTTGCTCTCTCTTGGCCGAAAATACACTTGCTTCTAGAAGCAAATTTGTTTCCTCTTTTTCTTTTGGCAAGTATCTTCATACATTAATGCACAAAATAATCTCTCTTTCACACCATGGCATGCACGAAATTTAGCCTCTCTTTTCCTTGGGTTGGACGAAAATAAGGCTTCTAGAAGGACCTTCTAGATGTTTCTTCATTTGTTCATGACAACATAAGAAAAGCCCAGTAAGAATTTTTAAGTAAAATTCTATGAAATGAAATTAATCCTCAAGGCCCAATTACACTAATATGGCCGAGTAATATTTATTTCATTTGTCATCATATGACAATGTCAAAAAAATTTATTGACATTCATTTCGTCTTATGTCCAAAACGACAAAATACCCTTTTGACAATTTTCGTAAAACTTGCATCGTTCTTGGTCTGACTTAGCTTCAAGTATAACTATTCCTACTCGATATGATTTGTGACAGTGATCTCATGGATCCAAATGAATAAAGCTTGAGCTAAATACTTGGACTCAAAAGTTCACAAACCTTTTCCAAGTTTAGCTTGATGTCAACTGACTCCACTAAAGAGTTGACACAGAGAATCTCTCGGTTCAAATGAATTTATTTTCTACTCAAGAATTCAACTTAATTGTGATGAGTGGATCCACTAAATATTATCTATGTTTACCCTTCATGAATATCATTAGCTAGTCGGGATTTTACAAAATTACCATTTTACCCTTCTAGATGTTATTTCCTCAACTCCTTTCTCGCTTGTGAATAAGTTAGAAACAATGTATTGACGAAGAGCTAACAAGTCACATTGCTTCATCCAAAAGAGTCAAGATTCAATTTGGACACTGGCCAGTTCATTTATTCACATTCCAAGGAACAAAACATGAGGTGATATACATTGCATTTCAGCAATCTTGTACATGAATTCCATATCTATGTGTACTTCACAAAGTTACTCATGACATCTTTGTTGTCAATGGTGCCCACAAGAAGAGGAGTAGTGTCTATTTGTGTACATTTGATGTAATATAGTGTCATGAACACTCTTGCTTGTAATTGCTTATTCATTAATAAAAAGTTGAAACGTTCATTCAATCTTCCTTGTCTGAAGCTTTATGATAAGACCCTAGTCTTTTAGTCCATCAACAAACCTAACAACTTACGAAAAGACAAATGTAGATTTGCATGAACAAACTCTTCGTAGTTTGCTTAAAACGATATATTCGCAATCTAAGGGTCAAAGGACTATTGACCTTAGTATGATTGTTAGAAGAATCTATGATGTCTGGTTATGAGGCATTGAGAGTTGGAGACTCTATAGTTCTTCTAGGTATCTTCCGAAGGTACTGAATTGACCAGTGCACTTCTAGAGACAAGATAAGAACAAACCATTTAACCTTTTATGTCTCGAAGTCACTATGTATGAATTGCATCATGCTTACCTTAATCCTGAAATGAGACATGTCATTTCACAGCTTAGTATTCTCATTTGAGAAAGTCAGAGTTCGGACTCACTATGTGATTCCGAACAGGGCCTATTGGTGAAGTACTAAGTTGTGAGAATGTCATGAGTAACTTTGTGAAGTTCTCATAGATATGGAATTCATGTACAAGATTGCTGAAATGCAATGTATGTCACCTCATGCTTTGTTCCTTGGAGTGTGAATAAATGAACTGGCCAGTGTCCAAATTGAGTCCTGACTCTTTTGGATGAAACAATGTGACTTGTTAGCTCATCGTCAATACATTGTTTCTAACTTATTGACAAGCGACAAAGGAGTTGAGGAAATAACAGCTAGAACGGTAAAATGGTAATTTAGTAAATCCCGACTAGCTGATGACATTCATGAAGGGTAAACATAGATAATATTCAGTGGATCCGCTCATCATAATTAGGTCGAATTCTTGAGTAGAAAATAAATTCATTTGAACCGAGAGATTTTCAGTGTCAACTCTTTAGTGGAGTCAGTTGGCATTAAGCTAAACTTGGAAAAGGTTTGTGAACTTTTGAGTCCAAATGTTTAGCTTAAGCTTTGTTCATTTGGGTCCATGAGGTCACTGTCACGAATCACATCGATAGGAATAGTTAAACTGGAAGCTAAGTCAAAACAAGAACGAAAGTTATCAAAAGGGTATTTTTGTCTTTTGAGACATATGATGAAATGAATGTCAATAAATTTTTTGACAAGTTCATTTGATGACTTAATGTCACTCGGCCATAACTTGATTATTGGGCCTCGTGAATTAATTTCATTTCATAAGAATTTTATTGAAAATTCTTAATGGGCTTTTCTCATGTTGTCATGAACAAATGAAGAAGCTTCTAGAAGCTCCTTCTAGATGAGGATAGGCGCCCAAATACCCAAGGAAAAGAGAGATTATTTTGTGCATAAATGTATCAAGATACTTGCCAAAAGAAAAAGAGGAAACAAATTTCCTCTATGAGGAAAGTAGAACTTCGGCCAAACAAGCCAAGAGAAAGTCAAAAGCAAGGCATGGAATAAAAGAGGAAACTAATCCCTTGGGGATGTGTTTGATGTAGGCGCCCATTTAGGAGATTTGGGCAGTAAAAGATTGCTCAAAAAGGCTTGGAAAATAAGAGGAAACTACTTCTTTCCAAGGCCAACCCTTCTCCTATAAATAGGACCCTCATTCCTCTCATTCCATTCATTCCACACAAGTTAGAGATTGAGAGACTCTCTCTCTAGACATTGTGGCCGAACTCCTCTCTCTCTCTTTCTAGTTTATTTTCGATTTTTCTTGTCTTGGCACCTAGGTCCTCACTCGACCTAGTATTTAGCTCTGCGACTTCAAGACTCGTTCTTAAGTCGTAGTGTTTAAAAGTGCCCACTCACCGATTCCTTTATTTCGAGTGATTTAGTGATAGAAACTTTCGTGGTTGCTCGAGGTGCCGAGGACAGAAAGAGAGACGTGTTGCGAGGGGAGACGAGCGTTGCAAACTTTCCAAAAGCTTCTTCAAGGTTCAAGCTTCAAGAAAGGTTAGTAAACTTCTTAGCTCATATTAGTTTTTAATTACATGTACTTGCACTTGTCTAGGTTAGTAAAAACCGTTTTTACTTATAAAAGAAATTTTTAAAATTCCGCCGCTTCCCGAAGCGTTAATTATTTTCTTAAACCCTAGATAGATTCCAACAATCTTCACAAATTAGTACTTCACCAATAGGTCATGTTCAGAATCACATAGTGAGTCCGAACTCTGACTTTCTCAAATGAGAATACGTAAGCTGTGAAATGGCATGTCTCATTTCAGGATAAAGGTAAGCATGATGCAATTCATACGTAGTGACTTCGAGACATAAGAGGTTGAATGGTCTGTTCTTATCTTGTCTCCTAGAAGTGCACTGATCAATTCAGTACCTTCAGAAGATACGTAGAAGAACTATAGAGTCTCCAACTCTCAATAACAAGACATCATAGATTCTCCTAACAATCGTACTGAGGTCAATAGTCCTTTGAACCTTAGACTGCGAATATATCGTTTTAAGCAAACCATGAAGAGTTTGTTCATGCAAATCTACATTTGTCTCTTCATGTGTTGTTAGGTTTGTTTATGGACTAAAGACTAAGGTTTTATCATAAAGCTTCAAACAGACAAGGTAGAATGAATGAACGTTTAAACTTTTATTAATAAATAAGCAATTACAAGCAAGAGTCTTCGTGAGACTATATTACATCAAATGTACATAAATAGACATTACTACTCTTCTTGTGAGCACCATTGACAACAAACTCCCACTTGACTCAAAGAAGATATGAGTAGTCCTTCATTCCTAATCCCTCTCGATGTTGGTCGAAGACCTTGTTCGCTAGGGCCTTGGTGAATGGATCTGCCTAGTTGTCCACCGTTGAGATCTTCTCCACTTCCACGTCTCCGCGCTGCACGATCTCTCGAATCAAATGGTATTTCCTCTCAATATGTTTAGAGCGCTTATGGCTTCGAGGTTCCTTTGAGTTAGCGACAGCCCCACTATTATCACTATAACGGGTCATGGGCTCGTCGACGTTTGGAACAACTTCCAAATACTTAAGGAATTTTCTAAGCCATCCTCTTTGGATGCTTCACAAGCAGCCACATATTCTGCTTCCATTGTGGAGTCAGCAATGCAAGATTGCTTAATACTTCTCCACACAACAGCTCCACCATTAAGGATGAACACAGATCCCGAAGTAGATTTCCTGGAATCCTTATCCGCTTGAAAATCAGAGTCGGTTTATCCCGTCATAGTCAGGTCAGTACCTGAATATGTAAGCATCAAGTTCCTAGTTCTTCGAAGATACTTGAGAACATGCTTAACAGCAATCCAGTGCTCGGGTCCAGGGTTGGATTGAAAAAGGCTAACCACGTCAACTGCGAAACATATGTCAGGTCTAGTGCAAAGCATAGCATACATGAGACTTCCTACGCGATGTGGCCCTTCTTGTAGTCTTGCATCGAGAAGCGATCCATCACCTTATCAATATAAGATGCTTGAGAGAGCGATAGAGTCCGTTTCTTCCTATCTCGAAAGATTTGGATCCCCAAAATGTACACGACTTCTCCTAGATCCTTCATATCGAATTGCTTTCCCAGCCAGACCTCAACCTCAAATAACTTACCCACATCATTACCTATGAGTAATATATCATCGACATATAGTACCAGAAACACAACTTTACCTTCGTTCATTAACTTGCACGGCTCATCTATTGACTGCTCAAAGCCAAAGCTCTTCACAGTTTCATCGAATCTAATATTCCATGACCTAGATGCTTGCTTTAATCCATAAATGGACTTAAGCAACTCACAAACCTTGGTCTCTTGACCTTCTTCCACGTAACCGTCTGGTTAAACCATATAAATGCGCTCGTCAAGATTGCCATTCAGGAAGGCAGTCTTGACAACCATTTTCCAGATCTCATAGTTGAGAGCTGCAACTATGGATAGAAGTATGCGGATGGATTTAAGCATCGCGACTGGCGAGAAGGTTTCTTCATAGTCAATCCATTCTTGTTGGGTATAACCCTTAGCCACAAGTCGTGCTTTGAACGTCTCGACGTTCCCATCCTGACCCCTTTTCTTCTTGTATATCCACTTACACCCTACAGGTTTAATCCCTTCAGGAAGGTCTACAAGTTTCCAGACTTTGTTGACATACATCGAGTGCATTTCAACTTTCATGGCGTTAAGCCAAAGGTTTGATTCAGAACAACCCATCGCTTGGTGATAGGAAACTGGGTCATCCATGTCGAAGACGGCTACGAGAGAGTCTCCATAGGACATGTACCTGTCAGGCTTTTGAGTAGCCCTCCGACTACGTCGAAGTACTACTTGACGAGAATCTAAGGAGTTAGGTTGTGTTTCAGTTGGGGTAAGAACAGTTCTTACAGACGAGGTAGAAGCTTCCTCACCTAACTTTTCTTCAAGCACAATTTTGCTTCTAGGTTTTGAATCCTTCATAAAGTCCTCCTCAAGGAAACGAGCATTCGTGCTAACGAAAGTCTTATCGTCCTCGAGACTATAGAAAGTAAAACCTTTGGTTTCCTTTGGATATCCAATGAATAGACACAATTTTGACCTACTAGCCAACTTGCTAGTCTTTTGACTTAGCGCGTGTGCAGGGCAACCCCAAATTTTGATGCGGCCAAGGTTTACTTTACGGCCAGTCCATCGTTCATTAGGAGTACCAGGAACCGTTTTGGACGAAACTTGGTTCAGAATGTAAGCGGCTGTTTCGAGGGCATATCCCCAAAAGGAAAGAGGGAGTGATGAGTAACTCATCATTCATCTAACCATCTCCATAAGAGTTCAGTTTCTTCTCTTTGACACTCCGTTTTGTTGAGGTGTGCCAGGTGCGGTAAGCTGAGAAGCGATACCTTCTTCTTTAAGAAATTCATCGAACTCTCCAGACATATACTCACCACCTCGATCGGATCAAAGGGTTTTTATCACTTTGCCAGTTTGCTCTTCCACTAAAGCCCTAAAGACCTTAAATATGTTAAAGGTCTCGGATTTGTGTTTGAGCAAATAGACAAAACCATATCTTGAGTAATCATCGGTGAAGGTAACGAAGTATTCGTATCCACCATGTGCATGTTGATTGAACGGACCACATACATCATAATGTACTAGTTCCAGCAACTCAGTGGCTCTTCGACCCTTATCGGAGAAAGGTCTCTTAGTCATTTTCCCTTCTATGCAGGATTTACAAGTAGGTAGTGAACCTATTGCAGAGGCTTGGAGTGGACCGTCCCTCACAAGTCTCTTAATCCTATCTAGACTGATATGACCAAGTCTTAAGTGCCATAGGTATGTTGATTTTGTTAGATCGGAGGATTCAGACAGTTTGATCCTCTTTTGCTCCCTAATTAGATCGTTATCTATTTCGGTGTCTAAAAGAGAAGGTTGAGTGTGGGATAAATGTAAAAAAGACCATTCTTCATACGTGCATCAGGTGACAAAAGAATTATCAGGAAACGAAATACGAATTCCATTCTTAATGAACTTTAAACAATAATCTTACTCAAGAAGACGAGCAACGGATATTAAGTTCTTCCCAAAGGTAGGAACAAAATAAACATTATTCAAGTTTAAAGTGCGGTCTTTGAAAGACAGCATCACAGATCTCACAGCCTTTGCAGACACCAAGCTCCCATCACCCCATTTGAAACAGAAGTCGCCTTCCTCTAAGCTTTTGGTTTTCTTGAAATCAATCAAGGAACAACAATTATGGTTAGTAGTAGCGGAGTCAAGAATCCACGTTGATACATTATCAGCTACTAAGCATGCTTCGGTAATTAGTACAATACTATGTTCCTTTGCTTTGAGATAGGTAGTACAGTTCTTCTTCTCGGCCTTGTGAGGTCCCTTCTTATATCTAGAGGCGGAGGCTTTGCGCTCAGTAGCATGTGTTGTCAATGGTGCCCACAAGAAGAGTAGTAGTGTCTATTTATGTACATTTGATGTCATATAGTCTTACGAAGACTCTTGCTTGTAATTGCTTATTCATTAATAAAAAGTTGAAACGTTCATTCAATCTTCCTTGTCTGAAGGTTTATGATAAAACCATAGTCTTTTAGTCCATAAACAAACTAAACAACTTACGAAGAGACAAATGTAGATTTGCATGAACAAACTCTTCGTAGTTTGCTTAAAACGATATATTCGCAATCTAAGGGTCAAAGGACTATTGACCTCAGTATGATTGTTAGAAGAATCTATGATGTCTGGTTATGAGGCATTGAGAGTTTGGGACTCTATAGTTCTTCTAGGTATCTTCCGAAGATACTGAATTGACCAGTGCACTTCTAGAGACAATATAAGAACAAACCATTTAACCTCTTATGTCTCGAAGTCACTATGTATGAATTGCATCATGCTTACCTTAATCCTGAAATGAGACATGTCATTTCACACCTTAGTATTCTCATTTGAGAAAGTCAAATTTCGGACTCACTATGTGATTCCGAACAAGGCCTATTGGTGAGGTACTAAGTTGTGAGTCTGTCATGAGTAACTTTGTGAAGTTCTCATAGATATGGAATTCATGTACAAGATTGCTGAAATGCAATGTATGTCACCTCATGCTTTGTTCCTTGGAGTGTGAATAAATGAACTGGCCAGTGTCCAAATTGAGTCCTGACTCTTTTGGATGAAACAATGTGACTTGTTAGCTCCTCGTCAATACATTGTTTCTAACTTATTCACAAGCGACAAAGGAGTTGAGGAAATAACAGCTAGAAGGGTAAAATGGTAATTTAGTAAATCCCGACTAGCTGATGACATTCATGAAGGGTAAACATAGATAATATTCAGTGGATCCGCTCATCATAATTAGGTCGAATTCTTGAGTAGAAAATAAATTCATTTGAACCGAGAGATTTTCAGTGTCAGCTCTTTAGTGGAGTCAGTTGGCATTAAGCTAAACTTGGAAAAGGTTTGTGAACTTTTGAGTCCAAGTGTTTAGCTAAAGCTTTGTTCATTTGGGTCCATGAGGTCACTGTCACGAATCACATCGATAGGAATAGTTAAACTGGAAGCTAAGTCAAAACAAGAACGAAAATAGTGAAAAGGGTAATTTTGTCTTTTGAGACATAAGGATGAAATGGATGTCAATAAATTTTGACAAGTTCATTTGATGACTTAATGTCACTCGGCCATAATATGATTAATTGGGCCTTGTGAATTAATTTCATTTCATAAGAATTTTATTGAAAATTCTTAATGGGCCTTTCACATGTTGTCATGAACAAATGAAGAAGCTTCTAGAAGCTCCTTCTAGATGTGAAATGGGCGCCCAAATACCCAAGGGAAAGAGAAATTATTTTGTGCATAAATGTATCAAGATACTTGCCAAAAGAAAAAGAGGAAACAAATTTCCTCTATGAGGAAAGCATAAGTTCGGCCAACACAAAGGAAAGAGAGAGACAAACTAAATGAGGAAACAAATCCAAGGCTTATTGAAGCACATGTTGGACGTGTAAAGCAAGGGAAAAAGGGGAAATAAGATTTCCTCATAAAGGCTTGGAAAATAAGAGGAAACTACTTCTTTCCAAGGCCAACCCTTCTCCTATAAATAGGACCCTCATTCCTCTCATTCTATTCATTCCACATAAGTTAGAGATTGAGAGCTTCTCTCTCTAGACCTTGTGGTGGCCGAAATCCTCTCTCTCTCTCTTTCTATTTTATTTTCGATTTTTCTTGTTTTGGCACCTAGGTCCTCACTCGACCTAGTGTTTAGCTCTGCGACTTCGAGACTCGTTCTTAAGTCGTAGTGTTTAAAAGTGCCCACTCACTGATTCCTTCTTTTCGAGTGATTTAGTGATAGAAACTTTCGTGGTTGCTCGAGGTGCCGAGGAAAGGAAGAGAGACGTGCTGCGAGGGGAGACGAGCGTTGCAACTTTCCAAAAGCTTCTACAAGGTTCAAGCTTCAAGAAAGGTTAGTAACTTTAATAGCTCATATTAGTTTTTATTTACATGCATATGCTCTTGTCTAGGTTAGTAAAAACTAGTTTTACTTAAAAAGAAAATTTTTAAAATTCCGCCGCTTAACGAAGCGTTAAACTTTTTCTTAAACCCTAGATCGATTCCAACAAATGGTATCAGAGCTATGGTCAAAGGAATGCATGTGCATGTTTTTAAATTATGAGCTTGAAAATCGTTTTCGAAAGTTTACTAATTTTGTGACAAGTTAGAATTGTAATCTTAGATTTTTTTTTTAATTTATTGCTCATGCCTTTAAATTAAAAACCATGTTGTTTTTCTATAAGTTTGGGATGATGTTAAAACACATTAGAATCAGTTCTAAAAGTTTTTATTTTTTTATATTGAAAAATGTGTTTTAAAGGTTTGAGATTTTTCGAGTAAATTTTGTGACTAGTTTTGTTTTCTTGCTAGTTTCGTTTATTTACTTGAATCGTTTTATGCATGTTGTTATTTCTTTTATTTTTATGTTATTACCCTGCTAATAAAACACAAATAAAAGCTTTAAACAACTTCATAAAACGTTCCGTTACACTCGATTCTTTTTCGCACCTAAAAGGACAAAGCTTTAATTTATTTCTTTTTCTTCGAGCTGGAATGTAAACCCGCATTAAAAGCGGCATAACTCTCTGCTCAGAAATCGAAATTTAATGATTCATGAATCAAATTAAAGCTCTGTCTGTCCTCTGTCGAATGCCACCGGTTTCGGCTCAAAAGGACATCGGAGCCGCCAGTTATGGCGATTTTACTCCGAGGTGCGCGGCTGTCTGAAACTCCAGTTTTTTAGAAATCCGGATTTTCAAACCCCACTACCATGAGTTATAGAACTCTAATGAGAAAACTTTCTTGAGCAAAAATGTTTTTCATATGATTATAAACATGATGTGTAAAGATTAAAAGTTTTGATTTTTGAAAGATTAATTGAAATTGTTTTTTTACAAAACTAGTTTGAATTTTGAAAAACCGTTTTCACTTTCAAACTTGAAAATATTTTGTCATCCAAATCAAATAAGTTTTCAAAATGTTTTCAAAACTATATCTATATCACATATGTTCAAAATCTATATGCTCTTGAAGTTTTGAGTGGGAGGTCTCCTTGTAGACAAGCCGAAAAATAAAAAGATGTGTAATCTCAAACTTTCAAGTGTTCGAGTGAGTTGAAGTTCACACTTCCCTCACGCACTTTCCCGAAATAGAAAATAGGAAAAGATCGAGTATGTACCTTGTGCCTTTATGCACTAATACTGCTCTGAACATGTCGATCTAGGATTCTCTTCTAGTTGTCCGCTCTGTCGCTCTCTAACTAGGAAATTTGTTTCCGAACTTATAAGAGTCGATGAACCAACTCCAAAAACTAAGTGGGAGGGTTATATTCGTTGTTTGTAACCCGCGATCCCCAACACTAGTGAAAGATGCAATAACGTGGGACTAAGAGCCGCTCTTGCGACCCTCACTTAAATGTGAGTACTCCAAGGCGTTATTGCTTCGATCATTGCTCAATGAGCTACGTCCGAGAGTGATGCAATGATGGCAAGGCCTCCCCTTGGGGGATTGTTTTTCAAAGCTGATCTTTTGGACTAAGTGGTTGGTTGCACACTTAGGCTCAATCCCTAGTATCCTTCCTTAAGGCTCTGCGAAAGGATATGAGTGATCAAACCAATTTACAAGGTGGCTAGTCAAAATAGATGTATTGACATCTTGGCTTAGCATTAATGATGTGTCATTTACTTATAAATGGAGATTTTTTTGCGGCCTTCTCTTGAGGGAGTAAATTATCGTTTGGTTTATAACACCTTTGGGTTTTACAAAAGTCTTAATGAAACTTAAATCCTAAACCAAAGACTAATCATAAACTTGTTTCAACTTACATAGGCAATATGTCTCTCAACCATCTCTCTATCTTTCTTTCCTCGATCAAACTCGAAAACGAAAACTACGTAGAATCGAAACGTAACCTCGACATAATACCTACCGTTAACAAGCACAAATGGGTACTCACCACCCCGTGTCCTCCTCTGACGAATGATGATTCAACTCAAGAGGACAATGACGCCTTAGCGGCCTGGCTTCGATCCGATGAGATTGTGAGGTGCTATATGATGGCATCTATGAACAATATGCTGAAAGAGCAACATCGTGACATCGAGACTGCCGCTGACATGCTCTACAATCTCCTTGAGATGTTTGGAGGGCAAAGGCGTCAAACAAGGCAACAAGCAGTCCGACAGTTTATGAACTGTCGCATGAAGGCTAGGACTCCTGTTGGAGACTTTATGATATTGATCATTAGTCATCTGAGTAAAATGGAAATTCTAGGATCTGAGATTGATGGGAAGAATGTCATAGATGTGATCTTAGAAACTCTCCCCGCAACTCTTGATACCTCCATGATGAACTACTCCATTAACAAGCTAGAGTACACTGTTACCAAGCTTATGGAGGAACTTCACACTGTTGTAGGTCTCACTAAGAGAAAGAGGAATCAAGGAGAGGCACATGCTACTGAGCAAAAAGCCTCCGCCTCTGGAACTAAGAACAGACCTTACAAGGCCGATAAAAAGAACTGTCCTGCCTATCTCAAAGCAAAGGAACATAGTATTGTACTAGTTACCGAAGCATGCTTAGTAGCTGATAATGTATCAACGTGGATTCTTGACTCCGCTGCTACTAACCATATTTGTTGTTCCTTAAATGGTTTTAAGAAAACCAAAAGCTTAGAGGAAGGCGAGTTCCGTTTTAAATGGGGTGATGGGAGCCTGGTGTCTGCGAAGGCTGTGGGATCCGTGACGCTGTCTTTTGAAGACCGCACTTTAAACTTGAATAATGTATATTTTGTTCCTACCTTTGGGAAGAACTTAATATCCGTTGCTCGTCTTCGTGAGCAAGATTATTGTTTAAAGTTCATTAAGAATGGAATTCGTATTTCGTTTCCTGATAATTATTTTGTCACTGACGCATGTATGAAAAATGCTCTTTTCTACATCTATCCCACTCAACCTTCTCTTTTAGACACCGAAATAGATAATGATCTAATTAGGGAGCCAAAGAGGATCAAACTTTCTGAATCCTCCGATCTAACAAAATCAACACACCTATGGCACTTAAGACTTGGTCATATCAGTCTAGAAAGGATTAAGAGACTTGTGAGGGATGGTCCACTCCAAGCCTCTGCAATAGGTTCACTACCTACTTGTGAATCCTGCATAGAAGGAAAAATGACTAAGCGACCTTTCTCTGATAAAGGTCGAAGAGCCACTGAGTTGCTGGAACTAATACATTCTGATGTATGTGGTCCGCTCAGCCAACAGGCACGTGGAGGATACAAATACTTCGTTACCTTCACTGATGACTACTCAAGATATGGGTTTGTCTATTTGCTTAAACACAAATCCGAGACCTTTAACGTATTTAAGGTCTTTAGGGCTTTAGTGGAAAAGCAAACTGGCAAAGTGATCAAAACCCTTCGATCTGATCGAGGTGGTGAGTATATGTCTGGAGAGTTCGATGACTTTCTTAAAGAAGAAGGTATCGCTTCTCAGCTTACCGCGCCTGGCACACCTCAACAAAACGGAGTGTCAGAGAGAAGAAACCGAACTCTTATGGAGATGGTTAGATCAATGATGAGTTACTCATCACTCCCGCTTTCCTTTTGGGGATATGCCCTCGAAACAGCCGCCTACATTCTGAACCAAGTTCCGTCCAAGACGGTTCCTGGTACTCCTTATGAACGATGGACTGGCCGTAAAGTGAATCTTGGCCGCATCCGAATTTGGGGTTGCCCTGCACACGTGCTGAGGCAAAAGACTAGCAAGTTGGCTAGTAGGTCAGAATTGTGCCTGTTTGTAGGATATCCGAAGGAAACCAAAGGTTTTACTTTCTATAGTCCCGAGGACGATAAGACTTTCGTTAGCACGAATGCTCGTTTCCTTGTGGAGGACTTTATGAAGGATGCGAAACCTAGAAGCAAAATTGTGCTTGAAGAAAAGTTGGGTGAGGAAGCTTCTACCTCATCTGTAAGAACTGTTCTTACCCCAACTGAAACACAACCTAACTCAACAGAATCTCGTCAAGTAGTACTTCGACGTAGTGGGAGGGCTGTTCAAAAGCCTGACAGGTACATGTCTTATGGAGACTCTCTTGTAGCCGTCTCTGACATGGATGACCCTGTTTCCTATAGCCAAGCAATGGCTTGTTCTGAATCAAACCTTTGGCTTGACGCCATGAAAGTTGAAATGCACTCGATGTATGTCAACAAAGTCTGGAAACTTGTAGACCTTCCTGAAGGGATTAAACCCGTAGGGTGTAAGTGGATATACAAGAAGAAAAGGGGTCCTGATGGGAACGTCGAGACGTTCAAAGCACGACTTGTGGCGAAGGGTTATACCCAACAAGAAGGGATTGACTATGAAGAAACCTTCTCGCCAGTCGCGATGCTTAAATCCATCCGCATACTCCTATCCATAGCTGCAGCTCTCGACTATGAGATCTGGCAAATGGATGTCAAGACAGCCTTTCTGAATGGCAATCTTGACGAGCGCATTTACATGGCTCAACCAGACGGTTTCGTGGATAAAGGTCAAGAGACCAAGGTTTGTGAGTTGCTTAAATCCATTTATGGACTAAAGCAAGCATCTAGGTCATGGAATATTAGATTCGATGAAACTGTAAAGAGCTTTGGCTTTGAACAGTCAATAGATGAGCCTTGTGTTTACAAGTTAATACACGAAGGAAAAGTTGTGTTTCTGGTACTATATGTCGATGATATACTACTCATTGGTAATGACGTGGGTAAGTTATCTGAGGTTAAGGTCTGGCTGGCAAAACAATTCGATATGAAGGATCTAGGAGAAGCCGCGTACATTCTGGGGATCCAAATCTTTCGAGATAGGAAAAACCGGACCCTGTCACTCTCTCAAGCATCTTATATTGATAAGGTGATGGATCGCTTCTCGATGCAAGACTGCAAGAGGGGTCAAACACCCTTTAGGCATGGAGTTTCACTCTCTAAGGACCAGTCTCCCAAGACTGCACAAGAGATTGAAGACATGAGGAAAATTCCTTACGCCTCTGCCGTAGGAAGCCTCATGTATGCTATGCTTTGCACCCGACCTGATATATGTTTCGCCGTTGGCGTAGTTAGTCGTTTCCAATCCAACCCTGGACCCGAGCACTGGATTGGTGTTAAGCATGTTCTTAAGTATCTTCGAAGAACTAGGAACTTGATGCTTACATACTCAGGTACTGACCTGACTATGACGGGATATACCGACTCCGATTTTCAAGCGGATAAGGATTCCAGGAAATCCACTTCGGGATCTGTGTTCATCCTTAATGGTGGAGCTGTCGTGTGGAGGAGTATTAAGCAATCTTGCATTGCTGACTCCACAATGGAGGCAGAATATGTGGCTGCTTGTGAAGCATCCAAAGAGGCTGTATGGCTTAGAAAGTTCCTTAAGTATTTGGAAGTTGTTCCAAACGTCGACGAGCCCATAACCCTTTATTGTGATAATAGTGGGGCTGTCGCTAACTCAAAGGAACCTAGAAGCCATAAGCACTCTAAACATATTGAGAGGAAATACCATTTGATTCGAGAGATCGCGCAACGCGGAGACGTGGAGGTGAAGTAGATCTCTGGAAGATCCATTCACCAAGGCCCTAGCGAACAAGGTCTTCGACCAACATCGTGAGGGATTAGGCATGTAGGACTACTCACATCTTCTTTGAGTCAAGTGGGAGTTTGTTGTCAATGGTGCCCACAAGAAGAGTAGTAGTGTCTATTTATGTACATTTGATGTCATATAGTCTTACGAAGACTCTTGCTTGTAATTGCTTATTCATTAATAAAAAGTTGAAACGTTCATTCAACCTTCCTTGTCTGAAGCTTTATGATAAAACCATAGTCTTTTAGTCCATAAACAAACTAAACAACTTACGAAGAGACAAATGTAGATTTGCATGAACAAACTCTTCGTAGTTTGCTTAAAACGATATATTCGCAATCTAAGGGTCAAAGGACTATTGACCTCAGTATGATTGTTAGAAGAATCTATGATGTCTGGTTATGAGGCATTGAGAGTTTGGGACTCTATAGTTCTTCTAGGTATCTTCCGAAGATACTGAATTGACCAGTGCACTTCTAGAGACAATATAAGAACAAACCATTTAACCTCTTATGTCTCGAAGTCACTATGTATGAATTGCATCATGCTTACCTTAATCCTGAAATGAGACATGTCATTTCACACCTTAGTATTCTCATTTGAGAAAGTCAAATTTCGGACTCACTATGTGATTCCGAACAAGGCCTATTGGTGAGGTACTAAGTTGTGAGTCTGTCATGAGTAACTTTGTGAAGTTCTCATAGATATGGAATTCATGTACAAGATTGCTGAAATGCAATGTATGTCACCTCATGCTTTGTTCCTTGGAGTGTGAATAAATGAACTGGCCAGTGTCCAAATTGAGTCCTGACTCTTTTGGATGAAACAATGTGACTTGTTAGCTCCTCGTCAATACATTGTTTCTAACTTATTCACAAGCGACAAAGGAGTTGAGGAAATAACAGCTAGAAGGGTAAAATGGTAATTTAGTAAATCCCGACTAGCTGATGACATTCATGAAGGGTAAACATAGATAATATTCAGTGGATCCGCTCATCATAATTAGGTCGAATTCTTGAGTAGAAAATAAATTCATTTGAACCGAGAGATTTTCAGTGTCAGCTCTTTAGTGGAGTCAGTTGGCATTAAGCTAAACTTGGAAAAGGTTTGTGAACTTTTGAGTCCAAGTGTTTAGCTAAAGCTTTGTTCATTTGGGTCCATGAGGTCACTGTCACGAATCACATCGATAGGAATAGTTAAACTGGAAGCTAAGTCAAAACAAGAACGAAAATAGTGAAAAGGGTAATTTTGTCTTTTGAGACATAAGGATGAAATGGATGTCAATAAATTTTGACAAGTTCATTTGATGACTTAATGTCACTCGGCCATAATATGATTAATTGGGCCTTGTGAATTAATTTCATTTCATAAGAATTTTATTGAAAATTCTTAATGGGCCTTTCACATGTTGTCATGAACAAATGAAGAAGCTTCTAGAAGCTCCTTCTAGATGTGAAATGGGCGCCCAAATACCCAAGGGAAAGAGAAATTATTTTGTGCATAAATGTATCAAGATACTTGCCAAAAGAAAAAGAGGAAACAAATTTCCTCTATGAGGAAAGCATAAGTTCGGCCAACACAAAGGAAAGAGAGAGACAAACTAAATGAGGAAACAAATCCAAGGCTTATTGAAGCACATGTTGGACGTGTAAAGCAAGGGAAAAAGGGGAAATAAGATTTCCTCATAAAGGCTTGGAAAATAAGAGGAAACTACTTCTTTCCAAGGCCAACCCTTCTCCTATAAATAGGACCCTCATTCCTCTCATTCTATTCATTCCACATAAGTTAGAGATTGAGAGCTTCTCTCTCTAGACCTTGTGGTGGCCGAAATCCTCTCTCTCTCTCTTTCTATTTTATTTTCGATTTTTCTTGTTTTGGCACCTAGGTCCTCACTCGACCTAGTGTTTAGCTCTGCGACTTCGAGACTCGTTCTTAAGTCGTAGTGTTTAAAAGTGCCCACTCACTGATTCCTTCTTTTCGAGTGATTTAGTGATAGAAACTTTCGTGGTTGCTCGAGGTGCCGAGGAAAGGAAGAGAGACGTGCTGCGAGGGGAGACGAGCGTTGCAACTTTCCAAAAGCTTCTACAAGGTTCAAGCTTCAAGAAAGGTTAGTAACTTTAATAGCTCATATTAGTTTTTATTTACATGCATATGCTCTTGTCTAGGTTAGTAAAAACTAGTTTTACTTAAAAAGAAAATTTTTAAAATTCCGCCGCTTAACGAAGCGTTAAACTTTTTCTTAAACCCTAGATCGATTCCAACAGCATGTGCCTCTCTTTGATTCATATTTCTCTTAGTGAGACCTTCAGCAGTGTGAAGCTCCTCCACAAGCTTGGTAACAGTGTACTCTAGCTCATTCATAGAGTAGTTCAACTTGAAGGTATCAAGAGACTCGGGGAGAGTATCTAAGATCATATCCATGATATTCTTCCCATCAATCTCAGATCCTAGCATTTCAATTTCATTCAGATAACTAATGATCAGTATCATAAGGTCTCTGATAGGAGTCCCAACCCTCATGCGACAATTCATAAACTGTCGGACTGCTTGTTGCCTTGTTTGACGCCCTTGCCCTCTAAACATTTCATGGAGGTTGTTGAGCATGTCAGCGGCAGTCACGATGTTGCTATTTCAGCATATTGTTCATAAATGCTAAGACATAGCACCTCACAATCTCATCAGATCGAAGCCAGGCCGCTAAGGCGTCTTTGTCCTCTTGAGTCGAATCATCATTCGTCAGAGGAGAACACGGGGTGGTGAGTACCCATTTGTGCTTGTTTAATGGTAAGTATTATGTCGAGGTTGTTGTCGGTCGTATTTGGAAAACCCGGAACGCCGAGAAGACACGCCGCTCAAAGGGCCGATGGTCAGGCCGGAGGTCCTGAAGAGTGGCAAGCCTTCCGTCATGAGTCGACTGCAAAGTCCTCGTGCCAAACTCTCGGCCCCTCAAGTCGAGCCTCGCTCCTTGAGTTGAGTCATTCTCCTCGAGTCGAGCTTCGCTCCCCGAGTCGAGCCTTGAGTCGTTCTCCTCGAGTCGAGCCTCGAGTTGTTCTCCTCGAGTCGAGCCTCTAGTCACTCTCGTCGAGCCTTGCTCATCGAATCGAGTCACTCTCGTCAAGTAGAGACCTTCATATTTCGCGTAACAAGCGTGATAACCCAAGACCACTAAAGCCCACAAGAGTCCGACGAGATGGACAACACACTACGCGCCCTTCGGGGAAACCGTACTCGCAGCCACACCGCGTCGGCCAGCCACGCACAGCAAGCCGCGTGCCGCGCCACGCAGACCGCGCGCCGCGCCAAGACGCGCTCGCGCCGCCCACCCGATGCGCCGCGCCCGATGACCCGCGCGCCGTGCGCCTCCACTTGAAGTGAGAACGCCCCTAGTCCCACATGGACGATAAAGGAACTTCAGACTTCTCTCTACTTCTCTGATGCCATCCTTGGCCTGAAGCGGATTCTCCTCGATTTCTCGATCTCAGGGATTCTAAAGCGCTTTCAGGGGACTCCCGAGTGCCGCCTCTCTTGATCGAACGATTAATCTTGAGCCCATGAGTTCGCTAACGGTTTTCGACTGAAAATCGCCTACGCATCTAGCACCCTAGAGGCGTCCACCATTTCTGACAAGAAATCGCCTACGCGTCCGGTATTTCCGACTAGAAATCGCCTACGCGTCCGAAATCTCCGCCACAACAAGGAACTCGTGACTTAGAGTCTTCCACGTCTCCAAAAGAGAGAAAAAACACATTCTCTCTCGCGCTCGCGATCTCCGAAGTTCTGAGACGTCGTCGAGGGCTCTCCCGCGCACCGTCTCCTTCGTCGAGTACGCTTCTCCATTAAGGCTCCGCGCCACACAATGCGTTACATACGCCCTGAACTACGTTATGACCTGATCCCACACACAGGTACGTAGGCAGCCGACACATAAGGCATGGTTACTCCCCCTCCTCACCCTTTCTCTTCTCTGAGAGTTGGGTTGATTGGAGAAAACCTAGCTTGAGACTTTCGAGTTCACACTTTTGGCCCGGGTGCGATCACTTGGTCCGCTGTGAATGAAGCCGGTCCTTCGGATCCTTCACCCAAGATGGGGAATGCACCTGCGGCTTCTCAAGAGGGGAACTCCCGACGTTCAGCCCTCGACCGACTTGGTCAAAGGGAGAATGTTGCGGAAAGTTAGAGCACACGGAGAGCGCACCGTCGCAGACGAAGCCCGCGCCTCCGTACGACAAGCCCTGATCTTAGGGACCATCTCATTGCTCGATGCATCGAGCGTGGCGATGACCTAAGAGAGCGACTAAGCTCTTGGCCAAACATCCCCGTAGTAGCCCCAACTAACGGGAACCGCCGCACGGGTCAAGGGTCAAATGAAAGGCGACAGGTGACTCCTCCCGAATAGGGAGTTACTCCGACTACTGGTCTCGATGTGATCACAATGATCCACAATCTACGAAATAAAGTACGAGATCTCCGAGAACGTGGAGTAGGCGGAAGTGCCTATGGAGTCGTTGAGGAGAATTCCTCGCCTTTCACGGCTCGGATATTGGCCAAGGTATGTATGGTAAATTTCAAAGTCCCGAACCTCGCTCCCTATGATGGAAAAGCGGATCCCGCTTACCATATCCAGCACTATGAAACCTGGATGGCGATGCAGGGTATCGCTCCCGGCGCCATGTGCCAAGCTTTTAGTCTTACCCTCGCCGGACCCGGCTTCGAGTGGTTCAAGAACTTAAGGCCGGGAAGCATCAGATCGTTCAAAGACCTGAAGGACATGTTTCTAGCACGCTTCGCTACATCTATGGTCCAAAAGAAGACCAAGATGTACATGTGGTCAATCAGGCAAGAGAATGGCGAGTCTCTTAGACGATACCTCGCTCGATTCACGGAGGAATCGAATAAGGTCGACCGCTTTGACGACAAAGACGCAATCACTGCCATTATTGAAGGCTTGCGCACAAGTGACTTCCTTAAGTCCATCGTCGGCTGTGTCCCTTCTACCATGGCCGAGTTAATGACTCGAGCCAAGACCTTCATGGGAATCAAAGATTACCTCGACGGCCGCAAGGGCAATAATCAAAGCCCTCACCACCGAGACGAGCCTAGCAACGAGCAAGGCAACTCCCGTAAAAGACGAAACAGAGGGGGTCAGACTTCTAATAGCCGACCTCCGATGCCCCAAAAGCCACGACTTGCAGAACTTTAAGGGCTACTCGTCGTTCACGCCATTCAACACGACGCCGGATCAAATCCTAGCTTTGGCACGTGACAAATTCACCACCCCGGCTCCAATGAGCAAATATCCCACGACTCGCGATCGATCTAAATATTGCGAGTTCCATCAGGAATACGGTCGCTTAACCTCCGAATGCTATAGCCTTAAAAGGCAAATCGAAGCATTGATCCAACGGGGTGAGCTGAAAAAGTTCGTGTTAGTCATGATTAGCGCTGCGGGTCCCACCACAAATAGACCACAGTCTGGCAAGGGAGGAGGAACAGTCGCTTCTGCCGACCGAACCACGGCTACTGCTGATGCCAATCCACAGCTCATGTTGTAACCACCATACTGGGTGGCCCACAAGATGGAGATTCAGCCCGACAACGGAAAAAATTCCTAAGGGCCGTGGCTCAAGAAGACGCTACTATGCACGTCAACCTCACCTATGAAGAACCTCCGTCCGTGCCTAATGAGACGATGTACTTCACCAACGAAGAGGCCAAGCGAGTTGTGCATCCGCACAATGATGCGATAGTGCTCAAATCCCAAGTGGCTAATAACTTGGTGAAAAGAGTTCTCATCGACAACGGCAGTTCCGACATCATTTTCAAGTCTACCCTAGAGCGCATGAAGCTCGGGGGGCTACGCCCGACTCCAACCCAAATGCCCTTGTTCGGGTTCACTGGGGAGAGAGTCATGACCAAAGGCATCATCGATCTACCGGTCACCTTCGGAACTCCCGGAGGCGTTGAAGTCGTTCACATGGTCCCATTCATAGTGGTTGATCAGGAGTCGCCTTATAATGTCATCATTGGGCGACCCACGCTGAACCGACTTAGGGCTATTGTTACCGGTCCATCTCGGTCCGGTAGATCGACGACGGCCACGCTGGCGGCCGTCCTGAGCCCGGCGCTCGTCCGGGGCCGGCACTCGCCGTGGCCGGCTCTCCACGGCCGGCTCTACAAGGCCGGCCCTCCAGGACCGGCGTTCCAGGACCGGCGCTCCAAGGCCGGCGCTCCAAGACCGGCTCTCCAGGGCCGACGCTCCAGGACCGGTTCTCCACGGCCGGCGCTCCAAGGCCGGCCCTCCACGGCCGGCGCTCCAAGGCCGGCTCTCCACGGCCGGCGCTCCAAGGCCGGCTCTCCACGGCCGGCGCTCCAAGGCCGGCTCTCTGCGGCCGGCGCTCCAAGGCCGGCTCTCCGCGGCCGGCGCTCCAAGGCCGGCTCTCCGCGGCCGGCGCTCCAAGGCCGGCTCTCCACGGCCGGCGCTCCAAGGCCGGCCCTCAAAGGCCGGCCCTCGGCCAAGGGGTTCCTCAAACACCTCTTGGCCGCCTATAAATATGAGGGTCTCTCCCTCGACCCAGGTAATCCGAATTTGAGTACTGAAACGCTGTCGAACTCGTACCTCGCTCGTTTCTCTCAAGTCTCGACCTCTAAACACTTAACCCTCTACAAACCACCTCAATCCTACTAATGTTGAGCGTCGGAGAGGTAAACAGAGGCAACCCCTCTGTTTCCCCTTTGTAGTTCACACCTTTTTGTTCACGTTTCAGGTGCTTGGACGAGATAGAGATCATCTACAGCTAAGGGACGCCTTGGGTCTAACCGTCTGCGACTCCTAAATCGTTGTCCGAAAAACTGCGAAAACATTTTGGCGCTAGAAGGAGGGCATCTCTCGACCTTGACGACGCATTCCCTCTACCAGTTTTCTCCCTTTGTTCTCACGACTCTCGAGAGATGAGTCACATTCCCACTACCTCCGCGGGTACCCGAGCGACGAGCTCGAGGTACGGTCTTCGACGCCTCGCACATCGTCTTGAAGGGCAACCTCGGGATAGCGAGAGCCAGCCCCAAGACCCGATGATTGACCCCGAGGCCGTGCTCCGAGAGGACACGGCCCGGCGACTTGCGGAGCTCCTTGACCGCCCTGGCGTCGACGGTACACTCATAGCCGACCTCCTCGGCTATGACGTTGAAGATAGGTCCGCCAAAGACTACTCCGACTCCGAATATGTGGGGGAGTCGAGGACCAACGAGGCAACGCCTAGCCTCGCCCCTTCGCGGCCCGAGAGGCCTAACGACGCTTTGGCCGGGCCGTCGCACCTAGCGCAGCAGCAGGCACGGTCACATTCCCGGGGACTCGCACCCTCGGTTTCAAGAGGTGGCCGGACACGGCCCCTCGCCAAGGAGAGAGCGACTCTGGTAGATGATGGGGCCGACAGCCGAAGCGCCCGCCGGACGGTCCGACCAAGGGCGACCTCACCTCGCCCCGCACCGAGTGTGGACCTTAGAGAGCGCTTGACGGCGCAGAGAAACTCCCGAGGGGAGGATCTCCGCCAAAGGCTAAACTCTCGAAGGGACGCGCTCCCCGCCTCAACTCTCGGCCGGCCGCAAGCCAATGTCGTGGATGTTGGAATCGATCTAGGGTTTAAGAAAAAGTTTAACGCTTCGTTAAGCGGCGGAATTTTAAAAATTTTCTTTTTAAGTAAAACCAGTTTTTACTAACCTAGACAAGAGCATGTACATGTAAATAAAAACTAATATGAGCTATTAAAGTTACTAACCTTTCTTGAAGCGTGAACCTTGTAGAAGCTTTTGGAAAGTTGCAACGCTCGACTCCCCTCGCAGCACGTCTCTCTTTCTTTCCTCGGCACCTCGAGCAACCACGAAAGTTTCTATCACTAAATCACTCGAAAAGAAGGAATCAGTGAGTGGGCACTTTTAAACACTACGACTTGAGAACGAGTCTCGAAGTCGCAGAGCTAAACACTAGGTCGAGTGAGGACCTAGGTGCCAAGACAAGAAATAATCGAAAATAAACTAGAGAGAGAGAGAGAGGATTTTCGGCCAAAGTTCTAGAGAGAGAGTCTCTCAAATCTCTTAAACTTGGATGAATGAATTGTGAGGAAATGAGGCTCCTATTTATAGGAGAGGCTTTACCTTCAATAAGGTAGTTTCCTCTTCTATAGAATATCACATATTCATGAGCAAATATTGCCTCTTTCCCACTTGAGAAACTCGGCCAAACAAGGCTTCTAGAAGCCTTGATTTGTTTCCAATTTTGTTCAGGGCCTTGCCTTGTCTCTCACTTGGCCGATTACCCTAAAGCATCCTCATGCAAATTTGTTTCCTCTTTTTCTTTTGGCAAGTATCTTGATACATTTATGCACAAAATATTCTCTCTTGGTTGGGTATGTTGGGCGCCTATGTCTTCTAGAATGGGCTTCTAGAAGCTTTTCCATTTGTTCATGACAACATGAAAAAGGCCCAATAAGAATTTTCAATAAAATTCTTATGAAATGAAATTAATTCACAAGGCCCAATGATCAAGTCATGGACGAGTGAAACATGTCATAAAATGACCTTGTCAAAAATTTATTGACATTCATTTCATCGTTTGTCTCAAAAGACAAAAATACCATTTTCACTATTTTCGTTCTTGTTTTGACTTAGCTTCCAGTTTAACTATTCCTATCGATGTGATTCGTGACAGTGACCTCATGGACCCAAATGAACAAAGCTTTAGCTAAACACTTGGACTCAAAAGTTCACAAACCTTTTCCAAGTTTAGCTTAATGCCAACTGACTCCACTAAAGAGCTGACACTGAAAATCTCTCGGTTCAAATGAATTTATTTTCTACTCAAGAATTCGACCTAATTATGATGAGCGGGTCCACTGAATATTATCTATGTTTACCCTTCATGAATGTCATCAGCTAGTCGGGATTTACTAAATTACCATTTTACCCTTCTAGCTGTTATTTCCTCAACTCCTTTGTCGCTTGTGAATAAGTTAGAAACAATGTATTGACGAGGAGCTAACAAGTCACATTGTTTCATCCAAAAGAGTCAGGACTCAATTTGGACACTGGCCAGTTCATTTATTCACACTCCAAGGAACAAAGCATGAGGTGACATACATTGCATTTCAGCAATATTGTACATGAATTCCATATCTATGAGAACTTCACAAAGTTACTCATGACAGACTCACAACTTAGTACTTCACCAATAGGCCTTGTTCGGAATCACATAGTGAGTCCGAACTTTGACTTTCTCAAATGAGAATACTAAGGTGTGAAATGGCATGTCTCATTTCAGGATTAAGGTAAGCATGATGCAATTCATACATAGTGACTTCGAGACATAAGAGGTTAAATGGTTTGTTCTTATATTGTCTCTAGAAGTGCACTGGTCAATTCAGTACCTTCGGAAGATACCTAGAAGAACTATAGAGTCCCCAACTCTCAATGCCTCATAACCAGACATCATAGATTCTTCTAACAATCATACTGAGGTCAATAGTCCTTTGACCCTAAGATTGCGAATATATCGTTTTAAGCAAACTACGAAGAGTTTGTTCATGCAAATCTACATTTGTCTCTTCGTAAGTTGTTTAGTTTGTTTATGGACTAAAAGACTATGGTTTTATCATAAAGCTTCAGACAAGGAAGATTGAATGAACGTTTCAACTTTATTAATGAATGAATAGGCAATTACAAGCAAGAGTCTTCATGAGACTTTATTACATCAAATGTTCAAAATAAAGACTACAACTCTTCTTGTGGGCACCATTGACAACAAACTCCCACTTGACTCAAAGAAGGTGTGTGTAGTCCTTCATGCCTAATCCCTCACGATGTTGGTCGAAGACCTTGTTCGCTACGGCCTTGGTGAATGGATCTGCGAGGTTGTCCACCGTTGAGATCTTCTTCACTTCCACGTCTCCGCGCTGCACGATCTCTCGAATCAAATGGTATTTCCTCTCAATATGCTTAGAGCGCTTATGGCTTCTAGGTTCCTTTGAGTTAGCGACAGCCCCACTATTATCACAATAAAGGGTCATGGGCTCGTCGACGTTTGGAACAATTTCCAAATACTTAAGGAACTTTCTAAGCCATACAGCCTCTTTGGATGCTTCACAGGCAGCCACATATTCTGCTTCCATTGTGGAGTCAGCAATGCAAGATTGCTTAATACTTCTCCACACAACAGCTCCACCATTAAGGATGAACACAGATCCCGAAGTGGATTTCCTGGAATCCTTATCCGCTTGAAAATCGGAGTCGGTATATCCCGTCATAGTCAGGTCAGTACCTGAGTATGTAAGCATCAAGTTCCTAGTTCTTCGAAGATACTTAAGAACATGCTTAACAGCAATCCAGTGCTCGGGTCCAGGGTTGGATTGGAAACGGCTAACTACACTAACGGCGAAACATATATCAGGTCTAGTGCAAAGCATAGCATACATGAGGCTTCCTACGGCAGAGGCGTAAGGAATCTTCCTCATGTCTTCAATCTCTTGTGCAGTCTTGGGAGACTGGTCCTTAGAGAGTGAAACTCCATGCCTAAAGGGTGTTTGACCCCTCTTGCAGTCTTGCATCGAGAACCGATCCATCACCTTATCAATATAAGATGCTTGAGAGAGCGACAGGGTCCGGTTTTTCCTATCTCGAAAGATTTGGATCCCCCGAATGTACGCGGCTTCTCCTAGATCCTTCATATCGAATTGCTTTGCTAGCCAGACCTTAACCTCAGATAACTTACCCACGTCATTACCAATGAGTAGTATATCATCGACATATAGTACCAGAAACACAACTTTGCCTTCGTGTATTAACTTGTAAACACAAGGCTCATCTATTGACTGTTCAAAGCCGAAGCTCTTTACAGTTTCATCGAATCTAATATTCCATGACCTAGATGCTTGCTTTAGTCCATAAATGGATTTAAGCAACTCACAAACCTTGGTCTCTTGACCTTTATCCACGAAACCGTCTGGTTGAGCCATGTAAATGCGCTCGTCAAGATTGCCATTCAGAAAGGCTGTCTTGACATCCATTTGCCAGATCTCATAGTCGAGAGCTGCAGCTATGGATAGGAGTATGCGGATGGATTTAAGCATCGCGACTGGCGCGAAGGTTTCTTCATAGTCAATCCCTTCTTGTTGGGTATAACCCTTTGCCACAAGTCGTGCTTTGAACGTCTCGACGTTCCCATCAGCACCCCTTTTCTTCTTGTATATCCACTTACACCCTACAGGTTTAATCCCTTCAGGAAGGTCTACAAGTTTCTAGACTTTGTTGACATACATCGAGTGCATTTCAACTTTCATGGCGTCAAGCCAAAGGTTTGATTCAGAACAAGCCTTCGCTTGGCTATAGGAAACAGGGTCATCCATGTCGGAGACGGCTACAAGAGAGTCTCCATAAGACATGTACCTGTCAGGCTTTTGAGTAGCCCTCCCACTACGTCTAAGTACTACTTGACGAGATTCTGATGAGTTAGGTTGTGTTTCAGTTGGGGTAAGAACAGTTCTTACAGATGAGGTAGAAGCTTCCTCACCCAACTTTTCTTCAAGCACAATTTTGCTTCTAGGTTTCGCATCCTTCATAAAGTCCTCCTCAAGGAAACGAGCATTCGTGCTAACGAAAGTCTTATCGTCCTCGGGACTATAGAAAGTAAAACCTTTGGTTTCCTTCAGATATCCTACAAACAGGCACAATTCTGACCTACTAGCCAACTTGCTAGTCTTTTGCCTCAGCACGTGTGCAGGGCAACCCCAAATTCGGATGCGGCCAAGATTCACTTTACGGCCAGTCCATCGTTCATAAGGAGTACCAGGAATCGTCTTGGACGGAACTTGGTTCAGAATGTAGGCGGCTGTTTCGAGGGCATATCCCCAAAAGGAAAGCGGGAGTGATGAGTAACTCATCATTGATCTAACCATCTCCATAAGAGTTCGGTTTCTTCTCTCTGACACTCCGTTTCGTTGAGGTGTGCCAGGTGCGGTAAGCTGAGAAGCGATACCTTTATCTTTAAGAAAGTCATCGAACTCTCCAGACATATACTCACCACCTCGATCAGATCGAAGGGTTTTGATCACTTTGCCAGTTTGCTTTTCCACTAAAGCCCTAAAGACCTTAAATACGTTAAAGGTCTCGGATTTGTGTTTAAGCAAATAGACAAACCCATATCTTGAGTAATCATCAGTGAAGGTAACGAAGTATTCGTATCCTCCACGTGCATGTTGGTTGAGCGGACCACATACATCAGAATGTATTAGTTCCAGCAACTCAGTGGCTCTTCGACCCTTATCGGAGAAAGGTCGCTTAGTCATTTTTCCTTCTATACAGGATTCACAAGTAGGCAGTGAGCCTATTGCAGAGGCTTGGAGTGGACCATCCCTCACAAGTCTCTTAATCCTATCTAGACTGATATGACCAAGTCTTAAGTGCCAGAGGTATGTTGATTTTGTTAGATCGGAGGATTCAGAAAGTTTGATCCTCTTTGGCTCCCTAATTAGATCGTTATCTATTTCGGTGTCTAAAAGAGAAGGTTGAGTGGGATAGATGTAAAAAAGACCATTTTTCATACATGCATCAGTGACGAAAGAATTAGAAAAAGAAATACGAATTCCATTCTTTATAAACTTTAAATAATAATCTTGCTCGAAAAGTTGAGCAACAGATACTAGGTTTTTCCCAAAGGAAGGAACATAATACACATTATTCAAATTTAAAGTTCGATCTTCAAAAGATAGCGTCACGGATCCCACAGCCTTCGCAGACACCACGCTCTCATCACCCCACTTGAAGCAGAAGTCGCCATCCTCTAAGCTTTTGCTTTTCCTAAAACCAGTCAAGGAGCAGCAAATGTGGTTAGTAGCAGCGGAGTCAATAATCCACGATGATACATTATCAGCTACTAAACAGGCTTCAGTAACAAGTACAATACCTTTTGCTTTGGTTTTGAGGTAGGCAGGACAGTTCCTACGCCAGTGACCAGGCTCGTTGCAGTGGTGGCACTTGTCTTTAGACTTGTCCACCTTCGGAGCCTTTGGCGCCTTCTTCTTCGTTTGAACCTTAGGGTTGTTCTTCTTCTCGGCGTTGTGAGGTCTCTTCTTAGATCCAGAGGTGGAGGCAGTAGCATGTACTTGTCCTTGAGCCCTCTTTTTCTTAGTGAGTACCTCAGCGGTTTGAAGTTCCTTCATGAGCTCGGTAACAGTGTACTCTAGCTTGTTCATGGAATAATTCAATTTGAAGGTATCAAAGGTTTCGGGGAGAGTTTCCAAGATCATATCTATTTTAGTCTCCCCATCAATCTCAGATCCAAGAATCTCCATCTCGTTGAGATAGCTAATGATCAGCATCATGAATTGTCGGACCGCTTGTTGCCTAGCTTGACGTCCTTGCCCTCCAAACATCTCATGGAGATTGTAGAGCATATCGGTGGCAGTTTCATAATCACGATGTTGTTGTTGCAACACATTGTTCATCGATGCCAAAATATAGCATCTCGCAATCTCATCGGATCGAAGCCAGGCCGCCAGGACATCTTTCTCCTCTTGCGTCGAATCATCATTCGTTTGAGGACAGGGGGTGGTGAGAACCCATTTGTGCTTGTCGACAGTAAGGACTATGTCGAGGTTACGTTTCCAGTCGACGTAATTGTCGCCTTCGAGTTTATTCGAGGAAAGAATTGTAGAGAGAGGGTTGAGAGACATATTGCCTATAAAAGTTGAAACAAGTTTATGATTAGTCTTTGGTTTAGGATTTAAGTTTCATTAAGACTTTTGTAAAACCCAAAGGTGTTATAAACCAAACGATAATTTACTCCCTCAAGAGAAGGCCGCAAAAAATCTCCATTTATAAGTAAATGACACATCATTAATGCTAAGCCAAGATGTCAATACATCTATTTTGACTAGCCACCTTGTAAATTGGTTTGATCACTCACATCCTTTCGCAGAGCCTCAAGGGAGGATACTAGGGATTGAGCCTAAGCGTGCAACCAACCACTTAGTCCAAAAGATCAGCTTTGAAAAACAATCCCCCAAGGGGAGGCCTTGCCATCATTGCATCACTCTCGGACGTAGCTCATTGAGCAATGATCGAAGCAATAACGCCTTGGAGTACTCACATTTAAGTGAGGGTCGCAAGAGCGGCTCTTAGTCCCACGTTATTGCATCTTTCACTAGTGTTGGGGATCGCGGGTTACAAACAACGAATATAACCCTCCCACTTAGTTTTTGGAGTTGGTTCATCGACTCTTATAAGTTCGGAAACAAATTTCCTAGTTAGAGAGCGACAGAGCGGACAACTAGAAGAGAATCCTAGATCGACATGTTCAGAGCAGTATTAGTGCATAAAGGCACAAGGGACATACTCGATCTTTTCCTATTTTCTATTTCGGGAAAGTGCGTGAGGGAAGTGTGAACTTCAACTCACTCGAACACTTGAAAGTTTGAGATTACACATCTTTTTATTTTTCGGCTTGTCTACAAGGAGACCTCCCACTCAAAATTTCAAGAGCATATAGATTTTGAACATATGTGATATAGATATAGTTTTGAAAACATTTTGAAAACTTATTTGATTTGGATGACAAAATATTTTCAAGTTTGAAAGTGAAAACGGTTTTTCAAAATTCAAACTAGTTTTGTAAAAAATTCAATTTCAATTAATCTTTCAAAAATAAAAACTTTTAATCTTTACACATCATGTTTATAATCATATGAAAAACATTTTTGCTCAAGAAAATTTTCTCATTAGAGTTCTATAACTCATGGTAGTGGGGTTTGAAAATCCGGATTTCTAAAAAACTGGAGTTTCAGACAGCCACGCACCTCGGAGTAAAATCGCCATATCTGGCGGCTCCGATCTCCTTTTCAGCCGAAACTGGTGGCATTGGACAGAGGACAGACAGAGCTTTAATTTGATTCAAGAATCATTAAATTTCGATTTCCGAGCAGAGAGTTATACCACTTTTAATGCGGGTTTACATTCCAGCTCGAAGAAAAAGAAATAAATTAAAGCTTCGTCCTTTTAGGTGCGAAAAAGAATCTAGTGTAACGGAACGTTTTAAGATGTTGTTTAAAGCTTTTATTTGTGTTTTATTAGCAGGGTAATAACATAGAATAAAAGAAATAACAACATGCATAAAACGATTTCAAGTAAATAAACGAAACTAGCAAGAAAATAAAACTAGTCACAGAATTTACTCGAAAATTCTCAAACCTTTAAAACACGTTTTTCAATATAAAAAATTAAAAACTTTTAGAACTGATTCTAATGTGTTTTAACATCATCCCAAACTCATAGAAAATCAACATGGTTTTTAATTTAGAGACAAGAGCAATAAATTAAAAAAAATCTAAGATTACAATTCTAACTTGTCACAAAATTAGTAAACTTTCGAAAACGATTTTCAAGCTCATAATTTTAAACATGCACATGCATTCCTTTGACCATAGCTCTGATACCATTTGTTGGAATCGATCTAGGGTTTAAGAAAAAGTTTAACGCTTCGTTAAGCGGCGGAATTTTAAAAATTTTCTTTTTAAGTAAAACCAGTTTTTACTAACCTAGACAAGAGCATGTACATGTAAATAAAAACTAATATGAGCTATTAAAGTTACTAACCTTTCTTGAAGCTTGAACCTTGTAGAAGCTTTTGGAAAGTTGCAACGCTCGTCTCCCCTCGCAGCACGTCTCTCTTTCTTTCCTCGGCACCTCGAGCAACCACGAAAGTTTCTATCACTAAATCACTCGAAAAGAAGGAATCAGTGAGTGGGCACTTTTAAACACTACGACTTGAGAACGAGTCTCGAAGTCACAGAGCTAAACACTAGGTCGAGTGAGGACCTAGGTGCCAAGACAAGAAATAATCGAAAATAAACTAGAGAGAGAGAGAGAGGATTTTCGGCCAAAGTTCTAGAGAGAGAGTCTCTCAAATCTCTTAAACTTGGATGAATGAATTGTGAGGAAATGAGGCTCCTATTTATAGGAGAGGCTTTACCTTCAATAAGGTAGTTTCCTCTTCTATAGAATATCACATATTCATGAGCAAATATTGCCTCTTTCCCACTTGAGAAACTCGGCCAAACAAGGCTTCTAGAAGCCTTGATTTGTTTCCAATTTTGTTCAAGGCCTTGCCTTGTCTCTCACTTGGCCGATTACCCTAAAGCATCCTCATGCAAATTTTTTTCCTCTTTTTCTTTTGGCAAGTATCTTGATACATTTATGCACAAAATATTCTATCTTGGTTGGGTATGTTGGGCGCCTATGTCTTCTAGAATGGGCTTCTAGAAGCTTTTCCATTTGTTCATGACAACATGAAAAAGGCCCAATAAGAATTTTCAATAAAATTCTTATGAAATGAAATTAATTCACAAGGCCCAATGATCAAGTCATGGCCGAGTGAAACATGTCATAAAATGACCTTGTCAAAAATTTATTGACATTCATTTCATCGTTTGTCTCAAAAGACAAAAATACCATTTTCACTATTTTCGTTCTTGTTTTGACTTAGCTTCCAGTTTAACTATTCCTATCGATGTGATTCGTGACAGTGACCTCATGGACCCAAATGAACAAAGCTTTAGCTAAACACTTGGACTCAAAAGTTCACAAACCTTTTCCAAGTTTAGCTTAATGCCAACTGACTCCACTAAAGAGCTGACACTGAAAATCTCTCGGTTCAAATGAATTTATTTTCTACTCAAGAATTCGACCTAATTATGATGAGCGGATCCACTGAATATTATCTATGTTTACCCTTCATGAATGTCATCAGCTAGTCGGGATTTACTAAATTACCATTTTACCCTTCTAGCTGTTATTTCCTCAACTCCTTTGTCGCTTGTGAATAAGTTAGAAACAATGTATTGACGAGGAGCTAACAAGTCACATTGTTTCATCCAAAAGAGTCAGGACTCAATTTGGACACTGGCCAGTTCATTTATTCACACTCCAAGGAACAAAGCATGAGGTGACATACATTGCATTTCAGCAATCTTGTACATGAATTCCATATCTATGAGAACTTCACAAAGTTACTCATGACAGACTCACAACTTAGTACTTCACCAATAGGCCTTGTTCGGAATCACATAGTGAGTCCGAACTTTGACTTTCTCAAATGAGAATACTAAGGTGTGAAATGGCATGTCTCATTTCAGGATTAAGGTAAGCATGATGCAATTCATACATAGTGACTTCGAGACATAAGAGGTTAAATGGTTTGTTCTTATATTGTCTCTAGAAGTGCACTGGTCAATTCAGTACCTTCGGAAGATACCTAGAAGAACTATAGAGTCCCCAACTCTCAATGCCTCATTACCAGACATCATAGATTCTTCTAACAATCATACTGAGGTCAATAGTCCTTTGACCCTAAGATTGCGAATATATCGTTTTAAGCAAACTACGAAGAGTTTGTTCATGCAAATCTACATTTGTCTCTTCGTAAGTTGTTTTGTTTGTTTATGGACTAAAAGACTATGGTTTTATCATAAAGCTTCAGACAAGGAAGATTGAATGAACGTTTCAACTTTATTAATGAATGAATAGGAAATTACAAGCAAGAGTCTTCATGAGACTTTATTACATCAAATGTTCAAAATAAAGACTACAACTCTTCTTGTGGGCACCATTGACAACAGTGGACCAAGCGTCCAACGAACGCCAACCGGTGACTCCCGTGGCCCCGACGGTCGGCCCCGCTAACGGGCTCGACATGGTCACGATGATTCAAAGCCTCCAGAATCAAATCATCGAAATGAGGGAGTCGGGGAGGCAAAGGCCGTACGGAGGGATCGAGGAATCATACTCTCCCTTCGCCGCGCAAATCCTCGCGCAACCATGCGTGGGGAACTTCAAGTTACCGTCCATTCCCCCCTACGATGGACGTACGGACCCCCACTTCCACGTCCAACACTATGAGACGTGGATGACTATGCAGGGGCAGGCGGACGCCACCCTCTGCCAAGCCTTCAGCCTGACCCTCACAGGCTCGGGGTTTGAATGGTTCCGAAGCTTGAGGCCGGGAAGCATCCCGTCTTTCCGGGCCTTGCGAGAGGCTTTCCTCGCCCGATTCGCCACCCTCGTGGCGCAAAAGAAGCCGAAGACCCACCTCCTCTCTATCCGACAAGGAAGAGACGAGACGTTGAGACAATACCTCGCTCGCTTCACCGAGGAGTCTCACAAGGTCGAAGGGCTCGACGACAGGGACGCCATCAAGGCGATCACCGAGGGAGTGCGCACGAGCGACTTCCTCAAGTCTATTGTTGGCCAAGTCCCGCGTGACATGGCGGAGCTGATGACAAGAGCCCGCACATACATGGGAGTCGAGGACTATCTCGATGGCCGAGATGGTCGAAAGTCAGGAGGACAGGGGAGTCGCCGCCGCGACGATCGAGATGAAGATCGTCCCGACCCCCGAAAGAGGAGGAATAAGGGAAGCCAGGCCCCCAACGGCCGTTCCCTCCCCGGGCCGAGGCCGTCACATGTCGATAGCTTCCGAAAGTTCTCGCCATTCACTACTCTGAACACTCCGCCGGAGCAAATCCTGGCTCTGCACCGTGACAAGTTGGGGAGCCCAACCCCGCTCACGAAGGATCCCGCCAAGAGGGATCAAAGCAAGTACTGTGACTACCACCAAGATCACGGGCACCTAACATCCGAATGCTATCAACTCAAGCGTCAGATTGAGGCCCTGATTCAAGATGGGAAGCTGAAAGAGTACGTCCTGAGAACTATCGGGACGGCCGCGGCGCACGGAGTTCGCCCGCGGCAAGGGAAGAAAGGTCCGGCGACGGTGACTGTCACGGACCGCGCGATAAACGAAGAGCCGGAGAGCTCGCAACTTCACGTCGTGGGTGCAATCTTGGGTGGCCCGGAGTTCGGAGACTCGGCTATGCAAAGGAAGAAGTACGTGCGTGAAGTTTCCCAAGGGAAAATAGCGCACTACATCAACCATACGTACGAGGTCCCTCCTCCGGCCCCCTTCGACTCCATGTTCTTCACCGGACAAGAAGCAACGCGAGTTCTCCATCCACACAACGACGCGATAGTCGTCTCTGCCCCGGTCGCCAACAACCTCGTCCGGAGAATCCTGATCGACAATGGGAGCTCCGCCGACATAATTTTCAAATCGGCGTTGGACAGGATGAAGCTATCCGGGGTAAGACCGACCCCGATCTCAACCCCTCTCTTCGGCTTCTCTGGGGAGAGGGTTATGACGGAGGGAACTATCGACCTCCCGGTTACCTTCGGTACGCCGGGGGGGCTCGAGGTTACCCACATCGTGTCGTTCCTAGTGGTGGATCAGCCCTCGGCTTACAACATCATCGTCGGCCGCCCGACTCTCAATCGGTTGAAGGCCATAACGTCCACGTACCACCTGATGATGAAGTTCCCGACCGAGAAAGGGATCGCCGTGATGTTGGGAGACCAATCCATGGCGAGGATGTGCTACATCCAGGGCGTGGACGGAAAAGGGAAAGGGAAGGTGGTGAGCACCGTCTTGCGTGGACAAAGATGTCTTTGCGTGGACACACGCCGACATGCCGGGGATCGACCCCGAGATCATGGTTCATCGTCTCAACGACGACAAGAGGGTGGCCGAGCGTGTTCAGCCGCGACGGGCGTTCAGTGGGGAGAGGTACCAAGCCATTGGTGAAGAAGTTGACAAACTTCTCGTCGCCGACTTCATCAGGGAGGCGGAGCACCCCAAGTGGGTGTCCAACGTGGTGATGGTCAAGAAGCCAAACGGGAAGTGGCGGATCTGTATCGATTACAAAGATCTCAACAAAGCCTGCCCGAAAGACAGCTTCCCTCTCCCGAGGATCGAGCAGCTCGTGGACGCCACGGCGGGCCACGAGTTGCTGAGCCTCATGAACGCCTATTCAGGCTACAACCAGATCCGCATGCACGAGCCGGATCAGATCAAGACCACCTTTGTTACGAACCGCGAACTCTACTGTTACAAGGTCATGCCCTTTGGCCTCAAAAACGCGGGAGCAACGTATCAAAGGTTGGTGAACCGCATGTTCGCCAATCAAATTGGCAAGACTATGGAGGTCTACGTGGATGACATGCTTGTCAAAAGCCTCAAAGCCCGCGACCACGTTCGAGACCTTAGGGAAATGTTCACGATTCTGCGGCGCTACAAGATGAAGCTTAACCCCAACAAGTGCGCTTTCGGGGTCGAGTCTGGAAAGTTTCTGGGCTACATGGTGAGCCGCCGCGGGATCGAGGCCAATCCTGAGAAGATTAAGGCGATCTTAGAGATGAGGTCGGCACAAAAGGTCAAAGAAGTTCAAAGCTTGACGGGAAGGATCGCCGCCCTGACGCGATTCGTTTCCAAAGCCACTGATAGGTGCCAACCATTCTTCAAGGCGCTGAAAAAGACCGACGGGTTCGTATGGACGGAGGAGTGCGAGGAAGCATTCCGAGATATGAAAGCCTATTTCACCTCCCCCCCGTTCCTCGCGAAGCCAAAGAATGGCGAAACCCTATACCTCTACCTCGCGGTTTCCGATAGGGCCGTGAGCGCGGTCCTCATACGCGAAGAGGACAAAGTACAATGGCCGGTCTACTACGTCAGCAAGGCGCTCCTCGACGCCGAAACCCGATACCCTGAGATCGAGAGACTGTCCCTCGCCCTCGTCATGAGCGCGAGAAAGCTCCGGCCCTACTTCCAAGCGCACCCCATCGTGGTCCGCTCGGGGCATCCCATCGAGAAGGCCCTTCAAAAAGGGACCTCCTCTCGAATGGCGATATGGTCCCAAGAGCTGGGAGAATACGGGGTCGAGTTCCAACCAAGAACCGCCATCAAGGGTCAGGCCCTCGCCGACTTCATCGCCGAGTTCACAAGCGCGCCCCCAACCAACGAGGGCGACGAGAGTAGTAAGACCACAGAAGACAAGGAGGACGACCATAGCAAGTCGTCAAAGAAGAGAACCAACGACCCGATAGGGCCAGTCTGGGACTTGCACGTGGATGGCGCGTCAAACGCCCGGGGGGCTGGCGCCGGCGTTGTGCTCACAAATCCCGATAGGGAAAAGCTGAGATACGCCCTGCGGTTCGAGTTCAAGGCTTCCAACAACGAGGCAGAGTACGAGGCTCTGATCGTTGGCTTGGAGCTAGCGAACAAGTTGGGCGCCCAAAACCTGCGCATCCATTGCGACTCGCAATTGATCGTGAATCAGGTTAAAGGCGACTACGCCGCAAAGGAGCCACACATGATCGCCTACTTGTCCAAGGCCCAAAAGAACTTGGAGGCCCTATCGTGGTTCGAGATCGTCCAGGTTCCTCGAGAGGCGAACGTCGACGCCGACGCCCTAGCTCGCCTCGCGTCAGGGATAGACGAGGAGGGCGAGGGCAGCGTCCCAATCGAAGTGTTGACCCGACCCTACGTCTCGAGAGGCGACGTAGGGGTCATTGACGAGACTCCGCCTCCCTCATGGATGACCCCGCTCGTGGAATTCCTTAAACGAGGAGTCGTCCCCGAGGATAAAGAAGAAGCCAGAAAGCTGAGAGACTTGGCGCCGAAGTACACAATGAGGGAAGACAACTTGTTCAAGAGAGGCTACTCTATGCCTCTCCTTCGCTGCCTGACCGAGGTAGAGGCAAGGAAAGCACTCCACGAGGTGCACGAGGGGGTGTGCGGTAACCACGCCGCCGGGCAATCTTTGGCATTGAAGCTGCTGAGACTTGGATATTTCTGGCCGACCTTGAAAAAGGACTCCCACGAGTGGGCCAAGAAGTGTGACAAGTGCCAAAGGTTCGCCCACATTCCGCGCCAAGCACCGGCCCCTTTGTGTCCGATTATCGTGCCGCGACCTTTCGCGAAGTGGGGAATCGACCTCATCGGCGAGCTGCCTACGGCCCCGAGACAATACAAGCACGCGATCGTGGCTATCGATTACTTCACGAAGTGGGTAGAGGCTGAGCCGCTAGCAAAGATCACCGAGGCGAACACGACGAGCTTCATTTGGAAAAGCATCATCTGCCGCTTCGGGATCCCTGCGTCAATTGTAACCGACAACGGAAAGCAATTCGACAATGCGCGCCTTCGAGAAATGTGCGAACAACTTGGCATTAGCAAGACTTTCTCCTCTCCCCGCCATCCTCAAGCCAACGGTCAGGTCGAGGCGGTGAACAAGACGATCAAGGAGAACCTGAAGAAGAAGTTGGAGGCAAGAAAAGGGGCTTGGGCCGATGAGCTCCCCATGGTCTTATGGGCATATCGCACGACCGCTCGAAACGCGACCGGCGAAACCCCTTTCGCTCTCGCATTCGGCGTCGAGGCTGTGGTACCCGTCGAGACCAAGCTGCCAACCTTGCGCATCGAGGAGTACGACGAAGCCGCCAACGACGACGCGATCAAGCTCCAGCTAGACCTCATAGACGAAAGGAGGACGGACGCACTCACCCGGCTTGCTGCGCAAAAGAGGAAGGTCGAGAAGTACTACAACTCGAAGATCAAACTGCGGAAGTTCGCCGACGGAAGCCTCGTTCTTCGAAGGGTGTTCCAAAACACCAAGGTGCAAGGCGCGGGAGTTCTAGGCCCCACCTTGGAAGGCCCGTACCGTGTGCGCCGAGCCATCCACAACGTCACGTACGAGCTCGAGAACATGGAGGGACTCGTGTTCACACACCCGTGGAACGCGGAACACCTCCGGCAATATTACCAGTAGACGTTCATTCGTCCTTTTTTCGCTTTTTGTCTTCATGTAATTTTCGATTCTAGCAAAGGCAATTTACAATTTCAAGTTTGGCCAACGGCCTGGGATGTAATTTTTGAACCATTTCAATAATTTAATGAATTACATTTCACTTCAAAACATTGTATCTTAGTTTCTAGCCTCCTCTACGAGCACCCAAGAAACTCGGGGGGCTAAGGGGGATAAGGCGAGAGTAACGAGCTCGATTACTCCACTTTCCACGCGCCAAGCGGTAACAAAACACCCATAAATCGGATCCGCGCACCGGACCTCCGACTTCGTACCCTCCTCGTGCGACGCTCTCGCACGGGTTGAGGCCGTATGCCGAGAGATAGCGAAACGTCGATGAGTTGGATCCGCGCACCGGACCTCCGGCCTCGCACGTCTTTTGCTGCGACCCTCTCGTGCACCGATGCACCTTGCGCACCAATAGGCGGCAAGGCATCGATGGATCACGTCCGCGCACCGGATTGTCGATCTCGGCAGTCAAAACTCAAAATGTGACACGCGTACCAACGAGTACCACGCTCACTGGGAGCTGCAAACCCATCCCGATACGCACGCCGATAGGTAGCGTACTCGCCGGAGGATGAGCGCGACGGCCACCCAGCTCGCGCACGCCGATAGGCAGCGAGTCACAAATGGATGGCCGGAAATCGCACCCGCCGGATGAAGCTGGTCTAGCCAGCATCCGCGGGAAACTTCGCCACCAAATGCGGCAGTAAGCCGTGCCAACCGGTTACGCTAAGCATAGTAAGCCGGGCTCGTAAGACACGCGCTATTCAAATTGCGCAAATCGATTACACTAAGCGTAGCAAGTCGAGAAAATAAGACGCACGATGAAATAAAAGCTTCAATCAAAGCAAAACAATGTTGCACAAACGACCCAAACACAGCAAGAATCCGAAAGAAAGCATAAATCGAGCGCTAAACAAGTGCGCGAAAAAAACCAAAGAAAACTCGGTTACTCCGAGCCATAATCGACCTGCTCTTCGTCGTCCTCAAGGTGAGGGGCGCCCGACCCGCCAACGGTTCCTCCACCGGACCGACAGTTTGACGACTGGGCGGCCTCCGCAGGGACTTCGGGAGGCAGGTCGTCCTCCGGCAGCTCGTCCTCCAAGGGAGGAAACATGGCGTCAAAGAAGGAAAATGTGATCCCTCGAGACGCGTTCTCCTCCGCAGTCGCATCTTTGACCCGCATGGCCACCTCGTAACGGGCCACCTCTAGCGAGAGATCCCAGTCCTCCTCCAACTCTGTCTTCGATCGCACGGCGTCATCCTTCTCCTCGATGAGGATCTGCACCTCCGCTCGCAGGGTTTCCCTCTCCCTCTCGGCCCTGACCCGGGAGATCTCGCTTACCGACAATCGGGCGTGGACGATGTTCAGCTCTTCGTCCCGGCTCGAGAGGGCCGCCTGGAGTTTCTTGGTCTCCCCTAAGAAAGTATCGGCCGCCTGCTCAGCCTTCTCCCGAGACGCCTTCTCGGCCGCCGCCTTCTCACGAGCTCGCTTTAGTTCCTCCTCAAGCGCTTGGAACTCTTGGACGGTGCGGACCCCCGCCAAGGCAGCGGCATGGGCGGCCGCTGTATCCTCCTTGTCTTTTTCCATGATCTGCATGCGACGCAGCAAGTCCCGGAGAATGCGGTCGCTCTGTTCTTGGAGTGCGAGCATCTGTGGAAGCAAACAACGTACATGCAATCGAAATAAGCACAACAAATCACAAATGAGGCAAACAAGCGAGTCATACCTTTCGGGCGTCGCCGATCCCGCTCTGGAAATGCTCAAGGTCGCTCACCGTCAGGAGACTCTTGAAATCCCGTAGAGAGGTTTCAAGGATCCCCCGAGAGCATCGGTCCCTCAGGTCCGCCGCCTCCGCCAGGAGCATCGACTCCATGCCATCTGACGTCGCCGACGTATGAGCGCGCTTGTGGCCGGAGGACGAGCCGGGAAGGATCGTCGACGACGGTCGCTTATTCGAGGAGTTCGCCTCGGCCCTCGCCCGCGTTGGAAGCCCCCCATGGTGGGCCTCAGCCTGTGGTTGAGCCGCGATCACGGCCTCGGCGTCGGGCGCCACCCTCGGTGCCTGCGTGCGTGGTCGGTGTCGTCGGGTCATCGTATCTGAAAAAGATGAAGAGGTGACAGGTTAGAGTGCAATACAATGGAATATACATTAACTGGAAGCTTGTGTGTGGTTGGTACCCCCCACGTCAGGGGGAGGAGCAGACGAGCCCCCCACCTGATTCGGGGTCCTCCGTAGCCTCCGCGACGAGGCCCGAGCTCGGAAGGGCGTCGCCTCCAGGCGTGAACCACCCAGTCCTTGCCATTAGGTCTGGGGACTCGAAGTGCGGTCCTTGCCGCCTCGATTCCGGGAGCGCCCTGATCACCGCGTGAAGCTCAGAGCCTTCGATATCGCCCATAGGTGGGAAATCAGCCGCAAGACCGAAGAAGAGAGGCGCGACCCCGAAGGCTGATTCGGACACCCATATCCAAGGATATCGGTGCTTCGAATTAACGTTGCTGACAATGACGAAGCGCTTACGGTGTAGCGCTAGGTAGAAGCCCGGCTTCCCTGGCACCCCTCGTATCGTCATGAGGTCCTGGATGTCGTCGGCGGTGACAGCCCTCTTCTTCACCCGGTAAAGCATCATGTGGCACGCTGCGACCACCCGATAGAAGGCCGGAGACATCTGTAAGGCGTGCACCCCCAGTCGAACTAGCAACTCCTGGATAACCGGCTGAAAGGGCAACCTTAGCCCACCGCGGAGGCTCGCCTCGTGGACCGCGGCGTACCCCCTTCGAGGGCGGGACGGAAGATCGTCAGGCAACGGTCTGAGGATTGACACAGAGTCCGGGATGCTGTAGCGCTTCCTGAGGCTCTTGAAGCTGACGATGGAGATCAGGCTCGGGACATCGACGCCCGAGCAGTCAAGGTTACCCCGCACGGCTGACTCTCCTATCGGGAAGGACGAGGTCCGCGTTTCCTCCTGCGCAGTAGAGGAAAGTCCCCTCGCCGCGGGTGCTGCACGACGGCTCGACGAGTCGCCAGAGTGCCCGGAATCCGGGGCGGTGCCCGATCGCCCGGCCGGCTGCCGGCCGGCCGGGTCATTGCCATCAGGCCGGCTCGTCCTGTGGCCGGCAACGTCCTCTCCTGCGTGCGCGTCAAGCCCGAGGACCCAGCCCGTCTCCTGGCTAGGTGGCTCCTCCATGCGCGGCCCCGGCGACCTCCGGCCTTCGGCGCACGCGCCAGGCCCGTCGGCCCGGCCCGGCTCCCGACCAGTCGGGTCTCCGGCGCTTGAGGCCTGCCCGGGCGTCCCGGCGTTCGGCCCAGACGCGTCCAGCCCGCCGGCCCGGCCCAGCTCGCGGGTTGCTGGGTCCTCCTCGCGCGCCTGTCGTCCAGCGGCCCTGTCCGGCCTTCGGCCGGTTGGGCCCTCCTCGCGCACATCGGCCCGGCCCGACTCCCGGCTGGCTGCACTCTCCTCACCTAGGCCCGGCCCATTGGGCCTTAGGGTTTGCAGGGCAACCAGGATGGCCGCCTCTTCCTCTCCGGCTGTGGGCAGTCGGCTCCCTCCCTCTCCGGCGTTGGGCGGCCGGCACTCCTCCTGTCCGGCGCCGCCGACCCCACCTGCAGCGTCGGCCGCCACCGGCGGCGCTCCCCCATCATAGACGCGCTCCAGCCCGGCTGGGCCCGACCCGCCTGGGCTCCCATGGCCGCCGACCACCTGCAGCACAACCCTACCCGAGAGGGTGGGGTCCCCCCTGATGCCAACGCCGCCCCGGGCGGCGCTCCTCTGCGCCAGCGCGTCATCACCGGCGTCGGCCTCGCCAGACGCGTCGCCCGCGTCCTCCACGACCGGCTCGGCCCCCCCGGGACGAGGGACGTCTTCCCCAGGTCCTGGTTTGCCCCAGACGGCGCCGACTCGGCCGGGCTCGGCCTCCTCCACGCCGGCGTCGGCCTCCTCTGCCTTGTCGGCGTGTTCCCCGGTCGGGATCGTCGCGCGCGACTCTTCTGGCGCGATCCCGGGGCTGGGTCCAGCGCAGACGGCGCCGACCCAGCCAGGCGCGACTCCCCCGGCGTTGGCGGCGGCCTGCACAGTGCCGCCCGCGGCCGGCCCGCCTCCTCCGGCGCCAGAATCGACGAGGGCCCCCCTCCCGGCGCTGGATGGATCACCGCCGGTCTCCTGGGTGGTCGGCCCTGCGCGCGCGACCTCCATAGCGCGTCCCTCGGCCAAGCCAGCCTCGTGCTGGTCGGCCCGGCTGTCCCCGGCGGCTGGTGCCATCAGGCCGGCGCTCTCCTGCCGGCGCTGGCCGTCTCCGGCAAGCGCGCCCTCACCCTCGTCGGCCAGCCACGCTTCCACCAGTGAAAGATCCTCTCCGGTCATCTCAACAACGTTGAACGAATGCGACGAGTGTCGTGTGTCGGGTGGTGTTGATGGGGGCAAAAATTGAGCCCAAAAAGCATCCAAATCCACGTGGTTTTCCTCAAACAAGTCGTGTAAGCCATCGTCAACGGTCCCACATCCCGAGTCAATGGGGTCCATGGGCGCGAATAACGAAGCGAGCACGATCGACAAAAATATAATAATAAAAATAACATGAAAGGACGTCGGAGCATACCTCTTGACGGCGGGCTTCTCCGATGGGCCAACGTCGGACTCTGAGTTTACCACGCGATTTACAATCGATGATAAACTCGGGGGCTAATGTTACCGGTCCGTCTCGGTCCGGTAGATCGACGACGGCCACGCTGGCGGCCGTCCTGAGCCCGGCGCTCGTCCGGGGCCGGCACTCGCCGTGGCCGGCTCTCCACGGCCGGCTCTCCAAGGCCGGCCCTCCAGGACCGGCGTTCCAGGACCGGCGCTCCAAGGCCGGCGCTCGAGGACCGGCTCTCCAGGGCCGACGCTCCAGGACCGGCTCTCCACGGCCGGCGCTCCAAGGCCGGCCCTCCACGGCCGGCGCTCGGCGCTCCAAGGCCGGCTCTCCGCGGCCGGCGCTCCAAGGCCGGCTCTCCGCGGCCGGCGCTCCAAGGCCGGCTCTCCGCGGCCGGCGCTCCAAGGCCGGCTCTCCGCGGCCGGCGCTCCAAGGCCGGCTCTCCGCGGCCGGCGCTCCAAGGCCGGCTCTCCGCGGCCGGCGCTCCAAGGCCGGCCCTCCAAGGCCGGCCCTCGGCCAAGGGGTTCCTCAAACACCTCTTGGCCGCCTATAAATATGAGGGTCTCTCCCTCGACCCAGGTAATCCGAATTTGAGTACTGAAACGTTGTCGAACTCGTACCTCGCTGGTTTCTCTCAAGTCTCGACCTCTAAACACTAAACCCTCTACAAACCACCTCAATCCTGCTAATGTTGAGCGTCGGAGAGGTAAACAGAGGCAACCCCTCTGTTTCCCCTTTGTAGTTCACACCTTTCTGTTCACGTTTCAGGTGCTTGGACGAGATAGAGATCATCTACAGCTAAGGGACGGCTTGGGATACCAAGCCCGACACGCTCGAGTCGAGACGAGACCACTTGGTCCGGCCTTGGGTCTAACCGTCTGCGACTCCTAAATCGTTGTCCGAAAAACTGCGACAACAGCTATTACATCTACATACCACCTACTGGTGAAGTTTCCTACCAAGGATGGAATCGGCATCATGGCTGGAGATCAATCCCAAGCCAGAATATGCTACATCCAAGGAATTGATGGAAAACCCGCTAGAAGGACGGTTAACACGATTTCCCAGCTTAGAGATAGCGTCGAGTCGACCATGGTCCTCCGCGAAGTCCACGAAGACATCTGCATGACACCCAAGTGCATGGTGCCGACGTCCTCATCCCAAACAAGGAGGGACCCCACAAAGTCTGCCAAGTCATACATGACGGGACATACTACACGGAAGAGACACCGATCCGTCGCCTGTGGAATGCGGAACACTTGAGAAAGTACTACCATTAGCCAGCGCTCCCCCATTTTATTTCTTTGATTTCCAACATTCAATAAGGCCTACAAGCCAATGTTTTAGGATTTCAAATTTTTTCAATATTAATAAAGTTCGATGTTTTTCTTCCAAAGTCCGCTTTATCAAAGTTTTTTGATAACGTTTGTAAAGCAAAAAACTTGGGGGGCCAGTGACATAGGCAACAGTAAGTACGCAAGAAATCCTCAAGAAAGTACGCTCCACCAAAACAAAGTACGCTCCACCAAAACAAAATACCCGAACATAAACGGGAACGAGCGTTCACTAAAGACGCCTCCGAGGCGCGCCATAAGACATCCATGAGATGCAGGCATAAGACGCCTCCGCGGCGCGCCATAAGACATCCAAGAGATGCAGGCTAAAGACGCTTACGCAGCGCGCCATAAGACATCCATGAGGTGCAGCCTAAAGACGCCTCCGCGGCACGCCATAAGACATCCCAGAGATGCAGGCTTAAGACGCCTCTGCGGCGCGCCGTAAGACATCCCAGAGATACAGGCTTAAGACGCATCCGCGGCGCGCCATAAGATATCCTAGAGATGCAGGCTGAAGACGCCTCCGTGACGCGCCGTAAGACATCCCAGAGATGCAGGCTTAAGACGCCTCCGCGGCGCGCCATAAGACATGCCAGAGATGCAGGCTGAAGATGCCTCCGTGGTGCGCCGTAAAACATCCCAGAGATGCAGGCTAACACGCCTTTGCGGCGCACAATAAGACATCCCAGAGATGCAAGCTGAAGACGCCTCTGCGGCGCACCATAAGACATCCCAGAGATGCAGGCTGAAGACGCCTCCGCGGCGTGCCATAAGACATCCCAGAGATGCACGCTGAAGTCGTCCCTTGCGACGCGCTTAAGATGCCTACATGGCGCACCGAAGCCGCCTACATGGCGCACCCAAGACGCCTACATAGCGCACCGAAGCCGCCTACATGACGCATCCAAGACGCCTACATGGTGCACCTAAGACGCCTACATGGTGCATTTAAGACGCCTACATGGCGCATGAAGACGCCTCCGCGGCGCGCCATAAGACATCCCAGAGATGCAGGCTAAGACGCCTGCATGGCGCAACCAAGTCGTCCCTCGCGACGCACTTAAGACGCCTACATGGCTCACGTAAGACGCCTACTTGGCGCAACCAAGTCGTCCCTCGCGACGCACTTAAGACACCTACATGGCACACGTAAGATGCCTACATGGCGCAACCAAGTCGTCCCACGCAACGCACATAAGACGCCTACATGGCGCAACCAAGTCATCCCTCGCGACGCACTTAAGACGCCTACATGGCGCACCTAAGACGCCTACATGGCGCAACCAAGTCGTTGTTGGAATCGATCTAGGGTTTAAGAAAATAATTAACGCTTCGGTAAGCGGCGGAATTTTAAAAATTTTCTTTTACAAGTAAAAACAGTTTTTTACTAACCTAGACAAAGTGCAAGTACATGTAATTAAAAACTATTATGAGTATAGAAGTTTACTAACCTTTCTTGAAGCTTTTGGAAAGTTTGCAACGCTCGTCTCCCCTCGCAGCACGTCTCTCTTTCTTTCCTCGGCACCTCGAGCAACCACGAAAGTTTCTATCACTAAATCACTCGAAATAAAGGAATTAGTGAGTGGGCACTTTTAAACACTACGACTTAAGAACGAGTCTTGAATTCGCATAGCTAAACTCTAGGTCAAATGAGGACCTAGGTGCCAAAACAAAAATCGAAATTGAATAGAGAGAGAGAGGAGAGGTCTCACCTTCAATAAGGTAGTTTCCTCTTCTATAGAATATCACATATTCATGAGCCAATTTCCCTTTTCCTTCATAGAGGTGCACGTCCAAGACAAAACAAGTAAGTCCTTGGATTTGTTTCCTCTTTTGTTTGCTTCTCTCTTGACCATATTTGGGCGCCCACATGCTTCCTCTTAGGGGAAATTTGTTTCCTCTTTTTCTTTTGGCAAGTATCATGATACATTTATGCACAAAATATTCTCTCTTCCTATGGGTATAATGGGCGCCTACTTTTCATCTAGAAGGAGCTTCTAGATGCTTCTTCATTTGTTCATGACAACATGAGAAAGGCCCATTAAGAATTTTCAATAAAATTCTTATAAAATGAAATTAATGCAAAGGCCCAATGATCAAGTCATGGCCGAGTGATGCATGTCATCAAATGACCTTGTCAAAAAAATTATTGACATTCATTTCATCATATGTCTCAAAAGACAAAAATACCCTTTTGACAATTTTCGTTCTTGTTTTGACTTAGCTTCCAGTTTAACTATTCCTATCGATGTGATTCGTGACAGTGACCTCATGGACCCAAATGAACAAAGCTTGAGCTAAACACTTGGACTCAAAAGTTCACAAACCTTTTCCAAGTTTAGCTTAATGCCAACTGACTCCACTAAAGAGCTTACACTGAAAATCTCTCGGTTCAAATGAATTTATTTTCTACTCAAGAATTCACCTAATTATAATGAGCGGATCCACTGAATATTATCTATGCTACCCTTCATGAATGTCATCAGCTAGTCGGCATTTACTAAATTACCATTTTACCCTTCTAGCTGTTATTTCCTCAACTCCTTTGTCGCTTGTGAATAATGTTGTCAATGGTGCCCACAAGAAGAGTTGTAGTCTTTATTTTGAACATTTGATGTAATAAAGTCTCATGAAGACTCTTGCTTGTAATTGCCTATTCATTCATTAATAAAGTTGAAACGTTCATTCAATCTTCCTTGTCTGAAGCTTTATGATAAAACCATAGTCTTTTAGTCCATAAACAAACTTAACAACTTACGAAGAGACAAATGTAGATTTGCATGAACAAACTCTTCGTAGTTTGCTTAAAACGATATATTCGCAATCTTAGGGTCAAAGGACTATTGACCTCAGTATGATTGTTAGAAGAATCTATGATGTCTGGTTATGAGGCATTGAGAGTTAGGAACTCTATAGTTCTTCTAGGTATCTTCCGAAGGTACTGAATTGACCAGTGCACTTCTAGAGACAAGATAAGAACAAACCATTTAACCTCTTATGTCTCGAAGTCACTATGTATGAATTGCATCATGCTTACCTTAATCCTGAAATGAGACATGCCATTTCACACCTTAGTATTCTCATTTGAGAAAGTCAAAGTTCGGACTCACTATGTGATTCCGAACAAGGCCTATTGGTGAAGTACTAAGTTGTGAGTCTGTCATGAGTAACTTTGTGAAGTTCTCATAGATATGGAATTCATGTACAAGATTGCTGAAATGCAATGCATGTCACCTCATGCTTTGTTCCTTGGAGTGTGAATAAATGAACTGGCCAGTGTCCAAATTGAGTCTTGACTCTTTTGGATGAAACAATGTGACTTGTTAGCTCCTCGTCAATACATTGTTTCTAACTTATTCACAAGCGACAAAGGAGTTGAGGAAATAACAGCTAGAAGGGTAAAATGGTAATTTAGTAAATCCCGACTAGCTGATGACATTCATGAAGGGTAAACATAGATAATATTCAGTGGATCCGCTCATCATAATTAGGTCGAATTCTTGAGTAGAAAACAAATTCATTTGAACCGAGAGATTTTCAGTGTCAGCTCTTTAGTGGAGTCAGCTGGCATTAAGCTAAACTTGGAAAAGGTTTGTGAACTTTTGAGTCCAAGTGTTTAGCTAAAGCTTTGTTCATTTGGGTCCATGAGGTCACTGTCACGAATCACATCGATAGGAATAGTTAAACTGGAAGCTAAGCCAAAACAAGAACGAAAATAGTTAAAAGGGTATTTTTGTCTTTTGAGACAAAGGATGAAATGAATGTCAATAAATTTTTTGACAAGGTCATTTTGTGACATGTTTCACTCGGCCATGACTTGATCATTGGGCCTTGTGAATTAATTTCATTTCATAAGAATTTTATTGAAAATTCTTATTGGGCCTTTTTCATGTTGTCATGAACAAATGGAAAAGCTTCTAGAAGCCTTTTCTAGAAGACCTTGGGCGCCCAACATACCCAACCAAGAGAGTTTATTTTGTGCATAAATGTATTTAGATACTTGCCAAAAGAAAAAGAGGAAACAAATTTCCCACACAAGCAATGGGAATTTCGGCCAAGAGACTAATAGGCAAGCCAAGGAACAAAAAAGGAAACAAATCCTAGCCTTCTAGAAGGATGCCTTGGGCGCCTAAGAGGAATGGGAAATAAGGGTTATTTTGCTCATGAATATGTGATATTCTATAGAAGAGGAAACTACCTTATTGAAGGTGAGACCTCTCCTATAAATAGGAGCCCCATTTCCTCACAATTCATTCATCCAAGTTTAAGAGATTTGAGAGACTCTCTCTCTAGAACTTGGCCGAAGTCCTCTTCTCTCTCTCTCTAGTTTATTTTCGGTTTTCTCTTGTCTTGGCACCTAGGTCCTCACTCGACCTAGTCTTTAGCTCTGCGACTTCGAGACTCGTTCTCAAGTCGTAGTGTTTAAAAGTGCCCACTCACTAATTCCTTCTTTTCGAGTGATTTAGTGATAGAAACTATCGTGGTTGCTCGAGTTCCCGAGGAAAGAAAAGAGAGACGTGCTGCGAGGGGAGACGAACGTTGCCAACCTTCCAAAGGCTCATCAACGTTCAAGCATCAAAAAGGTTAGTAACTTTTATAGCTCATATTAGTTTTTATTTACATGCATATGCTCTTGTCTAGGTTAGTAAAAACTAGTTTTACTTAAAAAGAAAATTTTTAAAATTCCGCCGCTTAACGAAGCGTTAAACTTTTTCTCAAACCCTAGATCGATTCCAACAAATAAGTTAGAAACAATGTATATGACGAGGAGCTAACAAGTCACATTGTTTCATCCAAAAGAGTCAGGACTCAATTTGGACACTGGCCAGTTCATTTATTCACACTCCAAGGAACAAAGCATGTGGTGACATACATTGCATTTCAGCAATCTTGTACATGAATTCCATATCTATGAGAACTTCACAAAGTTACTCATGACATACTCACAACTTAGTACTTCACCAATACGCCCTGTTCGGAATCACATAGTGAGTCCGAACTCTGACTTTCTCAAATGAGAATACTAAGGTGTGAAATGGCATGTGTCATTTCAGGATTAAGGTAATCATGATGCAATTCATACGTAGTGACTTCGAGACATAAGAGGTTAAATGGTTTGTTCTTATCTTGTCTCTAGAAGTGCACTGGTCAATTCAGTACCTTCGGAAGATACCTAGAAGAACTATAGAGTCTCCAACTCTCAATGCCTCATAACCAGACATCATAGATTCTTCTAACAATCGTACTGAGGTCAATAGTCCTTTGACCCTAAGATTGTGAATATATCGTTTTAAGCAAACTACGAAGAGTTTGTTCATGCAAATCTACATTTGTCTCTTCGTAAGTTGTTAAGTTTGTTTATGGACTAAAAGACTAAGGTTTTATCATAAAGCTTCAAACAAAGAAAGAATGAATGAACGTTTATTATTAAATGAATAGGCAATTACAAGCAAGAGTCTTCATGAGACTTTATTACATCAAATGTACAAAATAAAGACTACAACTCTTCTTGTGGGCACCATTGACAACAGTCGTCCCTCGCGACGCACCTAAGATGCCCACATGGCGCACGTAAGATGCCTACATGGCGCAACCAAGTCGTCCCTCGTGACGCACCTAAGACGCCTACATGGCGCTCTTAAGATGCCTACATGGCACATTTAAAACGCCTATACGGCACACCTAGGAAGCCTACATGGCACGTCTAGGCCATCCCTCGCGATGTGCCTAAGACGCTTAAACGACGTACAAAGCCGTCTCTCACGACGCGCTCTGAGTCGCCACAAGGCGCTGCGTATGATGACTAATCGCAACGCACTTGGAGCCGCCACAAGACGCACCTAAACCGCCATACTAGGCATAGTTCATGCCATCTTTGTTGTCTATGGTGCCCACAAGACGAGTTGTCGTGTGTATTTATGTACATTTGATGTCATATAGTCTTACGAAGATTCTTGCTTGTAATTGCTTATTCATTAATAAAAAGTTGCAACGTTCATTCATTATTCCGTGTATATTTGAAGCTTTATGATAAAACATTAGTCTTTAGTCCATAATCAAACTAAACAACTTACGAAGAGACAAATGTAGATTTGCATGAACAAACTCTTCGTATTTTGCTTAAAACGATATATTCGCAATAAAAGGGTCAAAGGACTATTGACCTCAGTATGATTGTTAGAAGAATCTATGATGTCTAGTTATGAGGCATTGAGAGTTGGAGACTCTATAGTTCTTCTAGGTATCTTCCGAAGGTACTGAATTGACCAGTGCACTTCTAGAGACAAGATAAGAACAAACCATTTAACCTCTTATGTCTCGAAGTCACTACGTATGAATTGCATCGTGCTTACCTTAATCCTGAAATGAGACATGTCATTTCACACCTTAGTATTCTCATTTGAGAAAGTCAGAGTTCGGACTCACTATGTGATTCCGAACAAGGCCTATTGGTGAAGTACTAAGTTTTGAGAATGTCATGAGTAACTTTGTGAAGTTCTCATAGATATGGAATTCATGTACAAGATTGCTGAAATGCAATATATATCACCTCCTGCTTTGTTCCTTGAAGTGTGAATAAATGAACTGGCCAGTGTCCAAATTGAGTCCTGACTCTTTTGGATGAAACAATGTGACTTGTTAGCTCCTCGTCAATACATTGTTTCTAACTTATTCACAAGCGACAAAGAAGTTGAGGAAATAACGTCTAGTAGGGTAAAATGGTAATTTTGTAAATCCCGACTAGCTGATGATATTCATGAAGGGTAAACATTGATAATATTATGTAGATCCACTCATTACAATTAGGTTCAATTCTTGAGTAGAAAATAAATTCATTTGAACCGAGAGATTTTCAGTGTCAACTCTTTAGTGGAGTCAGTTGACATTAAGCTAAACTTGGAAAAGGTTTGTGAACTTTTGAGTCCAAGTATTTAGCTCAAGCTTTGTTCATTTGGATCCATGAGGTCACTATCACGAATCACATCGAGTAGGAATAGTTAAACTGGAAGCTAAGTCAAAACAAGAACGAAAATTTTCAAAATGGTATTTTTGTCTTTTGAGACGTAAGGATGAAATGAATGTCAATAAATTTTTTGACATGGTCATTTGATGACATACATCACTCGGACAAAATTAGATTTATTGGGTCTTGTGGATTAATTTCATTTCATAAGAATTTTATTGAAAATTCTTAATGGCCTTTCTCATGTTGTCATGAACAAATGAAGAAGCTTCTAGAAGCTCCTTCTAGAGACATGTTGGGCGCCCACATACCCAAGAGAAAGAGAGAATATTTATTGCATAAATGTATCAAGATTCTTACCAAAAGAAAAAGAGGAAACAAATTTCCTATGCATGCCATAGGGAAATTCGGCAAAGGCTAGAGAAAGGAACAAAATAGGAAACAAATCAAGGCTTCTAGAATGCCTTGTTGGCCGAGTATCTCATAGAGGAAAAGAGGAAATTGGCTCATGAATATGTGATATTTTATAGAAGAGGAAACTACCTTATTGAAGATGAGACCTCTCCTATAAATAGGAGCCTCATTTCTCTCATTTCATTCATTCCACATAAGTTAGAGATTGAGAGCCTCTCTCTCTAGACCTTGTGGCCGCCCCTCTTCTCTCTCTCTCTAGTCAATTTCGTTTTGTTTTTTTGGCACCTAGGTCCTCATTTGACCTAGAGTTTAGCTCTGCGACTTCAAGACTCGTTCTTAAGTCATAGTGTTTAAAAGTGCTCACTCACTGATTCCTTTTATTTCGAGTGATTTAGTGATAGAAACTTTCGTGGTTGCTCGAGTTGCCGAGGAAAGAAAGAGAGACGTGTTGCGAGGAGACGAACATTTTCAACCTTCCGAAGGCTCATCAACGTTCAAGCTTCTAAAGAGGTTAGTAAATTTATTATGCTCATATTAGTTTTATTTATATGTACTTGCTCTTTATCTAGGTTAGTAAAAAACTATTATTACTTGAAAATAAAATTTTTAAAATTTCCCCGCTTTGCGAAGCGTTAAACTTTTTCTTAAACTCTAGATCAATTCCAACAAATGGTATCAGAGCTATGGTCAAAGATATGCATGTACATGTATTTAAAATTATGAGCTTGAAAATCGTTTTCGAAAGTTTACTAATTTTGTGACAAGTTAGAATTGTTTTCTTAGATTTTTTTTAATTTATTGCTCTTGCCTTTAAATTAAATATCATGTTCATTTTTTATGAGTTTGGGATGTTAGTAAAACACATTAGAATCAGTTCTAAAAGTTTTTGATTTTTTATATTGAAAAACGTGTTTTAAAGGTTTGAGAAATTTTGAGTAAATTTTGTGACTAGTTATATTGTCTTGCTAGTTTCTTTTATTTACTTGAATCGTTTTATGCATGTTATTATTTCTTTTATACCATATTATTACCTTGCTAATAAAACACAAATAAAAGCTTTAACAACCTCCTAAAACGTTCCGTTACACTCGATTCTTTTTCGCACCTAAAAAGGACCAAGCTTTAATTATTTCTTTTTCTTCGAGCTTGAGTAAAACCCGCAGTAAAAGTGGCATAACTCTCTGCTCAGAAATCTAAATTTAATGATTCTTGAGTCAAATTAAAGCTCTGTCTGTCCTCTGTCCAATTCCACCGGTTTCAGGTCAAAAGGACATCGGAGGCGCTAGTTATGGCGATTTTACTCCGAGGTGCGCGGCTGTGCTGAAACTCCAGTTTTTAGAATTCCGGATTTTCAGCCCCACTACCATGAGTTATAGAACTCTAATGAGAAAAATTTCTTGAGCAAAAATGTTTTTCATAAGATTATAAACATGATGTGTAAGATTAAAATGTTTTGATTTTTGAAAGTTTAATTGAAATTGAATTTTTACAAAACTAGTTTGAATTTTGAAAAACCGTTTTCACTTTCAAACTTGAAAAATATTTTGTCATCCAAATCAAATAAAATTTCAAAATGTTTTCAAAACTATATCTATATCACATATGTTCAAAATCTGTATGCTCTTGAAATTTTGAGTGGGAGGTCTCTTTGTAGACAAGCCGAAAAATAAAAAGATGTGTAATCTCAAACTTTCAAGTGTTCAAGTGAGTTGAAGTTCGCACTTCCCTCATGCACTTTCCCGAAATAGAAAATAGGAAAAGATCGAGTATGTACCTTGTGCCTTTATGCACTAATACTGCTCTGAACATGAATATCTAGGATTCTCTTCTAGTTGTCCGCTTTGTCGCTCTCTAACTAGGAAATCTGTTTCCGAACTTATAAGAGTCGATGAACCAACTCCAAAAACTAAGTGGGAGGGTTATATTTGTTGTTTGTAACCCACGATCCCCAACACTAATGAAAGAAGCAATTAATGTGGGACTAAGAGCCGCTCTTGCGACCCTCTCTTAAATGGGAGTACTCCAAGGCGTTTTTGCTTCGATCATTGCTCAATGAGCTACGTCCGTGAGTGAGACGATGATGACAAGGCCTCCCCTTGGGGGATTGTTTTTCAAAGTTGACCTTTTGGACTAAGTGGTTGGTTGCACACTTAGGCTCAATCCCTAGTAATCCTCCCTTGAGGCTCTGCGAAAGGATGTGAGTGATCAAACCAATTTAAAAGGTGGCTGGTCAAAATTGGTGTATTGACACCTTGGCTAAGCATTAATGATGTGTCATTTACTTATAAATGGAGATTTTTTGCGGCCTTCTCTTGAGGGAGTAAATTATCGTTTGGTTTATAACACCTTTGGATTTTATCAAGTCTTAAATAAAACTTAAATCCTAAACCAAAGACTAATCATAAACTTGTTTCAACTTATATAGGCAACATGTCTCTCAACCCTCTCTCGATCATCTTTTCATCAAACAAACTCGAAACCAAAAACTACGTTAATTCGAAACTTAACCTCGATATCATCCTTACCATTAACAAGCACAAATGGGTACTCACCACCCCATGTCCTCCTCTGACGAATGATAATTCGACTCAAGAGGACAATGACGCCTAAGCGGCCTGGCTTCGATCCGATTAGATTGTGAGGTGCTATATCTTAGCATCTATGAACAATATGCTGGAAAAGCAACATTGTGACATTGAGACTGCCGCCGACATGCTCTACAATCTCCTTGAGATGTTTGGAGGGCAAAAGGCAAGGCAACAAGCAGTCCGACAGTTTATGAACTGTCATATGAAGGCTAGGACTCCTGTTAGAGACTTTATGATACTGATCATTAGTTTTCTGAATAAAATGGAAATCCTATGATCTGAGACTGATGGGAAGAATGTCATAGATATGATCTTAGAAACTCTCCCCGCATCTCTTGATACCTCCAAGATGAACTACTCCATAAACAAGCTAGAGTACACTGTTACCAAGCTTATGAAGGAACTTCACACTACTGTAGGTCTCACTAAGAGAAAGAGGAATCAAGGAGAGGCACATGCTACTGAGCACAAAGCCTCCGCCTCTGGAACTAAGAAGAGACCACATAAGGCCGATAAAAAGAACTGTCCTGCCTGTCTCAAAGCAAAGGAACGTAGTATTGTACTAGTTACCGAAGCATGCTTAGTAGTTGATAATGTATCAACGTGGATTCTTGACTCCGCTGCTACTAACCATATTTGCTGTTCCTTGAATGGTTTCAAGAAAACCAAGAGCTTAGATGAAGGCGAGTTCTGTTTCAAATGGGGTGATGGGAGCCTGGTGTCTGCGAAGGCTGTGGGATCCGTGACGCTGTCTTTTGAAGACCGCAGTTTAAGCTTGAATAATGTTTATTTTGTTCCTACCTATGGGAAGAACTTAATATCCGTTGCTCGTCTTCTTGAGCAAGATTATTGTTTAAAGTTCATTAAGAATGGAATTCGTATTTCATTTCCTGATAATTCTTTGGTCACTGATGCATGTATGAAGAATACTCTTTTTTACATTTATCCCGCTCAACCTTCCATCTTAGACACCGAAATAGATAATGATCTAATTGGCCGTAAAGTGAATATTGGCCGCATCAAAATTTGGGGTTGCCCCGCACACGTGCTGAGGCAAAAGACTAGCAAGTTGGCTAGTAGGTCAGAATTGTGCCTGTTCATTGGATATCCAAAGGAAACCAAGGGTTTTACTTTCTATAGTCCCGAGGACGATAAGACTTTCGTTAGCACGAATGCTCGTTTCCTTGAGGAGGACTTTATGAAGGATGCAAAACCTAGAAGCAAAATTGTGCTTGAAGAAAAGTTGGGTGAGGAAGCTTCTACCTCATCCGTAAGAACTGTTCTTACCCCAACTGAAACACAACCTAACTCATCAGAATCTCGTCAAGTAGTAATTCGACGTAGTGGGAGGGCTACTCAAAAGCCTGACAGTACATGTCTTATGGAGACTCTCTCGTAGCCGTCTCTGACATGAATGATCATGTTTCCTATAGCCAAGCGATGGCTTGTTCTGAATCAAACCTTTGGCTTGACTCCACGAAAGTTGAAATGCACTCGATGTATGTCAACAAAGTCTAGAAACTTGTAGACCTTCCTGAAGGGATTAAACCCGTAGGGTGTAAGTGGATATACAAGAAGAAAAGGGGTCCTGATGGGAACGTCTAGACGTTCAAAGCACGACTTGTGGCGAAGGGTTATACCCAACAAGAAGGGATTGACTATGAAGAAACCTTCTAGCCAGTCGCGATGCTTAAATCCATCCGCATACTCCTATCCATTGCTGCAGCTCTCGACTATGAGATCAGGCAAATGGATGTCAAGACAGCCTTCCTGAATGGCAATCTTGACGAGCGCATTTACATGGCTCAACCAGACGGTTTCGTGGAAGAAGGTCAAGAGAGAAAGGTTTGTGAGTTGCTTAAGTCCATTTATGGATTAAAGCAAGCATCTAGGTCATGGAATATTAGATTCGATGAAACTGTAAAGAGCTTCGGCTTTGAACAGTCAATAGATGAGCCTTGTGTTTACAAGTTAATACACGAAGGCAAAGTTGTGTTTCTGGTACTATATGTCGATGATATACTACTCATTGGTAATGACGTGGGTAAGTTATCTGAGGTTAAGGTATGGCTGGCAAAGCAATTCGATATGAAGGATCTAGAAGAAGCCGCGTACATTCTGGGAATCCAAATCTTTCGAGATAGGAAAAACCGGACCCTGTTGCTCTCTCAAGCATCTTATATTGATAAGGTGATGGATCGCTTCTCGATGCAAGACTCCAAGAAGGGCCAAACACCCTTTATGCATGGAGTCTCACTCTCTAAGGACCAGTCTCCCAAGACTGCACAAGAGATTGAAGACATGAGGAAAATTCCTTACGCCTCTACTGTAGGAAGCCTCATGTATGTTATGCTTTGCACTGGACCTGACATCTGTTTCGCCATTGGCATAGTTAGCCGTTTCCAATCCAACCCAGGACCCGAGCACTGGACTGCTGTTAAGCATGTTCTTAAGTATCTTTGAAGAACTAGGAACTTGATGCTTACATACTCAGGTACTGACCTGACTACAAAGGACTATTGACCTAATTATGATTGTTAGAAGAATCTATGATGTCTAGTTATGAGGCATTGAGAGTTGGAGACTCTATAGTTCTTCTAGGTATCTTCCGAAGGTACTGAATTGACCAGTGCACTTCTAGAGACAAGATAAGAACAAACCATTTAACCTCTTATGTCTCGAAGTCACTACGTATGAATTGCATCGTGATTATCTTAATCCTGAAATGAGACATGTCATTTCACACCTTAGTATTCTCATTTGAGAAAGTCAGAGTTCGGACTCAATATGTGATTCCGAACAAGGCCTATTGGTGAAGTACAAAGTTGTGAGAATGTCATGAGTAACTTTGTGAAGTTCTCATAGATATGGAATTCATGTACAAGATTGCTTAAATGCAATGTATATCACCTCATGCTTTGTTCCTTCGAGTGTGAATAAATGAACTGGCCAGTGTCCAAATTGAGTCTTGACTCTTTTGGATGAAACAATGTCACTTGTTAGGTCCTCGTCAATACGTTGTTTCTAACTTATTCACAAGCAACAAAGGAGTTGAGGAAATAACAGCTAGAAGGGTAAAATGGTAATTTTTTAAATCCCGACTAGTTGATGATATTCATGAAGGGTAAACACTGATAATATTCTGTGGATCCACTCATTACAATTAGGTTGAATTCTTGAGTAGAAAATAAATTCATTTGAACCGAGAGATTTTCAGTGTCAACTCTTTAGTGGAGTCAGTTGACATTAAGCTAAACTTGGAAAAGGTTTGTGAACTTTTGAGTCCAAGTATTTAGCTCAAGCTTTGTTCATTTGGATCCATGAGGTCACTTTCACGAATCACATCGAGTAGGAATAGTTAAACTGGAAGCTAAGTCAAAACAAGAACGAAAATTGTCAAAAGGGTATTTTTGTCTTTTGAGACATAAGGATGAAATGAATGTCAATAAATTTTTTGACATGGTCATTTGATGACATACATCACTCGGCCAAAATTAGATTTATTGGGCCTTGTGGATTAATTTCATTTCATAAGAATTTTATTGAAAATTCTTAATGGGCCTTTCTCATGTTGTCATGAACAAATGAAGAAGCTTCTAGAAGCTCCTTCTAGAGACATGTTGGGCACCCACATACCCAAGAGAAAGAGAGAATATTTTGTGCATAAATGTGTCAAGATTCTTGCCAAAAGAAAAAGAGGAAACAAATTTCCTATGCATGGCAGAGGGAAATTCGGCCAAGGCTAGAGAGAGGAACAAAATAGGAAATAAATCAAGGCTTCTAGAATGCCTTGTTGGCCGAGTATCTCATAGAGGAAAAGAGGAAATTGGCTCATGAATATGTGATATTCTATAGAAGAGGAAACTACCTTATTGAAGGTGAGACCTCTCCTATAAACAGGAGCCTCATTTCTCTCATTTCATTCATTCCACATAAGTTAGAGATTGAGAGCCTCTCTCTCTAGACCTTGTGGCCGCCCCTCTTCTCTCTCTCTCTAGTCAATTTCGTTTTATTGTTTTGGCACATAGGTCCTCATTTGACCTAGAGTTTAGCTCTACGACTTCAAGACTCGTTCTTGAGTCGTAGTGTTTAAAAGTGCCCACTCACTGATTCCTTTTATTACGAGTGATTTAGTGATAGAAACTTTCTTGGTTGCTCGAGTTGCCGAGGAAAGAAAGAGAGACGTGCTGCGAGGAGACGAACGTTTTCAACCTTCCGAAGGCTCATCAACGTTCAAGCTTCTATAGAGGTTAGTAAATTTATTATGCTCATATTAGTCTTATTTATATGTACTTGCTCTTTGTCTAGGTTAGTAAAAAACTGTTTTCACTTGAAAAGAAAATTTTTAAAATTTCGCCGCTTTGCGAAGCGTTAAACTTTTTCTTAAACCCTAGATCAATTCCAACAATCTTCGCCACCGCCAACTAAGCACGATCACACTCGCCTTGGGAGACTCCCAATTCCACGCTAGCTAATTAAAGCCGCTCACAAAGGCTCGCGAACTCTGCCTCTGTGCAAGAACTTCGCTCGGCCTGAGCTAGTTGAGACTTCGCCTGAGAAAGCTCCTCCTTGAAGAGTCCCAGGCGACGAAGGAGGTCGTGTAGAATCTCCTCGAGTCGAACTTTGCTCCTTGACTCGATTCATTCTCCTCGAGTCGAGCCTCACTGCTCCAGCCGAGTCGTTCTCCTCGAGTCGAACTTCGCCCCTGGAGTCGAGTCATTCTCCTCGAGTCGAGACTCGCTCCTCGAGTCGAGTCATTCTCCTCGAGTCGAGCCTCGCTTCTCGAGTCGAGTCATTCTCCTCGAGTCGAGTCATTCTCCTCGAGTCGAACTTCGCTCCTTGAGTCGAGTCATTCTCCTCGAGTCGAGCCTCGCTCCTCGAATCGAGTCATTCTCCTCGAGTCGAGCCTCGCTTCTTGAGTCGAGTCATTCTCCTCGAGTCGAGCTTCGCTCCTTGAGTGGAGTCATTCTCCTCAAGTCGAGCCTCGCTCCTTGAGTCGAGTCATTCTCCTCGAGTCGAGCTTCGCGGCTTTAGTCAAGTCATTCTCCTCGAGTCGAACTTCGCTCCTTGAGTCGAGTTATTCTCCTCGAGTCGAGCTTCGCTCCTCGAGTCGAGTCATTCTCCTCGAGTCGAACTTCGCTCCTTGAGTCGACCTCGAGTCGAGCCTCGCTCCTCGAGTCGAGTCATTCTCCTCGAATCGAGCCTTGCTCCTTGAGTCGAGTCATTCTCCTCGATTCGAGCCTTGCTCCTCGAGTCGAGTCACTATCCTCGAGTTGAGTGTTGCTCCTCGAGTCGAGTCGAGCCTCGCTCCTCGAGTCGAGTCATTCTCCTCGAGTCGAGCCTCGCTCCTCGAGTCGAGTCATTCTCCTCGAGTCGAGCCTCGCTCCTCGAGTCGAGTCGAGTCACTCTCCTCGAGTCGAGCTTCGCTCCTTGAGTCAAGTCATTCTCCTCGAGTCAAGCCTTGATCCTCGAGTCAAGTCATTCTCCTCAAGTCGAGCTTCGCTCCTTGAGACGAGTCATTCTCCTCGAGTCGAGGCTCGCTCCTCGGGTCGAGTCATTCTCTCGAGTCGAGCCTTGCTCCTCGAATCGAGTCATTCTCCTTGAGTCGACTCCCGCTCCTCGAGCAAGCGCCTGAAACGATTTGAAGAACAGGCTAGCCAAAGCGAGACTATTGCAAAACAAAACAAACAAACGGAGGGAAACTTACCCTTTGGGCATCAAAAATTCCATGACAGAAGAAGTCCACATCACTACTCGCTATGATGTCCCTTCGCGTCTTTAATAGAGACTCGCACTCACGCCTGGGGAATAAGGGCCGATCTTCAAAATGCAGACGGAGAAGCGTCACCAAAGCTGGAATGGCGGATGCCCCGTGAGACCGACTTATATTCGATGCGTGATCGAACTTTGAACATTGATCCCCGAGCAGTCGAAGCCCTCCGGTGCGGCAGAGCCTTCCACCAGGTGCCACTCCGTCTTCTCGAAGCATCAGCCCGCAGCATCAACCTCCGTCTTCGAGACCTCGGAATGAGCACGCCTTTGTGAAATGCAAAAGTGCAGTCGCCTTTCAAGCTGGCCGACATGGACGCCATGATCTTCCCCTAACAGGTCACGATTACGTAATCGTCGCCCTGCTAGTCATCATCGAGCCCCGTGAACTCCACTGGAAAATATCATCAAACAAAGCCCCGTCGAAGAAAGACTTGGGCGAGACTTCACCAAAAGATCAACAAGCCGCGACACGTCGATACACCTCTGCACAAATGCATGCCCTACCTGCGCGCGCATGCCCCCATTGCTCCGGGGCTAGAGCGATGGATGCGATCGTGTCCTCCTCGCCCACGTTGAGCTACGCCTCCTATTCGCTTGGATCCTCCTCCATGTGTTGAACACACGATCGTGTTGAGAGAGACGGAAAAGCGAAAGAGATGACATGCAATTATGAAAATTATCCTTTATAATCACAAAGGCTTCGCGACGGCGAAGCCCGGCGAAATAAATTTTCCTCAAACACCCGGTGGAAACATCTAAAAGTTCACCGCCCGAGGCCTCCCGAGCGCTGAACTTGGGGGGCTAATGTTGTCGGTCGTTTTTGGAAAACCCGGAACGCCAAGAAGACACGCCGCTCAAAGGGCCGATGGTCAAGCCGGAGGTCCTGAAGAGTGGCAAGTCTTCCGTCATGAGTCGACTGGAAAGTCTTCATGCCAAACTCTCGGCCCCTCAAGTCGAGCCTCGCTCCTTGAGTTGAGTCATTCTCCTCGAGTCAATCCCCGAGTCGTTATCCTCGAGTCGAGCTTCGCTCCTCGAGTCGAGCCTCGAGTCGTTCTCCTCGAGTCGAGCTTCGCTCCTCGAGTCGTTCTACTCGAGTCGAGCCTCGAGTCATTCTACTCGAGTCGAGCCTCAAGTCGTTCTCCTCGAGTCGTCCTCCCCGAGTCGAGCCTCGAGTCGTTCTCCTCAAGTTAAGCTTCACTCCCCGAGTCGATGACCCGCGCACCGCGCGCGCCGTGCGCCTCCACTTGAAGGGAGAACGCCCCCTTGTCCCACATGGACGATAAAGGACCCTCTTAAGGCTCTCAAACACCTATAAATACCCCCTCTCATTGAGGGGAAATCCATCCCATTCATTCTCAAGGAACTTGAGACTTCTCTCTTCTTCTCTGGATGCCATCCTTGGCCTGAAGCGGATTCTCCTCGATTTCTCGTTCTCAGAGATTCTAAAACGCTTTCCGGGGACTCCCGAGTGCCGCCTCTCTTGATCGAACGATTAATCTTGAGCCCATGAGTTCTCTAACGGTTTTCGACTGAAAATCGCCTACGCGTCTAGCACCCTAGACGCGTCCACCATTTCTGACAAGAAATCGCCTACGCGTCCGGTATTTCCGACTAGAAATCGCCTACGCGTCCGGAATCTCCGCCACAACAAGGAACTCGTGACTTAGAGTCTTCCACGTCTCCAAAAGAGAGAAAACACACATTCTCTCTCGCGCTCGCGATCTCCGAAGTTCTGAGATGTCGTTGAGGACTCCTCCGCGCACCGTCTCTTTCGTCGAGTACGCTTCTCCATTAAGGCTCCGCGCCTCACACTACGTTACATATGACTTGAACTACGTTCTGACCTGATCCCACACACGGGTACGTAAGCAGCCGACACACAAGGCACGGTCACTCCCCCTCCTCACCCCTTCTCTCCTCTGAGAGGCGTGTTGATCGGAGAAAACCTAGCTCGAGACTTTCGAGTTCACACTTTTGGCCCGGGTGCGATCACTTGGTCCGGCCTTGGATCGAACCGCCCGAGGTATTCAATCGTTGTTCATTTTCGTTCGACAACAGAGGTTATGTTTCCAATCTACGTAGTTCTTGCTTTCGAGTTTATTTGAGGAAAGGATGATCGAGAGAGGGTTGCGAGACATGTTGCTTAATTAAGTTGAAACAAGTTTAGGATTAGTCATTCCGTTTAGGATTTGAGTTTGTTTATGTTTTTAGGATGAACAAGACATGGAAAATCCAAAGGTGTTATGAACGAAATGACACTTTACTCCTTCGAGGGAAGGTCGCAACGAGTCTCCTTTCATAAGTAAATGACTCATCATTAATGCATAGCCAAGATGTAAATACATCAAATTTGACTAGCCACCTCATAAAAGTTTGATCACTCACATCCTTTGCTTTAGGATTTAAGTTTTTAAACATTTGATAAAATCCAAAGGTGTTATAAACCAAACGATAGTTTACTCCTTCGAGGGAAGTCCGCAAAAAATCTCCATTTATAAGTAAATGACACATCATTAATGCTTAGCCAAGGTGTCAATACACCAATTTTGACCAGCCACCTTTTAAATTGGTTTGATCACTCACATCCTTTCGCAGAGCCTCGAGGGAGGATTACTAGGGATTTAGTCTAAGTGTGTAACCAACCACTTAGTCAAAAAGATCAACTTTGAAAAACAATCCACCGAGGGGAGGTCTTGTCTCCTTGTCTCACTCTCAGACATAGCTCATTGAGCAATGATCAGAGCAAAGCGCCGTTGAGTACTCTCATTTAAGAGAGGGCCACGAGGGTGACTCTTAGTCTGGTGACAATTACTCTTTTCATTAGTGTTGGGGATCGTGGGTTGTAAACAACAAATATAACCCTCCCACTTAGTTTTTAGAAAAGGCACGTCGTCTCATACAAGTTCGGAAACAAATTTCATAGTTATAGAGCGATAGAGTGGACAACTACAAAAGAATCGTAGATCTTCATGTTCAGACCAGTGTTAGTGCATAAAGGCACAAGGTACATACTTGGATCTTTTCCTATTTTCTATTCGGGAAAGTGCATGAGGGAAGTGTGAACTTCAACTCACTCGATCACTTGAAAGTTTGAGATTACACATGTAATATACAAACTTTTGTAATGCTCGGCTTGTGGATATGAATAAAATAAACGAGCTTCCGTTTGTTACAATTATGTTTTGAGTGAATGATGGACGTATAAGTTTCTCGAGTTAATTTAAAATATATTAAGGTAAGGAGAAATCTCGGAATAAATAAAGGAATTATCGAGTTTATCTCGACTAATAAATTATTTCCGAGGAAATATTCCGGAAATTAATTTAATAAATAAATTCTCAAGAACGAGAATTAATTCCGAGAAACCTTAAATATATTTTAATTAATTTAGAGCGAACGAGAAAATTCTCGGTTCGAATCATATAATTATAATCCATTCGGTTATGGGTTTAATTAAATAATTATATGAAGAGGACTTGGTTGTAATGATTTTTAAGGGACCAATTTGAAAGAAAACAAGGAAAATAGATTGGTTTGTGAATAATAGGATAAGGATTGGTTGGCCACGTCATCAATCAAAGAAGTGAAATCTTATCTTAAGTGATGTATATCACTTGGTCGGCCAAACCACACCAACCCACGAGAGAAAAAAATATATATATATAAGACCAACTCCACCCGATAACACTATTTTCTACTCTATTTTACAGTACATGTCACATCAAACACTACATCATCTCCAACCGAACTCTATTTTTTACACCAAATTGAAATATTAATTTTATATTCAACTTTCTCTTATTTATTTCTATACCCTTATATTTATTTAATATTAATCAATTATACCACTTATTCATGATTTAATAATGAAGTATTACTCCATAAAATTATTCAAAATACAAATTAACACAAAGTAAACTTAATATTTATTAAACACAAAATACAATACAAAAAAATAACATAAAATAAAATAAAAAAGTACAATTACACATCTGAATTAGAATATCTCTCCCACAAATGGTCGATCAATGCATTTCTTGAGCAAATGAAGAAGTCAGGTGATATGAGGGAACGCCTCTTAGAAAGTATAGATAAGGCTAATAATATGAGGGAACGCCTCTTAGTTTTTTTTTTTTTTTTTTTTACATTTCGATGTCGTTGTAATGTTATTTTATTTCTCTTTTAATATTAATGTCGTTTTAGTTTTTCCCAAACTCCAACTGTTAATGTTGTATTTGAAAATAAATTTAATGAATAATTTAAGGATAAATATGATATAATTTTATAAATTAATACAAATATATAAATTATAAACTTTATAGGGACTAAAAAAATATTTTGGAGTAGTGAATAGTGTCACGCCATATTTGGCGTGACACCAAACTCAATAAATATCTCACGCCATAATAGCGTGAGATAAAGTGTACGGTTGGAGCATCAATATACGCTATTACCAGCATATAGCGTCCGGCTGGAGAAGGCCTAAGGAATCTTCACTTCATCTTCTCCACGCGAGCTTCACCTGCAAAAGGAAAAAAAAAAATCGGCAACACCACAACACTCGAGTTTTCTCAGCCGATCAACCCTCAACACCATTTTCTCACCTTTTCTTCTTCCTCTCCTCGCTCACCTTCATCTTCCTCGCGCGATACCAACCCGAGACCAGCCACCGCGCGCGCGCCTCGCCGAGGAGAAGAGTCGCCGCCGTCGAGCCGCCGTGGCCGCTGACCGAGAAAGGACACCGGGAACAAAGTGAGAACACACCGGAGAGCAGATTAGAGGTAAGAATTGATATGGCTGAATTGGAAAACTCAAGTTAGGGTTTTGAGAAGTTTGATTTGGGGCTTTTTTATCCGAGCTAAAATCAGTGGAATTGATGGGTTTTATTTGGTTGTTGGACTTGATTAATGATGTTCCTAGCTCGGATTTGTGTTTTTGAGTCGATTTTGAATGATTTGAGAATTTTTGAGCTCGCTGTGAACAGCCTCTGTAAATTGACGTGGGCAGTTCGGTACCGATTTAACTTGGATTTGTTGATATTTTTCTTGGATAATAGACGTCATGAGGTTTCTAAAATGACCAAGAACGTGTAAATCCGTTGAGAATTGAGTGAGTTATGAATTTTTGAAAACAGGGTATTGAAGCTGGAATTATGAACGTGAGTTTGAAATATTTTTGGCCATGTGTGTGCCTTTGGCCGTGAGCATTCTTTTGTTTGGCCGTGAGACTTGTTTGGCTAGGTAATTTGCTTTGGTTGTTTTGTGATGTTGAGATATTCTAGTTTGTTAGGGATTTTGAGACGTGAGAATTGAATTTGAAATGTGGATCTAATGACAAGTCTAAGAATTTTGTGACTAGTTAGTTGGATTCGTGTTTGGTCGTGTGACTTGTTTGGGTTCGGGTTTTTGAATCGAGATGTCGGATTTGGAATTTTGGAAATTGATAAGAGTTTGGACTTAAGGAAGTAACTCGTTATCGAATTCCGAACCGACTCAAATCTAATCCCGACACTGGACCCTATATTTTTCAAGTAATTTTGAATCCAATAACTAACGGACTTTCAACCTCGGATGCTAGTTCTTTAGACGTTTCGGCAAGCGTCAAGTATCTCAGAGAACGTGAAAAGCAAGACATTGCCAGAGGTCGTCGAGCTTCTATCACAGTATCCCAAGTAAGTGTGGAGACATAAGTCAACTACTTACCAAGGGAATAATCCTGTTTACGTGCATTTACGTGTTAATAATAAAAAGAGTAGGAAAAGCCTTAAAAGACACAAACACCAAAGATTAAGGCTTCGGCCACTCTTTTTGGAAAATTTAGTTGGGTTTATACCCATAGGTTCAAATGCTAACTTGAACCAGCCACGTTGCTATTTTGTTGTAGTTAGATCCCTCTGCTAACCATAGAGTTTAGCTAGATCTGAGGTGACAGGAGAGCATGTTGGACTCTCGGATTCGAGCCGAGGGTAGGAGTACCGGGAGTCATATCCCGAGTCTTCAACTTAAAACACTAACGAGCATAAAAGTGAAATGATAATTCTTTCGGGATTTAACCCGAGTCGCTCTCCTGTAAGTAGCATAGGTGTGTACTCTGAGTGCTGCAGAGTACCCAAACCCTAAAGAAATGATGTGTCGATGGTACCAAAAAGGAATTGAACCCTGACGGGCTATGAGGGCCTGGGGGATGGCGCTGAGTACTCATATTTCGGGGAGTCGACCAAGAGTCGTACCCGACTTTGTTGCCAGGCTATGAAGGCCTGAAGAGCGGGGAGTCGACCAAGAGTCGTACCCGACTTTGTTGCCAGGCTATGAAGGCCTGAAGACCTTGACGGGCTATGAGGGCCTGGGGGTGGCGCCGACGTCGAATGAAGTGGTACCATTAGTGGATCCCAGACAGATGTTAAAACTCTTAGGCCGCCGAACGACTGCTGCTCGAAGTCTAAGGCTGGTCTCTTGTCGTTCTAGAGGTTATAGCGGGGGATGTGTGTAACCTTAAAGACGACAAGTACTAGTTAGAGTGTGTACACACGAGTCATGCTCTAGAACTTGTTAGATTTGCATCCATGCATTCTTATGTGCCTGTTTGCACGTCACATGTTATCACATGGCATTAGTCGCTTTTATTTTTCTAGGTTAGACTCCCACTTACTGAGTCAATCGACTCATAGTTTTATGACCCTTGGTAATGTAGAGAAGGGCAAGGCGCCGATGTGAATAAGGAAGTCGTAGATGAAGACCAGACGTGTATCTCTTGACCTTTGGGCTAATGGGAACTCACCCGGGTTCAAATCCTTCTATAATAATATCTATATTTTGTTGAACCCCTTTCGTAAACTATGATCCCCAAACTATCCCTTGTATATATACTTAAAATTAGGGAGCTTGTGTATAAATAAGAGTCGCTATAAGACTCTAATTCCTAAAGTTAAACAGCGAAAAATTTACCCAGGTTTTCGTATACCCACTTATAGTACTTATATATGATCGTGTTATGTTTAATATAAGTATTATGGTTATTATGTTGATTTGATTCTGTTTCCGCTGATATGAGATATATTGTTATATATTGATGTTGAAATCTGAGACGTAACCCCACAGTCGCGGCCCGTGAGCCGCCGACGAGAGGTCGCGGGTCGTGACAACACATCTTTTTATTTTTCGGCTCGTCTACAAAGAGACCGCCCACTCTAAATTTCAAGAGCATACAGATTTTGAACATATGTGATATAGATATAGTTTTGAAAAAATTTTAAAAATTTATTTGATTTGGATGACAAAATATTTTTCAAGTTTGAAAGTGAAAACGATTTTTCAAAATTCAAACTAGTTTTGTAAAAATTCAATTTCAAAAATCAAAACATTTTAATCTTACACATCATGTTTATAATCTTATGAAAAATATTTTTGCTCAAGAAATTTTTCTCATTAGAGTTCTATAACTCATGGTAGTGGGGCTGAAAATTCGGATTTCTAAAAAACTGGACTTTCGGAATAGCCGCGCACCTAGGAGTAAAATCGTCATAACTAGCGGCTCCGATGTCATTTTGACCCAAAACCAATTGCATTCGAAATAGGACAACGAGACCTTTAATTTGGTTCAAAAATCATTAAATTTTGAATTCTGAGCTGAGAGTTATGAAAATTTTACTGCGGATTTTCTCGAGCTCGAAGAAAACTGAAAATAATTAAAGGTTGGACTTTGAGTGCGAAAAAAGAATCGAGTGTAACAGAACGTTCTAGGAAGTTGTTAAGGCTTTTATTTGTGTTTTATTAACATGGTAATAACATGGTATAAAAGAAATAACAACAAGCATAAAACGATTCAAGCAAATAAAAGAAACTACTAAGACAAGAAAACTAGTCACAAAATTTACTCGAAATTTTCTCAAAATTAAAAACACGTTTTTAATATAAAAAATTAAAAAAATTTAGAACTGATTCTAATGTGTTTTAATAACATCCAAAACTCATAGAAAATCAACATGATTTTTAATTTAAAGGCAAGAGCAATAAATTAAAAAATCTAAGAAAACAATTATAACTTGTCACAAAATTAGTAAACTTTCGAAAACGATTTTCAAGCTCATAATTTTAATTACATGTACATGCATATCTTTGACCATAGCTCTGATACCATTTGTTGGAATTGATCTAGGGTTTAAGAAAAAGTTTAACAGTTCGGGTAAGCGGCGGAATTTTAATAATTTTCTTTTGACAAGTAAAACAATTTTACTAACCTAGACAAAGACCAAGCACATGTAAATAAAAATTATTATGAGCATAATAAATTTACTAACCTTTTTAGAAGCTTGAACGTTGAGAAGCTTTTGGAAGGTTGCAACGTTCGTCTAACCTCGCAGCACGTCTCTCTTCTTTCCTCGGCAACTCGAGCAACCACGAAAGTTTCTATCACTATAATCACTCGAGAGAAAAGGAATTAGTGAGTGGGCATTCTTAAACACGACGGCTCGAGAACAAGTCTCAAATTCGAAGAGCTAAAAACGCTAGGTCAAATGAGGACCTAGGTGCCAAAACAAAAACGAAAGAAAACTAGAGAGAGAGACAGAGGAGTTCGGCCAAGTCTAGAGAGAGAAGCTCTCAATCTCTAAAACTTGGGATGAATGAAACAATGAGAATGAGGCCTCTATTTATAGGGGAGGGATTACCTTCAAAAGGTAGTTTCCTTTTCTCTATAGAATATCACATATTCATGAGCAACCATTATTTCCTCTTTTCTCACCTATATGGACGTCCAACATGAGCCAATTAAAGCCTTGGATTTGTTTCCTCATTTAATTTGCTCTCTCTTGGCCGAAAATATACTTGCTTCTAGAAGCAAAGTTGTTTCCTCTTTTTCTATTGGCAAGTATCTTCATACATTAATGCACAAAATAATCTCTCTTTCACACCATGGCATGCACAAAATTTAGCCTCTCTTTTCCTTGGGTTGGACGAAAATAAGGCTTCTAGAAGGACCTTCTAGATGTTTCTTCATTTGTTCATGACAACATAAGTAAAGCCCACTAAGAATTTTCAAGTAAAATTCTATGAAATTAAATTAATCCTCAAGGCCCAATTACACTAATATGGCCGAGTAATATTTATTTCATTTGTCATCATATGACAATGTCAAAAAAAATTTATTGACATTCATTTCGTCCTATGTCCAAAAAGACAAAAATACCATTTTGACAACTTTCGTCAAACTGTCTCGTTCTTGTTTTGACTTAGCTTCTAGTTTAACTATTCCTACTTGATATGATTTGTGACAGTGACCTCATGGATCCAAATGAACAAAGCTTGAGCTAAATACTTGGACTCAAAAGTTCACAAACCTTAGCTTAATGTCAACTGACTCCACTAAAGAGTTGACACTGAAAATCTCTCGGTTCAAATGAATTTATTTTCTACTCAAGAATTCAACCTAATTGTAATGAGTGGATCCACTGAATATTATCAATGTTTACCCTTCATGAATATCATCAGCTAGTCGGGATTTACAAAATTACCATTTTTCCCTTCTAGCTGTTATTTCCTCAACTCCTTTGTCGCTTGTGAATAAGTTAGAAACAATGTCTTGACGAGGAGCTAACCAGTTACAATGTTTCATCCAAAAGAGTCAAGACTAAATTTTGACACAGGCCAGTTCATTTATTCACATTCCAAGGAACAAAGCATGAGCTGATATACACTGCATTTCAGCAATCTTGTACATGAATTCCATATCTATGTGAACTTCACAAAGTTACTCATGACATCTTCACAACTTAGTACTTCACCAATAGGTCCTGTTCAGAATCACATAGTGACTCCGAACTCTGACTTTCTCAAATGAGAATACGTAAGCTGTGAAATGGTCTCATTTCAGGATTAAGGTAAGCATGATGCAATTCATACGTAATGACCTCGAGACATAAGAGGTTAAATGGTTTGTTCTTATCTTATCTCTAGAAGTGCACAGGTCAATTCAGTACCTTCGGAAGATACCTAGAAGAACTATAGAGTCTCCAACTCTCAATGTCCCATAACCAGACATCATAGATTCTCCTAACAATCGTACTGAGATCAATAGTCCTTTGATTTTTAGATTGCGAATATATTGTTTTAAGCAAACCATGAAGAGTTTGTTCACGCAAATCTACATTTGTCTCTTCATGTGTTCTTAGGTTAGTTTATGGACTAAAGACTAAGGTTTTATCATAAAGCTTCAGACAAGGAAGAATGAATGAACGTTTCAACTTTTATTAATAAATAAGAAATTACAAGCAAGAGTCTTCATGAGACTTTATTACATCAAATGTACATACATAGACACTACTACTCTTCTTGTGGGCACCATTGACAACATTAGTGTGTGGGCACTTTTAAACACAACGGCTCAAGAACAATTCTTAGAGTGGAAGATCTAAAACAAACGCTAGGTCAAATGTGGACCTAGGTGTCAAAACAAAAATGATAAAGGGAAGAGAGAGAGAGAGAGAGAGAGAGAGAGAGAGAGAGAGAGAGAGAGAGAGGCTCTCAATCTCTAAAAATTTTGGGATGAGAAACAATGAGAATTAGGGCTTTATTTATAGGAGAAGGACTACCTTCAAAAGGTAGTTTTCGTTTCTCTATAGAATATCACATATTAATGAGCATATATTTTCTCTCCTTTGCCTTATTTCACACGTCCAAGGTCCTTCTAAAAGGCCTTGGATTTGTTTCCTCTTTTGCTTCCTCTCTTGCCTTAGCCGCCCACTTCCTTTCCATGTAGAGGAAATTTATTTCCTCTTTTTCTTTTGGAAAGTATCTTCATACATCAATGCACAAAATAATTCTCTTTTTCCTTTGGGTTGGACGAGCAAGACATCTAGAAGGACCTTCTAGATGTTTCTTCATTTGTTCATGACAACAAAAGAAAAACCCATTCAGAATTTTCAAGTAAAATTCAATGAAATGAAATTAATCCTCAAGGCCCAAATACATAACCTGGCCGTGTGGTTTAAATTGCTTGTCATCATATGACAATGTCAAAAAACTTATTTATTGACATTCACTTCATCCTATTTCCAAAAAGACAAAAATACCCTTTAGATAATTTTCGTAAAACTTGTCTAGTTCTTGTTTTGACTTAGCTTCTAGTTTAACTAATCCTACTCGAAATGACTTGTGATAGTGACCTCACATGTCGACAGCTTCCGGAAGTTTTCAGCATTCACCCCTCTCAACACTCCGCAAGAGCGGATCCTGGCTTTGCACCGCGACAAGCTAGGAAGACCCGCTCCTCTCACGAAGGATCCTACGAAGCGGGATCGACGTAAATTTTGTGAATACCACCAAGACCACGGGTACCTGACGTCCGAATGCTACCATCTCAAACGTTAGATTGATGCCCTTATCCAAGACGAGAAGTTGAAGGAATACGTCCTCAGAACGATCGGGACGGCCGCATCGGGCGGAGAACGCCTGTGACAAGAAAGGAAGGGTCATATGACGGTAGCCGTCACTGACCGAACGGCGAACAATGAACCGGAGAGCTCACAAATGCACGTTGTAGGCTCGATCATGGGAGGACCAGAGTTTGGGGACTCAAGCACGCAAAGAAAGAAGTACGTGCGGGAAGTCTCTCAGGGGAAGATAGCACATCATATCAACTACACGTACGAGGTTCCGCCTCGGGCCCCCTTTGAATCCATGTTCTTCATCAACCAGTAGGCAGTGCGAGTGCTCCACCCGCACAATTACGCGATAGTCATCTCAGCCCCAGTTGCTAACAACCTCGTCCGGAGGATCCTGATTGACAGCGGCAGCTGGGCCGACATCATCTTCAAATCAGCTCTGGACAGGATGAAGCTGACCAGGCTGAGACCGACCCCGATCTCGACCCTACTCTTTGGCTTCACCGGGGAGAGGGTCGTGACGGAGGGCACCATCGACCTCCCAGTTACCTTCGGGACTCCTGGGGGGATCGAGGTCACCCACATTGTGTCTTTCCTAGTTGTGGATCAGTCGTCCGCGTACAACGTCATCATAGGTCGCACGACTCTCAACCGACTGAAGGCCATGACTTCCACCTACCATCTGATGATGAAATTCCCGACTAAGAAGGGGATCGCCATAATGTTGGGAGACCAATCAATGGCGAGAATGTGCTACATCCAGGGGGTGGATGGAAAGATGAAGGGAAAGATGGTGAACACCATCTTCCAACTCGGAGACAAGTTCCCATGCAAAATCGAGGAAGGAGGCACCTTCGAGGAGCTGGACCAAAGGGACGATGTCGAGCATCGGAAGGTGGAGACACCGGATGACCTTGTTCCCCTTGTGCTTGTTGATGCCAAGCCTGACCAAGTAGTCAAGGTAGGTGCCCGGCTCCTGACCGAGATCCGACTCCAACTTGCGGCCTTTCTCCGCGAGTTCAAGGACGTCTTCACGTGGACACACGCCGACATGCCGGGGATCGACCCCGAGATAATGGTCCACCGCCTCAATGACGACAAGAGAGTGACCGAACGTGTCCAGCCGAGACGAGCTTTCAGTGGGGAGAGATACCAAGCCATTGGTGAAGAAGTTGAAAAACTTCTCGCCGCCAACTTCATTAGGGAGGCGGAACACCCCAAGTGGGTGTCCAATGTCGTCATGGTGAAAAAGCCAAACGGGAAGTGGTGGATCTGCATCGATTACAAAGATCTCAACAAGGCATGCCCGAAGGACAGCTTTCCTCTCCCGAGAATTGAACAACTCGTGGATGCCATGGCGGGCCATGAGCTGCTAAGCTTCATGGACGCCTATTCAGGGTACAATCAGATCCGCATGCACGAGCCGGATCAAATCAAGACCACCTTCGTTACAAACCGCGGACTCTATCGCTACAAGGTCATGCCTTTTGGCCTCAAAAACGCAGGTGCAACGTACCAAAGATCGGTAAATCGAATGTTTTCCAACCAGATTGGCAAAACAATGGAGGTCTACGTGGATGACATGCTGGTCAAAAGTCTCAAAGCCCACCACCACGTTCGAGACTTAGGGAAATGTTCACGATCTTGCGGCGCTACAAAATGAATCTCAATCCCAACAAGTGCGCTTTCGGGGTTGAATCCGGAAAATTCCTGGGCTACATGGTGAGCCGCTGTGTGATCGAGGCTAATCCCAAAAAAATCAATGCAATCTTGGAAATGAGGTTGCCACAGAAGGTTAAAGAAGTACAAAGCTTGACGGGAAGAACGCCGCCCTAGCGCGATTCGTGTCCAAGGCCACCGACAGGTGCTAACCATTCTTTAAGGCGTTGAAAAGGACTGACGGGTTCGTGTGGACGGAGGAGTGCAAGAAAGCATTCCGCGAAATGAAGACCTACTTCAGCTCCCCTCTGTTCCTTGAAAAATCGAAAGACGGAGAGGCCTTGTATGTCTATCTTGTTGGAATTTATCGAGGGTTTAAGAAAAAGTTTAACACTTCGGGTAAGCGGAGGAATTTTAAAAAATTTCTTTTGACAAGTAAAACAATTTTACTAACCTAGACAAAGAGCAAGTACACGTAAATAAAAACTATTATGAGCATTATAAATTTACTAACATTTTTAGAAGCTTGAACGTTGAGAAGCTTTTGGAAAGTTACAACGTTCGTCTCCCCTCGCAGCACGTCTCTCTTCCTTCCTCGGTAACACGAGCAACCACGACAGTTTCTATCACAAGAATCACTCGAGAGAAAAGAAATTAGTGAGTGGGCACTTTTAAACATGACGGCTCGAGAACAAGTCTCAAAGTCGAAGAGCTAAAAACGCTAGGTCAAATGAGGACCTAGTTCCCAAAACAAAAACCGAAAAATAACTAAAGAGAGAGAGAGGGAAGGGTGCGGCCAAGCTAGAGAGAGAAGCTCTCAATCTCTAAAACTTGGGATGAATGAAATGTGAAGAATGAGGCCTCTATTTATAGGGGAGGGATTACCTTCAACAAGGTAGTTTCCTCTTCTATAGAATATCACATATTCATGAGCAAAATATTCCTCTTTTCCTCTTTCATTTGGGCGGCCAAACAAGGCTTCAAGAAGCCTTCACTACTACAAATGTTGGATTATACAACCCACTTTCTACAACGCTTAACATAAGCGTTGTAGAAACTAGGGATTCTACAACGCTTATGGCTAAGCGTTGTAGAATCTCGGTGTTTCTACAACGCTTATGGATAAGCGTTGTAGAATTTGGGTGATTCTACAACGCTTTACAAAAGCGTTGTAGAAGAACTTAAATTTCAGATTTCCCACAACGTTAAAACGACCCGTTGTAGAACCTTCGCCGCGGCACCATGTGATTTTCGCCGCGGCGAAACCTTTCTACAACGCAATTTCAAAGCGTTGTAGAAGGATGGACCTCGCCGCGGCACGATTTAAACCTCGCCGCGGCAAAGCATTCTACAACGCTTTTTTTAAAGGGTTGTAGAATAGAGTCGCCGCGGCGATGGTCCTCCCTCGCCGCGGAGAGATTATGTCGCGGCGGCTGGAAATATACTCCGCCGCGGCGAGAAGGATACGGTGGCCTAGCAGTTTTCTATGAAACTGCCTCGCCGCGGCGATGTAGGACTCCCGCCGCGGCGAGATGATCCTACAACGGTTAGAATATCAGTTGTAGGATCTTCTCGCCGCGGCGAAGACATATTCTCGCCGCGGCGAGGTTTTTAGGTTTTTACTATATAAACCAGTTTTCAGTTTTTTTTCTCATTTTCCTCAAAATACAAACGCGAGACAAACTATTTCGGCCGACTCTGTCTTCATTTTCTCTTCCAAATTCCCTCGCCACGTCCTCGCCGCCCCGATTTCTCGCCGTCGCTTTGTCCTCGCCGCCATTCTCGCTCGCCACATCCTCGCCGCCCAACTCTCTCGCGCCTCTCTCTCTCTCACCGCCTCTCACTCTCTTTTTAAAGGTATGATTTTCTAAGTTTTTAAGGTGGTTATTGATTTAATTTCGTGTTGTTGATATGGATTTCGTGTTTTTGAATATGGATTTCATGTTATTTCCCCGAGTTGCATGTTGTGGTTATTGATTTAACAAAATTAGGGTTATTGATTTAAGGTGGTTATTGATTTAACAAAATTAGGGTTTGTTATTTTATTATGAATGAATTTGAGTTAGAATTTGTGTTAGAATGAATTTGAGTTAGAATTTGTGTTAGAATGAATTTGAGACGTTAGAATTTGTGTTAGAATGAATTAGAGTTAGAATTTGTGTTAGAATGAATTTGAGTTAGAATTTGTGTTAGAATGGAATTGTTTATGAATTTGATATTGTTATGTTTAAATGAAGTTGGAATTGATATAGAATTTGTGATTGTTGTGACATTGTTAGTATTTAAAATGGTTATGTTGATTGTAGATGTCGAGATTGAATTTTTTATGATTATGCTTTGTGAAGGTGAAAAATGGTTCGAACAAAAAATCCGGCGGGCGCCACGGCTCCGAGCACTTCCAAAGGTCCTAGTAAAAGTAAAAGTAAGCGAGCTCGTCAATCGTCCCCTGAAGCAGATTATAACACGAATATCTTCACCAGCAAGGCCGCGGAGGATCATTACGACAAAATCTCGTCGCGCAGTGTGATCCCTGAGCGGGGATTCAATGTGAGCTCTAACACCGAGATAGGAGTGTCAATCCGCAACAGTATTCTTGGTCATGAATGGGTGAAGTATTGTGCCGTTCCCGAGTTCGAGACGAACTTAAACTTCGTGTACGAATTCTACGCAAACTTACCAGATCACAATGGAGATGTTGTGACGGTCCGAGGTAAAAAGGTCGATGTGAGCATCGAAGCGATCAACGATTTGCTTGGGACCCCAGATGTGCCTTTCGAGAATGAAGGCTATCGGGAATGGTTGAGAACTTGCAGCCACGAGGAGATGGCGAGGTTGCTGTGCATTCCAGGAGAGGATTGGGTCCTTGAAAAAGGGAAAAGGGTACTCAAGCGTGACCAACTCACCAGGATTGCTAAAGCTTGGATTTACTTTGTTTGCGCTCGCCTCTATCCGATCAAGCACTTCACCACTCTTGACGAGGGCCGTATCCAGGTGTTGTTCTGCATCATAAAAGGTCATTCTATCAACGTCGGTCGATTCATCTACAATTGGATGAAGAGTCTAGACTATACTAATGAACGACACGGTTTGCCATATCCGTCGATCATTACCGGCCTTTGTACAAATGCGGGGGTAGGACGCTCGAAAAGGGATACGATCAAGGGTCCTATGGGGCCTATTACGAATAACATCATCGATCGCTACAAGATTAGGGAGGAACCACAAGAGGAGGAAGCGGAGGATGAGGAGGAGGAAGGGGAAGAGGGACCACCAGTCAACGAGCCTCGATTGTTCTTACCAGCACCTCCGGTAGTCGACCCCGCAACCATCGACTACATAGCTCAATGCTCCAACTATCTCGTCGGCGGGTTCCAACACACGCAATAGTACATGCACTAACAAGCGGAGTATGGCGCCTCTCACATCAACCAACTGAACGATCTCTACTCTCGGTGGGACATCAACCAAGAGAACCAGGTGTTAATTCCTCCATATCCTCAATACTCCGATTATCCGTACCCACCACCACAGTGGCCACCGCATATGGCACCTCCTCAATATCCGGCGCACTCACCACCACCACCACCACCGAATGACGACTAAACCAACAACACCAACTTTAAATTTTAAATTCAAGACTCGTTTGGTTTGTTTAAGCTTCATTTTAAATTTAAATTAAGACTCGCATGGTTTGTTTATGTTTAAGACTCGTGTTTTAGTTAATGTGTGTTTAAGACTTGATTAATATTTAAAAATTGTGAAATCTGAATGTGTGATAGTTTTTTATTTGAATGATAATTTTTCTGTTGAAAACCAAGTTTAAAATGGGAAAGAAAGTAAAAATGTGTAGGGTGAGGTGATTCTATTCTAATCTCGCCGCGGCGACTTAGAAATTTTGCCGCGGTGTATAACTCTCGCCGCGGCGTGTTTTCTACCTCGCCACGGCGAGATATTCTACAACGCTTTCCAAAGCGTTGTAGAAAGTCTTCGCCGCGGCGAAACTTACACCTCGCCGCGGCATGAAACTTACCGAGAGCATGCATTTTTCAAAACATAATCTCGCCGCGGCGGCGTAGTCTTCTCGCTGCGGTGAAAACGTGTCGCCGCGGCGCAAATACAACATAGCCGCGGCGAGAAACTTACCGAGAGCCTTCATATTTGAGAACATATCCTCGCCGCGGCGAGTTGATATTCCCGCCGCGGCGTAATGACCTCGCCGCGGCATGGACTCTACGTCGCCGCGGCGAGGTTTCTACAACGCTTGACCAAGCGTTGTAGAAGGGTCATCGCCGCGGCAGGATTTGTATTTCGCCGCGGCGAGAGTTTGATTTTTTTATACCGAGAGTCTGTGTTTTTTAAGAACTTGTCTCGCCGCGGCGAGGTGATATTCCAGCCGCGGCGTAATGACCTCGCCGCGGCATGGAATATACGTTGCCGCGGCGAGGTTTCTACAACGCTTGTTAAAGCGTTGTAGAAAGTCCCTCGCCGCGGCAGGATTTGTATTTCGCCGCGGCGAGATTATCCTGCCACCGCGAGAGATGTACTCAGCCGCCGCGATGTTGGAGAAATGTAAATGACATTGTATAGAGAAATTTTGAATGAAAAATAACGTTGTCCACAGGAGAATAACATAAAATCCAAAATGAAAATACATTATCTAAATGTTCAATATCAAACAAAAATAGGATCTATATCCTTACGAAGTAGATGTGAAACATCGTCATCATTAAAATCATCCACCTCTTGATCAATTGGCGGTAATCCTGATGTGAACAGAGGAATGCTAGACATGTCTTCGTCTTCTTCTTCGTTACCGTTTCTCGCTTTCATATGAACCACTAACGATAACTCAGGATTTGCTGGATCTGAAACATAAAACACTTGACTTGCTTACGAAGCCAAAATAAATGAATCATTCTCGTAGCCAATCCGTCTAAAGTCGACAATTGTAACTCCTTCATTATCAACTTTAACGTGATTATTGTCTGCCCATTTGCACTTGAATAATGCGACTCGCAACCCGCAATAATCAAGTTCCCAAATATCTTCAATGTATCCGTAATACTTCATAAAAGCATGTTTTGGATTCTTATCTTTTGCCGACGAAACATGTAAAGCTTCAGCAAACAATGTAACACCGTTATTTTGTACGGGATGCTTGTTGTCTCATTCCCTTGTGTAAAATGTAAAACCATTAACAGACCAAGCAGTGTACCTTGTAACCATTGAGGACGGCCCGCCAGATAGTTTACTCAACCTACATGAATGTCCTGCCTCTATAAATATGCGTTTTCCAAGCCAGTTTTGAAACAAACGGTTGTGCTCTTCTTGCAACCATTTTTCATTTCTACCCTTCTTTGGATTATTCACTCTCAACTCATTCAAATGAATATCCACAAATGGCTTGACCTCGGAAACGTTGTGTAGCACATGGAGACTTGCTTGCTCCCATTCTTTTCGGTTGACGATCGAATAAGTACCTATATATAATGAAACAAATACTTAAAAATAATGTTCATATATAATTTAAATAAACAAATAAAGTGTTAAAAAAATACCTTTAGATAGAGCTTTTGAATCAAAATTGGTATTCTTGGGTAACCCAATTTCGTCTGTTTTACCTAAATACTCAGAACAAAACTCAACCGACTCTTCTGCTATGTAATTTTCAACTATGCTCCCTTCCGGCCTATTGTAGTTCTTCACGTAGCTTTTCAACACTTTCATATAACGTTCGATTGGATACATCCACCGTAAAAACACGGGCCCTCCTAATTTCACTTCACGTACCAAGTGGACGGTTAAGTGGATCATTATGTCGAAAAACGAAGGTGGAAAGATCTTTTCGAGCAAGCACAGAGTTTTCACCAATTCTGACTGCATTAAATCCAATCGAGTTGGATCGATGACCTTCGAGCAAATCGAGTTAAAGAATACACATATCTTTGATATTGCAAACCTCACATCTTTTGGCACAATTCCTCGCAAAGCAAGAGGCAACATTTGTTGTAGCAGCACATGACAGTCGTGCGTCTTCATTCCAGTAAGTCTCAAATCTTTCAAAGACACGAACCTCTTATAGTTTGACGAATGACCTTCGGGGACTTTAATAGAAGCAAACCAGTTACACAATTTCTTTTTCTCCTTTCGATCTAGAGTGTACTTTGCCGGTGGTAATTTTGTTTTTTTCCCACCCCCCCTCCTCGGGATGCAAAATGCTTCTTATATTCATCTCTTTGAGATCCAATCGAGATTGTATTCCGTCTTTCGATTTATTTGGATCATCAAGAAGTGTACCAATAAGCGATTCACAAACATTTTTCTCGATGTGCATAACATCCAGACAATGCCGGACGTAGTGTGTCTTCCAATAAGGAAGGTCGTAGAAAATCGATTTCTTCTTCCAAGGATTCTCTTTGAACGATTCTTTAGTACTAGCACTCCGCTTTCTTTTCCCAAGCACTTCATTGACGTTTTTAACCATCTCATAGACATCTTCACCAGACAAAATTCTAGGAGGGGGTCGTTCTTCTGAATTTCCATCAAACGCTTGTTTCAATCTTCTATACGAGTGATCTCTTGGTAAGAATCTTCTATGACCCAGAAAAACCGTTTTCTTACCATGCTTCAAACAGATGGAAGATGTGTCTTTCATGCAAATCGGACAACCAATCGAGCATTTCACAGAGTATCCTGACAAGTTTCCATAGGCCGGAAAATCGTTAATAGTCCACATTAACATTGCCCTTAAGTTGAACGAATCTCCACGGTAAGCGTCTTTAACTTCCATCCATTTCTCCCATAACATCTTCAAATCATCGACCAACGGTGCCAAATAGACATCAATATCATTTCCTGGTTGATTTGGTCCTGAAATCAAAAGCGTTAACATCAAGAACTTTCTCTTCATACATAGCTTTGGAGGGAGATTGTAGTTCACAAGTATAACCGGCCAAACACTGTATTTACTGCTCATCATGCTGAACGGGTTCATTCGATCATAAGCTAGACCAAGGCGCAAATTTCGAGTATCAACACTGAAATCCTTATACTCTAAATCGAATGATTTCCACTGTGTAGCATCACAGGATGTCTCAACATACCATCATCGATACGCTTTTCGGAGTGTCAAACCATGTTCTTCGCGTGTTTGACACTATTAAACATTCGACGAAAGCGCGGCATTGGAGGAATGTACCATAACGACTGAAATATATTTAACGAAAATCAGTAATAAATAATGAATATGAGCTACATGTATTTCCTCATCAAGTGATGAAAATGTACGTACCTTAACTGGAACTCCTTTAACCCCGTTACATGGAATTTTACCCTTCTTCCACCGTGACTCTTTGCACGTCGGACATTCATCTAGATCTTCATACTCGTGTCTATATAAAAACACAATCATTTGGGCACGCATGGAATTTCTCGTACTTCATGCCTAATGTACCCAAAGTCTTCCTTGCTTCATACATACTTAAAGGTACTTTATTGTCTTTCGGAAATGCTTCTTTCAGTGTTTCCAACAATAGAGTAAAACTAGTGTTAGTCCAACCCCCCGACGCCTTCAAATGAAATAATGTAACTAAAAATGACAACTTCGAATAGCTTGTACACCCTTCATATAATGGTGTCTCCGCATCATTCATCATGGACTCAAACAATTCCGGTCGCTCAACAAAATCGTCCTCCAAATCATTCATCATTCCGCACATATCATCAGTATCATCTTCAACATCATCCTCATTTGCCGTAGAACGAAAAACCTCACCATGGTAGAACCATCTTTGATACGAGGTCATTATTCCATATGCAAACAAATGGGTCCGAACGACATCAATCGAAAAATGTCTATGATTTCCACATTTAATACAAGGACAACGAATAGATTTCAAATCTACCATGTTCTCTCTAGCAAAATCACAAAACTCATCTACACCTTTTCGATATATCTCATTCAATCTATTCTCCCACATCCACTTTCTCATATTCATAGAAAAACCCTAATTATACAAAAAATTCCCAATTCTAATTAGTAAACTATCAAGAGAAAAACAATTAGAACAAGTTAAAGAAGAACTTACAAGATTTGAATGTGTAGATGAGACTAGTAAACGAGGACGCTCTAGAATGAGGTTACCCTAATTTTTTCGAGTGAGGTTATGAGAGAGTTCAAAGTGAAAAAGACCAGAAATGAGAATTTATATCACCAGTCTCGTGTCACTCGCCGCGGCGAACTTTCTACTTCGCCGCGGCGAGACATTCTACAATGCTTACCATAAGCGTTGTAGAATGTCCTCGCCGCGGCAAAAATATGCGTTCGCCGCGGCGACATATCACGCCGCGGCGAGGTACAAATCCCGCCGCGGCAGGAGTCCTGCGCCGCGGCGAGAACAAGTCGTCGCCGCGGCGAAAAACTTACCGAGAGCACCATGTTCCAGACATATACTCTCGCCGTGGCATCATACAATTCCTGCCGCGGCGAATGTATTCCTCGCCGCGGCGGGAATTAGCCTTCGCCGCGGCGAGGCTTCTACAACGCTTACTTAAGCGTTGTAGAAAGGTCTCGCCACGGCGGAAATTGTATACTGCCGCGGCGAGGACATCTAGGGTTACCTCGCCGCGGCGATGGCACATTTTCGCCGCGACGAGACGTTTCTGGGTAACGCTCGCCGCAGCGAGAATTTGGTTTCGCCGCGGCGAGGCTCCTACAACGCTTATTCTAAGCGTTGTAGAATCATCTCGCCGCCGCGAGAAAAACACTTCGCCGCGGCGAGATCTTCTAAGCGTTGTAGGAGCGTCTTAAAATCTGAAATTTTCAAATTTTTTTAACTACCCGCGCCCATCCATATCTATACTTAGCGTTTTTTTCCCTCTCATTTCTCATTCTCATTTCTTCTCATCTCCACTACTCACATCTCTCTCGTCCCTCTCTCTCTCCGCCACTCTCTTGCCGCCCCGCCCCTCTCTCCGGCCACCACTCTCTCTCTCGGCCCCTCTCTCTCTCCGTCCCTCACCTCGCTGAGCCACCGCGCCCTCGCCCCGCGCGTTCTCTCCCTCTCTCCGACCCTCACCTCCCTCTCCTCGCCGTGCGCCACGCCCACGCCGCCCTCTCGCTGAGCCCCCTCCCTCACCTCGCCGTGCGCCCACGCCGCCCTCCCTCACCGCGCGCCCTCACCTCGCCTCACCACCTTCTCTTCGCCGCCCTTGTGCTCGTCCAACTCCGGGTAATGTTTTTGAACATTTTTACATGGACTTATTTAGTGTGAATTCGATATTGATTTGAAATTAGGAGATATTGTATTGGATTTGAGTTTATTGAATTGAAGTTTGATATTGATTTGATTTGAGAAATATATTTGATAGTAGATTGAATTGGGATTGAAATTGTGTTTTTGTTTAGAATCGGATTGGATTTGAGTTTATATTGTGATTAGAGTTGAGTTTATATTTGATTTTTGTTACATTTGAGTTGAAATTTTGATAACATTTGAGTTGAAAATTGAAATTGTGATTTGAATTTTGTTTATTAGATTCAATGTCGTCCACTACTACTACTTCTAGCGGTAGTGGTAAAAGAAAAATTAGAAGACAACTAGCGCTTAACTCCGATGAACAAGGAAAACGAAGAAACACTCTTATGGGTCGGGTTAATAAGGCTAAAACACTTGGTAAAAAAATCCCAGTACAATTTGATGATAAAGGGCAACCAATCGGTAAAGAGGGTGATGAGTTGTCGAGTTACTTTGGCGTGTCAGCAAGAGAACACGTTCCACTTTCGATGCGTGATTGGAGATGTAAAGACAACGCCCAAATTAAAGAACGGATTTGGAATGAAATGCAAGAAGGATTTACGATTCCTATCGAACAAAAACACGATTGCCTTATGAGAGTCAGAGAAGCCGCAAGGTTATTTCGTCATGAGATATACAACGATCTACTCAAAGACATAATCAACGAACCAATCGCCTTAAAAAGACCGGCTTGTATTTTGAAATACTATACAAGTATCACCGAAGAAGATTGGATAGCATTTGTTGAGTATAGACGAACCGAAATGTTCAAACAAACATCGGAACATGGGAAATCAAATATCGGAAAAAGTGTGTACAAATCTCGAACGGGCCGAAATGGATATCGAAAGCTTGATCAAGAAAAGGTTAGATTCATTTTTTTCTTTTAGTTATTTCAAATGTTGCAATTATTTTTTAATTTATTATATAATTACTTCTTACTAGCATGACGAAACGGGAGAATGGCCTACGAAAGAGGAACTTTGGATTGACTCGCGAATGAAAGACGTAGATAACTACAAGGATGAGAAAGAAAAATTGATGGGAGAAAAAATCGTAAGTTCTTTACCTTTGTTATAACAATTAACCTTGTAATTTTATTTTCAAATAATTTTATGTGTAGAAAACGTTATCACAACAAGCATCGCAAGGGACATGGTTGCCGGAATCGGGAAAGAGTGTTTTGCAAGAAGCTTTGGGAACGTCGCGAGTTTGCGGTCAATCCAAACACACGTCGCGTTTTAAGTACTTTGTTCCTCCAACGCCCAACGAAGAAGTAATGAAGATGTGTCGGGAAATGAGCGAGTTAAAGTCTTTGGTGATGAAGGCATTCGGTGGAAATGGTAGCATTAATGTCGAGTCGCCTAGTGTCGAGCAAGTGAAAGAGAATCTCAACGCGAAGGTTGTTGATGATAAAGAGATGGCAAATGTTGAAGAACACGTCAATGAAGCGGTCTCTTTAGGTATGTTTAATTTTTTTTTATCTATTTATTAAAGATAAATGTTTTGGTATTAAGTTATTGATAAAATTCTTGATTCGCTTAGAACACGAAGATTTTGATGATCGTCCGAAGATCGATCCTATCATTGTTGATGATCGTCCGAAGATCGATCCTATTGTTGTGGAAAAACCAAATAGTGTTCGTGCTAGTTGCTCTTTGAATCCAACCACGCCGGTGACACCGAGTTCGGATGAAAGCGTCGAGTGTCTTCTTTTCATTGATGACACCGAGTTCGGAGGCACAATTCATGTTGCAAATGGGCGAGCGTACATGAATGGAGGCGTAGTTCATTTCTCACCTTTGGAGGAAGGAAATTTACGCGTGGCCGTTTTGGGGGTTTTGATTAAAAAAGCAAAATTGTCAATTCCCACCGAAGAAGCTCAAACCGTTGAAGATGCTATAGGCGGGTTTGTCTCGTGGCCGAAGAGACTCATGGAAATGGACTCGGGAATAGAGAGTCGCGGTCCGGTTGTCAAACAACTCTCAAAGCTCGGTTTTGAGAGTGAAGCTAGCATCGATGATGCTAAGAAGATTCCGTACAAGGTGATTAATCCCAAGTATCGATTGCTCGCTCAACATGCCAACAAAGTAATGTTACCGGAAGGGGATGTGATTATGGTCAATGTTAGTCCAAGTCTCGCGGCTATCCCGATTCCGGTGTCATTTGAAGACATTTCCGATTTTTTGCAATACTTGGAAATTGGCGCGGGGAGCATAACGGTTTATATGGAGTAAGAGTTTTCTTTATATGCGTTTTTTAATATCAATATTCAATATTTAGTGTTTTGATTAACTAAATATTTGTTTGTCATAGCTATCTACGATCGAGGCTAGAAAAGGCGAAGAAGACTCGAAATTTTTGTTTTATAAATCCGAGCTTAAGTTCGTATATCGAAAATGACGACGAGGAGGCTTATTTGTCAAAACGAGTCAAGGACGTTGGAAACGTGGTACGACATTGCAAATTCGGTGAACTAGTTTTGATGCCGTATAACAAAGGTGCGCATTGGATGCTCGTTGTCCTCGACCTTTGGAGAAATAGCGCTATGTTCTTTGACCCGTTGAGAAATAAAATCCCAACGGATTTAAATCGATTGATAAAAAGGTAATATTTTGATTTCTTAAATAATTTTTATTATAAATCGTTCTAGTGGTTTTTTCTCTTATAATCTCCGTGTTATATAGGGTTCTTGTTGATTTCAAGCTCGAGCATCAAAACGCCCATAGTAACGGGCAATCAACGTACATCAAGGCTTGGGACGCTCCGAGACAAACGGGAAACACGGAATGCGGGTATTTTGTCATTTCTTATATGCGTGATATAGTCGTAGGAGGTGTAGGAAAATTAGAAAATAAGAAATCCTATACAAAAGTGGATTTAGAGAGAGTTAGGGAAGAATGGGTAACTTATGTACAAACATTTATTAACTGTGATGATTAGCTAGTTTTTTTGAAGATGTATATATTAGATTTTGAATGTTTTAAAGATGAGGATATTTGAGATGAATGTATATATTAGATATTTTTTGTATTGCAGATTATTTTCAGGTGCTAGTATCGTGTAAAAAACAAATTGTGGATTGAAAATAAATGATTCTCGCCGCGGCGAACTATACTTCTCGCCGCGGCGAGACAAGATACCGAGAGCAAGCAAATTAGAAATCTTAGTCTCGCCGCGGCGAGATTTTTTCTTCGCCGCGGCGAGTTTTTTAAAAAAAAATCATCGCCTTCCTACAACGCATTATATCTGTTGTAGAATCATCTCGCCGCGGCTAAGATTTGACGTCGCCGCGGCGAATTTCTCGCCGCGGCAAAGTATATTTCTCGCCGCGGCGACGTGCTTCTACAACGGATTGAAAATCCGTTGTAGAATGTTCTCGCCGCGGCTCGGAACGTACCTCGCCGCGGCAAATAACTCGCCGCGGCGACGTATATTTCTCGCCGCGGCGATGTCCTTCTACAACGGAAAATCAATCCGTTGTAGAAGCACGTCGCCGCGGCGAAAAATATACTTCGCCGCGGCGACATGTGTGAAAATATTTAAAAATTACACAATGGATTTAGACCGTTGTAGAAGCTTCTACAACGCTTAAGAATCCGTTGTAGAAGCTTAGTTTCTACAACGGATAATTAAGCGTTGTAGAAAGCTGTTGGATTCTACAACGGATTTTTAAGCGTTGTAGAAGCTTCTACAAAAGCGTTGTAGAATCATTCTACAACGTTTTTTAAGCATTGTAGAATCCTATTTTTGTAGTAGTGCTTGGATTTGTTTCCTCTTTTGCTTCCCTTATGCCTTGGCCGATTACCCTCCTTCCTCATAGAGGAAATTTGTTTCCTCTTTTTCTTTTGGCAAGTATCTTCATACATTAATGCACAAAATAAACTCTCTTTCACATTAGGGCTGCACGAATTTTATTCTCCCATTTCCTTGGGTTGGACGGCCAAAAGGCTTCTAGAAAGCCTTTCTAGATTTTTCTTTACTTGTTCATGACAACATAAGAAAAGCCCATTAAGAATTTTCAAGTAAAATTCTATGAAATGAAATTAATTCACAAGGCCCAATGAACACATCATGGCCGAGTGATTTAAGTCATCATATGACCATGTCAAAAAATTTATTCACATTCATTTCGTCCTATGTCCAAAAAGACAAAAATACCCTTCTGACAATTTTCGTAACACTTGCATCGTTCTTGGTCTGACTTAGCTTCTAGTATAACTATTCCTACTCGATATGATTTGTGACAGTGATCTCATGGATCCAAATGAACAAAGCTTGAGCTAAATACTCGGACTCAAAAGTTCACAAACCTTTTCCAAGTTTAGCTTAATGTCAACTGACTCCACTAAAGAGTTGACACTGAAAATCTCTCGGTTCAAATGAATTTATTTTCTACTCAAGAATTAGACCTAATTGTAATGAGTGGATCCACAGAATATTATCTATGTTTACCCTTCATGAATATCATCAGCTAGTTGGGATTTACAAAGTTACCATTTTACCCTTCTAGCTGTTATTTCCACAACTCCTTTGTCGCTTGTGAATAAGTTAGAAACAATTCACATATTAGAAGGGTAAAATGGTAATTTTATAAATCCCATCTAGTTGATGATATTCATGAAGGGTAAACATAGATAATATTCAATGGATCCACTCAATACAATTAAGTAGAATTCTTGAGTACAAAATATATTCATTTGAACCAAGAGATTTCAGTGTCAACTCTTTAGTGGAGTTAGTTGACATTAAGCTAGAACTTGGAAAAAAGTTTGTGAACTTTGGAGTCCAAGTATGCTAGATCAAATTTTGTTCATTTGGATCCATGAGGTCACTAACACAAGTCATTAGAGTAGGATTAGTTAAACTAGAAGCTAAGTCAAAACAAGAACTAGACATGTTTTACAAAAATTGTCTAAAGGGTAATTTTGTCTTTTTGGACATAAGATGGAATGAATGTCAATAAATAAGTATTTTTTTGACATTATCATATGATGACAATAAATTCATGTCACTCGGCCACATTGAGAATATTGGGCCTTGAGGATTGAATTTCATTTCATGGAATTTTATGTGAAAATTCTTAATGGGATTTTCTTATGTTGTCATGAACAAATGAAGAAACATCTAGAAGCTCATTCTCGAAGCCTAATTCATCCAATATAGCAAGAGAAAGAGAAATTATTTTGTGAATTGATGTATAAAGATACTTTCCAAAAGAAAAAGAGGAAACAAATTTCCTCTAGAAGAAATTGTTTAGGGCGGCCAAAAGGGAGAAAACAAATGAGGAAACAAATCCAAGGACTTGCATGGTAAGGCTTGCACGTTTATATGGTAAAATGGGAAACAAGGATTTGCTCATGAATATGTGATATACATTAAAAAAGAGGAAACTACCTTTTGAAGGTAATGCTCGTCATATAAATATACCACCTCATTCACAATTCACAACACACAATTTTAGAGATTGAGAGCCTCACTCTCCAGAACTTATAGCCGCCCCTCTCTCTCTAGATTTCTCTTCTTGCTCTTTTGTTTTGGCACCTAGGTCCTCACTAGACCTAGCAGTTGTTTTAGCTCTTTGGCTCAAAGACTTGTTCTTGAGTCATCGTGTTTAAAAGGGCCCACACACTAAATCCAACCATTCTCTTAAGACTCTAGTGGTAGAAACTTTTGTGGTTGCTCACAGGTTCAAGAAGCCTAGTGGGAGAGGCGAGCTGCGTGGGGAGATGAACATTTCAACCTTCCTAAGGCTTCTCAATGTTCAAACTCCATTCAAGGTTGGTACCGAGTAAAAACTAAATGTAGTTTTAAAATTTTAGATTATATGTTCATGCGCTTTGTCTAGGTTGTAAAAACGTTTTACGAGTATTAAAGAAATTTTTTATATTCTGCCGCTTGCTAAAAGCGATAAATCTTTTCTTAACCCTAGATCTATTCCAATAAATTGTATCAGAGCTATGGTAAATGTATTAGCATGTGCATATAATTTGAAATATGAGTTTGAAAATCGTTTTCTTTAATTTACTCGAGTTATGGTTTGGCTAGAATTGTTATTTTAGATTTTTTTTAATTTATTGCTCGTGTCTTTACATTAAAAGCATGTTGATTTTCTACAACCTTGGGATGATATTACAACACATTAGAATCAGTTCTAAAAGTTTTTAATTTTTTCACCATCAAAACCACTTTTTGACAAGTTTGAGAAATTTCGGGTAATTTCGTGACGAGTAATATTGTCTTGCTTGGTTTTCTTATTTACTCGCTCATTTTATTTTAGTTGTTATTATCTCTTGTGCTATACTATTAACATGTTAATAATACACATCCAAAAGACTTAGCAACTCAATAAAACGTTCAGTTACACTTAAATCTTTTACACTTAAGTCCCGACCGAATTTATGTCCAGTTTTCCTTGAGCTTAAAAATACCTACTGTAAAAGAAATGTATCTTTTTGCTCTAAACTTGGATTTGAATGGTTCTTGAACCAAATTAAAGGTCTATGAGTCTACTTTCCGAAACAGTTGGAATTAGCTCAATTAGACATTGGAGTCGCCGTTTACACCTTTTTTACTCCGAGGTGTTCGCTGCTTGTGATTCCATGATTTCTTGAAAATTTAATTTTGAATTCCGAATCCCGACTCCCTTTCCAAGAGTTCTAGAACTCAAATGGTGAGAAAAAATGTTTTTCTAAATGTTATAAACATAATGTGTAAGATTGAAAAGTTTTGATTTTGAATATTTAATTGAAATTGAAATTTTCCAAAACTAGTTTGAATTTTGAAAAACCGTTTTCACTTTCAAACTTGAAAATATTTTGTCATCCAAATCAAATAAATTTTCAAAACTATATCTATATCACTTATGTTCAAAATCTATTTGCTCTTGAAAATTTAAGTGGGAGGTCTCCTCGTAGACTAGTCGAAAAACTGCAAGAAGATGTATAATATCAAACTTCAAGTGTTCGAATGAGTTAGAAGTTCACACTTCCCTCATACACTTTCCCAAGTAGAAAATATAGGAAAATGTTTGAGTATGTACTTTGTGCCTTTATGCACTAACATTGCTCTTCCTAGAAAAATGACGATCTAAAGTTCAATTTCTAGAATTCCACTCTATCGCTCTATAACTAGGAAATGTGTTTCCGAACTTATAAGAGATGATGTGCCAACTCTAATAACTAAGTGAGAGGGTTATACTTGTTGTTTGCAACCCACGATCCCCAACACTAATCCACGCGGCCATGAATAGGATTTGGGCCTTGAGGATTGAATTTCATTTTATGGAATTTTATGTGAAAATTCTACATGGGCTTCTCTTGTATTGTCATGAACAAATAAAGAAACATCTAGAAACATGTTCTAGACGAAAAACTTTGTGGCCTCCATCAAGAGAAAGAGGGAAATTATATTGTGCATTGATGTATGTAGATACTTGCCAAGAGAGAGAAAAAGAAAAAAAGGGAAACAAATTTCCTGCATGGTATTATTTTGTCATTTCATAGCTTACGTATTCTCATTTGAGAAAGTCAGAGTTCGGATTCACTATGTGATTCTTAACAAGACCTATTGGTGAAGTACTAAGTTATGAAGATGTCATGAGTAACTTTGTGAAGATCTCATAGATATGAAATTCATGTACAAGATTGCTGAAATGCAATGTATATCACCTCATGCTTTGTTCCTTAGAATGTGAATAAATGAACTGGCCAGTGTCCAAATTGAGTCATGACGCTTTTGGATGAAACAATGTGACTTAGTTAGCTCCTCGTCAATATATTGTTTCTAACTTAATTACAAGCGACAAATGAGTTGAGGAAATAACAGCTAGAATGGTAAAATGGTAATTTTGTAAATCCCGACTAGCTGATGATATTCATGAAGGGTAAACATAGATAATAGTCAGTGGATCCACTCATCACAATTTAGTTGAATTCTTGAGTAGAAAATAAATTCATTTGAACCGACAGATTTTCAGTGTCAACTCTTTAGTGGAGTCAGTTGACATTTAAGATAAACTTGGAAAAGGTTTGTGAACTTTTGAGTCCAAGTATTTTAGCTCAAGCTTTGTTCATTTGGATCCATGAGGTCACTATCACAAATCATATCGAGTAGGAATAGTTAAACTAGAAGCTAAGTCAAAACAAGAACGAGACAAGTTTTACGAAAATTGTCTAAAGGGTAATTTTGTTTATTGGACCTTGTGGATTAATTTCATTTCATAGAATTTTACTTGAAAATTCTTAATGGGCTTTTCTTATGTTGTCATGAACAAGTGAAGAAAAATCTAGAAGGCCCTTCTAGAAGGTCTTACACGCCCAAACCCAAGAAAAGAGAACTAATTTTGTGCATGAATATATGAAGATACTTGCCAAAAGATAATGATGAAACAAATTTCCTCTAGAAGGAAAGAGAGGTGGATGGCCAAATGGGTCAAGGGAGAAGCAAAATAAAAGAGTAAACAAATCCAAGGACTTGCTTGGCAAGTCTTGGCCGTGTGACTCTAAGGGAAGGAGAGCAATATTTGCTCATGAATATGTGATATTCTATAGAAGAGGAAACTACCTTATTGAAGGTAAACCCTCTCCTATAAATAGAGCCTTCATTCCCTTCATTTTATTCATTTCCAAACTTTTAGTGATTGAGAGCTTCTCTCTCTAGAATATTGGCCGCCCATCTCCTCTCTCTCTCTCTCTCTCTCTAAGTTTTCTTTCGTTTTTGTTTTGGCACCTAGGTCCACAATTGACCTAGTGTTTTAGCTCTTCGACTTTGAGACTTTCTCTTGAGTCGTCGTGTTTAAAAGTGTCCACACACTAATTCCTTTCTTTCTCAAGTGATTCTTGTGATAGAAACTTTCGTGGTTGCTCGAGTTCCCGAGAAAAGAAGAGAGACGTGCTGCGAGGGGAGACAAACATTCCAACCATCCAAAGGCTTCTCAGCGTTCAAGCTTCTCAAAGGTTAGTAAACTTATAATGCTCATTTATAGTTTTAATTTATGTGTACTTGCTCTTTATCTAAGTTAGTAAAATCGTTTTACTTATTTTCAAGAAAATTTTTAAATTCTGCCGCTTGCTCGAAGCGTTAAATATTTTCTTAACCCTAGATCAACTCCAACAGCAGCTCGCCTCTCCTACTAGTCTTCTTGAACCTGTGAGCAACCACAAAAGTTTCTACCACTAGAGTCTTTGAGTATGGTTAGGATTTAGTGTGTGGGCACTTTTAAACACGATGCTACTCAAGAACAAGTCTTCGAGCCACATAGCAAAACAAATGTTAGGTCTAATGAGGACCTAGGTGCTAAAACAAAAGAACAACAAGGGTTAGAGAGAGAGAGAGATATGGGCAACCAATATGTCTAGAGAGAGAAGTTCTCAATCTCTAAAATTGTGTGTTGTGAATTGTGAATGAGGTGAGGTATTTATAGGAGGAGGGATTTCCTTGAAAAGGTAGTTTTCTTTTTTTTATTGAATATCACATATTCATGAACATAATCTTTATTTCTCATTCCTATCAAAATAATACCATGCTGGAAATTTGTTTCTCTTTTTCTCTTTTTCTCTCTCTTGGCAAGTATCTTCATACATCAATGCACAATATAATTGCCCTCTTTCTCTTGATGGAGGCCACGAAATTTTTCATCTAAAACTTGCTTCTAGATGTTTCTTTATATGTTCATGACAATACAAGAAAAGCCCACGTAGAATTTTCACATAAAATTCCATATAATGAAATTCAATCCTCAAGGCCCAAATCCTATTCATGGCCACATGGATTAATTCACATTGTCATCATATGACAATGTCCAAAATATTATTTTGACATTTATACCATCTCATGTCCTAATGGCCAGAATTACCCTTTACACGATTTTCGTAAAATTCATCTAGTTCAACACTTGAACTTGTTTTGACTTAGCTACTAGTTTAACAAATCCTACTCTAATGACTTGTGGTAGTGACCTCGTGGATCCAAATGAACAAAGCTTGAGCTAGCTATTGTCTGTTGTCAATGGTGCCCACAAGAAGAGTTGTAGTCTTTATTTTGAACATTTGATGTAATAAAGTCTCATGAAGACTCTTGCTTGTAATTGCCTATTCATTAATAAAGTTGAAACGTTCATTCAATCTTCCTTGTCTGAAGCTTTATGATAAAACCATAGTCTTTTAGTCCATAAATAAACTTAACAACTTACGAAGAGACAAATGTAGATTTGCATGAACAAACTCTTCGTAGTTTGCTTAAAACGATATATTCGCAATCTTAGGGTCAAAGGACTATTGACCTCAGTATGATTGTTAGAAGAATCTATGATGTCTGGTTATGAGGCATTGAGAGTTAGGAACTCTATAGTTCTTCTAGGTATCTTCCGAAGGTACTGAATTGACCAGTGCACTTCTAGAGACAAGATAAGAACAAACCATTTAACCTCTTATGTCTCGAAGTCACTATGTATGAATTGCATCATGCTTACCTTAATCCTGAAATGAGACATGCCATTTCACACCTTAGTATTCTCATTTGAGAAAGTCAAAGTTCGGACTCACTATGTGATTCCGAACAAGGCCTATTGGTGAAGTACTAAGTTGTGAGTCTGTCATGAGTAACTTTGTGAAGTTCTCATAGATATGGAATTCATGTACAAGATTGCTGAAATGCAATGTATGTCACCTCATGCTTTGTTCCTTGGAGTGTGAATAAATGAACTGGCCAGTGTCCAAATTGAGTCCTGACTCTTTTGGATGAAACAATGTGACTTGTTAGCTCCTCGTCAATACATTGTTTCTAACTTATTCACAAGCGACAAAGGAGTTGAGGAAATAACAGCTAGAAGGGTAAAATGGTAATTTAGTAAATCCCGACTAGCTGATGACATTCATGAAGGATAAACATAGATAATATTCAGTGGATCCGCTCATCATAATTAGGTCGAATTCTTGAGTAGAAAATAAATTCATTTGAACCGAGAGATTTTCAGTGTCAGCTCTTTAGTGGAGTCAGTTGGCATTAAGCTAAACTTGGAAAAGGTTTGTGAACTTTTGAATCCAAGTGTTTAGCTAAAGCTTTGTTCATTTGGGTCCATGAGGTCACTGTCACGAATCACATCGATAGGAATAGTTAAACTGGAAGCTAAGCCAAAACAAGAACGAAAATAGTTAAAAGGGTATTTTTGTCTTTTGAGACAAAGGATGAAATGAATGTCAATAAATTTTTTGACAAGGTCATTTTGTGACATGTTTCACTCGGCCATGACTTGATCATTGGGCCTTGTGAATTAATTTCATTTCATAAGAATTTTATTGAAAATTCTTATTGGGCCTTTTTCATGTTGTCATGAACAAATGGAAAAGCTTCTAGAAGTCTTTTCTAGAAGACCTTGGGCGCCCAACATACCCAACCAAGAGAGAATATTTTGTGCATAAATGTATCAAGATACTTGCCAAAAGAAAAAGAGGAAACAAATTTGCATGAGGATGCTTTAGGGTAATCGGCCAAGTGAGAGACAAGGCAAGGCCTTGAACAAAATTGGAAACAAATCAAGGCTTCTAGAAGCCTTGTTTGGCCGAGTTTCTCAAGTGGGAAAGAAGCAATATTTGCTCATGAATATGTGATATTCTATAGAAGAGGAAACTACCTTGTTGAAGGTAAAGCCTCTCCTATAAATAGGAGCCTCATTTCCTCACAATTCATTCATCCAAGTTTAAGAGATTTTGAGAGACTCTCTCTCTAGAACTTGGCCGAAGTCCTCTTCTCTCTCTCTCCAGTTTATTTTCGGTTTTCTCTTGTCTTGGCACCTAGGTCCTCACTCGACCTAGTCTTTAGCTCTGCGACTTCGAGACTCGTTCTCAAGTCGTAGTGTTTAAAAGTGCCCACTCACTGATTCCTTCTTTTCGAGTGATTTAGTGATAGAAACTTTCGTGGTTGCTCGAGGTGCCGAGGAAAGAAAGAGAGACGTGCTGCGAGGGGAGACGAGCGTTGCAACTTTCCAAAAGCTTCTACAAGGTTCAAGCTTCAAGAAAGGTTAGTAACTTTTATAGCTCATATTAGTTTTTATTTACATGCACATGCTCTTGTCTAGGTTAGTAAAAACTAGTTTTACTTTAAAAGAAAATTTTTAAAATTCCGCCGCTTAACGAAGCGTTAAACTTTTTCTCAAACCCTAGATTGATTCCAACAAATGGTATCAGAGCTATGGTCAAAGGAATGCATGTGCATGTTTTTAAATTATGAGCTTGAAAATCGTTTTCGAAAGTTTACTAATTTTGTGACAAGTTAGAATTGTAATCTTAGATTTTTTTTAATTTATTGCTCATGCCTTTAAATTAAAAACCATGTTGATTTTCTATGAGTTTGGGATGATGTTAAAACAAATTAGAATCAGTTCTAAAAGTTTTTAATTTTTTATATTGAAAAACGTGTTTTAAAGGTTTGAGAATTTTTCGAGTAAAATTTTGTGACTAGTTTTGTTACCTTGCTAGTTTCTTATTTTTACTTGAATCGTTTTATGCTTGTTGTTATTTCTTTTATGCCTTGTTATTACCTTGCTAATAAAACACAAATAAAATCTTTAAACAACATCTTAAAACGTTCCGTTACACTTGATTCTTTTTCGCACCTAAGTAGGACCAAGCTTTAATTTATTTCTTTTTCTTCGAGCTGGAGTAAACCCGCATTAAAAGTGGCATAACTCTCTGCTCAGAAATCGAAATTTAATGATTCTTGAATCAAATTAAAGCTCTGTCTGTCCTCTGTCCAATGCCACCGGTTTCGGCTGGAAAGGACATCGGAGCCGCCAGATATGGCGATTTTACTCCGAGGTGCGCGGCTGTCTGAAACTCCAGTTTTTTTAGAAATCCGGATTTTCAAACCCCACTACCATGAGTTATAGAACTCTAATGAGAAAACTTTCTTGAGCAAAAATGTTTTTCATATGATTATAAACATGATGTGTAAGATTAAAATGTTTTGATTTTTGAAAGTTTAATTGAAATTGAATTTTTTCAAAACTAGTTTGAATTTTGAAAAACCGTTTTCACTTTCAAACTTGAAAATATTTTGTCATCCAAATCAAATAAATTTTCAAAATGTTTTCAAAACTATATCTATATCACATATGTTCAAAATCTATATGCTCTTGAAAATTTGAGTGGGAGGTCTCCTTGTAGACAAGCCGAAAAATAAAAAGATGTGTAATCTCAAACTTTCAAGTGTTCGAGTGAGTTGAAGTTCACACTTCCCTCACGCACTTTCCCGAAATAGAAAATAGGAAAAGATCGAGTATGTCCCTTGTGCCTTTATGCACTAATACTGCTCTGAACATGTCGATCTAGGATTCTCTTCTAGTTGTCCGCTCTGTCGCTCTCTAACTAGGAAATTTGTTTCCGAACTTATAAGAGTCGATGAACCAACTCCAAAAACTAAGTGGGAGGGTTATATTCATTGTTTGTAACCCGCGATCCCCAACACTAGTGAAAGATGCAATAACGTGGGACTAAGAGCCGCTCTTGCGACCCTCACTTAAATGTGAGTACTCCAAGGCGTTATTGCTTCGATCATTGCTCAATGAGCTACGTCCGAGAGTGATGCAATGATGGCAAGGCCTCCCCTTGGGGGATTGTTTTTCAAAGCTGATCTTTTGGACTAAGTGGTTGGTTGCACACTTAGGCTCAATCCCTAGTATCCTTCCTTAAGGCTCTGCGAAAGGATGTGAGTGATCAAACCATTTTACAAGGTGGCTAGTCAAAATAGATGTATTGACATCTTGGCTTAGCATTAATGATGTGTCATTTACTTATAAATGGAGATTTTTTGCGGCCTTCTCTTGAGGGAGTAAATCATCGTTTGGTTTATAACACCTTTGGGTTTTACAAAAGTCTTAATGAAACTTAAATCCTAAACCAAAGACTAATCATAAACTTGTTTCAACTTTTATAGGCAATATGTCTCTCAACCCTCTCTCTACAATTCTTTCCTCGAATAAACTCGAAGGCGACAATTACGTCGACTGGAAACGTAACCTCGACATAGTCCTTACTGTCGACAAGCACAAATGGGTTCTCACCACCCCCTGTCCTCAAACGAATGAAGATTCGACGCAAGAGGAGAAAGACGTCCTGGCGGCCTGGCTTCGATCCGATGAGATTGCGAGGTGATATATTTTGGCATCGATGAACAATGTGTTGCAACAACAACATCGTGATTATGAAACTGCCACCGATATGCTCTACAATCTCCATGAGATGTTTGGAGGGCAAGGACGTCAAGCTAGGCAACAAGCGGTCCGACAATTCATGAACTGTCGTATGAAGGCTGGAACTCCCGTTAGAGATCATATGATGCTGATCATTAGCTATCTAAACGAAATGGAGATTCTTGGATCTGAGATTGATGGGGAGACTAAAATAGATATGATCTTGGAAACTCTCCCCGAAACCTTTAATACCTTCAAGTTGAACTATTCCATGAACAAGCTGGAGTACACTGTTACCGAGCTCATGAAGGAACTTCAAACCGCTGAGGCACTCACTAAGAAAAAGAGGGCTCAAGGAGAAGTACATGCTACTGCCTCCACCTCTGGATCTAAGAAGAGACCTCGCAATGCCGAGAAGAAGAACCAACCTAAGGTTCAAACGAAGAAGAAGGCGCCAAAGGCTCCAAAGGTGGACAAGTCTAAAGACAAGTGCCACCACTGCAATGAGCCTGGTCACTGGCGTAGGAACTGTCCCGCCTACCTCAAAACCAAAGCTAAAGGTATTGTACTTGTTACTGAAGCCTGTTTAGTAGCTAATAATGTATCATCGTGGAATATTGACTCCGCTGCTACTAACCATATTTGCTGCTCCTTGACTGGTTTTAGGAAAAGCAAAAGCTTAGAGGATGGCGACTTCTGCTTCAAGTGGGGTGATGAGAGCGTGGTGTCTGCGAAGGCTGTGGGATCCGTGACGCTATCTTTTGAAGATCGAACTTTAAATTTGAATAATGTTTATTATGTTCCTTCCTTTGGGAAAAACCTAGTATCTGTTGCTCAACTTTTCGAGCAAGATTATTATTTAAAGTTTATAAAGAATGGAATTCGTATTTCTTTTTCTAATTCTTTCGTCACTGATGCATGTATGAAGAATGGTCTTTTTTACATCTATTCCACTCAACCTTCTCTTTTAGACACCGAAATAGATAACGATCTAATTAGGGAGCCAAAGAGGATCAAACTTTCTGAATCCTCCGATCTAACAAAATCAACATACCTCTGGCACTTAAGACTTGGTCATATCAGTCTAGATAGGATTAAGAGACTTGTGAGGGATGGTCCACTCCAAGCCTCTGCAATAGGTTCACTACCTACTTGTGAATCCTGTATAGAAGGAAAAATGACTAAGCGACCTTTCTCCGATAAGGGTCGAAGGGCCACTGAGTTGCTGGAACTAATACATTCTGATGTATGTGGTCCGCTCAACCAACAGGCACGTGGAGGATACGAATACTTCGTTACCTTCACTGATGATTACTCAAGATATGGGTTTGTCTATTTGCTTAAACACAAATCCGAGACCTTTAACGTATTTAAGGTCTTTAGGGCTTTAGTGGAAAAGCAAACTGGCAAAGTGATCAAAACCCTTCGATCTGATCGAGGTGGTGAGTATATGTCTGGAGAGTTCGATGACTTTCTTAAAGAAGAAGGTATCGCTTCTCAGCTTACCGCACCTGGCACACCTCAACAAAACGGAGTGTCAGAGAGAAGAAACCGAACTCTTATGGAGATGGTTAGATCAATGATGAGTTACTCATCACTCCCGCTTTCCTTTTGGGGATATGCCCTCGAAACAGCCGCCTACATTCTGAACCAAGTTCCGTCCAAGACGGTTCCTGGTACTCCTTATGAACGATGGACTGGCCGTAAAGTGAATCTTGACGGCATCCGAATTTGGGGTTGCCCTGCACACGTGCTGAGGCAAAAGACTAGCAAGTTGGCTAGTAGGTCAGAATTGTGCCTGTTTGTAGGATATCCGAAGGAAACCAAAGGTTTTACTTTCTATAGTCCCGAGGACGATAAGACTTTCGTTAGCACGAATGCTCGTTTCATTGAGGAGGACTTTATGAAGGATGCGAAACCTAGAAGCAAAATTGTGCTTGAAGAAAAGTTGGGTGAGGAAGCTTCTACCTCATCTGTAAGAACTGTTCTTACCCCCACTGAAACACAACCTAACTCATCAGAATCTCGTCAAGTAGTACTTAGACGTAGTGGGAGGGCTACTCAAAAGCCTGACAGGTACATGTCTTATGGAGACTCTCTTGTAGCCGTCTCCGACATGGAGGACCCTGTTTCCTATAGCCAAGCGATGGCTTGTTCTGAATCAAACCTTTGGCTTGACGCCATGAAAGTTGAAATGCACACGATGTATGTCAACAAAGTTTGGAAACTTGTAGACCTTCCTGAAGGGATTAAACCCGTAGGGTGTAAGTGGATATACAAGAAGAAAAGGGGTCCTGATGGGAACGTCGAGACGTTCAAAGCACGACTTGTGGTGAAGGGTTATACCCAACAAGAAGGGATTGACTATGAAGAAACCTTCTCGCCAGTCGCGATGCTTAAATCCATCCGCATACTCCTATCCATAGCTGCAGCTCTCGACTATGAGATCAGGCAAATGGATGTCAAGACAGCCTTTCTGAATGGCAATCTTGACGAGCGCATTTACATGGCTCAACCAGACGGTTTCGTGGATAAAGGTCAAGAGACCAAGGTTTGTGAGTTGCTTAAATCCATTTATGGACTAAAGCAAGCATCTAGGTCATGGAATATTAGATTCGATGAAACTGTACAGAGCTTCGGCTTTGAACAGTCAATAGATGAGCCTTGTGTTTACAAGTTAATACACGAAGGCAAAGTTGTGTTTCTGGTACTATATGTCGATGATATACTACTCATTGGTAATGACGTGGGTAAGTTATCTGAGGTTAAGGTCTGGCTGGCAAAGCAATTCGATATGAAGGATCTAGGAGAAGCCGCGTACATTCTGGGGTTCCAAATCTTTCGAGATAGGAAAAACCGGACCCTGTCGCTCTCTCAAGCATCTTATATTGATAAGGTGATGGATCGCTTCTCGATGCAAGACTGCAAGAGGGGTCAAACACCCTTTAGGCATGGAGTTTCACTCTCTAAGGACCAGTCTCCCAAGACTACACAAGAGATTGAAGACATGAGGAAGATTCCTTACGCCTCTGCCGTAGGAAGCGTCACGTATGCTATGCTTTGCACTAGACCTGATATATGTTTCGCCGTTGGCGTAGTTAGCCGTTTCCAATCCAACCCTGGACCCGAGCACTGGATTGCTGTTAAGCATGTTCTTAAGTATCTTCGAAGAACTAGGAACTTGATGCTTACATACTCAGGTACTGACCTGACTATGACAGGATATACCGACTCCGATTTTCAAGCGGATAAGGATTCCAGGAAATCCACTTCGGGATCTGTGTTCATCCTTAATGGTGGAGCTGTTGTGTGGAGAAGTATTAAGCAATCTTGCATTGCTGACTCCACAATGGAAGCAGAATATGTGGCTGCTTGTGAAGCATCCAAAGAGGCTGTATGGCTTAGAAAGTTCCTTAAGTATTTGGAAATTGTTCCAAACGTCGACGAGCCCATGACCCTTTATTGTGATAACAGTGGGGCTGTCGCTAACTCAAAGGAACCTAGAAGCCATAAGCGCTCTAAGCATATTGAGAGGAAATACCATTTGATTCGAGAGATCGCGCAACGCGGAGACGTGGAGGTGAAGTAGATCTCTGGAAGATCCATTCACCAAGGCCCTAGCGAACATGGTCTTCGACCAACTTCGAGAGGGATTAGGCATGTAGGACTACTCACATCTTCTTTGAGTCAAGTGGGAGTTTGTTGTCAATGGTGCCCACAAGAAGAGTTGTAGTCTTTATTTTGAACATTTGATGTAATAAAGTCTCATGAAGACTCTTGCTTGTAATTGCCTATTCATTAATAAAGTTGAAACGTTCATTCAATCTTCCTTGTCTGAAGCTTTATGATAAAACCATAGTCTTTTAGTCCATAAACAAACTTAACAACTTACGAAGAGGCAAATGTAGATTTGCATGAACAAACTCTTCGTAGTTTGCTTAAAACGATATATTCGCAATCTTAGGGTCAAAGGACTATTGACCTCAGTATGATTGTTAGAAGAATCTATGATGTCTGGTTATGAGGCATTGAGAGTTAGGAACTCTATAGTTCTTCTAGGTATCTTCCGAAGGTACTGAATTGACCAGTGCACTTCTAGAGACAAGATAAGAACAAACCATTTAACCTCTTATGTCTCGAAGTCACTATGTATGAATTGCATCATGCTTACCTTAATCCTGAAATGAGACATGCCATTTCACACCTTAGTATTCTCATTTGAGAAAGTCAAAGTTCGGACTCACTATGTGATTCCGAACAAGGCCTATTGGTGAAGTACTAAGTTGTGAGTCTGTCATGAGTAACTTTGTGAAGTTCTCATAGATATGGAATTCATGTACAAGATTGCTGAAATGCAATGTATGTCACCTCATGCTTTGTTCCTTGGAGTGTGAATAAATGAACTGGCCAGTGTCCAAATTGAGTCCTGACTCTTTTGGATGAAACAATGTGACTTGTTAGCTCCTCGTCAATACATTGTTTCTAACTTATTCACAAGCGACAAAGGAGTTGAGGAAATAACAGCTAGAAGGGTAAAATGGTAATTTAGTAAATCCCGACTAGCTGATGACATTCATGAAGGATAAACATAGATAATATTCAGTGGATCCGCTCATCATAATTAGGTCGAATTCTTGAGTAGAAAATAAATTCATTTGAACCGAGAGATTTTCAGTGTCAGCTCTTTAGTGGAGTCAGTTGGCATTAAGCTAAACTTGGAAAAAGTTTGTGAACTTTTGACTCCAAGTGTTTAGCTAAAGCTTTGTTCATTTGGGTCCATGAGGTCACTGTCACGAATCACATCGATAGGAATAGTTAAACTGGAAGCTAAGCCAAAACAAGAACGAAAATAGTTAAAAGGGTATTTTTGTCTTTTGAGACAAAGGATGAAATGAATGTCAATAAATTTTTTGACAAGGTCATTTTGTGACATGTTTCACTCGGCCATGACTTGATCATTGAGCCTTGTGAATTAATTTCATTTCATAAGAATTTTATTGAAAATTCTTATTGGGCCTTTTTCATGTTGTCATGAACAAATGGAAAAGCTTCTAGAAGTCTTTTCTAGAAGACCTTGGGCGCCCAACATACCCAACCAAGAGAGAATATTTTGTGCATAAATGTATCAAGATACTTGCCAAAAGAAAAAGAGGAAACAAATTTGCATGAGGATGCTTTAGGGTAATCGGCCAAGTGAGAGACAAGGCAAGGCCTTGAACAAAATTGGAAACAAATCAAGGCTTCTAGAAGCCTTGTTTGGCCGAGTTTCTCAAGTGGGAAAGAGGCAATATTTGCTCATGAATATGTGATATTCTATAGAAGAGGAAACTACCTTGTTGAAGGTAAAGCCTCTCCTATAAATAGGAGCCTCATTTCCTCACAATTCATTCATCCAAGTTTAAGAGATTTTGAGAGACTCTCTCTCTAGAACTTGGCCGAAGTCCTCTTCTCTCTCTCTCTAGTTTATTTTCGGTTTTCTCTTGTCTTGGCACCTAGGTCCTCACTCGACCTAGTCTTTAGCTCTTCGACTTCGAGACTCGTTCTCAAGTCGTAGTGTTTAAAAGTGCCCACTCACTGATTCCTTCTTTTCGAGTGATTTAGTGATAGAAACTTTCGTGGTTGCTCGAGGTGCCGAGGAAAGAAAGAGAGACGTGCTGCGAGGGGAGACGAGCGTTGCAACTTTCCAAAAGCTTCTACAAGGTTCAAGCTTCAAGAAAGGTTAGTAACTTTTATAGCTCATATTAGTTTTTATTTACATGCACATGCTCTTGTCTAGGTTAGTAAAAACTAGTTTTACTTTAAAAGAAAATTTTTAAAATTCCGCCGCTTAACGAAGCGTTAAACTTTTTCTCAAACCCTAGATCGATTCCAACATTGTCAATGGTGCCCACAAGAACAGTAGTAGTTTTTACTTATGTACATTTGACGTAATAAAGTCTCACGTACACTCTTGCTTGGAACTGTTGAATAATTAATAAAAGTTGAAACGTTCATTAATTCTTCCTTGACTGTTTGAAGATTTATGATAAACCATAGTCTTTAGTCCTTAAACAAACATAAGAACATATGAAGAGTCAAATATAGATTTACATGAACAAACTATTCATGGTTTGCTTAACATAGTATATTCACAATCTAAGGGTCAAATGGCTATTGATCTCAGTATGATTGTTAGGAGAATCTATGATGTCTGGTTTTGAGACATTGAGAGTTGGAGACTCTATAGTTCTTCCTATGTATCTTCTGAAGGTACTGAATTGACCAATGCACTTCTAGAGACAAAATGAATATATTTTCTACTTAATGTCAACTGACTTCACTAAAGAGTTGACACTGAAATCTCTCGGTTCAAATGAATATATTTTCTACTCAAGAATTCTTCTTAATTGTGATGAGTGATCCACTGAATATTATCTATGTTTACCCTTCATGAATATCATCAACTAGATGGGATTTATAAAATTACCATTTTACCCTTCTAGTTGTTATTTCCTCAACTCATTTGTCGCTTGTGAATAAGTTAAAAACAATGTATTGATGAGGAGCTAACAAGTCACATTGATTCATCCAAAAGAGTCATGACTCAATTTGGACACTGAACAGTTCATTTATTCACATTCCAAGGAACAAAGCCTGAGGTGATATACATTGCATTTCGGTAATCTTGTACCTGAATTCCATATCTATGAGATCTTCAGAAAGTTACTCATGACATCTTCATAACTTAGTACTTCACCAATTGGTCTTATCTATATCACATAGTGAATGTAGAACTCTGACTTTCTCAAATGAGAGTACGTAAGTTATGAAATGACAAGTCTCATTTTAGGATTGAGGTAAGCACGATGCAATTCATACGTAGTGACTTCGAGACATAAGAGGTTAAATGGTTTGTCCTTATTCTATCTCTAGAAGTGAAGTGGTCAATTCAGTACCTTCAGAATATACCTAGGAAAAACTATATAGTCTCCAACTCTCAATGCCCCATAACCAGACATCATAGATTCTCCTAACAATCATACTGAGATCAATAGCCCTTTGATCCTTAGATTGTGAATATACTGTTTTAAGCAAACCATGAAGAGTTTGTTCATGCAAATCTATATTTGACTCTGTTAGGAATTCTTGCCCACGAGAAGATACTTATGTAAATTCTCGTTGAAATTATTAATAAAATAAAGTTTGACATTTATTATCTATTTGAATTGAAAGCGTTATTTCTTATTTAATAAGATTTATTAAACATTCATTATTCCATAGCCTCCGTATCTAACTGAGTCACGTGCTGGGCACCTGAGTTCGGACGGTGTGCTAAAACATGGTCGATGACTGATATACGCCTGGAAAACTATATCTAAAGTCATATATGTGGAACACATGGGTGAAGGCTGATCACTATGTGGGAGCATTCTACACTTGTGGTAAGTGTACGACCTGGACAGGTCTTGGTGTAGATGTGTCGTTTAAGGACCGTTACGACACACTAACCGAGGCCACTATGATGGTCACAGTGAGACTTGATCTAAATCCTGAAGTGATCATGGACACTGGGTTATGTTACTGAGCTCTTTGACTCATTCGCTAAAAGGCAATTCATGCTAATCACAACTTTTGTCTTGGGAGTTTTCTCAGAGCATAATTCGAGTGGGAAGTGATTTACAGATACGGAATATAGCCTTCCTGAAAGAAGGTTAATGTTCTCTCACCTAAGGGTTGATTCCAGAACCGATAGATTGCGCGCACTTTCGAAGTAAGTAACGTTCGAAAGAATCTTTCGCTGGGGAAGCAACAATGCTTAGGGCTGATATGTATCAAGAGAAGTATAACGGAAAAATTGACTTCTCTCGATACGGGTTGAACCTGGAGGATCTTGATCACGAACTGACTATATCAGTGGACACTCGTCACGATGAGTAAATATAATTCTAGTATAAAAGAAAGTTCAGTCTTGGCTTACAAGGTGGAGTATTTGACCAAGATTAGACGAATCGATGAACAAAAGAGAAAGGACTATTTCGTGTTTTTCATCGGATTTGTTAAGCTTCTATTACTAGGTCCATAGTCCCCGATTCGGCTCTGATAAAGGCAGATAAGAACTTTCGTATAATAATGTTTATCATTATTAATCTCACTTGCTGTAATTGTGATTGACAGCATTAATTCTGGAAAACGGGTATTCGCAGAATTAAATAAATATTTATGGTAGAATTGTTTATTTATTGTTTGATCAAGTAAATAAACAATTATTAATTATTTGTTTATTGTTGGACCAAGTAAATAAATGATTAATTGGGTTTTAAGCAATTGGGCCTTGCACACATGAAAAATCGAATTAGGGTTTCGGCATTAGAAGTTGCGCAAATCCCTAGGCCGTGTGCCTCCAAATTCGATTTTCATAATATTGGTATTTACCAATATTTTCTCTTTAATTGTTTAAATAAAGGAGAGAGAAAAATATAAGATATTGTCCTATATTTTCTCCTTATTTAAAGGAAAGTATTTAGGAGAATATTTAGGAGAATAATATATTCTCTTTTATTATCTCACTAAATAAATTATTCTCTATTTAAATAAAAGAATAATATCCCATAGATATTGATCTGATGGATGAGAGAAAAAGTAGGATTCACTAGATGAGATCCAATGGCCTAGATTAAATCCTCTATTGTGAACACAATAAAAGGAAATAAAATATTCTGGAAGATTCCATGAATATCTCCTTTTTACTACTATAAATAGGGGGTCATGAGAAGGCAAAAATAAGTAATTATTTGAAGCAATTTTGAGTGAAAATTTCGTGCAACCTAGCCTCCTTGGCCGTGCACTTCTACTTCTCATCCCCTCGGAAATTCGTTTCCATTCTTAGTAAAATAAGAGCGAGATCTCGAAACACCTAGTTTCGTGATCTAGTGAGATAAAGATTGTGCCCACTCATCTTTCTTATTCGTCTCGGAGATTACGTTTCGGAAGACTAAGGTGTCATCACATCGAGTCCTTGAACAAGGAGTTCTTTGTTGGATCGTGTGGAAGCTTGTACGTTCAAGACGAAGACGGATTGTGAAAGCTTTTAGTTCGTGAACCGAAAATCAATGTAAGTACTCGTTCACTCTTATTTCGGTTGCTTGACTTATATGCTCTCTCATAATATTAATTAATGTAAATCTAGATCTTGTCATATAATCATTGAATTAATTAGCTCATGATTAGCGTAATTAATCAATTTTCCGCATTTATATGGTTATATGGGGGAATCATCCCCGACAGACTCTTCATTTGTTGCTAGGTTTGTTTAAGGACTAAAGACTACGGTTTATCATAAAGCTTCAAATAGAGAAGGAGGAATGAATGCAAGTTTCAACTTTTATTATTCAGCAGTTACAAGCAAGAGTCTTCGTAAGTGTTTCTTACATCAAATGTATATAAGTTTTGTGGGTACCAATGCCAGCAAACTCCCACTTGACACAAAGAAGATGTGAGTAGCCCTTCATGCCTAATCCCTACTGATGTTGGTCGAAGACCTTGCAGGATAAAGCTTCGGTGAATAGATTTGTCTGGTTGTCCACCGTCGAGATTTTCTTCACCTCCTGATCAGTGCACAAAAGTGTACTATTTTTGTGCTTAATGATTTGTATTATTCACATGATTTTTATTTACGTAAGTATTTTCTTGGTTTTTATGGACTATAATTTTAATCGGAGAATACTTATTTTGGGTATTTTACTCCTGCAAATATCTAATGTCATACATTTTATTATGCAGGATTAATTGTTGATTAAAAAGCCAATATCATGTTCACACCCAAGAAAGAAACCCATTCAGCAAATTCTCTATTTCTCTCCGCCGATGACGCGCGCGTGCCTTCAATTCCCAGGATGCTTTAAGTTTGCATTACACGTTTGTGTCATGAGAGTGATTTACATATGGACGTGAGGCATATTTCAAATGAAGCACCACGCTTCTCTCTCTATTCAGTATTTGCCACGTGTCATCAACCTTTCAAAGCACCAAATCATCACACAACATGTGGCGAAGATGACAAAAGCAACATCCCTTCATCATCAACAGGATCAGCGTGTTAAGCTCCAAATAATACTCTTTTAATTCCGAGAATCATCATTTATGTGTGTAATATTTAGTTTCCATTTTATTTTAGTTTCCCTTTATTTTGCCACCTCTAAAATACTATAAATAAGAGGCTTTGGCTTAGTTTTTGGACACCATATATTTTATTCCGAAAATTAGTTAAATAATACCACTTTATTCTCTCATATTTTCTCTAGAATTTTGTGAGAATGAGTTGTGTTCTTGGCTAAGTTTCTAGCAAGGCTAAGGGTGATCTCAATTGTGTAAATTTACCTAACCGATTATGGTTCCACTTGTTGTGCTTTAATGTTTAATTTATTTATGAATCAAACTCTTTACTCCTCTCATAAAATTATACTCTTTCATTTTTCATATAAATTTAGTAATGCTTGATTGATGTGATTTTTAAAGAGTATCAATTTCTTATAACACTTATTTCGTTGCTTTTCTTTTATTACAATTCTGTCGATTCGATATATTGTAAGTTTAGGGATTGCCTATGAAATTTGTGAAAAGAATATTATTGTGTTAGACTAATTCTTTACTGCGTTATAATCACTTTGATATATCGTCGTTTTGGTTTAGTCAACGAGATTTTATTCACGGTTTTAATTGAAAGAGTTTGTTCTTAAATTAATACATGAGTTTTTTTTTTGTTGATCTTAACGTTGATTTTCCGATTACTTGTTTGGGATGTGAAACTTGTAATTGAGTTATAAGTGTGGAACTGTATTGGTAGTTGGTAAACGGAGCAATTGAGTAGCCCGACGCCTTGTGTTTTCCTCTCATTGATTTTATAAACTTTTTAATCTCTACAACAATCTTTTTCATTTTTATATTTCATTTACCACTTGACGTTTGGTTTTAGTTTTCATTCTCAATTTTAGCCTCCTCGTGGATACGACTCCGCTTTCTTTGTGCTACCAACGACCGCTTAGCGATCGCACAATTTGGGCGTGATCACCTCCATGTTTCCGCGCTGCACGATCTCTTGAATCAAATGGTATTTCCTCTCAATATGCTTAGAGTGCTTATGGCTTCGAGATTCCTTTGAGTTAGCGACAACCCCACAGTTATCACAATAAAGTGTCATGGGATCGTCGAGTTTTGGAACTACTTCCAAATACTTAAGGAATTTTCTAAGCCATACAGCCTCTTTAGATGCTTCACAAGCAGCCACATATTCTGCTTCCATTGTGGAGTCAGCAATGCAAGATTGCTTAATACTTCTCCACACAACAGCTCCACCATTAAGGATAAACACAGATCCCGAAGTGGATTTCCTAGAATCCTTATCCACTTGAAAATCGGAGTCGGTATATCCCATCATAGTCAGGTCAGTACCTGAATATGTAAGCATCAAGTTCCTAGTTCTTCGAAGATACTTAACATGCTTAACAGCAATCCAGTGCTCGGCGAAACAGATGTCAGGTCTAGTGCAAAGCATAGCATACATGAGACTCCCTACAGCTGTAGCGTAAGGAATTTTTCTCATGTCTTCAATCTCTTGTGCAGTCTTGGGAGACTGGTCCTTAGAGAGTGAGATTCCATGCCTAAAGGGTGTTTGGCCCTTCTTGGAATCTTGCATCGATAAGCGATCCATCACCTTATCAATATAAGATGCTTGAGAGAGCGACATAGTCCGGTTATTCTGATCTCGAAAGATTTGAATCCATAGAATGTACGCAGCTTATCCTAGATCCTTCATATCGAATTGATTTCCAGACCTATTTTCTTCTTGTATATCCACTTACACCCTCTGGGTTTAATCCCTTCAGGAAGGTCTATAAGTTTCCATACTTTGTTGACGTACATCGAGTGCATTTCAACTTTCATGGCGTCAATCCAAAGGTTTGATTAAAAACCAGCCATTGCATGGCTGTAGGAAACAGGGTCATCCATGTCTGAGACGGCTACGAGAGTATCCCCGTAAGACATGTACTTGTCAGGCTTTTGAGAAGCCCCCCCACTACGTCGAAGTAATACTTGATGAGTTTGTGATGAGTTAAGTTGTGTTTCAGTTTGGGTAAGAACAGTTCTTACATATAAGGTAGAAACATCCTCATCCAACTTTTCTTCAAGCACAATTTTTTTTTTCTTGGTTTTACATCTTTCATAAAGTCATCCTCAAGGAAACGAGTGTTCGTGCTAAAGAAAGTCTTGTCATCCTAGGGACTATATTCCGCCGCTTGAAGAAGCGTTAAACTTTTCTTAATCCTAGATCTATTCTAACATGAGAAGCATCTAAATCTAGCGCTAAACACGCTGAGGGAAAAGCAACTATACGCAAAGTTCTCGAAGTGTGAATTTTGGCTGGAACGTGTAGTATTTCTCGGTCATGTTGTCAATAGCGTTGGTATTATGGTAGATTCTGCTAAAATGGAAACCGTGAGGTAGTGGAGTCATCCAAAGATGGTCACTAAAATAAGGAGTTTCTTGGGTCTTGCGGGCTACTATAGAAAATACGTGGAAGGATTCTCTAAGTTGGCCATGCCTTTGACTCAACTAACTCGTAAAGGAAAGAAGTTCCTTTAGACCGAGACATGTGAAAAGAGCTTATAAGAGCTGAAGAACAGGCTGACAACCGCGCCAGTACTCACCATTCCACAAGGAATTGACGGATTTGCCATTTATTGCGATGCGTCTAAGCAAGGTTGGGCTCTTTTTTGATGCAACATGGGAAACTCATCGCTTATGCATCACGACAGCTGAAAGATTATGAGACTCGGTATCCTACCCATGATCTAGATGTTGTCAATGGTGCCCACAAGAAGAGTTGTAGTCTTTATTTTATACATTTGATGTAATAAAGTCTCACGAAGACTCTTGCTTGTAATTGCTTATTCATTAATAAAAAGTTGAAACGTTCATTCATTCTTCCTTGTCTGTTTGAAGCTTTATGATAAAACATTAGTCTTTAGTCCATAGACAAACTTAACAACTTTCGAAGAGACAAATGTAGATTTGCATGAACAAACTCTTCGTAGTTTGCTTAAAACGATATATTCTCAATCTAAGGGTCAAAGGACTATTGACCTCAGTACGATTGTTAGGAGAATCTATGATGTCTGGTTATGGGGCATTGAGAGTTGGAGACTCTATAGTTCTTCTAGGTATCTTCCGAAGGTACTGAATTGACTAGTGCACTTCTAGAGACAAGATAAGAACAAACCATTTAAGCTCTTATGTCTCGAAGTCACTACGTATGAATTGCATCGTGCTTACCTTAATCCTGAAATGAGACATGCCATTTCACACCTTACGTATTCTCATTTGAGAAAGTCAGAGTTCGGACTTACTATGTGATTCCGAGCAAGGCCTATTGGTGAAGTACTAAGTTGTGAGAATGTCATGAGTAACTTTGTGAAGTTCTCTTAGATATGAAATTCATGTACAAAATTGCTGAAATGCAATGTATATCACCTCATGCTTTGTTCCTTGGAGTGTGAATAAATGAACTAGCCAGTGTCCAAATTGAGTCTTGACTCTTTTGGATGAAACAATGTGACTTGTTAGCTCCTCGTCAATACATTGTTTCTAACTTATTCACAAGCGACAAATGAGTTGAGGAAATAACAGCTAGAAGGGTAAAATGGTAATTTAGTAAATCCCGACTAGCTGATGATATTCATGAAGGGTAAACACTGATAATATTCTGTGGATCCACTCATTACAATTAGGTTGAATTCTTGAGTAGAAAATAAATTCATTTGAACCAAGAGATTTTCAGTGTCAACTCTTTAGTGGAGTCAGTTGACATTAAGCTAAACTTGGAAAAGGTTTGTGAACTTTTGAGTCCAAGTATTTAGCTCAAGCTCTGTTCATTTGGATCCATGAGGTCACTGTCATGAATCACATCGAGTAGGAATAGTTAAACTGGAAGCTAAGTCAAAACAAGAACGAAAAGAGTCAAAAGGGTATTTTTGTCTTTTGAGACATTGGATGAAATGAATGTCAATAAATTTTTTGACAAGTTCATTTGATGACTTAATGTCACTCGGCCAAATTAGAATAATTGGGCCTTGTGAATTAATTTAATTTCATAAGAATTCTATTGAAAATTCTTAATGGGCGCCCAAATACCTAAGGGAAAGAGAGATTATTTTGTGCATAAATGTATCAAGATACTTGCCAAAAGAAAAAGAGGAAACAAATATGCATATGGATGCATTAGGGAAATCGGCCAACTAGAGAATGGAACAAAATAGGAAACAAATCAAGGCTTCTAGAAGACCTATGTTGGCCGAGTATCTCAAGAGTAAAAAAGGGAAATTGGCTCATATGTGATATTCTATAGAAGAGGAAACTACCTTATTCAAGGTGAGACCTCTCCTATAAATAGGAGCCTCATTCCACACATTTCATTAATCCCAAGTTCTAGAGATTTGAGAGCTTCTCTCTCTAGCTTGGCCGATCCTCTCTCTCTCTCTCTATTCAATTTCGTTTTATTGTTTTGGCACCTAGGTCCTCATTTGACCTAGAGTTTAGCTCTGCGACTTCAAGACTCGTTCTTAAGTCGTAGTGTTTAAAAGTGCCCACTCACTAATTCCTTTTATTTCGAGTGATTTAGTGATAGAAACTTTCGTGGTTGCTCGAGTTAGCGAGGAAAGGAAAAGAGACGTGCACCGAGGGAGACGAACGTTTTCAACCTTCCGAAGGCTCATCAACGTTCAAGCTTCTAAAGAGGTTAGTAAATTTATTATGCTCATATTAGTTTTATTTACATGTGCTTGCTCTTTGTCTAGGTTAGTAAAAACTGTTTTACTTGAAAAAGAAAATTTTTAAAATTCCTCCGCTTAATGAAGCGTTAAACTTTTTCTTAAACCCTAGATCAATTCCAACACTAGAGCTTGATGGAGTAGTGTTTGCACTCAAGATATGGCAATACTACCTGCACAGAGTCCATTATGACATCTATACAGACCACAAAACGTTGAAGTATCTTTTCAGTCAGAAGGAGTTGAACATGCGTCAAAGACGTTGGATGGAACTCCTGAACGACTACGACTTTGATTTGCAATATCACCCTGGTAAGGACAATGTGGTAGCAGATGCTCTTAGTCGTAAGTCTATAGCGTCCTTAGCAAGTTTGGTGGAAACGTCTCTCCATCTGAAAAATGATATGCAGCAGCTAGAGACTAAGCTAATCACAGGCAGGTTAGCCGCTCTTAGCGTACGTCCAATACTGCTGGAGCAGATCAAAGATGGTCAGTACATAGATGAATATCTTTTGGGGAAGATGTTTGAGGCTCAAAATGGTAGAGAAGGTGACTTCAAGTAGGATGAGAACGAGGTTCTAAGGTGCAATGGGAGAGTTTCTGTGCCGTCCAACGAGGAAATTAGGAAGCAGTTGATAGAAGAAACTCATAAGACACAATATTCGGTACATCCAGGTATGACAAAGATGTATCAAGACTTGAAAAAGGTGTATTGATGGCCATGAATGAAGAAAGACGTAGCTGAGTTCGTCCAAAAGTTCCTAACTTGTCAACAAGTGAAGTCAAAGCATCAAAAGCCAGCCGATATGCTGCAACCACTTGAGATTTCACAGTGGAAGTGGGAGCAGATAACGATGGATTTCGTGTCAGGCTTACAAAAACAACAGCTGGTCACGACTCAATCTGGGTCATTGTTGACTGATTGACAAAATCAGCTCATTTTCTGCCCATCAAGACCACTCACACCGTGGATAAGATTGGTGAACTCTACATAGAGATTTTACGTCTTCATGGGGTTCCTAGCTCGATTTTTTCTGACCGTGATGCCGTTGTCAACGGTGCCCACAAGAAGAGTTGTAGTCTTTACTTATGTACATTTGATGTAATAAAGTCTCATGAAGACTCTTGCTTGTAATTGCTTATATATTAATAAAAGTTGAAACGTTCATTCATTCTTCCTTGTCTGAAGCTTTATGATAAAACCTTAGTCTTTAGTCCATAAACTAACCTAACAACACATGAAGAGACAAATGTAGATTTGCGTGAACAAACTCTTCATGGTTTGCTTAAAACAATATATTCGCAATCTAAAGATCAAAGGACTATTGATCTCAGTACGATTGTTAGGAGAATCTATGATGTCTAGTTATGGGACATTGAGAGTTAAAGACTCTATAGTTCTTCTAGGTATCTTCCGAATGTACTGAATTGACATGTTCACTTCTAGAGATAAGATAAGAACAAACCATTCAACCTCTTATGTCTCGAGGTCATTACGTATGAATTGCATCATGCTTACCTCAATCTTGATATGAGACATGCCATTTCATAGCTTACATATTCTCATTTGAGAAAGTCCGAGTTCGGACTCACTATGTGATTCTGAACAGGACCTATTAGTAAAGTACTAAGCTATGAAGATGTCATGAGTAACTTTGTGAAGATCTCATAGATATGGAATTCATGTACAAGATTGTTGAAATGCAATGTATATCACCTCATGCTTTGTTCCTTGGAATGTGAATAAATGAACTGGCCAGTGTCCAAATTGAGTCATGACTCTTTTGGATGAAATAATGTGACTTGTTAGCTCCTCGTCGATACATTGTTTCTAACTTATTCACAAGCGACAAAGGAGTTGAGGAAATAACAGCTAGAAGGGTAAAATGGTAATTTTGTAAATCCCGACTAGCTGATGATATTCATGAAGGGTAAACATAGATAATATTCAGTGGATCCACTCATCACAATTTAGTTGAATTCTTGAGTAGAAAACAAATTCATTTGAACCGAGAGATTCTCAGTGTCAACTCTTTAGTGGAGTCAGCTGACATTAAGCTAAACTTGGAAAAGGTTTGTGAACTTTTGAGTCCAAGTACTTTAGCTCAAGCTTTGTTCATTTGGATCCATGAGGTCACTGTCACAAATCATATCGAGTAGGAATAGTTAAACTAGAATCTAAATCAAAACAAGAACGAGACAAGTTTTACGAAAATTGTCTAAAGGGTATTTTTGTCCGTTTGGACATAGGACGAAATGAATGTCAATAAATTCTTTGACATTGTCATATGATGACAAATGAAACTTAAACCACTCGGCCATGAAGAGATTATTGGGCCTTGTGGATTAATTTCATTTCATAGAATTTTACTTGAAAATTCTTAATGGACCTTACTTATATTGTCATGAACAAATGAAGAAGCATCTATAAGCCCACTCTAGATGACTTGGCCGTGCAACCCAATAGAAAAAAGGAGATATTATTTTGTGCATTGATGTATGAAGATACTTGCCAAACGAAAAAGAGGAAAAAAATTTCCTCCATAAGGAAAGAGGGAATTCGGCCACCAAGCAAGAGGGATGCAAAAGAGGAAACAAATCCAAGCCTTCTAGAAGCTCTCTTGGCCGCCCAAATGAGAATGAGAAAGATGAAATATTTGCTCATGAATATGTGATATTCTATAGAAGAGGAAACTACCTTATTGAAGGTAAAACCACTCCTATAAATAGAGCCCTCATTCTTCTCATTTCATTCATTCCACATAAGTTAGAGATTGAGAGCTTCTCTCTCTAGACCTTGTGGCCGCCCCCTTCTCTCTCTCTCTCTCTCTCTCTCTCTCTCTCTAAGTTCTTTTCGTTTTTGTTTTGGCACCTAGGTCCACAATTGACCTAGTGTTTTAGCTCTTCGACTTTGAGACTTGTTCTTGAGTCGTCGTGTTTAAAAGTGTCCACACACTAATTCCTTTCTTTCTCGAGTGATTATTGTGATAGAAACTTTCGTGGTTGCTCGAGTTCCTGAGGAAAGAAGAGAGACGTGTTGCGAGGGGAGACGAACGTTTCAACCATCCTTTGGCTTCTCAACGTTCAAGCTTCTCAAAGGTTAGTAAACATATAATGCTCATTTATAGTTTTATTTATATGTACTTGCTCTTTGTCTAGGTTAGTAAAAACGTTTTACTTGTTTGAAAGAAAAATTTTAAATTCCGCCGCTTGCTCGAAGCGTTAAATCTTTCCTTAACCCTAGATCAATTGCAACAGATGCTCGCTTCACATCCACGTTCTGGAAGAGATTACAAGAGAACTTGGGGACTCGTTTGAAGTATAGTACTGCTTTTCACCCCCAAATCGATGGTCAAAGCAAACGTACGATCCAAGTGTTGAAAGACATGCTCCGAGCTTGTGTTTTAGACTTCCAGGGCTCGTGGAGTCGTTATCTTCCGCTAGTTGAGTTCTCATACAACAACAGCTATTAGGCGACAATTGGCATGGCACCGTATGAAGCTTTATATGGGCTGAAGTGTCGCTCTCCAATTCAGTAGGATGAAGCTGGTGAGAGCAAGTTTATCGGACCTGAGATGCTAGAACAGACCACAGAAGCGATTAAGAAAATCCAAGCTTGGATGAAGACGTCCCAGAGTCGTCAGAAAAACTACGCTGACAGGCGTAGGAGGCCTCTAGAGTTCGAAGCAGCAGAGAAAGTTGTTATGAAAATCTCACCTATGCGAGGAGTGATGAGGTTTGGAAAGAAAGGAAAGCTCAGTCTGAGATATGTTGGACCTTTTGAGATCCTTGAGCGTGTAGGCAAGACAACTTAGCACTTGGCATTACCGCCATCCATATCCAACCTCCACGTTGTGTTTCACGTATCCATGCTACAGAAGTACGTGTTTGACCCCTCACATGTTCTGTAAGAGCAAGAGGTTGAGATTTCTCCTAAAGTTAGATATAAAGAGCAAGGAAAGCTGTTATGAAAATCTCACCTATGCGAGGAGTGATGACGTTTGGAAAGAAAGGAAAGCTCAGTCCGAGATATGTTGAACCTTTTGAGATCCTTGAGCGTGTAGGCAAGACAACTTAGCACTTGGCGTTACCGCCGTCCATATCCAACCTCCACGTTGTGTTTCACGTATCCATGCTACAGAAGTACGTGTTTGACCCTTCGCATGTTCTGTAAGAGAAAGGGGTTGAGATTTCTCCTGAAGTTAAATATGAAGTGGAGAGAAAGTTGTTATGAAAATCTCACCTATGCGAGGAGTGATTAGGTTTGGAAAGAAAGGAAAGGTCAGTCCAAGATATGTTGAACCTTTTGAGATCCTTGAGCGTGTAGGCAAGACAACTTAGCACTTGGCGTTACCGCCGTCCATATCCAACCTCCACGTTGTGTTTCACGTATGCATGCTACGGACGTACGTGTTTGACCCTTCGCATGTTCTGTTGCGATTCTTGATCGAAAGGATAAAGTTTTGAGAAACAAGACCATCCCTTTGGTCAAGGTGTTGTGGAAGAGACACGCTGTAGAAGAAGCCACTTGAGAGCTCGAGAGTGATATGCGAAAGAAGTACCCTGCTCTGTTCTAAATTCGAGGACGAAACTCTTTTAAGGGGGTAGGGATTGTAAATGATAACTTTTGAATCTCTCGACTTGTAAATTCACATTTGATAATTACAATTACATTCTTGAGTTAATTATGGACGTATAAGTTTATCGAATTAACTTGAATTATTTTAAGGTAATGGAAAATCTCGAAATAAATAAAGGATTTATCGAGTTCGTCTCGAGTAATAAATTATCTTCCGAAGAAATATTCCGGAATTTAATTTAAGAAATAAATTCCCAAGGACGAGAATTATTTATGAGAAACCTTAAATATACTTAAATTAATTGAAAATGAACGAGAAAATTTTTGGTTTAATTATTTAATTAAAATGCAATCGGTCACGGATTTAATTAAATAATTAGGTGATGAAGGATATAATTGTAACTAAACTCAGGATCCATTTGAAAGAAATTTCTCATGCTGGGTCTGTTTAAAGATATGAATAAACAAAAGGATTTAATGAATAAATTTAAAAACTTATTCATATAAATAGTGAGATTTTTTTTTTTTTCCTTCTTTCGTCTTTTCTCTTCTTCACGGTCATCTTCTCATCTTCTTCATTTCCACGCGTGATACCTGCAAGCAAAAAAGAGCAAAAGAAAAAAAAAATAGTCAGACAACAATAACAAGAGCACTCCCTCCCGGCCGCCCAAACCACACCACCACCCTCACTCATCTTCACTCCCCTCCTCTTCCTTCATCCTCGCTCAACCTCATCGCGCGACCCAGCCACGCCGTGAACCAGGAGATTCGTGAGCAAGCTCCGGCGCAACTAGACCGCGCGCGCAAAACCCGGCCACCGGAGAAGGACGAGTGGTCACCGGAGAAGAAATTAGAGGTAAGGACTGGGTTTGATTCCGCTAATTTCTCTCCAATTTCATTCGAATTCTTCTAGGGTTTAAAATCCCTCTTGCTCGTTTTCTTCACGGCCGTGCGTTTCAGGGGCTCCGGCGAGCGTCTCGGACAGTGAGATGGGTTAATTTTTTGCCGAGTGGTTTAATTCCTCAAGTGGGGTGAAGAGATTTCATTCCCAGCCAAGGAATTCCGAAAATTAGGGTTTGGAAATTGATTTTGGGTTTTTATTTTTGAGCGTGAATTGATGTTTTTTTTAGTTGTTTTTCGGAGTGATTTATGATCAGAATTGTTGAGGCTATGATGAATTTTGGAAATTGATGAGATTGGTTTGGAATTGTTGGCCGTGTGTTGCTTAGCCGTGTGACTTGTTTGGTCGGGTGTTTATTTGTCCGTGAGCATTATTTTCGGCTGATTAAGATTGTAGCTAGTTTGTAACGATAATTCTGAGCTTCCGAACTGTTGGATCGTGGATTTGTTATGGTTGAATTGATTCTCGGATTTGTGATGAATTATCTCTAAATTCTAGGTTGGCCGTGTGCTTGATTTCTGTTGTGGCCGTGCGTATTGAATCTAGAAATTGTGATTTGTTGTGGTCCGTTGATATTCGATGATGATTCGGAATTTTGTACATGTTAATTGTGACTTTGTTGTTTGGCCGAGACTTTGTTCAAGTTACTTGAATCTGAGATTTGTACATGATGTCTCTGTTGGGTTTGACTATGAAATTAATTCCTTTGAGGCTGATTATAATGGGCTGCTATTGTCTTGATTGAATCTGGTTATTCATGTTATTTCCGGATTGATTGATATGTGGCCTCTCGGGTTAAATCCAAGTCAAGTATAAGGTTATGTCTTGAGACTCGTTGGAACTCGATCAAATAATATTGAAAATCAAATCGAATCTGAGAATTGGAATTTATTTGTTTGATTGGTTAGATTTGAGAATTTAGATTTGAATTAGTTAGTGTGATTTGAGAAGTAGCGTTTAAGATTTGTGGTTTCGCTTTTGGTTTTGGATTTGGAATGGTTTATTAACATGTTTAAGGATTTTGTGACAAGTTAAGAATTTTGTGACATGTCATGTTTTGGATTTGAGAGTCGTTTTATTGGTTGTTCGATTTCGGGTTCTAGGTTTCGAGTCGAGAATTGGATTTTGTGTTTGACTCGATGTTCGTTTTCTGAATTTCACAGCTCAGTCACAGATCAAGTCGAGACGAGCGAGAGCCGGTGGAAATGAACACGTCGAAGCCGGAAAATAGAGAATTCAGAAAAAAGAGTGAAGCTCGATCTCACTCGTGAGTTGTTTATAGCGTTATAGCGTTAGACTCGAGTTATACTTTGGTGTTGGAATTGTATTAAATAATCGTTAAGTATTTAATTAATAGACGTTCTAGAATTTAATTTCTGTACTTTATTTTGGAGTTGTCACTTGTATGGTTTCGGATTATTCAGTAATTTATTTAAGACTCATTAAAATAATAATTTGATTCTATTTTCGTACTAATTCTTCGGTACGAACACATATGAGTCTTAAATAAGTTTAATTTTCGAAAAGCCGGGAAATAAGTTAGTTAAATTCTCGAACCCCTGAACCGACTCGCAACGAATCCCAACAACGAACTTTAAACTCTTCAACATCTCTCGAATCAAATTACAAATGAAGTTTCAACCTCGGATTCTAGTTCTCTCGACGCTTCAGGACGTGCAGAGTCTCGGGAAGCTTGAATTTCCGGAAGTCAACAAATTTTCAGACGATCTATTCTGTGTAAGTGTGGAGACTTAAGTCAACCACATACCAATGGAATAACTTTGTTTACGTGCATTGTTACGTGTTGGTGAACAAGAGTAGGAAAAGCCATAAAAACGAATAATCTCAAAGATTTAAGGCTTCGGCCGCTTTTCTTGAAAACTTAGCTCGAGTTCGCTCGATAAGTTCAAACATAAGATTTGTGAAACTCTGCCTCCGTTACGTGATATAATCATCCCTTAAGTTCTGTACTTAACCCGTTAGAACAGCGGAGACAGGAGAGTCGTGTTTAACTCTCGGATTCGAATCGAGGGTAGGAGTACCGGGAGTGACGTCCCGAGTCTTCAACTTAAAACACTAACGAACATAAATGGGAAATGAAATCTCTTTCAGGGTTTATCCTGAGTCACTCTCCTGTAAGTAGCATAGGTGTGTACTGTGAGTGCTGCAGAGTACCCAAACCCTAAAAAATTGTTGTGTCGATGGTACCAAAATGAAGAAAACCCTGACGGGCTATGTGGGCCTGGGGGATGGCGCTAAGAAGGCATATATCGGGGAGTTGACAAAGAGTCGTACCCGACGTTGTTGCCAGGCTATGAGGGCCTGAAGAATGCACCTTGAAGGGCTATGTGGACCTGGAGGTTGTGCCGACGTCAAATGAAGTTGGTACAATTAGAGGATCCCAGACAGACGTAAAACTCTTAGGCCGCCGGACGACTTCTGCTCGAAGTCTGAGGCTGGTCTCTTGTCGTTTTGAAGGTTATAGCGGGGGATGTGTGTAACCTTAATGACGATAAGTACTAGGTAGAGTGTGCACACATTAGTCATGCTCTAGAACTAGTTAGCTTTGCATCAATGCATTCTTATGTGCTTGTTTGCACGTCACATATTATCACATGGCATTAGTCGCTTTACTTTCTAAGTTAGACTCCCACTTACTGAGAAAATCGACTCATAGTTTTATGACCCTTGATAATGTAGAGAAGGGCAAGGCGACGATGTGAATGACATAACTGAAGACGAAGACCGAACGTTTATCTTTTGACGTCTGGGCTAATGGGAACTCACCGGGATCAACATCTTCTATAGTAATCTCTATTTTTTTTTGAACCCCTTCCGTACTCTACGCTACTAAAACTATCTCCTGTAATTATACGCAAACCCATGAGCTGATATGTATATATAAAGAGTCGTTGTGAGACTCAAAGTCTGAATTGAGAAAAACGAAAAATTTACCCGGGTTTTTCATATAACCACTTTTAATACTTATGCAGTATCCTATTATGTTTAAGATAAGTGTTATGGTTCCGAGAATCATATGGCTCATCACTGGCACAAGGAAACTCCATTCCACACGATCGAACCGGCGACGAGGGGTCGCGGGTCGTGATAGGTTTTGTGGTATCAGAGCTCATATTTAGCTTTTTCTGCAGACTTGATTTATACATATACATCGAACTCTCCAGACATATACTCACCACCTCGATAGTGTTTTGATATGTTTCCCGGTTTGCTTTTCAAATAAATCCCGGAAGACCTTAAATACGTTAGATGTCTCGGATTTGTGTTTGAGCAGGTAGACAAAACCGTATCTCGAGTAATCATCGGTGAAGGTAACGAAGTATTCGTATCCTCCCCGTGCCTGTGTATTGAGCGGACCACATACATCAGAATGTACGACTTCCAACAACTCAGTGGCTCTTCGACCCTTAGTAGAGAAAGGTCGTTTAGTCAATTTTCCTTCTATACAAGATTCACAAGTAGGCAATGAATCTATTGCAGAGGCTTGGAGTGGACCGTCCCTCACAAGTCTCTTAATCTTGCCTAGACTGATATGACCGTCTTAAGTGCCAGAGATATTTTGATTTTATTAGATCGAAGGAATCAGAAAGTTTGATCCTCTTTGGCTCCCTAACTAGATCGTTATCTATTTCAGTGTCTAAAAGCGAAGGTTGCGTGGGAGAAATGTAAAAGAGAGCATTTTTCATACATGCATCAGTGACGAAAGAATTATAGGAAAGAGAAATTGAAATTCCATTCTTAATAAACTAATAATAATAATCTTGTTCACAAAGACGAGCAACAGAGATCAAGTTTTTCCCGAAGGAAGGAACGAAATAAACATTATTCAAATTTAAAGTTCGATCTTCAAAATATAGCATCACTTATCCCACGGCCTTTGTTGACACCGAGCTCCCATCACCCCATCTGAAGGAGAAGTCACCTTCCTCTAAGCTTTTGCTTTTCCTGAAACCAGTCAAGGAGCATAGCGGAATCAAGAATCCACGTTGATACTGTTGGAATTGAACCAGGGTTAAGAAAAAGTTTAACGCTTCGAGCAAGAGGCGGAATTTAAAAATTTTCTTTAAAACAAGTAAAATGTTTTTACTAACCTAGACAAAGAGCAAGTACATATAAATTAAAACATTAATGGGCATTATATATTTACTAACCTTTGAGAAGCTTGAACGTTGAGAAGCCTTCAGAAGGTTGAAACGTTCGTCTCCCCTCGCAGCACGTCTCTCTTCTTTTCTCGGGAACTCGAGCGACCGCGAAAGTTTCTATCACTAAAATCACTCGAGAAAGAAAGTAATTAGTGTGTGGGCACTTTTAAACACGACGACTCGAGAACAAGTCTCAAAGTCGAAGAGCTAAAGATACTAGGTCAAATGAGGACCTAAGTGCCAAAACAAAAAACGAAAAGAAAACTAGAGAGAGAGAGGGAAGGGGGCAGCCAAGCTAGAGAGAGAAGCTCTCAATCTCTAAAACTTGGGAGGAATAAAATGTGAGAATGAGTCCTCTATTTATAGGGGAGCGATTACCTTCAACAAGGTAGTTTCCTCTTATACAGAATATCACATATTCATGAGCAAAATTTGCTCCTTACCCTATAGAGTCACACGGCCAAACGTAGTCCAAGCAAGTCCTTGGATTTGTTTCCTCTTTTATTTTGCTTCTCTCTTTCCCTGTGTTGGCCGATCCTCCCTTCCTTGTTTAAGGAAATTTGATTCCTCTTTTTCTTTTGGCAAGTATCTTGATACATCAATGCACAAAATAATCTCTCTTTTTCTTTGGGTGATGGGCGGCCAACTCTCCTAGAAGGAGCTTCTAGAAGCTTCTTCATTTGTTCATGACAACATGAGAAAGGCCCATTAAGAATTTTCAATAAAACTCTTATGAAATGAAATCAATCCACAAGGCCCAAACAAATTAACTTGGCCGAGTGGTTGTAAGTCATCATATGACCATGTCAAAAAATTTATTGACATTCATTTCACCCTATGTCCAAAAAGACAAAAATACCCTTTTGACAATCTTCGTAAAACTTGTATTGTTCTTGTTTTGACTTAGCTTCTAGTTTAACTATTCCTACTCGATATGATTTGTGACAGTGACCTCATGGATCCAAATGAACAAATCTTGAGCTAAATACTTGGACTCAAAAGTTCACAAACCTTTTCCAAGTTTAGCTTAATGTCAACTGACTCCACTAAAGAGTTGACACTGAAAATCTCTCGGTTCAAATGAATTTATTTTCTACTCAAGAATTAGACCTAATTGTAATGAGTGGATCCACAGAATATTATCTATGTTTACCCTTCATGAATATCATCAGCTAGTCGGGATTTACAAAATTACCATTTTACCCTTCTAGCTATTATTTCCTCAACTCCTTTGTCGCTTGTGAATAAGTTAGAAACAATGTATTGACGAGGAGCTAACAAGTCACATTGTTTCATCCAAAAGAGTCAAGACTCAATTTGGACACTGACCAGTTCATTTATTCACATTCCAAGGAACAAAGCATGAGGTGATATACATTGCATTTCAGTAATCTTGTACATGAATTCCATATCTATGAAAACTTCACAAAGTTACTTCTGACATCTGCTCAACTTAGTACTTCACCAATAGGTCATGTTATGAATCACATAGTGAGTCCGAACTCTGACTTTCTCAAATGAGAATACGTAAGCTGTGAAATGGCATGTCTCATTTCAGGATTAAGGTAAGCATGATGCAATTCATACGTACTGACTTCGAGACATAAGAGATTAAATGGGTTGTTCTTATCTTGTCTCTAGAAGTGCACTGGTGAATTCAGTACCTTCGGAAGATACCTAGAAGAACTATAGAGTCTCCAACTCTCAATGCCCCATAACCAGACATCATAGATTCTCCTAACAATCGTACTGAGGTCAATAGTCTCTGACCCTTAGATTGCGAATATATCGTTTTAAGCAAACTACGAAGAGTTTGTTCATGCATATCTACATTTGTCTCTTCGTAAGTTGTTAATTTTGTTTATGGACTAAAGACTAAGGTTTTATCACAAACCTTGGTTTCTTGACCTTTATTCTCGAAACCGTCTGGTTGAACCATATAAATGCGCTCGTGAAGATTACCATTCAGCATCGCGACTGGCGAGAAGGTTTCTTCATAGTCAATCCCTTCTTGTTGGGTATAACCCTTAGCCACAATTCGTGCTTTGAACGTCTCAACGTTTCCATCCGAACCCCTTTTCTTCTTGTATATCCACTTACACCCTACGGTTTTAATCCTGTCAGGAAGGTCTATAAGTTTCCAGACTTTGTTGATATACATTGAGTGCATTTCAACTTTTATGGCATCAAGCCAAAGGTTTGATTCAGAAAAAAGCCTTTGCTTGGCTATAGGAAACAGGGTCATCCATGTCATAGACGACTACGAGAGTGTCTCCATAGGACATGTACTTGTCAAGCTTTTGAGTAGCCCTCCCACTACGTCGAAGTACTACTTCACGAGATTCTGATGTGTTAGGCTGTGTTTCAGTTGGGGTAAGAACAGTTCTTACAGATGAGGTAGAAGCTTCCTCACCCAACTTTTCTTCAAGCACAATTTTGCTTCTAGGTTTCACATCTTTCATGAAGTCCTCCTCAAGGAAACGAGCATTCGTGCTAACGAAAGTCTTATCGTCCTCGGGACTATAGAAAGTAAAACCTTTGGTTTCCTTTGGATATCCAACGAATAGACACAATTCTAACCTACTAGCCAACTTGCTAGTCTTTTGCCTCAGCACGTGTGCGGGGCAACCCCAAATTTTGATGCGGCCAAGATTTACTTTACGGCCAGTCCATCGTTCATAAGGAGTTCCAGGAACCGTTTTGGACGGAACTTGGTTCAGAATGTAAGTGGCTGTTTCGAGGGCATATCCCCAAAACGAAAGAGGGAGTGATGAGTAACTCATCATTGATATAACCATCTCCATAAGAGTTCGGTTTCTTGTCTCTGACACTGTTGTCGGTCGTTTTCGGAAAACCCGAGACGCCAAGAAGGCACGTCGCTCAAAGGGCCGATGGTCAGGCCGGAGGTCCTGAAGAGCGGCAAGTCTTCAAGCCCTCGCCCAAACTCTTGACTCCTTGAGTCGAGCTTAGCCCCTCGAGTTGAGACTTGAGTCGGCTCCCCGAGTTGAGCCTCGCTCCTCGAGTTGAGACTTCATTCAGTCTCCTCGAGTCGAGCTTCGCTCCTCGAGTCGAGCCTTGAGTCAGTCTCCTCGAGTCGAGCTTCGCTCCTCGAGTCGAGCCTTGAGTCAGTCTCCTCGAGTCGAGCTTCGCTCCTCGAGTCGAGCCACTCTCGTCGAGTAGAGACCTTTATATTTCGCGTGGCAAGCATGGTATCTAAGACCCCTAAGGACCACACAAGAGTCCGACAAGACGGCCCATGCACCGCGCACCCCTCGGGGAAACCGCGCGCACAGCACGTCGCGCCGGCCGACTAGCACAACAGGCAGCGCGCCGGTCGCGCGCCGCGCAGCCCTCACCGCGCGCCGCGCCAGGCAGACCGCGCGCCGCGCTCTCCATGCGCCGCGCATCCTGCGCCGCGCATCCCGCGCCGTGCCCGGTGACCTGCGCGCCGCGCCCCCTGCGTCGCGCGTTGTGCGCCGCGCGCGCCGTGCGCCTCCAATTGACGGCGCGCGCGCCCCTAGTCCCACATGGACGAAAAAGGGACCTTCTAAGGCCCCCAAACACCTATAAATACCCCTATCATTGAGGGGAAAAAGATCCCTTTCATTCTCAAGGAACTTGAGACTTCTCTCTGCTTCTCTGGATGCCATCCTTGGCCTGAAGCGGATTCTCCTCGATTTCTCGTTCTCGGAGATTCTAAAGCGCTTTCCGGGGACTCCCGAGTGCCGCCTCTCTTGATCGAACGATTAATCTTGAGCCCACGAGTGCTCTAACGGTTTTCGACTGAAAATCGCCTATGCGTCTAGCACCCTAGACGCGTCCGCCATTTTTGACAAGAAATCGCCTACGCGTCCGGCATTTCCAACTAGGAACCGCCTACGCGTCCGGAATCTCCGCCACAACAAGGAACTCTTGACTTAGAGTCTTCCACGTCTCCAAAAGAGAGAAAACACACATTCTCTCTCGCGCACGCGATCTCCGAAGTTCTGAGACGCGCCGAGGACTCCTCCGCGCTCCGTCTCCTTCGTCGAGTACTCTTTTACACCAAGGCTCCGCGCCTCATACTGCGTCACACACGCCCTGAACTACGTTATGACCTGATCCCACACACGGGTACGTAGGCAGCCGACACACAAGGCACGGTCACTCCTCCTCCTCACCCCCATACCTCTCCCGAGAGGCGGGTTGATCGGAGAAAACCTAGCTCGAGACTTTCGAGTTCACACTTTTGGCCCGGGTGCGATCACTTGGTCCGGCCTTGGATCGAACCGCCCGAGGTATATAATAGTTGTTCATTTTCGTGCGACAACAGACACTTCGTTTTGTTGAGGTGTGCCAGGTGCGGTAAGCTGAGAAGCGATACCTTCTTCTTTAAGAAAGTCATCGAGCTCTCCAGAAATATACTCACCAGCTCGATCGGATCGAAGGGTTTTGATCACTTTGCCAATTTGCTTTTCCACTAAAGCCCTAAAGACCTTAAATACGTTAAAAGTCTCGGATTTGCGTTTGAGCAAAAGACAAAACCATATCTTGAGTAATCATCAGTGAAGGTAATGAAGTATTCGTATCCACCACGTGCCTGTTGACCGAGCGGACCACATACATCAGAATGTACTTGTTCCAGCAACTTAGTGGCTCTTCGACCGTTATCGGAGAAAAGTCGCTTAGTCATTTTTCCTTCTATGCAAGATTCACAAGTAGGTAGTGAACCTATTGCAGAGGCTTGGTGACAGACACGCCGGGGACGTCGCACGCGCAGGCGAGGCCGACGAAGGCGACGTCGGCGGGTCGCGCGGCCTGGGTGAGGCTGTCCCTGGCGAGATCGGTGCTGGGGGAGGCACGCCAGCCTTGGGCGGCACCGTTTGGGCCATCACCGGCGCTAGGGGAAACCCCTCCCAGCCGGGCGGGGGCGTTTGGCTGCCCGCGAGCGGCCAGGGCGAGACGCGCGTGTTGTCGGCCCGTCTCGGACCAACGAGGACAAAGGCGTCACTTCGACCCACGCGACCGGCGCGAGGCCTCGGGCGGCGAAACCTTGCCTCAGCCATTGGCCGGCCCGACCCAATGACCGACCCATATGCTCAGCCAGCCATGCAGTTCACTCGGCCAATGGCCGAGTGAACCTCTCAAGCAGTTCACTCGGCCATTGGCAGAGTAAACCCCCAGCTGGCCATGCAGTTCACTCGGCCAATGGCCGAGTGAACCTCCCAAGCAGTTCACTCGGCCATTGGCCGAGTGAACCCTCAGCCGGCCATGCAGTTCACTCGGCCAATGGCCGAGTGAACCTCCCAAGCAGTTCACTCGGCCATTGGTGTTGGAATTGATCTAGGGTTTAAGAAAAAGATTAAACGCTTCGAGAAGCGGCGGAATTTTAAAAAATTTATTTTCAAGTAAAAACAGTTTTTACTAACCTAGACAAAGAAGCAAGTACATGTAATTAAAAACCCATATGAGCTAAGAGTTTACTAACCTTTCTTGAAGCTTGAACTTTGAAGAAGCTTTTGGAAAGTTTGCAACGCTCGTCTCCCCTCGCAGCACGTCTCTCTTCCTTTCCTCGGCACCTCGAGCAACCACGAAAGTTTCTATCACTAAATCACTCGAAAAGAAGGAATCAGTGAGTGGGCACTTTTAAACACTACGACTTAAGAACGAGTCTCGAAGTCGCAGAGCTAAACACTAGGTTGAGTGAGGACCTAGGTGCCAAGACAAGAAAAAATCGAAAATAAACTAGAGAGAGAGAGAGAGGATTTTCGGCCAAAGTTCTAGAGAGAGAGTCTCTCAAATCTCTTAAACTTGGATGAATGAAATGTGAGGAAATGAGGCTCCTATTTATAGGAGAGGTCTCACCTTCAATAAGGTAGTTTCCTCTTCTATAGAATATCACATATTCATGAGCCAATTTCCTCTTTTCCCTATTGAGACACTCGGCCAACAAGGGCTTCTAGAAGCCTTGATTTGTTTCCAATTTTGTTCATGGCTTGCCTTTTCTCTCAACATGGCCGAAGTTCCTTATGCATCCTTATGCAAATTTGTTTCCTCTTTTTCTTTTGGCAAGTAAATATACAAATGAAATAAATATTCACAAGGCCCAATGATCAAGTCATGGCCGAGTGAAACATGTCATAAAATGACCTTGTCAAAAAAATTTATTGACATTCATTTCATCCTTTGTCTCAAAAGACAAAAATACCCTTTTAACTATTTTCGTTCTTGTTTTGACTTAGCTTCCAGTTTAACTATTCCTATCGATGTGATTCGTGACAGTGACCTCATGGACCCAAATGAACAAAGCTTGAGCTAAACACTTGGACTCAAAAGTTCACAAACCTTTTCCAAGTTTAGCTTAATGCCAACTGACTCCACTAAAGAGCTGACACTGAAAATCTCTCGGTTCAAATGAATTTATTTTCTACTCAAGAATTCGACCTAATTATGATGAGCGGATCCACTGAATATTATCTATGTTTACCCTTCATGAATGTCATCAGCTAGTCGGGATTTACTAAATTACCATTTTACCCTTCTAACTGTTATTTCCTCAACTCCTTTGTCGCTTGTGAATAAGTTAGAAACAATGTATTGACGAGGAGCTAACAAGTCACATTGTTTCATCCAAAAGAGTCAGGACTCAATTTGGACACTGGCCAGTTCATTTATTCACACTCCAAGGAACAAAGCATGAGGTGACATACATTGCATTTCAGCAATCTTGTACATGAATTCCATATCTATGAGAACTTCACAAAGTTACTCATGACAGACTCACAACTTAGTACTTCACCAATAGGCCTTGTTCGGAATCACATAGTGAGTCCGAACTTTGACTTTCTCAAATGAGAATACTAAGGTGTGAAATGGCATGTCTCATTTCAGGATTAAGGTAAGCATGATGCAATTCATACATAGTGACTTCGAGACATAAGAGGTTAAATGGTTTGTTCTTATATTGTCTCTAGAAGTGCACTGGTCAATTCAGTACCTTCGGAAGATACCTAGAAGAACTATAGAGTCCCCAACTCTCAATGCCTCATAACCAGACATCATAGATTCTTCTAACAATCGTACTGAGGTCAATAGTCCTTTGACCCTAGGATTGCGAATATATCGTTTTAAGCAAACTACGAAGAGTTCGTTCATGCAAATCTACATTTGTCTCTTCGTAAGTTGTTAAGTTTGTTTATGGACTAAAAGACTAAGGTTTTATCATAAAGCTTCAAACAAAGAAAGAATGAATGAACGTTTCAACTTTATTAATGAATGAATAGGCAATTACAAGCAAGAGTCTTCATGAGACTTTATTACATCAAATGTACAAAATAAAGATTACAACTCTTCTTGTGGGCACCATTGACAACAATTGGCCGAGTGAACCTTCACCCGGCCATGCACTTCACTCGGCCAATGGCCGACCCAAGAAGCTCACTCGGCCAAGGGGTTCTCCAAACACCCCTTGGTCGCCTATAAATAGAGAGGTCCGCCCTCTCCCAAAGGTAATCCAATTTTGAGACCCAAAACGCTGTCGAATTCATAACTCACTCGTTTCACTCATCTTTGGCCTCTAAACACTCAAACCCTCTATATTCCACCTCAATCCTACTAATGTTGAGCGTCGGAGAGGTAAACAGAGGCACCCCCTCTGTTTCCCCTTTGTAGTTCACACCTCTTTTCTTGCTTTTTCAGGTGCTTGAACGAGATTGACACCACCAACAGCTAAGGGATGACTTGGGATACCAAGTCCGACACGCTCGAGCTGGAGTGAGACCACTTGTTCTGGCCTTGGGTCTAACCTCTTTGGGCTCCTAAATAGTTGTCTGAAAACGAGCGACAACATTTTGGCGCTAGAAAGAGGGGATCTCTCGACCTTGGCGACGCATTCCCTCTACCACTCTTCTTCATCCTTCAACGGCAAAACTCTCGATAGATGAGTCAATTTCCCGTCACCTCCGCGGCCGACCGAGCGACGAGCTCGAGATACGGCCTCCGAAGCCTCGCGTGCCGTCTAGGAGGGCAACCTCGTGACAACGAGAGCCAGCCCCAAGACTCGGCGAATGACCCCGAGGCCGCGCTCCGAGAGGACACAGCTCGAGGGCTCGTCGAGCTCCTAAACCGTCCCGGCGTCGATGGCGCACTCATCACCGATCTCCTCGGCCACGGCATCAAGGACGACGCCAACCACGATGAGAAGAACCACGACTATGTGGCAAAATCAGGAACCAACGAGACCAACCTCCACCACGCGATTCACGAAAAGGGACGCACGCGCACGCTTCCAAGGGGACACCCTCAGGCGACCGCGTCGAGACGTCAACTTTCTGATGAGCACGCGCACGCGCCCTCGAGGGGACACCCTCGGGCGACCACGTTAAGGCGTCAAGTGTCGAGTAACACTCAGGGGCGCTCGACCTCTAGGTCCCGAAAGGGACGCTCCAAGCTCACCATCTGCGTCCAAAACCCCCGGGGAGATGACGACGTCAATGGCCGTGGCGTCTGTCGAGGACGTCATTCGAATGACGTATCCATACCTAAAGTGATAGGGACAGCCACCGGAGACTTGAGAGATCCCCTCAATTCCCGAAGGGAATCTCATGGGAGCGACTTGAGAGAGAAACTCAACGCCCAACGCGGGATCGAGAGAGAAGTCGTCATGGGACGTCAACCACCCAACGCTGTTAACCGAGCACCCAACAAGAAGCTTGGTACCGCACCTGTGGCACCGGCCGTCGGTCCCGACTCGCGAAGGAAAAGACGTAGGAATGGTCAGGTCCCTAATGACCTTCCTTCTCCGACCCCGAAACAATCCTTTGTCCCTCTCAACACAACACCCAACAAGATCCTGAGCTTACACGGAGAGAAGCTGGGATCCCCACCTCCGATGAAGAAGGACCCCGCAACGTGAGACAAGAGCAAACAGTGCGAATATCACCATGACCACGGGCACGCAACAACTGAATGCTACCAACTTAGAAAGCAGATTGATTCCCTGGTTCGAAGTGGGGACCTCGAAGAATTCGTCGCGTCTGCTAGCAAGCCGTGATTGTCACAGCTTCCGCCATTAAACTCATGCCCGAACTCGCTCGACTTTGTGCTCACTTTATTTCAAACATGTAATTTTCTTTTTCCAAAGAAGGCCAAGTGCCATGGCAACCTGTAACGACCTCCTTACTGCAATAAAGAGTTATTCTACACATGTCAACACACACTATTGTACACCTCCAACACGAGAGTTTTTGGTCTTCATCTCACAAACGCAAGAAACTCGGGGGGCTAACGAGGAGCAATGATTAATCAAAACAACTCAAATACAAAAAACAAAATAAAAGTATACCAAAGTCTCAATGGGCTGATGGTTAGGCCGGAGGTCCTAGAGAGAGACGGTCTACATGTCTCCTCGAGTTGAGTTCATTCCTCGAGTCGAGTACCGAGTCCATGAGTCGACAAGCTACTCCTCGTTCCGACTCTACATTTCTCATCGAGTTGAGTTCACTCCTCGAGTCGAGTACCGAGTCCACGAGTCGAGAAGCTACTCCTCGTGCCGACTCTACATTTCTCCTCGAATTGAATTCATTCCTCGAGTCGAGTACCGAGTCCACGAGTCGACAAGCTACTCCTCGTGCCTACTCTACATTTCTCCTCCAGTTGAGTTCACTCCTTGAGTCGAGTACCGAGTCCACGAGTCGACTAGCTACTCCTCGTGCCGACTCTACATGTCTCCTCGACTTGAGTTCACTCCTCGAGTTGAGTTCCGGGTCCACGAGTCGACTGATGACTCCTCGTGCTGACTCTGCACACGACTCCTCGAGTTGAGTTCACTCCTCGGGTTGAATCCCGAGCCCGCGAGTCGACTGATGACTCTGTTGGAATCGATCTAGGGTTTAAGAAAATAATTAACGCTTCGGTAAGCGGCGGAATTTCAAAAATTTTCTTTTACAAGTAAAAACAGTTTTTACTAACCTAGACAAAGAGCAAGTACACGTAATTAAAAACCATTATGAGCTAAGAAGTTTACTAACCTTTCTTGAAGCTTGATCTTTGAGAAGCTCTTAGAAAGTTGCAACGCTCATCTCCCCTCGCAACACGTCCCTCTTTCTTTCCTCGGCACCTCGAGCAACCACGAAAGTTTCTATCACTAAATCACTCGAGAGAAAAGGAATTAGTGAGTGGGCACTTTTAAACACTACGACTTAAGAACGAGTCTTGAAGTCGCAGAGCTAAACTCTAGGTCAAATGAGGACCTAGGTGCCAAAACAAAATCGAAAATAAACTAGAGAGAGAGAGAGAGAGGAGTTCGGCCACAATGTCTAGAGAGAGAGTCTCTCAATCTCTAACTTGTGTGGAATGCATAGAATGAGAGGAATGAGGGTCCTATTTATAGGAGAATGGTTGGCCTTGGAAAGAAGTAGATTCCTCTTATTTACCAAGCCTTTATGAGGAAATCTTATTTCCTATTTTTCCCTTGCTTTGCACGTCCAACATGTGCTTCAATAAGCCTTGGATTTGTTTCCTCATTTAGTTTGTCTCTCTCTTTCCCTTGTGTTGGCCGAACTTATGCTTTCCTCATAGAGGAAATTTGTTTCCTCTTTTTCTTTTGGCAAGTATCTTGATACATTTATGTACAAAATAATCTCTCTTTCTCTTGGGTATTTGGGCGCCCATTTCACATCTAGAAGGAGCTTCTAGAAGCTTCTTCATTTGTTCATGACAACATGTGAAATGCCCATTAAGAATTTTCAATAAAATTCTTATGAAATGAAATTAATTCACAAGGCCCAATAAATCTAATTTTGGCCGAGTGATACTTGTCATCAAATGACCTGTCAAAAAAAATTTATTGACATTCATTTCATCTTATGTCTCAAAAGACAAAAATACCCTTTTAACAATTTTCGTTCTTGTTTTGACTTAGCTTCCAGTTTAACTATTCCTACTCGATGTGATTCGTGACAGTGACCTCATGGACCCAAATGAACAAAGCTTGAGCTAAACACTTGGACTCAAAAGTTCACAAACCTTTTCCAAGTTTAGCTTAATGCCAACTGACTCCACTAAAGAGTTGACACTGAAAATCTCTCTGTTCAAATGAATTTATTTTCTACTCAAGAATTCAACCTAATTATGATGAGCGGATCCAGTGAATATTATCTATGTTTACCCTTCATGAATGTCATCAGCTAGTCGAGATTTACGAAATTACCATTTTACCCTTCTAGCTGTTATTTCCTCAACTCCTTTGTCGCTTGTGAATAAGTTAGAAACAATGTATTGACGAGGAGCTAACAAGTCACATTGTTTCATCCAAAAGAGTCAGGATTCAATTTGGACACTGGCCAGTTCATTTATTCACACTCCAAGGAACAAAGCATGAGGTGACATACATTGCATTTCAGCAATCTTGTACATGAATTCCATATCTATGAGAACTTCACAAAGTTACTCATGACATTCTCACAACTTAGTATTTCACCAATAGGCCCTGTTCGGAATCACATAGTGAGTCCGATCTCTGACTTTCTCAAATGAGAATACTAAGGTGTGAAATGGCATGTCTCATTTCAGGATTAAGGTAAGCATGATGCACTTCATACGTAGTGACTTCGAGACATAAGAGGTTAAATGGTTTGTTCTTATCTTGTCTCTAGAAGTGCACTGGTCAATTCAGTACCTTCGGAAGATACCTAGAAGAACTATAGAGTCTCCAACTCTCAATGCCTCATAACCAGACATGATAGATTCTTCTAACAATCGTACTGAGGTCAATAGTCCTTTGACACTTAGATTGCGAATATATCGTTTTAAGCAAACTACGAAGAGTTTGTTCATGCAAATCTACATTTGTCTCTTCGTAAGTTGTTAAGTTTGTTTATGGACTAAAAGACTAAGGTTTTATCATAAAGCTTCAAACAAAGAAAGAATGAATGAACGTTTCAACTTTATTATTAAATGAATAGGCAATAACAAGCAAGAGTCTTCATGAGACTTTATTACATCAAATGTACAAAATAAAGACTACAACTCTTCTTGTGGGCACCATTGACAACAAACTCCCACTTGACTCAAAGAAGATGTGTGTAGTCCTTTATGCCTAATCCCTCACGATGTTGGTCGAAGACCTTGTTCGCTAGTGCCTTGGTGAATGGATCTGCGAGGTTGTCCACCGTTGAGATCTTCTTCACTTCCACGTCTCCGCGCTGCATGATCTCTCGAATCAAATGGTATTTCCTCTCAATATGCTTAGAGCGCTTATGGCTTCTAGGTTCCTTCGAGTTAGCGATAGCCCCACTATTATCACAATAAAGGGTCATGGGCTCGTCGATGTTTGGAACAACTTCCAAATACTTAAGGAATTTTCCAAGCCATACACCCTCTTTGGATGCTTCACAAGCAGCCACATATTCTGCTTCCATGGTGGAGTCAGCAATGCAAGATTGCTTAATACTCCTCCACACAATAGCTCCACCATTAAGGATGAACACAGATCCCGATATGGATTTCCTGGAATCCTTATCCGCTTGAAAATCGGAGTCGGTATATCCCGTCATAGTCAGGTCAGTACCTGAGTATGTAAGCATCAAGTTCCTAGTTCTTCGAAGATACTTAAGAACATGCTTAACAGCAATCCAGTGCTCGGGTCCAGGGTTGGATTGGAAACGGCTAACTACGCAAACGGCGAAACAGATGTCAGGTTTAGTGCAAAGCATAGCATACATGAGGCTTCCTACGGCAGAGGCGTAAGGAATTTTCCTCATGTCTACAATCTCTTGTGCAGTCTTGGGAGACTGGTCCTTAGAGAGTGAAACTCCATGCCTAAAGGGTGTTTGGCCCTTCTTGGAGTCTTGCATCGAGAAGCGATCCATTACCTTATCAATATAAGATGCTTGAGAGAGCGATAGGGTCCGGTTTTGTTGTCAATGGTGCCCACAAGAAGTGTAGTAGTGTCTATTTATGTACATTTGATGTCATATAGTCTTACGAAGACTCTTGCTTGTAATTGCTTATTCATTAATATAAAGTTGAAACGTTCATTCATTCTTTCTTTGTTTGAAGCTTTATGATAAAACCTTAGTCTTTTAGTCCATAAACAAACTTAACAACTTACGAAGAGACAAATGTAGATTTGCATGAACAAACTCTTCGTAGTTTGCTTAAAACGATATATTCGCAATCCTAGGGTCAAAGGACTATTGACCTCAGTACGATTGTTAGAAGAATCTATCATGTCTGGTTATGAGGCATTGAGAGTTGGGGACTCTATAGTTCTTCTAGGTATCTTCCGAAGGTACTGAATTGACCAGTGCACTTCTAGAGACAATATAAGAACATACCATTTAACCTCTTATGTCTCGAAGTCACTATGTATGAATTGCATCATGCTTACCTTAATCCTGAAATGAGACATGCCATTTCACACCTTAGTATTCTCATTTGAGAAAGTCAAAGTTCGGACTCACTATGTGATTCCGAACAAGGCCTATTGGTGAAGTACTAAGTTGTGAGTCTGTCATGAGTAACTTTGTGAAGTTCTCATAGATATGGAATTCATGTACAAGATTGCTGAAATGCAATGTATGTCACCTCATGCTTTGTTCCTTGGAGTGTGAATAAATGAATTGGCCAGTGTCCAAATTGAGTCCTGACTCTTTCGGATGAAACAATGTGACTTGTTAGCTCCTCGTCAATACATTGTTTCTAACTTATTCACAAGCGACAAAGGAGTTGAGGAAATAACAGCTAGAAGGGTAAAATGGTAATTTAGTAAATCCCGACTAGCTGATGACATTCATGAAGGGTAAACATAGATAATATTCAGTGGATCCGCTCATTACAATTAGGTGAATTCTTGAGTAGAAAATAAATTCATTTGAACCGAGAGATTTTCAGTGTCAGCTCTTTAGTGAAGTCAGTTGGCATTAAGCTAAACTTGGAAAAGGTTTGTGAACTTTTGAGTCCAAGTGTTTAGCTAAAGCTTTGTTCATTTGGGTCCAAGAGGTCACTGTCACGAATCACATCGATAGGAATAGTTAAACTGGAAGCTAAGTCAAAACAAGAACGAAAATAGTCAAAAGGGTATTTTTGTCTTTTGAGACAAATGATGAAATGAATGTCAATAAATATTTTGACAAGTTCATTTGATGACTTAATGTCACTCGGCCATGACTTGATCATTGGGCCTTGTGAATTAATTTCATTTCATAAGAATTTTATTGAAAATTCTAAATGGGCCTTTTCTTATGTTGTAATGAACAAGTGAAGAAAATTCTAGAAGCTTTTTCTAGAAGATTATGGGCGCCTACCCTATAGAGAAATAGGAGAGTTTATTTTGTGCATAAATGTATTTAGATACTTGCCAAAAGAAAAAAGAGGAAACAAATTTCCCACACATGCATGGGGAATTTCGGCCAAGTGAGAAAAGGGCAAGCCAAGGAACAAAAAAGGAAACAAATCCTAGCCTCTAGGAGGCAGCCTTGGGCGCCCAAGATGGAATGGGAAATAAAGGATTTTTGCTCATGAATATGTGATATTCTATAGAAGAGGAAACTACCTTATTGAAGGTAAAACCTCTCCTATAAATAGGAGCCCCATTCCTCATATTTCATTCATCCAAGTTTAAGAGATTTGAGAGACTCTCTCTCTAGAACTTTGGCCGAAAATCCTCTCTCTCTCTCTCTAGTTTATTTTCGATTTTTTCTTGTCTTGGCACCTAGGTCCTCACTCGACCTAGTGTTTAGCTCTGCGACTTCGAGACTCGTTCTTAAGTCGTAGTGTTTAAAAGTGCCCACTCACTGATTCTTTCTTTTCGAGTGATTTAGTGATAGAAACTTTCGTGGTTGCTCGAGGTGCCGAGGAAAGGAAGAGAGACGTGCTGCGAGGGTAGACGAGCGTTGCAACTTTCCAAAAGCTTCTTCAAAGTTCAAGCTTCAAGAAAGGTTAGTAAACTCTTAGCTCATATTGATTTTTAATTACATGTACTTACTTCTTTGTCTAGGTTAGTAAAAACTGTTTTTACTTGAAAAGAAATTTTTTAAAATTCCGCCGCTTCCCGAAGCGTTTAATATTTTTCTTAAACCCTAGATCAATTCCAACAAATGGTATCAGAGCTATGGTCAAAGATATGCATGTACATGTATTTAAAAATATGAGCTTGAAAATCGTTTTCGAAAGTTTACTAATTTTGTGACAAGTTAGAATTGTAATCTTAAATTTTTTTTAATTTATTGCTCTTGCCTTTAAATTAAAAACCATGTTGATTTTCTATGAGTTTGGGATGTTTTTAAAACACATTAGAATCAGTTCTAAAAGTTTTAATTTTTTATATTGAAAAACGTGTTTTAAAGGTTTGAGAAATTTCGAGTAAAATTTTTTGACTAGTTTTGATATCTTGCTAGTTTCTTATTTTTACTTGAATCGTTTTATGCTTGTTGTTTTTTCTTTTATTCTATGTTATTACCCTGCTAATAAAACACAAATAAAAGCTTTAAACAACATCTTAAAACGTTCCGTTACACTTGATTCTTTTTCGCACCTAAAAGGACCAAGCTTTAATTTATTTCTTTTTCTTCGAGCTGGAGTAAACCCGCATTAAAAGTGGCATAACTCTCTGCTCAGAAATCTAAATTTAATGATTCTTAAATCAAATTAAAGCTCTGTCTGTCCTCTGTCCAATTCCACCGGTTTCGGCTCAAAAGGACATCGGAGCCGCCAGATATGGCGATTTTACTCCGAGGTGCGCGGCTGTCTGAAACTCCAGTTTTTTTAGAAATCCGGATTTTCAAACCCCACTACCATGAGTTATAGAACTCTAATAAGAAAATTCTCTTGAGCAAAAATGTTTTTCATATGATTATAAACATGATGTGTAAGATTAAAATGTTTTGATTTTTGAAAGTTTAATTGAAAATGAATTTTTACAAAACTAGTTTGAATTTTGAAAAACCGTTTTCACTTTCAAACTTGGAAATATTTTGTCATCCAAATCAAATAAATTTTCAAAATGTTTTAAAAACTATATCTATATCACATATGTTCAAAATCTATATTGAGTGGGAGGTCTCCTTGTAGACAAGCTGAAAAATAAAAAGATGTGTAATCTCAAACTTTCAAGTGTTCGAGTGAGTTGAAGTTCACACTTCCCTCACGCACTTTCCCGAAATAGAAAATAGGAAAAGATCGAGTATGTACCTTGTGCCATTATGCACTAATACTGCTCTGAACATGTCGATCTAGGATTCTCTTCTAGTTGTCCGCTCTGTCGCTCTCTAACTAGGAAATTTGTTTCTGAACTTATAAGAGTCGATGAACCAACTCCAAAAACTAAGTGGGAGGGTTATATTCGTTGTTTGTAACCCACGATCCCCAACACTAATGAAAGATGCAATAACGTGGGACTAAGAGCCGCTCTTGCGACCCTCACTTAAGTGTGAGTACTCCAAGGCGTTATTGCTTCGATCATTGCTCAATGAGCTACGTCCGAGAGTGATGCAATGATGACAAGGCCTCCCCTTGGGGGATTGTATTTCAAAGCTGATCTTTTGGACTAAGTGGTTGGTTACACACTTAGGCTCAATCCCTAGTAATCCTCCCTCGAGGCCCTGCGAAAGGATGTGAGTGATCAAACCAATTTACAAGGTGGCTAGTCAAAAATGATGTATTGACATCTTGGCTAAGCATTAATGATGTGTCATTTACTTATAAATGGAGATTTTTTGCGGCCTTCTCTTGAGGGAGTAAATTATCGTTTGGTTTATAACACCTTTGGATTTTACAAAAGTCTTAATAAAACTTAAATCCTAAACCAAAGACTAATCATAAACTTGTTTCAACTTATATAGGCAATATGTCTCTCAACCATCTCTCAATCTTTCTTTCCTCGATCAAACTCGAAAACGGAAACTACGTAGATTCGAAACGTAACCTCGACATAATACCTACCGTTAACAAGCACAAATCGGTACTCACCACCCCGTGTCCTCCTCTGACGAATGATGATTCAACTCAAGAGGACAATGACGCCTTAGCGGCCTGGCTTCGATCCGATGAGATTGTGAGGTGCTATATCTTGGCATCTATGAACAATGTGCTGAAAGACCAACATGGTGACATCGAGACTGCCGCTGACATGCTCTACAATCTCCTTGAGATGTTTGGAGGGCAAAGGCGTCAAACAAGGCTACTAGCAGTCCGACAGTTTATGAACTGTCGCATGAAGGCTAGGACTCCTGTTAGGGACCATATGATGCTGATCATTAGTTACTTAAATGAAATGGAAATCCTAGGATCTGAGATTGATGGGAAGAATATCATAGATATGATCTTAGAAACTCTCCCCAAGTCTGTTGATACCCTCATGCTGAACTACTCCATTACAAAGCTAAAGTACACTGTTACCGAGCTTATGAAGGAGCTTCACACTGCTGTAGGTCTCACTAAGAGAAAGAGGAATCAAGGAGAGGCACATGCTACTGAGCAAAAAGCCTCCGCCTCTGGAACTAAGAAGAGACCTCACAAAGCCGATAAAAAGAACTGTCATGCCTATCTCAAAGCAAAGGAACATAGCATTGTACTAGTTACCGAAGCATGCTTAGTAGCTGATAATGTATCTACGTGGATTCTTGACTCCGCTGCTACTAACCATATTTGTTGTTCCTTGAATGGTTTCAAGAAAACCAAAAGCTTAGAGGAAGGTGAGTTCTGTTTCAAAAGGGGTGATGGGAGCCTTGTGTCCGCGAAGGCTGTGGGATCCGTGACGCTGTCTTTTGAAGACCGCACTTTAAACTTGAATAATGTTTATTTTGTTCCTACCTTTGGGAAGAACTTAATATCCGTTGATCGTCTTCGTGAGCAAGATTATTGTTTAAAGTTCATTAAGAATGGAATTCGTATTTCGTTTCCTGATAATTCTTTTGTCACTGATGCATGTATGAAGAATGGTCTTTTTTACATCTATCCCACTCAACCTTCTCTTTTAGACACCGAAATAGATAACGATCTAATTAGGGAGCCAAAGAGGATCAAACTTTCTGAATCCTCCGATCTAACAAAATCAACATACCTCTGGCACTTAAGACTTGGTCATATCAGTCTAGATAGGATTAAGAGACTTGTGAGGGATGGTCCACTCCAAGCCTCTGCAATAGGTTCACTACCTACTTGTGAATGCTGCATAGAAGGAAAAATGACTAAGCGACCTTTCTCCGATAAGGGTCGAAGAGCCACTGAGTTGCTGGAACTAATACATTCTGATGTATGTGGTCCGCTCAACCAACAGGCACGTGGAGGATACGAATACTTCGTTACCTTTACTGATGATTACTCAAGATATGGGTTTGTCTATTTGCTTAAACACAAATCCGAGACCTTTACCAAGGTCTTTAGGGCTTTAGTGGAAAAGCAAACTGGCAAAGTGATCAAAACCCTTCGATCTGATCGAGGTGGTGAGTATATGTCTGGAGAGTTCGATGACTTTCTTAAAGAAGAAGGTATCGCTTCTCAGCTTACCGCACCGGGCACACCTCAACAAAACGGAGTGTCAGAGAGAAGAAACCAAACTCTTATGGAGATGGTTAGATCAATGATGAGTTACTCATCACTCCCGCTTTCCTTTTGGGGATATGCCCTCGAAACAACCGCTTACATTCTGAACCAAGTTCCGTCTAAAACGGTTCCTGGTACTCCTTATGAACGATGGACTGGCCGTAAAGTGAATCTTGGCCGAATCCGAATTTGGGGTTGCCCTGCACACGTGCTGAGGCAAAAGACTAGCAAGTTGGCTAGTAGGTCAGAATTGTGCCTGTTTGTAGGATATCCGAAGGAAACCAAAGGTTTTACCTTCTATAGTCCCGAGGACGATAAGACTTTCGTTAGCACAAATGCTCTTTTCCTTGAGGAGGACTTTATGAAGGATGCGAAACCTAGAAGCAAAATTGTGCTTGAAGAAAAGTTGGGTGAGGAAGCTTCTACCTCATCTGTAAGAACTGTTCTTACCCCAACTGAAACAAAACCTAACTCATCAGAATCTCATCAAGTAGTACTTAGACGTAGTGGGAGGGCTACTCAAAAGCCTAACAGGTACATGTCTTATGGAGACTCTCTTGTAGCCGTCTCTGACATGGATGATCCTGTTTCCTATAGCCAAGCGATGGCTTGTTCTGAATCAAACCTTTGGCTTGACGCCATGAAAGTTGAAATGCACTCGATGTATGTCAACAATGTCTGGAAACTTGTAGACCTTCCTGAAGGGATTAAACCCGTAGGGTGTAAGTGGATATACAAGAAGAAAAGGGGTCCTGATGGGAACGTCGAGACGTTCAAAGCATGACTTGTGGCGAAGGGTTATACCCAACAAGAAGGGATTGACTGTGAAGAAACCTTCTCGCCAGTCGCGATGCTTAAATCCATCCGCATACTCCTATCCATAGATGCAACTCTCGCCTATGAGATCTGGTAAATGGATGTCAAGACAGCCTTTCTGAATGGCAATCTTGACGAGCGCATTTACATGGCTCAACCAGACGGTTTCGTGGAAGAAGGTCAAGAGACCAAGGTTTGTGAGTTGCTTAAGTCCATTTATGGATTAAAGCAAGCATCTAGGTCATGGAATATTAGATTCGATGAAACTGTAAAGAGCTTTGGCTTGGAACAGTCAATAGATGAGCCTTGTGTTTACAAGTTAATACATGAAGGTAAAGTTGTGTTTCTGGTACTATATGTCGATGATATACTACTCATTGGTAATGACGTGGGTAAGTTATCTGAGGTTAAGGTCTGGCTGACAAAGCAATTCGATATGAAGGATCTAGGAGAAGCCGCATACATTCTGGGAATCCAAATCTTTCGAGATAGGAAAAACCGGATCCTGTCGCTCTCTCAAGCATCTTATATTGATAAGGTGATGGATCGCTTCTCGATGCAAGACTGCAAGAGGGGTCAAACACCCTTTAGGCATGGAGTTTCACTCTCTAAGGACCAGTCTCCCAAGACTGCAAAAGAGATTGAAGACATGAGGAAGATTCCTTACGCCTCTGCCGTATGAAGCCTCATGTATGCTATGCTTTGCACTAGACCTGACATCTGTTTCGCCGTTGGCGTAGTTAGTCGTTTCCAATCCAACCCTGGACCCGAGCACTGGATTGCTGTTAAGCATGTTCTTAAGTATCTTCGAAGAACTAGGAACTTGATGCTTACATACTCAGGTACTGACCTGACTATGACGGGATATACCGACTCCGATTTTCAAACGGATAAGGATTCCAGGAAATCCACTTCGGGATCTGTGTTCATCCTTAGTGGTGGAGCTGTTGTGTGGAGAAGTATTAAGCAATCTTGCATTGCTGACTCCACAATGGAAGCAGAATATGTGGCTGCTTGTGAAGCATCCAAAGAGGCTGTATGGCTTAGAAAATTCCTTAAGTATTTGGAAGTTGTTCCAAACGTCGACGAGCCCATGACCCTTTATTGTGATAATAGTGGGGCTGTCGCTAACTCAAAGGAACCTCGAAGCCATAAGCGCTCTAAGCATATAGAGAGGAAATACCATTTGATTCGAGAGATCGCGCAGCGCGGAGACGTGGAGGTGAAGTAGATCTCTGGCAGATCCATTCACCAGGGACCTAGCGAACATGGTCTTCGACCAAATTCGAAAGGGATTAGGCATGTAGGACTACTCACATCTTCTTTGAGTCAAGTGGGAGTTTGTTGTCAATGGTGCCCACAAGAAGAGTAGTAGTGTCTATTTATGTACATTTGATGTCATATAGTCTTACGAAGACTCTTGCTTGTAATTGCTTATTCATTAATATAAAGTTGAAACGTTCATTCATTCTTTCTTTGTTTGAAGCTTTATGATAAAACCTTAGTCTTTTAGTCCATAACAAACTTAACAACTTACGAAGAGACAAATGTAGATTTGCATGAACAAACTCTTCGTAGTTTGCTTAAAACGATATATTCGCAATCTTAGGGTCAAAGGACTATTGACCTCAGTATGATTGTTAGAAGAATCTATGATGTCTGGTTATGAGGCATTGAGAGTTGGGGACTCTATAGTTCTTCTAGGTATCTTCCGAAGGTACTGAATTGACCAGTGCACTTCTAGAGACAATATAAGAACAAACCATTTAACCTCTTATGTCTCGAAGTCACTATGTATGAATTGCATCATGCTTACCTTAATCTTGAAATGAGACATGCCATTTCACACCTTAGTATTCTCATTTGAGAAAGTCAAAGTTCGGACTCACTATGTGATTCCGAACAAGGCCTATTGGTGAAGTACTAAGTTGTGAGTCTGTCATGAGTAACTTTGTGAAGTTCTCATAGATATGGAATTCATGTACAAGATTGCTGAAATGCAATGTATGTCACCTCATGCTTTGTTCCTTGGAGTGTGAATAAATGAATTGGCTAGTGTCCAAATTGAGTCCTGACTCTTTCGGATGAAACAATGTGACTTGTTAGCTCCTCGTCAATACATTGTTTCTAACTTATTCACAAGCGACAAAGGAGTTGAGGAAATAACAGCTAGAAGGGTAAAATGGTAATTTAGTAAATCCCGACTAGCTGATGACATTCATGAAGGGTGAACATAGATAATATTCAGTGGATCCGCTCATTACAATTAGGTGAATTCTCGAGTAGAAAATAAATTCATTTGAACCGAGAGATTTTCAGTGTCAGCTCTTTAGTGGAGTCAGTTGGCATTAAGCTAAACTTGGAAAAGGTTTGTGAACTTTTGAGTCCAAGTGTTTAGCTAAAGCTTTGTTCATTTGGGTCCATGAGGTCACTGTCACGAATCACATCGATATGAATAGTTAAACTGGAAGCTAAGTCAAAACAAGAACGAAAATAGTCAAAAGGGTATTTTTGTCTTTTGAGACAAAGGATGAAATGAATGTCAATAAATTTTTTGACAAGTTCATTTGATGACTTAATGTCACTCGGCCATGACTTGGTCATTGGGCCTTGTGAATTAATTTCATTTCATAAGAATTTTATTGAAAATTCTAAATGGGCCTTTTCTTATGTTGTGTTGAACAAGTGAAGAAAATTCTAGAAGCTTTTTCTAGAAGATTATGGGCGCCTACCCTATAGAGAAATAGGAGAGTTTATTTTGTGCATAAATGTATTTAGATACTTGCCAAAAGAAAAAAGAGGAAACAAATTTCCCACACATGCATGGGGAATTTCGGCCAAGTGAGAAAAGGGCAAGCCAAGGAACAAAAAAGGAAACAAATCCAAGCCTCTAGGAGGCAGCCTTGGGCGCCCAAGATGGAATGGGAAATAAAGGATTTTTGCTCATGAATATGTGATATTCTATAGAAGAGGAAACTACCTTATTGAAGGTAAAACCTCTCCTATAAATAGGAGCCCCATTCCTCATATTTCATTCATCCAAGTTTAAGAGATTTGAAAGACTCTCTCTCTAGAAGTTTGGCCGAAAATCCTCTCTCTCTCTCTCTAGTTTATTTTCGATTTTTTTTGTCTTGGCACCTAGGTCCTAACTCGACCTAGTGTTTAGCTCTGCGACTTCGAGACTCGTTCTTAAGTCGTAGTGTTTAAAAGTGCCCACTCACTGATTCCTTCTTTTCGAGTGATTTAGTGATAGAAACTTTCATGGTTGCTCGAGGTGCCGAGGAAAGGAAGAGAGACGTGCTACGAGGGGAGACGAGCGTTGCAACTTTCCAAAAGCTTCTTCAAAGTTCAAGCTTCAAGAAAGGTTAGTAAACTCTTAGCTCATATTGATTTTTTATTACTTGTACTTGCTTCTTTGTCTAGGTTAGTAAAAACTGTTTTTACTTGAAAAGAAATTTTTTAAAATTCCGCCGCTTCCCGAAGCGTTTAATCTTTTTCTTAAACCCTAGATCAATTCCAACAGGTTTTTCCTATCTCGAAAGATTGGGATCCCCAGAATGTACGCGGCTTCTCCTAGATCCTTCATATCGAATTGCTTTGCCAGCCAGACCTTAACCTTAGATAACTTACCCACGTCATTACCAATGAGTAGTATATCATCGACATATAGTACCAGAAACACAACTTTGCCTTCGTGTATTAACTTGTAAACACAAGGCTCATCTATTGACTGTTCAAAGCCAAAGCTCTTTACAGTTTCATCGAATCTAATATTCCATGACCTAGATGCTTGCTTTAATCCATAAATGGACTTAAGCAACTCACAAACCTTGGTCTCTTGACCTTCTTCCACGAAACCGTCTGGTTGAGCCATGTAAATGCGCTCGTCAAGATTGCCATTCAGAAAGGCTGTCTTGACATCCATTTGCCAGATCTCATAGTCGAGAGCTGCAACTATGGATAGGAGTATGCGGATGGATTTAAGCATCGCGACTGGCGAGAAGGTTTCTTCATAGTCAATCCCTTCTTGTTGGGTATAACCCTTCGCCACAAGTCGTGCTTTAAACGTCTCGACGTTCCCATCAGGACCCCTTTTCTTCTTGTATATCTACTTACACCCTACGGGTTTAATCCCTTCAGGAAGGTCTACAATTTTCCAGACTTTGTTGACATACATCGAGTGCATTTCAACTTTCATGTCGTCAAGCCAAAGGTTTGATTCAGAACAAGCCATCGCTTGGCTATAGGAAACAGGATCATCCAGGTCAGAGACGGCTACATGAGAGTCTCCATAAGACATGTACCTGTCAGGCTTTTGAGTAGCCCTCCCACTACGTCGAAGTACTACTTGACGAGATTCTGATGAGTTAGGTTGTGTTTCAGTTGGGGTAAGAACAGTTCTTACAGATGAGGTAGAAGATTCCTCACCCAACTTTTCTTCAAGCACAATTTTGCTTCTAGGTTTTGCATCCTTCATAAAGTCCTCCTTAAGGAAACGAGCATTCGTGCTAACGAAAGTCTTATCGTCCTCGGGACTATAGAAGATGAAACCCTTGGTTTCCATTGGATATCCCACAAACAAGCACAATTCTGACCTACTAGCCAACTTGCTAGTCTTTTGCCTTAGCACGTGTGCAGGGCAACCCCAAATTCGGATGCGGCCAAGATTCACTTTACGGCCAGTCCATCGTTCATAGGGAGTACCAGGAACCATCTTGGACGGAACTTGGTTCAGAATGTAAGCGGCTGTTTCGAGGGCATATCCCCAAAAGGAAAGAGGGAGTGATGAGTAACTCATCATTGATCTAACCATCTCCATAAGAGTTCGGTTCCTTCTCTCTGACACTCCGTTTTGTTGAGGTGTGCCAGGTGCGGTAAGCTGAGAAGCGATACCTTCTTCTTTAAGAAAGTCATCGAACTCTCCAGACATATACTCACCACCTCGATCAGATCGAAGGGTTTTGATCACTTTGCTAGTTTGCTTTTCCACTAAAGCCCTAAAGACCTTAAATACGTTAAAGGTCTCGGATTTGTGTTTGAGCAAATAGACAAATCCATATCGTGAGTAATCATCAGTGAAGGTAACGAAGTATTCGTATCCTCCACGTGCCTGTTGGCTGAGCGGACCACATACATCAGAATGTATTAGTTCCAGCAACTCAGTGGCTCTTCGACCCTTATCGGAGAAAGGTCGCTTAGTCATTTTTCCTTCTATGCAGGATTCACAAGTAGGTAGTGAACCTATTGCAGAGGCTTGGAGTGGACCATCCCTCACAAGTCTCTTAATCCTTTCTAGACTGATATGACCAAGTCTTAAGTGCCATAGGTGTGTTGATTTTGTTAGATCGGAGGATTCAGAAAGTTTGATCCTCTTTGGCTTCCTAATTAGATCGTTATCTATTTCGGTGTCTAAAAGAGAAGGTTGAGTGGGATAGATGTAAAAAAGACCATTCTTCATACATGCATCAGTGACAAAAGAATTATCAGGAAACGAAATACGAATTCCATTCTTAATGAATTTTAAACAATAATCTTGCTCACGAAGACGAGCAGCGGGTATTAAGTTCTTCCCAAAGGTAGGAACAAAATAAACATTATTCAAGTTTAAAGTGCGGTCTTCAAAAGACAGTGTCACGGATCCCACAGCCTTTGCAGACACCAGGCTCCCATCACCCCATTTGAAACAGAACTCGCCTTCCTCTAAGGTTTTGGTTTTCTTGAAACCATTCAAGGAACAACAAATATGGTTAGTAGCAGCGGAGTCAAGAATCCACGTTGATACATTATCAGCTACTAAGCATGCTTCGGTAACTAGTACAATACTATGTTCCTTTGCTTTGAGATTGGCAGGACATTTCTTTTTATCGGCCTTGTGAGGTCACTTCTTAGTTCCAGAGGCGGAGGCTTTTTGCTCAGTAGCATGTGCCTCTCCTTGATACCTCTTTCTCTTAGTGAGACCTACAGCAGTGTGAAGTTCCTTCATAAGCTTGGTAACAGTGTACTCTAGCTTGTTTATGGAGTAGTTCATCTTGGAGGAATCAAGAGATGCGGGGAGAGTTTCTAAGATCATATCTATGACACTCTTCTCATCAATCTCAGATCCTAGGATTTCCATTTTATTTAGAAAACTAATGATCAGTATCATAAAGTCTCCAACAGGAGTCCTAGCCTTCATGTGACACTTCATAAACTCTCGGACTGCTTGTTGCCTTGTTTGACGCCCTTGCCCTCCAAACATCTCAAGGAGATTGTAGAGCATTTCGGCGGCAGTCTCGATGTTACGATGTTGCTCTTTCAGCATATTGTTCATAGATGCCAAGATATAGCACCTCACAATCTCATCGGATCGAAGCCAGGCCGCTAAGGCGTCATTGTCCTCTTGAGTCGAATCATCATTTGTCAGAGGAGGACACGGGGTGGTGAGTACCCATTTGTGCTTGTTAATGGCAAGGATGATGTCGAGGTTAAGTTTCGAGTCTATGTAGTTTTCGTTTTCGAGTTTGTTCGAGGAAAGGATGAAAGAGAGAGAGTTGGGAGACATATTGCCTATAAAAGTTGAAACAAGTTTATGATTAGTCTTTGGTTTAGGATTTAACTTTGTTTAAGACTTTATAAAATCCAAAGGTGTTATAAACCAAACGATAATTTACTCCTTCGAGGGAAGGCCGCAAAAAATCTCCATTTATAAGTAAATGACACATCATTAATGCTTAGCCAAGATGTCAATACACCAAATTTTGACTAGCCACCTTGTAAATTGGTTTGATCACTGACATCCTTTCGTAGGGCCTCGAGGGAGGATTACTAGGGATTGAGTCTAAGTGTGTAACCAACCACTTAGTCCAAAAGATTGACTTTGAAAAACAATCCGCCGAGGGGAGGTCTTGTCTCATTGTCTCACTTTCGGATTTAGCTCATTGAGCAATGATCAGTGCAAAGCGCCCTTGAGTACTCTCATTTAAGAGAGGGCCACGAGGGTGACTCTTAGTCTGGCGACACTTGCACTTTTCATTATTGTTGGAGATCGTGGGTTACAAACAACAAGTATAACCCTCCCACTTAGTTTTTGGAGTTGGTTCATCGACTCTTATAAGTTTGGAAACAGATTTCCTAGTTAAAGAGCGACAGAGCGGACAACTAGAAGAGAATCCTGGATCGACATGTTCAGAGCAATATTAGTGCATAAAGGCACAAGGTACATACTCGATCTTTTCCTATTTTCTATTTCGGGAAAGTGCATGAGGGAAGTGTGAACTTCAACTCATTCGAACACTTGAAAGTTTGAGATTACACATCTTTTTATTTTTCGGCTTGTCTACAAAGAGACCTCCCACTCAATTTTTCAAGAGCATATAGATTTTGAACATATGTGATATAGATATAGTTTTGAAAACATTTTGAAAACTTATTTGATTTGGATGACAAAATATTTTCAAGTTTGAAAGCGAAAACGGTTTTTCAAAATTCAAACTAGTTTTGTAAAAACGCAATTTCAATTAAACTTTCAAAAATCAAAATATTTTAATCTTACACATCATGTTTATAATCATATGAAAAACATTTTTGCTCAAGAAAATTTTCTCATTAGAGTTCTATAACTCATGGTAGTGGGGCTTGAAAATCCGGATTTCTAAAAAACTGGAGTTTCAGCAGAGCCGCGCACCTCGGAGTAAAATCGCCATATCTGGCGGCTCTGATGTTCTTTTGAGCTGAAACCGGTGGAATTGGACAGAGGATAGACAGAGCTTTAATATAATTCAAGAATCATTAAATTTAGATTTCTGAGTAGAGAGTTATGCCACTTTTAATGCGGGTTTACTCCAGCTCGAAGAAAAAGAAATAATTAAAGTTTGGTCCTTTTTAGGTGCGAAAAAGAATCGAGTGTAATGGAACGTTTTATGAAGGTTGTTAAAGATTTTATTTGTGTTTTATTAGCAAGGTAATAACAAGGCATAAAAGAAATAACAACAAGCATAAAACGATTCAAGTAAAAATAAGAAACTAGTAAGACAAGAAAACTAGTCACAAAATTTTACTTGAAATTTCTCAAACCTTTAAAACACGTTTTTCAATATAAAAACTTAAAAACTTTTAGAACTGATTCTAATGTGTTTTAAAAACATCCCAAACTCATAGAAAATCAACATGATTTTCAATTTAAAGGCAAGAGCAATAAATTAAAAAAAAATCTAAGAAAACAATTCTAACTTGTCACAAAATTAGTAAACTTTCGAAAACGATTTTCAAGCTCATAATTTTAAATACATGTACATGCTAATCTTTGACCATAGCTCTGATACCATTTGTTGGAATCGATCTAGGGTTTAAGAAAATAATTAACGCTTCGGTAAGCGGCGGAATTTCAAAAATTTTCTTTTACAAGTAAAAACAGTTTTTACTAACCTAGACAAAGAGCAAGTACACGTAATTAAAAACCATTATGAGATAAGAAGTTTACTAACCTTTCTTGAAGCTTGATCTTTGAGAAGCTCTTAGAAAGTTGCAACGCTCGTCTCCCCTCGCAGAACGTCCCTCTTTCTTTCCTCGGCACCTCGAGCAACCACGAAAGTTTCTATCACTAAATCACTCGAGAGAAAAGGAATTAGTGAGTGGGCACTTTTAAACACTACGACTTAAGAACGAGTCTTGAAGTCACAGAGCTAAACTCTAGGTCAAATGAGGACCTAGGTGCCAAAACAAAATCGAAAATAAACTAGAGAGAGAGAGAGAGAGAGGAGTTCGGCCACAATGTCTAGAGAGAGAGTCTCTCAATCTCTAACTTGTGTGGATTGCATAGAATGAGAGGAATGAGGGTCCATTTATAGGAAAAGGGTTGGCCTTGGAAATAAGTAGTTTCCTCTCATTTTCCAAGCCTTTATGAGGAAATCTTATTTCCTATTTTTCCCTTGCTTTGCACGTCCAACATGTGCTTCAATAAGCCTTGGATTTGTTTCCTCATTTAGTTTGTCTCTCTCTTTCCCTTGTGTTGGCCGAACTTATGCTTTCCTCACAGAGGAAATTTGTTTCCTCTTTTTCTTTTGGCAAGTATCTTGATACATTTATGCACAAAATAATCTCTCTTTCTCTAAGGTATTTGGGCGCCCATTTCACATCTAGAAGGAGCTTCTAGAAGCTTCTTCATTTGTTCATGACAACATGTGAAATGCCCATTAAGAATTTTCAATAAAATTCTTATGAAATGAAATTAATAAACAAGGCCCAATAAATCTAATTTTGGCCGAGTGATACTTGTCATCAAATGACCTTGTCAAAAAAAATTTATTGACATTCATTTCATCTTATGTCTCAAAAGACAAAAATACCCTTTTAACAATTTTCGTTCTTGTTTTGACTTAGCTTCCAGTTTAACTATTCCTACTCGATGTGATTCGTGACAGTGACCTCATGGATCCAAATGAACAAAGCTTGAGCTAAACACTTGGACTCAAAAGTTCACAAACCTTTTCCAAGTTTAGCTTAATGCCAACTGACTCCACTAAAGAGTTGACACTGAAAATCTCTCTGTTCAAATGAATTTATTTTCTACTCAAGAATTCAACCTAATTATGATGAGCGGATCCACTGAATATTATCTATGATTACCCTTCATGAATGTCATCAGCTAGTCGGGATTTACTAAATTACCATTTTACCCTTCTAGCTGTTATTTCCTCAACTCCTTTGTCGCTTGTGAATAAGTTAGAAACAATGTATTGACGAGGAGCTAACAAGTCACATTGTTTCATCCAAAAGAGTCAGGACTCAATTTGGACACTGGCCAGTTCATTTATTCACACTCCAAGGAACAAAGCATGAGGTGACATACATTGCATTTCAGCAATCTTGTACATGAATTCCATATCTATGAGAACTTCACAAAGTTACTCATGACATTCTCACAACTTAGTATTTCACCAATAGGCCCTGTTCGGAATCACATAGTGAGTCCGAGCTCTGACTTTCTCAAATGAGAATACTAAGCTGTGAAATGGCATGTCTCATTTCAGGATTTAGGTAAGCATGATGCAATTCATACGTAGTGACTTCGAGACATAAGAGGTTAAATGGTTTGTTCTTATCTTGTCTCTAGAAGTGCACTGGTCAATTCAGTACCTTCGGAAGATACCTAGAAGAACTATAGAGTCTCCAACACTCAATGCCTCATAACCAGACATCATAGATTCTTCTAACAATCGTACTGAGGTCAATAGTCCTTTGACCCTTAGATTGCGAATATATCGTTTTAAGCAAACTACGAAGAGTTCGTTCATACAAATCTACATTTGTGTCTTCGTAAGTTGTTAAGTTTGTTTATGGACTAAAAGACTAAGGTTTTATCATAAAGCTTCAAACAAAGAAAGAATGAATGAAGGTTTCAACTTTATTATTAAATGAATAGGCAATTACAAGCAAGAGTCTTCATGAGACTTTATTACATCAAATGTACAAAATAAAGACTACAACTCTTCTTGTGGGCACCATTGACAACAGACTCCTCGTGCCGACTCTACATGACTCCTCAAGTTAAGTTCACTCCTCGAGTAGAGTTCCAAGTCCACGGGTCGACTGATGACTGCTCGTGCCGACTCTACATGACTCCTCGAGTTAAGTTCACCCCTCGAGTCGAGTACCGAGTCCACGAGTCGACTAACTACTCCTCGTGCCGGCTCTACGCGACTCCTCGAGGATAGGTCCGAGTCCACGAGTCGACTGATAAGTCTTCGTGCCAGCTCTACACCTTATTAGCCCTCGAGTCGACCTTGCGTGTCACTCCTAGAGTCAAGTCTATTCCTCAAGTTGAGTCCCAAAACCCACGAATCGGCTTGAAAGTCCTCGTGTCAAAAATCTACAACTTCCTGAGTCACCAGTCAACGGTAGACTCACAAGATTCAATGATAAATCTAAATGCTCTCACACAAGCAACAAAATCGCCCTTAACGGCGAACCAAAATTCACTCCACGATGCTCTCGTGAGAGAAAGAATGGGCCAATTGAGTCCCCAAACGTGATGCGCGCGCCATGGCGTCGCATTCACAAGGGCACAAGACTCGACCCAAAAGACTCAACCCGAAAACGCGACCAGTGCACTAAGGTGCCACACTCGCCGGGGGATCAAGTCTACCCCTATCCCCGCCTATCACACGACACGCACACCCAAGGGTGCCACGCTCGTGAGGTGGAATGGCCACACAAATATGGCACCACACTCGCCGCCCAGATTGTGTGCCAATAGGCAGCGAGTCACAAATGGGTTTAAAAGGCTTGCGTCCGCCGGACGTACCTGGTCTAGCCAACGTCCACGGGAAACCTAGCCATACAAATGTGGCACCGCGCTCGCCGCCGAGCTCGTGCACCGATAGGCAGCGAGTCACAAATGGGCTTCAAAGGCTTGCGTCTACCGGACGTACCTGGTCTAGCCAGCGTCCACGGGAAACTTGGTCACACAAATGTGGCATCGCGCTCGCCGCCCAGCTCGTGTGCCGATAGGCAGTGAGTCACGAATGGGTTTCAAAGGCTTGCGTCCGCCGGACGTACCTGGTCTAGCCAGCGTCCACGAGGAACCTGGTCACGCAAATGTGACACCACGCTCACCGCCCAACTCGTGCGCCGATAGGCAGCGAGTCACAAATGGGTTTCAAAGGCTTGCGTCCGCCGGACGTACCTGGTCTAGCCAGCGTCCACGGGAACCCTAGTCACACAAATGTGGCACCGCGCTCGCCGCCCAGCTCGTGCGCCGATAGGCAGCAAGTCACAAATGGGCTTCAAAGGCTTGCGTCTGCCGGACGTACCTGGTCTACCCAGCGTCCACGGGAAACTTGGTCACGCAAATGTGGCATTGCGCTCGCCGCCCAGCTCGTGCGCCGATAGGCAACGAGTCACAAATGGGTTTCAAAGGCTTGCGTCCGCCGGACGTACCTGGTCTAGCCAGCGTCCACGGGAAACCTAGCCACACAAATGTGGCACCGCGCTCGCCGCCCAGCTCGTGCGCCGATAGGCAGCAAGTCACAAATGGGCTTCAAAGGCTTGCGTCTGCCGGACGTACCTGGTCTAGCCAGCGTCCACGGGAAACTTGGTCACACAAATGTGGCATTGCGCTCGCCGCCCAGCTCATGCGCCGATAGGCAGCGAGTCACGAATGGGTTTCAAAGGCTTGCGTCCGCCGGACGTAGCTGGTCTAGCTAGCGTCCACGGGAAACCTGGTCACGCAAATGTGACACCGCGCTCGCTGCCTAGCTCGTGCGCCGATAGGCAGCGAGTCACAAATGGGTTTCAAAGGCTTGCGTCCGCCGGACGTACCTGGTCTAGCCAGCGTCCACGAGGAACCTGGTCACGCAAATGTGACACCACGCTCACCGCCCAACTCGTGCGCCGATAGGCAGCGAGTCACAAATGGGTTTCAAAGGCTTGCGTCCGCCGGACGTACCTGGTCTAGCCAGCGTCCACGGGAAACCTAGTCACACAAATGTGGCACCGCGCTCGCCGCCCAGCTCGTGCGCCGATAGGCAGCAAGTCACAAATGGGCTTCAAAGGCTTGCGTCTGCCGGACGTATCTGGTCTACCCAGCGTCCACGGGAAACTTGGTCACGCAAATGTGGCATTGCGCTCGCCGCCCAGCTCGTGCGCCGATAGGCAGCGAGTCACAAATGGGTTTCAAAGGCTTGCGTCCGCCGGACGTACCTGGTCTAGCCAGCGTCCACGGGAAACCTAGCCACACAAATGTGGCACCGCGCTCGCCGCCCAGCTCGTGCGCCGATAGGCAGCAAGTCACAAATGGGCTTCAAAGGCTTGCGTCTGCCGGACGTACCTGGTCTAGCCAGCGTCCACGGGAAACTTGGTCACACAAATGTGGCATTGCGCTCGCCGCCCAGCTCATGCGCCGATAGGCAGCGAGTCACGAATGGGTTTCAAAGGCTTGCGTCCGCCGGACGTACCTGGTCTAGCTAGCGTCCATGGGAAACCTGGTCACGCAAATGTGACACCGCACTCGCTGCCCAGCTCGTGCGGCGATAGGCAGCGAGTCACAAATGGGCTTCAAAGGCTTGCATCCGCCGGACGTACCTGGTCTAGCCAGCGTGCACGGGAAACTTGGTCACACAAATGTGGCATCGCGCTCGCCGCCCAGATCGTGCGCCGATAGGCAGCGAGTCACGAATGGGTTTCAAAGGCTTGCGTCCGCCGGACGTACCTGGTCTAGCCAGCGTCCACGGGAAACTTGGTCACACAAATGTGGCATTGCGCTCGCCGCCCAGCTCATGCGCCGATAGGCAGCGAGTCACGAATGGGTTTCAAAGGCTTGCGTCCGCCGGACGTACCTGGTCTAGCCAGCGTCCACGGGAAACTTGGTCACACAAATGTGGCATCGCGCTCGCCGTCCAGATCGTGCGCCGATAGGCAGCGAGTCACGAATGGGTTTCAAAGGCTTGCGTCCGCCGGACGTACCTGGTCTAGATAGCGTCCACGGGAAACCTGGTCACACAAATGTGACACCACGCTCACCACCCAGCTCGTGGGCCGATAGGCAGCTAGTCACAAATGGGTTTCAACGGCTTGCGTCCGCCGGACGTACCTGGTCTAGCCAGCGTCCATGGGAAACCTAGCCACACAAATGTGGCACCGCGCTCGCCGCCCAGCTCGTGCACCGATAGGCAGCGAGTCACAAATGGGCTTCAAAGGCTTGCGTCTGCCGGACGTACTTGGTCTAGCCAGCGTCCACGGGAAACTTGGTCACACAAATGTGGCATCGCGCTCGCCGCCCAGCTCGTGTGCCGATAGGCAGCGAGTCACGAATGGGTTTCAAAGGCTTGCGTCCGCCGGACGTACCTGGTCTAGCCAGCGTCCACGGGAAACCTGGTCACGCAAATGTGACACCACGCTCACCGCCCAGCTCGTGCGCCGATAGGCAGCGAGTCACAAATGGGTTTCAAAGGCTTGCGTCCGCCGGACGTACCTGGTCTAGCCAGCGTCCACGGCAAACCTAGCCACACAAATGTGGCACCGCGCTCGCCGCCCAGCTCGTGCGCCGATAGGCAGCAAGTCACAAATGGGCTTCAAAGGCTTGCGTCTGCCGGACGTACCTGGTCTAGCCAGCATCCACGGAAAACTTGGTCACACAAATGTGGCATTGCGCTCGCCGCCCAGCTCATGCGCCGATAGGCAGCGAGTCACGAATGGGTTTCAAAGGCTTTCGTCCGCCGGACGTACCTGGTCTAGCTAGCGTCCACGGGAAACCTGGTCACGCAAATGTGACACCGCGCTCGCCGCTCAGCTCGTGCGCCGATAGGCAGCGAGTCACAAATGGGCTTCAAAGGCTTGCATCCGCCGGACGTACCTGGTCTAGCCAGCGTCCACGGGAAACTTGGTCACACAAATGTGGCATCGCGCTCGCCGCCCAGATCGTGCGCCGATAGGCAGCGAGTCACGAATGGGTTTCAAAGGCTTGCGTCCGCCGGACGTACCTGGTCTAGCCAGCGTCCACGGGAAACCTGGTCACACAAATGTGACACCACGCTCACCACCCAGCTCGTGGGCCGATAGGCAGCTAGTCACAAATGGGTTTCAACGGCTTGCGTCCGCCGGACGTACCTGGTCTAGCCAGCGTCCATGGGAAACCTAGCCACACAAATGTGGCACCGCGCTCGCCGCCCAGCTCGTGCACCGATAGGCAGCGAGTCACAAATGGGCTTCAAAGGCTTGCGTCTGCCGGACGTACCTGGTCTAGCCAGCGTCCACGGGAAACTTGATCACACAAATGTGGCATCGCGCTCGCCGCCCAGCTCGTGTGCCGATAGGCAGCGAGTCACGAATGGGTTTCAAAGGCTTGCGTCCGCCGGACGTACCTGGTCTAGCCAGCGTCCACGGGAAACCTGGTCACGCAAATGTGACACCACGCTCACCGCCCAGCTCGTGCGCCGATAGGCAGCGAGTCACAAATGGGTTTCAAAGGCTTGCGTCCGCCGGACGTACCTGGTTTAGCCAGCGTCCACGGCAAACCTAGCCACACAAATATGGCACCGCGCTCGCCGCCCAGCTCGTGCGCCGATAGGCAGCAAGTCACAAATGGGCTTCAAAGGCTTGCGTCTGCCGGACGTACCTGGTCTAGCCAGCGTCCACGGGAAACTTGGTCACACAAATGTGGCATTGCGCTCGCTGCCCAGCTCATGCGCCGATAGGCAGCGAGTCACGAATGGGTTTCAAAGGTTTGCGTCCGCCGGACGTACCTGGTCTAGCTAGTGTCCACGGGAAACCTGGTCACGCAAATGTGACACCGCGCTCGTTGCCCAGCTCGTGCGCCGATAGGCAGCGAGTCACAAATGGGCTTCAAAGGCTTGCATCCGCCGGACGTACCTGGTCTGGCCAGCGTCCACGGGAAACTTGGTCACACAAATGTGGCATCGCGCTCGCCGCCCAGATCGTGCGCCGATAGGCAGCGAGTCACGAATGGGTTTCAAAGGCTTGCGTCCGCCGGACGTACCTGGTCTAGCCTGCGTCCACGGGAAACCTGGTCACACAAATGTGACACCACGCTCACCACCCAGCTCGTGGGCCGATAGGCAGCGAGTCACAAATGGGTTTCAACGGCTTGCGTCCGCCGGACGTACCTGGTCTAGCGAGCGTCCATGGGAAACCTAGCCACACTAATGTGGCACCGCGCTCGCCGCCCAGCTCGTGCACCGATAGGCAGCGAGTCACAAATGGGCTTCAAAGGCTTGCGTCTGCCGGACGTACCTGGTCTAGCCAGCGTCCACGGGAAACTTGGTCACACAAATGTGGCATCGCACTCGCCGCCCGTGGAGGCGAGGGCTCCCTCTGAGCCGACCGTGGAGGCGAGGGCTCCCTCTGAGCCGACCGTGGAGGCGAGGGCTCCCTCTGAGCCGGCCGTGGAGGCGAGGGCCGGCTCTGAGCCTGCCGCGGAGGCGAGGGCTCCCTCTGAGCCGGCCGTGGAGGCAAGGGCCGGCTCTGAGCTGGCCGTGGAGGCGAGGGCACCCTCTGAGCCGGCCGTGGAGGCAAGGGCCGGCTCTGAGCCGGCCATGGAGGCGATGGCTCCCTCTGAGCCGGCCGTGGAGGCGAGGGCTCCCTTTGAGCCGGCCGTGGAGGCGAGGGCTCCCTCTGAGTTGGCCATTGGCCGGGCGCCGGCCCTGGGACGACTAGTGGCCGGGAGGCTGCCGGTCGGGAGTCGACCGGTCGGGCCTCGGCCGGCCGGGACTTGGCCGACGGGGAGTTGCTGTGCGGTTCTTGGCCGGCCGGGAGAAGGTATCTAGCCGGCCGCTCGGGAGTCGTTGCGACGGTTTGACTCTTTTGCCCCTGTCGGTCGTTGACGGGCCGATAACAAGTAACTTTGTGAAGTTCGCATAGATATGGAATTCATGTACAAGATTGCTGTAATGCAATGTATATCACCTCATGCTTTGTTCCTTGGAATGTGAATAAATGAACTCGCCAGTGTCCAAATTGAGTCTTGACTCCTTTGGATTAAAGAATGTGACTTGTTAGCTCCTCGTCAATACATTGTTTCTAACTTATTCACAAGCGACAAAGAAGTTGAGTAAATGACAGCTAGAAGGGTAAAATGGTAATTTTGTAAATCCCGACTAGCTGATGATATTCATGAAGGGTAAACATAGATAATATTCAGTGGATCCACTCATCATAATTAGGTTGAATTATTGATTAGAAAATAAATTCATTTGAACCAAGAGATTTTCAATGTCAACTCTTTTGTGGAGTCAGTTGACATTAAGCTAAACTTGGAAAAGATTTGTCAACTTTTGAGTCCAAGTATTTAGCTCAATCTTTGTTCATTTGGATTCATGAGGTCACTGTCACAAATCATATCGTGTAGGAATAGTTAAACTAGAAGCTAAGTCAAAACAAGGAAGAGACAAGTTTTACGAAAAATTGTCAAAAGGGTAATTTTGTCTTTTTGGACATAGGATGAAATGAATGTCAATAAATTCTTTGACGTGGTCATTTGATGACTTGCATCCACTCGGCCAAGTTAGTTTGTTTGGGCCTTGTGGATTAATTTCATTTCATAAGAGTTTTATTGAAAATTCTTATTAGGGCCTTTCTCATGTTGTCATGAACAAATGAAGAAGCTTCTAGAAGCTCCTTCTAGAGAGACTTGGCCGCCCACCCTATAGAGAAATAGGAGAGATTATTTTGTGCATAAATTTATCAAGATACTTGCCAATAGAAAAAAAGGAAACAAATTTCCTCCATGCACAAAGAGGGAATTCGGCCAAGAGAAACAAATCCAAGGCCTTCTAGAAGGCATCTTGGCCGTGTGGAATAAAAGGGAATGAGGGAATATTTTGCTCATGAATATGTGATATTCTATAGAAGAGGAAACTACCTTATTGAAGGTGAAACCTCTCTTATAAATAGAGCTCTTCACATTTCATTCATCCAAAGTTTTAGAGATTGAGAGCTTCTCTCTCTAGACTTGGCCGACTTCTCCTCTCTCTGTCTCTCTAGTTTTCTTTCGTTTTAGTTTTGGCACCTAGGTCCTCATTTGGCCTAGCGTTTTTAGCTCTTCGACTTTGAGACTTGTTCTCGAGCCGACGTGTTTAAAAGTTCCCACTCACTAATTCCTTTTCTCTCGAGTGATTCTTGTGATAGAAACTGTCGTGGTTGCTCGTGTTGCCAAGGAAAGAAGAGAGACGTGCTGCGAGGGGAGACGAACGTTGCAACTTTCCAAAAGCTTCTCAACGTTCAAGCCTCTAAAAAGGTTAGTAAATTTATAATGCCCATAATAGTTTTTATTTACGTGTACTTGCTCTTTGTCTAGGTTAGTAAAATCGTTTTACTCGTTTAAAAGATAATTTTAAATTCCGCCGCTTACCCGAAGCGTTAAACTTTTTCTTAAACCCTAGATTAATTCCAACACTTTAAGGGTCTCCTGACGACGAGCGACATTGAATACTTCCAGAATGGGATCAGCGACGCTCGGAAGGTACGATCCGTTATTTGATTTATGTATAGTCGTCGTACTTATTATGATTGCGCATGTGCCATCCACTCTTGCAATTCTTGCACGTCAAGAGCGACACGACCGCATTTTCGGGACCTGCTACGACGGATGCAGAACATGAAGAAGGACACGGAGAGCGCGGTGGCCGACCATGCCGCTGCACTGGCGAGGGTCCGAACTGCCCAGTAGTTTCAAGCACTCGAGGAGGAGTCGAAGCGGGCCCGCGAGGAGGCGTCCCGTCTAGGCGCGCAGCTAGCCGCCGAGAGGTCACTGCGGGTGGCTGAGCAGGCATCTCGGGAGAAGGCGGAACATTCGGCCGACACCTTCCTGGGGGAGATGAGGAAACTCCAAGTGCTACTCTCAGGCCGAGATGAGGAGCTGAAGATCGTCCACATTCGACTATCGGCGAGCGAGATCTCTCGTGTAAAGGCGGAGAGGGAGTGGGACTCCCTGCTGGTGGAAATGCAACCCATTATTGAAGAGAAAGATGACGCCGTACGAGCCAAGGCAGATTTGTAGGATAGCTGGGACATTGCTCTAGAGGCGGCGACCGTACGAGTTCGTGACGCGTTTGCAAAGGAGAACGCATCTCGCGGAATCACCTTCTCTTTCTTTGATGGCATGTTTCCCCCCTTGGACGATGTGCCACAGGCGGACGACCCTTGTCCCCAGGTTCCCGCGGAGGCTGCTCAATCGATGAACTGCCCGCCTGACGGAGAGGCCACCGATGGGTCGGGCGTCCCTCCACCCGAGATCGATGAGGATCATGTCGATTTACTATGGTTAGCGTAATTGATTCGCGCAATCCGGCTAGTGCGTGTCTCACGAACCTCGGTTTACTATGTCTAGCGCAACCGGTCAGCAGGGCTCAGCGCCATACCTGGTGGCAAGGTTTCCTGTGGACGTTGGCTAGACCAATTTCATCCGGCGGGCGCGAGCCCATGAAACCCATTGATTACTCGCTGCCTCTTGGCACATGAACTGGGCGGCTAGCGGGCCTCTTTCCTGGTGTGTATGCTACCTATTGGCATGCGTGTTGTGTGCCAGGAAGGGCTTGAAGTAAGCGCAGTTCCCAGCGAGCGTAGTACCAGTCGGTACGCGTGTCGCGTTTTGGGTTTTGACTACTGTCTTAGGGTCAGCAGTTTGGTGCGAGGCCTGGAATCGTGCGAGAGCGTCGCGTCGCACGAAAGATGTATACCTGTTAGCCCCCCGAGTTTCTTGTGTACTCGTAGAGGAGACTAGAAATTATAACAACGCATAACAAAGCTTTAAAGTAAAATGTAATCCCATTATTGTGTCAAAGAAATTAAAATTACACCACTTGGCCATCGGCCTTATTCAAACTCGAAATTGTCACTTAACAAAATTGGAAATAAAGCGAGAAAGGCATAAAGAGTGGAGAGCGAGCTTTATTGGTAGTATTGCCTTAGATTCTCTGCGTTCCATGGGTGATAAAAACATGAGCCCTTCTAGGTTCTCGAGCTCGTACGTGCCACCGTGTATGGCTCGACGCACGTGATACGGGCCTTCCCAGGTGGGTCCCAGGACTTCCGCCCCTTGCACCTTGGTGTTTTGGAACACCCTTCTGAGGATGAGGCTTCCGTTGTCGAACTTCCAAAGCTTGACCTTGGATTTGTAGTACTTCTCGACCTTTCTCTTCTGGGCGGCGAGGCAGGTTACTGCGTCTGCCCTCTTCTCGACTATGAGGTCCAGTTCGAGCCTCATTACTTCGTCGTTGGAGGTTTCCTCAAATTTTTCAATGCGAAAAGTCGGGAGTTTGGTCTTGACGGGTACCACGGACTCGACACCGAATGCGAGTGCAAACGGGGTTTCGTCGGTTGCGTTCCGCGTGGTCGTCCAGTATGCCCACAAGACCGTAGGAAGCTCTTCGGCCCACGCCCCCTTCCTTTCTTCTAGTTTCTTCTTCAGGTTTTCGTTGATCGTTTTGTTGACCGCTTCAACTTGGCCGTTGGCCTGAGGATGATGAGGGGAGGAGAAGGCCTTGCTGATTCCCAACTGCTCGCATATGTCACAGACGCGCGCATTGTCGAATTGTTTCCCATTGTCGGTCTTGATTGATGCACGGATCCAAAAGCGGCAGACGATGTTCTTGTTGTCAATGGTGCCCACAAGAAGAGTTGTAGTCTTTATTTTGTACATTTGATGTAATAAAGTCTCATGAAGACTCTTGCTTGAAATTGCCTATCTATTCATTAATAAAGTTGAAACGTTCATTCATTCTTTCTTTGTTTGAAGCTTTATGATAAAACCTTAGTCTTTTAGTCCATAAACAAACTTAACAACTTACGAAGAGACAAATGTAGATTTGCATGAACAAACTCTTCGTAGTTTGCTTAAAACGATATATTCGCAATCTTAGGGTCAAAGGACTATTGACCTTAGTATGATTGTTAGAAGAATCTATGATGTCTGGTTATGAGGCATTGAGAGTTGGGGACTCTATAGTTCTTCTAGGTATCTTCCGAAGGTACTGAATTGACCAGTGCACTTCTAGAGACAATATAAGAACAAACCATTTAACCTCTTATGTCTCGAAGTCACTATGTATGAATTGCATCATGCTTACCTTAATCCTGAAATGAGACATGCCATTTCACACCTTAGTATTCTCATTTGAGAAAGTCATAGTTCGGACTCACTATGTGATTCCGAACAAGGCCTATTGGTGAAGTACTAAGTTGTGAGTCTGTCATGAGTAACTTTGTGAAGTTCTCATAGATATGGAATTCATGTACAAGATTGCTGAAATGCAATGTATGTCACCTCATGCTTTGTTCCTTGGAGTGTGAATAAATGAACTGGCCAGTGTCCAAATTGAGTCCTGACTCTTTTGGATGAAACAATGTGACTTGTTAGCTCCTCGTCAATACATTGTTTCTAACTTATTCACAAGCGACAAAGGAGTTGAGGAAATAACAGCTAGAAGGGTAAAATGGTAATTTAGTAAATCCCGACTAGCTGATGACATTCATGAAGGGTAAACATAGATAATATTCAGTGGATCCGCTCATCATAATTAGGTCGAATTCTTGAGTAGAAAATAAATTCATTTGAACCGAGAGATTTTCAGTGTCAGCTCTTTAGTGGAGTCAGTTGGCATTAAGCTAAACTTGGAAAAGGTTTGTGAACTTTTGAGTCCAAGTGTTTAGGTCAAGCTTTGTTCATTTGGGTCCATGAGGTCACTATAACGAATCACATCGATAGGAATAGTTAAACTGGAAGCTAAGTCAAAACAAGAACGAAAATAGTTAAAAGGGTATTTTTGTCTTTTAAGACAAAGGATGAAATGAATGTCAATAATTTTTTTTTTGACAAGGTCATTTTATGACATGTTTCACTCGGCCATGACTTGATCATTGGGCCTTGTGAATTAATTTCATTTCATAAGAATTTTATTGAAAATTCTAAATGGGCCTTTTCTTATGTTGTCTTGAACAAGTGAAGAAAATTCTAGAAGCCTTTTTCTAGACATAATGGGCGCCCAAATACCTAAGAGAAAGAGAGTTTATTTTGTGCATAAATGTATTTAGATACTTGCCAAAAGAAAAAGAGGAAACAAATTTCCTCCAAGAGGAAAGTGGGAATCGGCCAAGTGAGAGACAAGGCAAGGCCTTGAACAAAATAGGAAACAAATCAAGGCTTCTAGATGCCTTGTGTTGGCCGAGTGTCTCAAAGGAAAAAAGAGGAAATTGCTCATGAATATGTGATATTCTATAGAAGAGGAAACTACCTTATTGAAGGTGAGACCTCTCCTATAAATAGGAGCCTCATTTCCTCACATTTCATTCATCCAAGTTTAAGAGATTTGAGAGACTCTCTCTCTAGAACTTGTGGCCGAAAATCCTCTCTCTCTCTCTCTCTAGTTTATTTTCGATTTTTTCTTGTCTTGGCACCTAGGTCCTCACTCGACCTAGTGTTTAGCTCTGCGACTTCAAGACTCGTTCTTAAGTCGTAGTGTTTAAAAGTGTCCACTCACTAATTCCTTTATTTCGAGTGATTTAGTGATAGAAACTTTCGTGGTTGCTCGAGGTGCCGAGGAAAGAAAGAGAGACGTGCTGCGAGGGGAGACGAGCGTTGCAAACTTTCCAAAAGCTTCTTCAAAGTTCAAGCTTCAAGAAAGGTTAGTAAACTTCTAGCTCATATTAGTTTTTAATTACATGTACTTGCTTCTTTGTCTAGGTTAGTAAAAACTGTTTTTACTTGAAAAGAAATTTTTTAAAATTCCGCCGCTTTCCGAAGCGTTTAATCTTTTTCTTAAACCCTAGATCAATTCCAACAAATGGTATCAGAGCTATGGTCAAAGAGATGCATATACATGTTTTTAAAATTATGAGCTTGAAAATCGTTTTCGAAAGTTTACTAATTTTGTGACAAGTTAGAATTGTAATCTTAGATTTTTTTTAATTTAATGCTTTTGTCTTTAAATTAAAAAGCATGTTGATTTTCTATGAGTTTGGGATGTTTTTAGAACACATTAGAATCAGTTCTAAAATTTTTTAATTTTCTATATTAAAAAACGTGTTTTAAAGGTTTGAGAAATTTCGAGTAAAATTTTGTGACTAGTTTTGATATCTTGCTAGTTTCTTATTTTTACTTGAATCGTTTTATGCTTGTTGTTATTTCTTTTATTCTATGTTATTTCCCTGCTAATAAAACACAAATAAAAGCTTTAAACAACTGTTGGAATAGATCTAGGGTTTGAGAAAAAGTTTAACGCTTCGTTAAGCGGCGGAATTTTAAAATTTTCTTTTAAAGTAAAACTAGTTTTTACTAACCTAGACAAGAGCATGTGCATGTAAATAAAAACTAATATGAGCTATAAAAGTTACTAACCTTTCTTGAAGCTTGAACCTTGTAGAAGCTTTTGGAAAGTTGCAACGCTCGTCTCCCCTCGCAGCACGTCTCTCTTTCTTTCCTCGGCACCTCGAGCAACCACGAAAGTTTCTATCACTAAATCACTCGAAAAGAAGGAATCAGTGAGTGGGCACTTTTAAACACTACGACTTGAGAACGAGTCTCAAAGTCGCAGAGCTAAAGACTAGGTCGAGTGAGGACCTAGGTGCCAAGACAAGAGAAAACCGAAAATAAACTAGAGAGAGAGAGAAGAGGACTTCGGCCAAAGTTCTAGAGAGAGAGTCTCTCAAATCTCTTAAACTTGGATGAATGAATTGTGAGGAAATGAGGCTCCTATTTATAGGAGAGGCTTTACCTTCAACAAGGTAGTTTCCTCTTCTATAGAATATCACATATTCATGAGCAAATATTGCCTCTTTCCCACTTGAGAAACTCGGCCAAACAAGGCTTCTAGAAGCCTTGATTTGTTTCCAATTTTGTTCAAGGCCTTGCCTTGTCTCTCACTTGGCCGATTACCCTAAAGCATCCTCATGCAAATTTGTTTCCTCTTTTTCTTTTGGCAAGTATCTTGATACATTTATGCACAAAATATTCTATCTTGGTTGGGTATGTTGGGCGCCCAAGGCCTTCTAGAAAAGACTTCTAGAAGCTTTTCCATTTGTTCATGACAACATGAAAAAAAGGCCCAATAAGAATTTTCAATAAAATTCTTATGAAATGAAATTAATTCACAAGGCCCAATGATCAAGTCATGGCCGAGTGAAACATGTCACAAAATGACCTTGTCAAAAAATTTATTGACATTCATTTCATCCTTTGTCTCAAAAGACAAAAATACCCTTTTAACTATTTTCGTTCTTGTTTTGGCTTAGCTTCCAGTTTAACTATTCCTATCGATGTGATTCGTGACAGTGACCTCATGGACCCAAATGAACAAAGCTTTAGCTAAACACTTGGACTCAAAAGTTCACAAACCTTTTCCAAGTTTAGCTTAATGCCAACTGACTCCACTAAAGAGCTGACACTGAAAATCTCTCGGTTCAAATGAATTTATTTTCTACTCAAGAATTCGACCTAATTATGATGAGTGGATCCACTGAATATTATCTATGTTTACCCTTCATGAATGTCATCAGCTAGTCGGGATTTACTAAATTACCATTTTACCCTTCTAGCTGTTATTTCCTCAACTCCTTTGTCGCTTGTGAATAAGTTAGAAACAATGTATTGACGAGGAGCTAACAAGTCACATTGTTTCATCCAAAAGAGTCAGGACTCAATTTGGACACTGGCCAGTTCATTTATTCACACTCCAAGGAACAAAGCATGAGGTGACATACATTGCATTTCAGCAATCTTGTACATGAATTCCATATCTATGAGAACTTCACAAAGTTACTCATGACAGACTCACAACTTAGTACTTCACCAATAGGCCTTGTTCGGAATCACATAGTGAGTCCGAACTTTGACTTTCTCAAATGAGAATACTAAGGTGTGAAATGGCATGTCTCATTTCAGGATTAAGGTAAGCATGATGCAATTCATACATAGTGACTTCGAGACATAAGAGGTTAAATGGTTTGTTCTTATCTTGTCTCTAGAAGTGCACTGGTCAATTCAGTACCTTCGGAAGATACCTAGAAGAACTATAGAGTTCCTAACTCTCAATGCCTCATAACCAGACATCATAGATTCTTCTAACAATCATACTGAGGTCAATAGTCCTTTGACCCTAAGATTGCGAATATATCGTTTTAAGCAAACTACGAAGAGTTTGTTCATGCAAATCTACATTTGTCTCTTCGTAAGTTGTTTAGTTTGTTTATGGACTAAAAGACTATGGTTTTATCATAAAGCTTCAGACAAGGAAGTTTGAATGAACGTTTCAACTTTATTAATGAATGAATAGGCAATTACAAGCAAGAGTCTTCATGAGACTTTATTACATCAAATGTTCAAAATAAAGACTACAACTCTTCTTGTGGGTACCATTGACAACAAACTCCCACTTGACTCAAAGAAGGTGTGTGTAGTCCTTCATGCCTAATCCCTCACGATGTTGGTCGAAGACCTTGTTCGCTAGGGCCTTGGTGAATGGATCTGCGAGGTTGTCCACCGTTGAGATCTTCTTCACTTCCACGTCTCCGCGCTGCACGATCTCTCGAATCAAATGGTATTTCCTCTCAATATGCTTAGAGCGCTTATGGGTTCTAAGTTCCTTTGAGTTAGCGACAGCCCCACTATTATCACAATAAAGGGTCATGGGCTCGTCGACGTTTGGAACAACTTCCAAATACTTAAGGAATTTCTTAAGCCATACAGCCTCTTTGGATGCTTCACAAGCAGCCACATATTCTGCTTCCATTGTGGAGTCAGCAATGCAGGATTGCTTAATACTCCTCCACACGACAGCTCCACCATTAAGGATGAACACAGATCCCGAAGTGGATTTCCTGGAATCCTTATCCGCTTGAAAATCGGAGTCGGTATATCCCGTCATAGTCAGGTCAGTACCTGAGTATGTAAGCATCAAGTTCCTAGTTCTTCGAAGATACTTAAGAACATGCTTAACAGCAATCCAGTGCTCGGGTCCAGGGTTGGATTGGAAACGACTAACTACGCCAACGGCGAAACATATATCAGGTCGGGTGCAAAGCATAGCATACATGAGGCTTCCTACGGCAGAGGCGTAAGGAATTTTCCTCATGTCTTCAATCTCTTGTGCAGTCTTGGGAGACTGGTCCTTAGAGAGTGAAACTCCATGCCTAAAGGGTGTTTGACCCCTCTTGCAGTCTTGCATCGAGAAGCGATCCATCACCTTATCAATATAAGATGCTTGAGAGAGCGACAGGGTCCGGTTTTTCCTATCTCGAAAGATTTGGATTCCCAGAATGTATGCAGCTTCTCCTAGATCCTTCATATCGAATTGCTTTGCCAGCCAGACCTTAACCTCAGATAACTTACCCACGTCATTACCAATGAGTAGTATATCATCGACATATAGTACCAGAAACACAACTTTGCCTTCGTGTATTAACTTGTAAACACAAGGCTCATCTATTGACTGTTCAAAGCCGAAGCTCTTTACAGTTTCATCGAATCTAATATTCCATGACCTAGATGCTTGCTTTAGTCCATAAATGGATTTAAGCAACTCACAAACCTTGGTCTCTTGACCTTTATCCACGAAACCGTCTGGTTGAGCCATGTAAATGCGCTCGTCAAGATTGCCATTCAGAAAGGCTGTCTTGACATCCATTTGCCAGATCTCATAGTCGAGAGCTGCAGCTATGGATAGGAGTATGCGGATGGATTTAAGCATCGCGACTGGCGAGAAGGTTTCTTCATAGTCAATCCCTTCTTGTTGGGTATAACCCTTCGCCACAAGTCGTGCTTTGAACGTCTCAACGTTCCCATCAGGACCCCTTTTCTTCTTGTATATCCACTTACACCCTACGGGTTTAATCCCTTCAGGAAGGTCTACAAGTTTCCAGACTTTGTTGACATACATCGAGTGCATCTCAACTTTCATGGCGTCAAGCCAAAGGTTTGATTCAGAACAAGCCATTGCTTGGCTATAGGAAACAGGGTCATCCATGTCGGAGACGGCTACAAGAGAGTCTCCATAAGACATGTACCTGTCAGGCTTTTGAGTAGCCCTCCCACTACGTCGAAGTACTACTTGACGAGATTCTGATGAGTTAGGTTGTGTTTCAGTTGGGGTAAGAACAGTTCTTACAGACGAGGTAGAAGCTTCCTCACCCAACTTTTCTTCAAGCACAATTTTGCTTCTAGGTTTTGCATCCTTCATAAAGTCCTCCTCAAGGAAACGAGCATTCGTGCTAACGAAAGTCTTATCGTCCTCGGGACTATAGAAAGTAAAACCTTTGGTTTCCTTCGGATATCCTACAAACAGGCACAATTCTGACCTACTAGCCAACTTGCTAGTCTTTTGCCTCAGCACGTGTGCAGGGCAACCCCAAATTCGGATGCGGCCAAGATTCACTTTACGGCCAGTCCATCATTCATAAGGAGTACCAGGAACCGTTTTGGACGGAACTTGGTTCAGAATGTAGGCGGCTGTGTCGAGGGCATATCCCCAAAAGGAAAGCGGGAGTGATGAGTAACTCATCATTGATCTAACCATCTTCATAAGAGTTCAGTTTCTTCTCTCTGACACTCCGTTTTGTTGAGGTGTGCCAGGCGCGGTAAGCTGAGAAGCGATACCTTCTTCTTTAAGAAAGTCATCGAACTCTCCAGACATATACTCACCACCTCGATCAGATCGAAGGGTTTTGATCACTTTGCCAGTTTGCTTTTCCACTAAAGCCCTAAAGACCTTAAATACGTTAAAGGTCTCGGATTTGTGTTTAAGCAAATAGACAAACCCATATCTTGAGTAGTCATCAGTGAAGGTAACGAAGTATTCGTATCCTCCACGTGCCTGTTGGTTGAGCGGACCACATACATCAGAATGTATTAGTTCCAGCAACTCAGTGGCTCTTCGACCCTTATCAGAGAAAGGTCGCTTAGTCATTTTTCCTTCTATGCAGGATTCACAAGTAGGTAGTGAACCTATTGCAGAGGCTTGGAGTGGACCATCCCTCACAAGTCTCTTAATCCTATCTAGACTGATATGACCAAGTCTTAAGTGCCAGAGGTATGTTGATTTTGTTAGATCGGAGGATTCAGAAAGTTTGATCCTCTTTGGCTCCCTAATTAGATCGTTATCTATTTCGGTGTCTAAAAGAGAAGGTTGAGTGGGATAGATGTAAAAAAGACCATTCTCCATACATGCATCAGTGACGAAAGAATTAGAAAAAGAAATACGAATTCCATTCTTTATAAACTTTAAATAATAATCTTGCTCGAAAAGTTGAGCAACAGATACTAGGTTTTTCCCAAAGGAAGGAACATAATAAACATTATTCAAATTTAAAGTTCGATCTTCAAAAGATAGCGTCACGGATCCCACAGCCTTCGCAGACACCACGCTCTCATCACCCCACTTGAAGCAGAAGTCGCCATCCTCTAAGCTTTTGCTTTTCCTAAAACCAGTCAAGGAGCAGCAAATATGGTTAGTAGCAGCGGAGTCAATAATCCACGATGATACATTATCAGCTACTAAACAGGCTTCAGTAACAAGTACAATACCTTTTGCTTTGGTTTTGAGGTAGGCAGGACAGTTCCTACGCTAGTGACCAGGCTCGTTGCAGTGGTGGCACTTGTCTTTAGACTTGTCCACCTTCGGAGCCTTTGGCGCCTTCTTCTTCGTTTGAACCTTAGGTTGGTTCTTCTTCTCGGCATTGCGAGGTCTCTTCTTAGATCCAGAGGTGGAGGCAGTAGCATGTACTTCTCCTTGAGCCCTCTTTTTCTTAGTGAGTGCCTCAGCGGTTTGAAGTTCCTTCATGAGCTCGGTAACAGTGTACTCCAGCTTGTTCATGGAATAGTTCAACTTGAAGGTATCAAAGGTTTCGGGGAGAGTTTCCAAGATCATATCTATTTTAGTCTCCCCATCAATCTCAGATCCAAGAATCTCCATTTCGTTTAGATAGCTAATGATCAGCATCATATGATCTCTAACGGGAGTTCCAGCCTTCATACGACAGTTCATGAATTGTCGGACCGCTTGTTGCCAAGCTTGACGTCCTTGCCCTCCAAACATCTCATGGAGATTGTAGAGCATATCGGTGGCAGATTCATAATCACGATGTTGTTGTTGCAACACATTGTTCATCGATGCCAAAATATAGCACCTCGCAATCTCATCGGATCGAAGCCAGGCCGCCAGGACGTCTTTCTCCTCTTGCGTCGAATCTTCATTCGTTTGAGGACAGGGGGTGGTGAGAACCCATTTGTGCTTGTCGACAGTAAGGACTATGTCGAGGTTACGTTTCCAGTCGACGTAATTGTCGCCTTCGAGTTTATTCGAGGAAAGAATTGTAGAGAGAGGGTTGAGAGACATATTGCCTATAAAAGTTGAAACAAGTTTATGATTAGTCTTTGGTTTAGGATTTAAGTTTCATTAAGACTTTTGTAAAATCCAAAGGTGTTATAAACCAAACGATAATTTACTCCCTCAAGAGAAGGCCGCAAAAAATCTCCATTTATAAGTAAATGACACATCATTAATGCTAAGCCAAGATGTCAATACATCTATTTTGACTAGCCACCTTGTAAATTGGTTTGATCACTCACATCCTTTCGCAGAGCCTTAAGGAAGGATACTAGGGATTGAGCCTAAGTGTGCAACCAACCACTTAGTCCAAAAGATCAGCTTTGAAAAACAATCCCCCAAGGGGAGGCCTTGCCATCATTGCATCACTCTCGGACGTAGCTCATTGAGCAATGATCGAAGCAATAACGCCTTCGAGTACTCACATTTAAGTGAGGGTCGCAAGAGCGGCTCTTAGTCCCACGTTATTGCATCTTTCACTAGTGTTGGGGATCGCGGGTTACAAACAACGAATATATCCCTCCCACTTAGTTTTTGGAGTTGGTTCATCGACTCTTATAAGTTCGGAAACAAATTTCCTAGTTAGAGAGCGACAGAGCGGACAACTAGAAGAGAATCCTAGATCGACATGTTCAGAGCAGTATTAGTGCATAAAGGCACAAGGGACATACTCGATCTTTTCCTATTTTCTATTTCGGGAAAGTGCGTGAGGGAAGTGTGAACTTCAACTCACTCGAACACTTGAAAGTTTGAGATTACACATCTTTTTATTTTTCGGTTTTGTCTACAAAGAGACCTCCCACTCAAAATTTCAAGAGCATATAGATTTTGAACATATGTGATATAGATATAGTTTTGAAAACATTTTGAAAACTTATTTGATTTGGATGACAAAATATTTTCAAGTTTGAAAGTGAAAACGGTTTTTCAAAATTCAAACTAGTTTTGTAAAAATTCAATTTCAATTAAACTTTCAAAAATCAAAACATTTTAATCTTACACATCATGTTTATAATCATATGAAAAACATTTTTGCTCAAGAAAGTTTTCTCATTAGAGTTCTATAACTCATGGTAGTGGGGTTTGAAAATCCGGATTTCTAAAAAACTGGAGTTTCAGACAGCCGCGCATCTCGGAGTAAAATTTCCGTAACTGGCGGCTCCGATGTCCTTTTGAGCCGAAACCGGTGGCATTGGACAGAGGACAGACGGAGATTTAATTTGATTCAAGAATCATTAAATTTCGATTTCTGAGCAGAGAGTTATGCCGCTTTTAATGCGGGTTTACATTCCAGCTCGAAGAAAAAGAAATAAATTAAAGCTTCGTCCTTTTAGGTGCGAAAAAGAATCGAGTGTAACGGAACGTTTTAAGATATTGTTTAAAGCTTTTATTTGTGTTTTATTAGCAGGGTAATAACATAGAATAAAAGAAATAACAACATGCATAAAACGATTCAAGTAAATAAACGAAACTAGCAAGAAAATAAAACTAGTCACAAAAATTACTCGAAAATTCTCAAACCTTTAAAACACGTTTTTCAATATAAAAAATTAAAAACTTTTAGAACTGATTCTAATGTGTTTTAACATCATCCCAAACTCATATAAAATCAACATGGTTTTTAATTTAAAGGCATGGGCAATAAAAAAAATCTAAGATTACAATTCTAACTTGTCACAAAATTAGTAAACTTTCGAAAACGATTTTCAAGCTCATAATTTAAAAACATGCACATGCATTCCTTTGACCATAGCTCTGATACCATTTGTTGGAATCGATCTAGGGTTTGAGAAAAAGTTTAACGCTTCGTTAAGCGGCGGAATTTTAAAAAATTTCTTTTAAAGTAAAACTAGTTTTTACTAACCTAGACAAGAGCATGTGCATGTAAATAAAAACTAATATGAGCTATAAAAGTTACTAACCTTTCTTGAAGCTTGAACCTTGTAGAAGCTTTTGGAAAGTTGCAACGCTCGTCTCCCCTCGCAGCACGTCTCTCTTTCTTTCCTCGGCACCTCGAGCAACCACGAAAGTTTCTATCACTAAATCACTCGAAAAGAAGGAATCAGTGAGTGGGCACTTTTAAACACTACGACTTGAGAACGAGTCTCAAAGTCGCAGAGCTAAAGACTAGGTCGAGTGAGGACCTAGGTGCCAAGACAAGAGAAAACCGAAAATAAACTAGAGAGAGAGAGAAGAGGACTTCGGCCAAAGTTCTAGAGAGAGAGTCTCTCAAATCTCTTAAACTTGGATGAATGAATTGTGAGGAAATGAGGCTCCTATTTATAGGAGAGGCTTTACCTTCAACAAGGTAGTTTCCTCTTCTATAGAATATCACATATTCATGAGCAAATATTGCCTCTTTCCCACTTGAGAAACTCGGCCAAACAAGGCTTCTAGAAGCCTTGATTTGTTTCCAATTTTGTTCAAGGCCTTGCCTTGTCTCTCACTTGGCCGATTACCCTAAAGCATCCTCATGCAAATTTGTTTCCTCTTTTTCTTTTGGCAAGTATCTTGATACATTTATGCACAAAATATTCTCTCTTGGTTGGGTATGTTGGGCGCCCAAGGCCTTCTAGAAAAGACTTCTAGAAGCTTTTCCATTTGTTCATGACAACATGAAAAAAAGGCCCAATAAGAATTTTCAATAAAATTCTTATGAAATGAAATTAATTCACAAGGCCCAATGATCAAGTCATGGCCGAGTGAAACATGTCACAAAATGACCTTGTCAAAAAATTTATTGACATTCATTTCATCCTTTGTCTCAAAAGACAAAAATACCCTTTTAACTATTTTCGTTCTTGTTTTGGCTTAGCTTCCAGTTTAACTATTCCTATCGATGTGATTCGTGACAGTGACCTCATGGACCCAAATGAACAAAGCTTTAGCTAAACACTTGGACTCAAAAGTTCACAAACCTTTTCCAAGTTTAGCTTAATGCCAACTGACTCCACTAAAGAGCTGACACTGAAAATCTCTCGGTTCAAATGAATTTATTTTCTACTCAAGAATTCGACCTAATTATGATGAGCGGATCCACTGAATATTATCTATGTTTACCCTTCATGAATGTCATCAGCTAGTCGGGATTTACTAAATTACCATTTTACCCTTCTAGCTGTTATTTCCTCAACTCCTTTGTCGCTTGTGAATAAGTTAGAAACAATGTATTGACGAGGAGCTAACAAGTCACATTGTTTCATCCAAAAGAGTCAGGACTCAATTTGGACACTGGCCAGTTCATTTATTCACACTCCAAGGAACAAAGCATGAGGTGACATACATTGCATTTCAGCAATCTTGTACATGAATTCCATATCTATGAGAACTTCACAAAGTTACTCATGACAGACTCACAACTTAGTACTTCACCAATAGGCCTTGTTCGGAATCACATAGTGAGTCCGAACTTTGACTTTCTCAAATGAGAATACTAAGGTGTGAAATGGCATGTCTCATTTTAGGATTAAGGTAAGCATGATGCAATTCATACATAGTGACTTCGAGACATAAGAGGTTAAATGGTTTGTTCTTATCTTGTCTCTAGAAGTGCACTGGTCAATTCAGTACCTTCGGAAGATACCTAGAAGAACTATAGAGTTCCTAACTCTCAATGCCTCATAACCAGACATCATAGATTCTTCTAACAATCATACTGAGGTCAATAGTCCTTTGACCCTAAGATTGCGAATATATCGTTTTAAGCAAACTACGAAGAGTTTGTTCATGCAAATCTACATTTGTCTCTTCGTAAGTTGTTTAGTTTGTTTATGGACTAAAAGACTATGGTTTTATCATAAAGCTTCAGACAAGGAAGTTTGAATGAACGTTTCAACTTTATTAATGAATGAATAGGCAATTACAAGCAAGAGTCTTCATGAGACTTTATTACATCAAATGTTCAAAATAAAGACTACAACTCTTCTTGTGGGCACCATTGACAACAACAACATCTTAAAACGTTCCGTTACACTTGATTCTTTTTCGCATCTAAAAAGGACCAAGCTTTAATTTATTTCTTTTTCTTCGAGCTGGAGTAAACCCGCATTAAAAGTGGCATAACTCTCTGCTCAGAAATCTAAATTTAATGATTCTAGAATCAAATTAAAGCTCTGTCTGTCCTCTGTTGAATGCCACCGGTTTCGGCTCAAAAGGAAATTGGAGCTGCCAGATATGGCGATTTTACTCCGAGGTGCGCGGCTGTCTGAAACTCCAGTTTTTTAGAAATCCGGATTTTCAAACCCCACTACCATGAGTTATAGAACTCTTATGAGAAAATTTTCTTGAGCAAAAATGTTTTTCATATGATTATAAACATGATGTGTAAGATTAAAATGTTTTGATTTTGGAAAGTTTAATTGAAATTGAATTTTTACAAAACTAGTTTGAATTTTGAAAAACCGTTTTCACTTTCAAACTTGAAAAATATTTTGTCATCCAAATCAAATAAATTTTCAAAATGTTTTCAAAACTATATCTATATCACATATGTTCAAAATCTATATGCTCTTGAAAATTTGAGTGGGAGGTCTCCTTGTAGACAAGCCGAAAAATAAAAAAGATGTGTAATCTCAAACTTTCAAGTGTTCGAGTGAGTTGAAGTTCACACTTCCCTCACGCACTTTCCCGAAATAGAAAATAGGAAAAGATCGAGTATGTACCTTGTGCCTTTATGCACTAATACTGCTCTGAATATGTCTATCTAGGATTCTCTTCTAGTTGTCCGCTCTGTCGCTCTCTAACTAGGAAATCTGTTTCCGAAATTATAAGAGTCGATGAACCAACTCCAAAAACTAAGTGGGAGGGTTATATTCGTTGTTTGTAACCCACGATCCCCAAAACTAATGAAAGATGCAATAACGTGGGACTAAGAGCCGCTCCTGTGACCCTCACTTAAATGTGAGTACTCCAAGGCGTTATTGCCTCGATCATTGCTCAATGAGCTACGTCCGAGAGTGATGCAATGATGACAAGGCCTCCCCTTGGGGGATTGTTTTTCAAAGCTGATCTTTTGGACTAAGTGGTTCGTTACACACTTAGGCTCAATCCCTAGTAATCCTCCCTTGAGGCTCTGCGAAAGGATATGAGTGATCAAACCAATTTACAAGGTGGCTAGTCAAAGCTGATGTATTGACATCTTGGCTAAGCATTAATGATGTGTCATTTACTTATAAATGGAGATTTTTTGCGGCCTTCTCTTGAGGGAGTAAATTATCGTTTGGTTTATAACAGCTTTGGATTTTACAAAAGTCTTAATGAAACTTAAATCCTAAACCAAAGACTAATCATAAACTTGTTTCAACTTTTATAGGCAATATGTCTCTCAACCCTCTCTCTACAATTCTTTCCTCGAATAAACTCGAAGGCGACAATTACGTCGACCGGAAACGTAAGCTCGACATAGTCCTTACTGTCGACAAGCACAAATGGGTTCTCACCACCCCCTGTCCTCAAACGAATGATGATTCGACGCAAGAGGAGAAAGACGCCCTGGCGGCCTGGCTTCGATCCGATGAGATTGCGAGGTGCTATATTCTGGCATCGATGAACAATGTGTTGCAACAACAACATCGTGATTACGAAACTGCCACCGATATGCTCTACAATCTCCATGAGATGTTTGGAGGGCATGGACGTCAAGCTAGGCAACAAGCGGTCCGACAATTCATGAACTGTCGTATGAAGGCTGGAACTCCCGTTAGAGATCATATGATGCTGATCATTAGCTATCTCAACGAGATGGAGATCCTTGGATCTGAGATTGATGGGGAGACTAAAATAGATATGATCTTGGAAACTCTCCCCGAAACCTTTGATACCTTCAAGTTGAATTATTCCATGAACAAGCTAGAGTACACTGTTACCGAGCTCATGAAGGAACTTCAAACCGCTGAGGCACTCACTAAGAAAATGAGGGCTCAAGGAGAAGTACATGCTACTGCCTCCACCTCTGGATCTAAGAAGAGACCTCGCAATGCCGAGAAGAAGAACCAACCTAAGGTTCAAACGAAGAAGAAGGCGCCAAAGGCTCCGAAGGTGGACAAGTCTAAAGACAAGTGCCACCACTGCAATGAGCCTGGTCACTGGCGTAGGAACTGTCCCGCCTACCTCAAAACCAAAGCAAAAGGTATTGTACTTGTTACTGAAGCCTGTTTAGTAGTTGATAATGTATCATCGTGGATTATTGACTCCGCTGCTACTAACCATATTCGCTGCTCCTGGACTGGTTTTAGGAAAAGCAAAAGCTTAGAGGATGGCGACTTCTGCTTCAAATGGGGTGATGAGAGCGTGGTGTCTGCGAAGGCTGTGGGATCCGTGACGCTATCTTTTGAAGATCGAACTTTAAATATGAATAATGTTTATTATGTTCCTTCCTTTGGGAAAAACCTAGTATCTGTTGCTCAACTTTTCGAGCAAGATTATTATTTAAAGTTTATAAAGAATGGAATTCGTATTTCTTTTTCTAATTCTTTTGTCACTGATGCATGTATGAAGAATGGTCTTTTTTACATCTATCCCACTCAACCTTCTCTTTTAGACACCGAAATAGATAACGATCTAATTAGAGAGCCAAAGAGGATCAAACTTTCTGAATCCTCCGATCTAACAAAATCAACATACCTCTGGCACTTAAGACTTGGTCATATCAGTCTAGATAGGATTAAGAGACTTGTGAGGGATGGTCCACTCCAAGCCTCTGCAATAGGTTCACTACCTACTTGTGAATCCTGCATAGAAGGAAAAATGACTAAGCGACCTTTCTCCGATAAGGGTCGAAGAGCCACTGAGTTGCTGGAACTAATACATTCTGATGTATGTGGTCCGCTCAACCAACAGGCACGTGGAGGATACGAATACTTCGTTACCTTCACTGATGATTACTCAAGATATGGGTTTGTCTATTTGCTTAAACACAAATCCGAGACCTTTAACGTATTTAAGGTCTTTAGGGCTTAAGTGGAAAAGCAAACTGGCAAAGTGATCAAAACCCTTCGATCTGATCGAGGTGGTGAGTATATGTCTGGAGAGTTCGATGACTTTCTTAAAGAAGAAGGTATCACTTCTCAGCTCACCGCACCTGGCACACCTCAACAAAACGGAGTGTCAGAGAGAAGAAACCGAACTCTTATGGAGATAGTTAGATCAATGATGAGTTACTCATCACTCCCGCTTTCCTTTTGGGGATATGCCCTCGAAACAGCCGCTTACATTCTGAACCAAGTTCCGTCTAAAACGGTTCCTGGTACTCCTTATGAACGATGGACTGGCCGTAAAGTGAATCTTGGCCGCATCCGAATTTGGGGTTGCCCTGCACACGTGCTGAGGCAAAAGACTAGCAAGTTGGCTAGTAGGTCAGAATTGTGCCAGTTTGTAGGATATCCGAAGGAAACCAAAGGTTTTACTTTCTATAGTCCCGAGGACGATAAGACTTTCGTTAGTACGAATGCTCGTTTCCTTGAGGAGGACTTTATGAAGGATGCGAAACCTAGAAGCAAAATTGTGCTTGAAGAAAAGTTGGGTGAGGAAGCTTCTACCTCATCTGTAAGAACTATTCTTACCCCAACTGAAACACAACCTAACTCATCAGAATCTCATCAAGTAGTACTTCGACGTAGTGGGAGGGCTGTTCAACAGCCTGACAGGTACATGTCTTATGGAGACTCTCTTGTAGCCGTCTCCGACATGGATGACCCTGTTTCCTATAGCCAAGCGATGGCTTGTTCTGAATCAAACCTTTGGCTTGACGCCATGAAAGTTGAAATGCACTCGATGTATGTCAACAATGTCTGGAAACTTGTAGACCTTCCTGAATGGATTAAACCCGTAGGGTGTAAGTGGATATACAAGAAGAAAAAGGGTCCTGATGGGAACGTCGAGACGTTCAAAGCACGACTTGTGGCGAAGGGTTATACCCAACAAGAAGGGATTGACTATGGAGAAACCTTCTCGCCAGTCGCGATGCTTAAATCTATCCGCATACTCCTATCCATAGCTGCAGCTCTCGACTATGAGATCTGGCAAATGGATGTCAAGACAGCCTTTCTGAATGGTAATCTTGACGAGCGCATTTACATGGCTCAACCAGACGGTTTCATGGATAAAGGTCAAGAGACCAAGTTTTGTGAGTTGCTTAAATCAATTTATGGACTAAAGCAAGCATCTAGGTCATGGAATATTAGATTCGATGAAACTGTAAAGAGCTTTGGCTTTGAACAGTCAATAGATGAGCCTTGTGTTTACAAGTTAATACACGAAGGCAAGGTTGTGTTTCTGGTACTATATGTCGATGATATACTACTCATTGGTAATGACGTGGGTAAGTTATCTGAAGTTAAGGTCTGGCTGGCAAAGCAATTCGATATGAAGGATCTAGGAGAAGCCGCATACATTCTGGGAATCCAAATCTTTCGAGCTAGGAAAAACCGGACCCTGTCGCTCTCTCAAGCATCTTATATTGATAAGGTGATGGATCGCTTCTCGATGCAAGACTGCAAGAGGGGTCAAACACCCTTTAGGCATGGAGTTTCACTCTCTAAGGACCAGTCTCCCAAGACTGCACAAGAGATTGAAGACATGAGGAAGATTCCTTACGCCTCTGCCGTAGGAAGCCTCATGTATGCTATGCTTTGCACTAGACCTGACATCTGTTTCGCCGTTGGCGTAGTTAGTCGTTTCCAATCCAACCCTGGACCCGAGCACTGGATTGCTGTTAAGCATGTTCTTAAGTATCTTCGAAGAACTAGGAACTTGATGCTTACATACTCAGGTACTGACCTGACTATGACGGGATATACCGACTCCGATTTTCAAGCGGATAAGGATTCCAGGAAATCCACTTCGGGATCTGTGTTCATCCTTAATGGTGGAGCTGTTGTATGGAGAAGTATTAAGCAATCTTGCATTGCTGACTCCACAATGGAAGCAGAATATGTGGCTGCTTGTGAAGCATCCAAAGAGGCTGTATGGCTTAGAAAGTTCCTTAAGTATTTGGAAGTTGTTCCAAACGTAGACGAGCCCATGACCCTTTATTGTGATAATAGTGGGGCTGTCGCTAACTCAAAGGAACCTAGAAGCCATAAGCGCTCTAAGCATATTGAGAGGAAATACCATTTGATTCGAGAGATCGTGCAGCGCGGAGACGTGGAAGTGAAAAAGATCTCAACGGTGGACAACCTCGCAGATCCATTCACCAAGGTCCTAGCGAACAAGGTCTTCGACCAACATCGTGAGAGATTAGGCATGAAGGACTACACACACCTTCTTTGAGTCAAGTGGGAGTTTGTTGTCAATGGTGCCCACAAGAAGAGTTGTAGTCTTTATTTTGTACATTTGATGTAATAAAGTCTCATGAAGACTCTTGCTTGTAATTGCCTATCTATTCATTAATAAAGTTGAAACATTCATTCATTCTTTCTTTGTTTGAAGCTTTATGATAAAACCTTAGTCTTTTAGTCCATAAACAAACTTAACAACTTACGAAGAGACAAATGTAGATTTGCATGAACAAACTCTTCGTAGTTTGCTTAAAACGATATATTCGCAATCTTAGGGTCAAAGGACTATTGACCTTAGTATGATTGTTAGAAGAATCTATGATGTCTGGTTATGAGGCATTGAGAGTTGGGGACTCTATAGTTCTTCTAGGTATCTTCCGAAGGTACTGAATTGACCAGTGCACTTCTAGAGACAATATAAGAACAAACCATTTAACCTCTTATGTCTCGAAGTCACTATGTATGAATTGCATCATGCTTACCTTAATCCTGAAATGAGACATGCCATTTCACACCTTAGTATTCTCATTTGAGAAAGTCAAAGTTTGGACTCACTATGTGATTCCGAACAAGGCCTATTGGTGAAGTACTAAGTTGTGAGTCTGTCATGAGTAACTTTGTGAAGTTCTCATAGATATGGAATTCATGTACAAGATTGCTGAAATGCAATATATGTCACCTCATGCTTTGTTCCTTGGAGTGTGAATAAATGAACTGGCCAGTGTCCAAATTGAGTCCTGACTCTTTTGGATGAAACAATGTGACTTGTTAGCTCCTCGTCAATACATTGTTTCTAACTTATTCACAAGCGACAAAGGAGTTGAGGAAATAACAGCTAGAAGGGTAAAATGGTAATTTAGTAAATCCCGACTAGCTGATGACATTCATGAAGGGTAAACATAGATAATATTCAGTGGATCCGCTCATCATAATTAGGTCGAATTCTTGAGTAGAAAATAAATTCATTTGAACCGAGAGATTTTCAGTGTCAGCTCTTTAGTGGAGTCAGTTGGCATTAAGCTAAACTTGGAAAAGGTTTGTGAACTTTTGAGTCCAAGTGTTTAGCTCAAGCTTTGTTCATTTGGGTCCATGAGGTCACTGTCATGAATCACATCGATAGGAATAGTTAAACTGGAAGCTAAGTCAAAACAAGAACGAAAATAGTTAAAAGGGTATTTTTGTCTTTTGAGACAAAGGATGAAATGAATGTCAATAATTTTTTTTTTGACAAGGTCATTTTATGACATGTTTCACTCGGCCATGACTTGATCATTGGGCCTTGTGAATTAATTTCATTTCATAAGAATTTTATTGAAAATTCTAAATGGGCCTTTTCTTATGTTGTCTTGAACAAGTGAAGAAAATTCTAGAAGCCTTTTTCTAGACATAATGGGCGCCCAAATACCTAAGAGAAAGAGAGTTTATTTTGTGCATAAATGTATTTAGATACTTGCCAAAAGAAAAAGAGGAAACAAATTTCCTCCAAGAGGAAAGTGGGAATCGGCCAAGTGAGAGACAAGGCAAGGCCTTGAACAAAATAGGAAACAAATCAAGGCTTCTAGAAGCCTTGTGTTGGACGAGTGTCTCAAAGGGAAAAATAGGAAATTGCTCATGAATATGTGATATTCTATAGAAGAGGAAACTACCTTATTGAAGGTGAGACCTCTCCTATAAGTAGGAGCCTCATTTCCTCACATTTCATTCATCCAAGTTTAAGAGATTTGAGAGACTCTCTCTCTAGAACTTGTGGCCGAAAATCCTCTCTCTCTCTCTCTAGTTTATTTTCGATTTTTTCTTGTCTTGGCACCTAGGTCCTCACTCGACCTAGTGTTTAGCTCTGCGACTTCAAGACTCGTTCTTAAGTCGTAGTGTTTAAAAGTGCCCACTCACTAATTCCTTTATTTCGAGTGATTTAGTGATAGAAACTTTCGTGGTTGCTCGAGGTGCCGAGGAAAGAAAGAGAGACGTGCTGCGAGGGGAGACGAGCGTTGCAAACTTTCCAAAAGCTTCTTCAAAGTTCAAGCTTCAAGAAAGGTTAGTAAACTTCTAGCTCATATTAGTTTTTAATTACATGTACTTGCTTCTTTGTCTAGGTTAGTAAAAACTGTTTTTACTTGAAAAGAAATTTTTTAAAATTCCGCCGCTTCCCGAAGTGTTTAATCTTTTTCTTAAACCCTAGATCAATTCCAACAGTTCTTCCATATGAAACTAGTCGTGTTCGCCTCTGTGATCTTTGCCAATGGTTCTGCCTCCACTCATTTCGTGAAGTAATCTATAGCTACGATTGCGTGCTTGTATTGTCGCGGGGCCGTAGGCAGCTCGCCGATAAGGTCGATTCCCCACTTCGCGAAGGGTCGAGGTACAACGATCGGGCATAGCCGCACCGGTGCCTGGCGCGGGACGTGGGCGAATCTTTGGCATTTATCACACTTTTTGGCCTACTCGTGGGAGTACTTTTTCAAGGTTGGCCAAAAGTATCCAAGCCATAGAAGTTTCAGAGCCAAAGATTGTCCAGCGGCATGGTTCCCGCACAACCCCTTGTGTACCTCGCGGAGCGCGTTTTTCGGTTCGACCTCACTTAAGCATCGGAGGAGGGGCTTCGAGTACCCTCTCTTGAATAGGGTGTCCCCCCTCATCGTGTATTTGGGTGCCAAGCTTCTCAGCTTTCTCGCTTCATCCTTGCTTTCGGGGACGACTCCTCGCTTGAGGTACTCTACGAGTGGTGTCATCCATGATGGGGGTGGCACTTCGTCAATCACCCCTATGTCGCTTCTTGAGATGCAGGGTCGGGTCAACACTTCTATCGGGACATTGCCTTCTCCCTCTCCGTCTATCCCTGACGTAAGGCGCGCCAAGGCATCGGCCTCGATGTTCGCCTCACGGGGAACTTGGAGTATCTCGAACCATAACAGGGCTTCCATGTTCGTCTGAGTCTTGGATAGATATGCGACCATGCTCGGCTCCTTGGCTGCGTAGTCGCCCTTCACCTAGTTCACAATTAGTTATGAGTCCCAATGGATGCGCGGGTTCCGGATTTCTAGCTTGTTTGCCAACTCCAAGCCAACGATCAGAGCTTAGTACTCTGCCTCATTGTTGGAGGCCTTGAACTCGAATCGCAAAGCGTACCTCAATTTTTCCCTATCGGGATTCATGAGTACGACGCCGGCGCCAGCCACCCGGGCATTTGATGCGCCGTCCACGTGCAAGTCCCAGACCGGCCGTATCGGGTCACTTGTCCTTTTCTTTGACGACCCGTCGTGGTCGTTCTCCTTGTCTTCCTTGTCTCCGTCTATTGAGGGCGTGCCGGTGAATTCCGCCACAAAGTCGGTGAGGGCCTGGCCTTTGATAGCGGTTCTCGGTCGCAACTCGACCCCGTACTCGCCCAGCTCTTGGGACCATATGGCCATGCGTGACGAGGTCCCTTTTTGTAGAGCCTTTTTGATGGGATGTCCCGTGCGCACCACGATCGGATGTGCTTGAAAGTAAGGGCGCAATTTTCTCGCGCTCATGACAAGGGCGAGGGACAATCTCTCGATTTCCTGGTATCGATTCTCGGCGTCAAGGAGCGCCTTGCTAACGTAGTAGACCGGCAACTGGACCTTGTCTTCGTCGCGTATCAGGATCGCGCTCACGGCCCTGTCGGAAACCGCAAGATAGACATACAAGGTCTCATCGTCTTTCGGTTTTGCAAGGAACGGAGGGGAGCTGAAGTAGGTCTTTATTTTGCGGAACACCTTCTCGCACTCCTCCGTCCTCATGAACCTGTCAGTCATTTTCAATGCCTTAAAGAATGGTTAGCACCTATCGGTGGCGTTGGACACGGATCGCGTTAGGGCGGCGATTCTTCCCGTCAAACTTTGTACTTCTTTAACGTCATGTGGCGACTTCATTTCCAGGATCGCCTTGATTTTTTCAGGATTAGCCTCGATCCCACGGCGGCTCACCATGTAGCCTAGGAATTTTCCGGACTCAACCTCGTAAGCGAATTTGTTGGGATTGAGCTTCATTTCGTAGCGCCGTAGGATCTTGAACATTTCTCTGAGGTCTCAGACGTGGTCGTGGGCTTTGAGACTTTTGACCAGCATGTCACCACGTAGACCTCCATTGTTTTTCCAATCTGGTTGGCGAACATTCGATTTACCAACCTTTGGTACGTAGCACCCGCGGTTTGAGGCTAAAAGGCATGACCTTGTAGCAATAGAGTCCGCGGTTCGTAACGAAGGTGGTCTTAATTTGATCAGGCTCTTGCTTGCGTATCTGGCATCCACGAGTTGTTCAATTCTCACGAGAGGAAAGCTGTCCTTCGGGCAGGCATTGTTGAGTTTTTTGTAATCGATGCAGATCCGCCACTTCCCGTTTGGCTTTTTCACCATGGCAACATTGGACACCCACTTGGGGTGTTCCGCTTCCCTAATGAAGTTGGCGGCAAGAAGTTTGTCAACTTCTTCACAAATGGCTTGGTATCTCTCCCCACTCAACGCTCGTCTCAGCTGGACGCGTTCGGTCACTCTTTTGTAGTCATTGAGGCGGTGGACCACTATCTCGGGGTCGATCCCCGGCATGTCGGTGTGTCTCCACGTGAACACGTCCTTGAACTCGCGGAGGAAGGCCGCAAGTTGGAGTCGGATCTTGGTTGGGAAATGGGCGCCTACTTTGACTACTTGGTCAGGCTTGGCGTTGTCCAGCACAACAGGAACGAAGTCATCCGGTGTCTCCACCTTCCAACGCTCGACATCGTCCATTTGGTCCAATTCCACGAAGGTGCCTCCTTCCTCGATCTTGCATGGGAACTTGTCCCCGAGTTGGAAGATGGTGCTCACCATCTTTCCCTTCATCTTACCATCCACCCGCTGGATGTAGCACATTCTCGCCATCGATTGGTCTCCCAACATTATGGCTATTCCCTTCTCAGTCGGGAATTTCATCATCAGATGGTAGGTGGAAGTTATGGCCTTCAGCCGGTTGAGAGTTGGGCGACCTATGATGATGTTGTAAGCGGACGGCTGATCCATAACCAGGAAAGACACAATGTAGGGGACCTCGATCCCCCCAGGAGTCCCGAAGGTAACTGCGAGGTCGATGGTGCCCTCCGTCATGACCCTCTCCCCAGAGAAGCCGAAGAGTGGGGTCGAGATCGGGGTCGGTCTCAGCCCGGTCAGCTTCATCCTGTCCAGAGCTGATTTGAAGATGATGTCGGCTGAGCTGCCGTTGTCAATCAGGATCCTCCGGACGAGGTTGTTAGTGACTTGGGCCGAGATGACTATCACGTCATTGTGCGGGTAAAGCACTCGCACTGCCTCCTGGTTGGTGAAGAACATGGATTCAAAGGGGGCCGGAGGCGGAACCTCGTATGTGTGGTTGATATGATGGGCTATCTTCCCCTGAGAGACTTCCCGCACATACTTCTTTCTGTGTGTGCTTGAGTCCCCCAACTCTGGTCCTTCTATGATCGACCCCACAACGTGCATTTTTGAGCTCCTCGGTTCATTGTTCGCTGTTCGGTCAATGACGGTTACCGTCGTCTGACCCTTCCTTTCTTGTCGCTGGCGTTCTCCGCCCGTTGCAGCCATCCCGATCGTTCTGAGGACGTATTCCTTCAGCTTCCCATCTTGGATAAGGGCTCCAATCTGACGTTTGAGCTGGTAGCATTCGGATGTTAGGTGCCAGTGGTCTTGGTGGTATTCACAAAATTTACTTCGATCTCGCTTCGTGGGATCCTTTGTCAAAGGAGCGGGGATTCCTAGCTTGTCGTAGTGCAAAGCCAGAATCCGCTCTTGCGGAGTGTTGAGAGGAGATAATGCTGAAAACTTCTAGAAGCTGTTAGGCTTCGGAACCACTCAAATCCCAACATGGTGAGGGTCAGGCTGAATGCTTGGCACAGGGTGGCGTCCGACTGTCCCTGCATTGACATTCACGTCTCGTAATGTTAGATGTGGAAGTTCGGGTCCGTCCGTCCGTCGTAAGGAGGAATGGACGGTAGCTTAAAATTCCCTACGCATGGCTGCGCAAGGATTTGAGCGGTGAAGCGAGGGTATGACTCCTAGATCTCGCCGTACAGCCTCAGCCCTCCCGATTCCCTCATCTCGATGATCTGATTTTGGAGGCTTTGGATCATCGTCACCATGTAAAGGCCATTGGTTGGGCTGACCGCCGGGGCCGCGGGAGTCGCCTATTGGCGTTCATTGGACGCTTGGTCCCCGGCGTTAGCCTGAGGTCGGCCATGAGTGGTGGCAGGGAGCTCATCCCTTCGGGAGTAGAGCCTTTGACGGTGGTCCTCTCCTCTGGAGTTCCTCTGAGTCGTCAAACGTTCCCTCATGTCCCCGCTTTGCGCTTTGCGTGGCGAGGCAACCCTTGGTCGGGTCGCCCGGCGAGCGTCCCGGCTATCGGTCCCATCATCTCCGGGGGCGGCTCTTGTTGGAATCGATCTAGGGTTTGAGAAAAAGTTTAACGCTTCGTTAAGCGGCGGAATTTTAAAAATTTTCTTTTTAAGTAAAACTAGTTTTTACTAACCTAGACAAGAGCATATGCATGTAAATAAAAACTAATATGAGCTTTAAAAGTTACTAACCTTTTTGATGCTTGAACGTTGATGAGCCTTTGGAAGGTTGGCAACGTTCGTCTCCCCTCGCAGCACGTCTCTCTTTTCTTTCCTCGGGAACTCGAGCAACCACGATAGTTTCTATCACTAAATCACTCGAAAAGAAGGAATTAGTGAGTGGGCACTTTTAAACACTACGACTTGAGAACGAGTCTCGAAGTCGCAGAGCTAAAGACTAGGTCGAGTGAGGACCTAGGTGCCAAGACAAGAGAAAACCGAAAATAAACTAGAGAGAGAGAGAAGAGGACTTCGGCCAAGTTCTAGAGAGAGAGTCTCTCAAATCTCTTAAACTTGGATGAATGAATTGTGAGGAAATGGGGCTCCTATTTATAGGAGAGGTCTCACCTTCAATAAGGTAGTTTCCTCTTCTATAGAATATCACATATTCATGAGCAAAAATCCTTCATTTCCCATTCCTTGTTGGGCGCCCAAGGCTGCCTCCTAGAGGCTAGGATTTGTTTCCTTTTTTGTTCCTTGGCTTTCCCTTTTCTCACTTGGCCGAATTTCCCATTGCATGTGTGGGAAATTTGTTTCCTCTTTTTCTTTTGGCAAGTATCTAAATACATTTATGCACAAAATAAACTCTCTTTCCTTGGGTATTATGGGCGCCCATTTCACTTCTAGAAGGAGCTTCTAGAAGCTTCTTCATTTATTCATGAGAACATGAAAAAGGCCCATTAAGAGTTTTCAATAAAATTCTTATGAAATGAAATTAATTCACAAGGCCCAATTAATCATATTATGGCCGAGTGACATTAAGTCATCAAATGAACTTGTCAAAATTTATTGACATCCATTTCATCCTTATGTCTCAAAAGACAAAAATACCCTTTTAACTATTTTCGTTCTTGTTTTGGCTTAGCTTCCAGTTTAACTATTCCTATCGATGTGATTCGTGACAGTGACCTCATGGACCCAAATGAACAAAGCTTTAGCTAAACACTTGGACTCAAAAGTTCACAAACCTTTTCCAAGTTTAGCTTAATGCCAACTGACTCCACTAAAGAGCTGACACTGAAAATCTCTCGGTTCAAATGAATTTGTTTTCTACTCAAGAATTCGACCTAATTATAATGAGCGGATCCACTGAATATTATCTATGTTTACCCTTCATGAATGTCATCAGCTAGTCGGGATTTACTAAATTACCATTTTACCCTTCTAGCTGTTATTTCCTCAACTCCTTTGTCGCTTGTGAATAAGTTAGAAACAATGTATTGACGAGGAGCTAACAAGTCACATTGTTTCATCCAAAAGAGTCAAGACTCAATTTGGACACTGGCCAGTTCATTTATTCACACTCCAAGGAACAAAGCATGAGGTGACATACATTGCATTTCAGCAATCTTGTACATGAATTCCATATCTATGAGAACTTCACAAAGTTACTCATGACAGACTCACAACTTAGTACTTCACCAATAGGCCTTGTTCGGAATCACATAGTGAGTCCGAACTTTGACTTTCTCAAATGAGAATACTAAGGTGTGAAATGGCATGTCTCATTTCAGGATTAAGGTAAGCATGATGCAATTCATACATAGTGACTTCGAGACATAAGAGGTTAAATGGTTTGTTCTTATCTTGTCTCTAGAAGTGCACTGGTCAATTCAGTACCTTCGGAAGATACCTAGAAGAACTATAGAGTTCCTAACTCTCAATGCCTCATAACCAGACATCATAGATTCTTCTAACAATCATACTGAGGTCAATAGTCCTTTGACCCTAAGATTGCGAATATATCGTTTTAAGCAAACTACGAAGAGTTTGTTCATGCAAATCTACATTTGTCTCTTCGTAAGTTGTTAAGTTTGTTTATGGACTAAAAGACTATGGTTTTATCATAAAGCTTCAGACAAGGAAGATTGAATGAACGTTTCAACTTTATTAATGAATGAATAGGCAATTACAAGCAAGAGTCTTCATGAGACTTTATTACATCAAATGTTCAAAATAAAGACTACAACTCTTCTTGTGGGCACTATTGACAACAAACTCCCACTTGACTCAAAGAAGGTGTGTGTAGTCCTTCATGCCTAATCCCTCACGATGTTGGTCGAAGACCTTGTTCGCTAGGGCCTTGGTGAATGGATCTGCGAGGTTGTCCACTGTTGAGATCTTCTTCACTTCCACGTCTCCGCGCTGCACGATCTCTCGAATCAAATGGTATTTCCTCTCAATATGCTTAGAGCGCTTATGGCTTCTAGGTTCCTTTGAGTCAGCGACAGCCCCACTATTATCACAATAAAGGGTCATGGGCTCGTCGACGTTTGGAACAACTTCCAAATACTTAAGGAACTTTCTAAGCCATACAGCCTCTTTGGATGCTTCACAAGCAGCCACATATTCTGCTTCCATTGTGGAGTCAGCAATGCAAGATTGCTTAATACTTCTCCACACAACAGCTCCACCATTAAGGATGAACACAGATCCCGAAGTGGATTTCCTGGAATCCTTATCCGCTTGAAAATCGGAGTCGGTATATCCCGTCATAGTCAGGTCAGTACCTGAGTATGTAAGCATCAAGTTCCTAGTTCTTCGAAGATACTTAAGAACATGCTTAACAGCAATCCAGTGCTCGGGTCCAGGGTTGGATTGGAAACGACTAACTACGCCAACGGCGAAACATATATCAGGTCGGGTGCAAAGCATAGCATACATGAGGCTTCCTACGGCAGAGGCGTAAGGAATTTTCCTCATGTCTTCAATCTCTTGTGCAGTCTTGGGAGACTGGTCCTTAGAGAGTGAAACTCCATGCCTAAAGGGAGTTTGACCCCTCTTGCAGTCTTGCATCGAGAAGCGATCCATCACCTTATCAATATAAGATGCTTGAGAGAGCGACAGGGTCCGGTTTTTCCTATCTCGAAAGATTTGGATTCCCAGAATGTACGCGGCTTCTCCTAGATCCTTCATATCGAATTGCTTTGCTAGCCAGACCTTAACCTCAGATAACTTACCCACGTCATTACCAATGAGTAGTATATCATCGACATATAGTACCAGAAACACAACTTTGCCTTCGTGTATTAACTTGTAAACACAAGGCTCATCTATTGACTGTTCAAAGCCGAAGCTCTTTACAGTTTCATCGAATCTAATGTTCCATGACCTAGATGCTTGCTTTAGTCCATAAATGGATTTAAGCAACTCACAAACCTTGGTCTCTTGACCTTTATCCACGAAACCGTCTGGTTGAGCCATGTAAATGCGCTCGTCAAGATTGCCATTCAGAAAAGCTGTCTTGACATCCATTTGCCAGATCTCATAGTCGAGAGCTGCAGCTATGGATAGGAGTATGCGGATGGATTTAAGCATCGCGACTGGCGAGAAGGTTTCTTCATAGTCAATCCCTTCTTGTTGGGTATAACCCTTCGCCACAAGTCGTGCTTTGAACGTCTCAACGTTCCCATCAGGACCCCTTTTCTTCTTGTATATCCACTTACACCCTACGGGTTTAATCCCTTCAGGAAGGTCTACAAGTTTCCAGACTTTGTTGACATACATCGAGTGCATCTCAACTTTCATGGCGTCAAGCCAAAGGTTTGATTCAGAACAAGCCATTGCTTGGCTATAGGAAACAGGATCATCCATGTCAGAGACGGCTACAAGAGAGTCTCCATAAGACATGTACCTGTCAGGCTTTTGAGTAGCCCTCCCACTACGTCGAAGTACTACTTGACGAGATTCTGATGAGTTAGGTTGTGTTTCAGTTGGGGTAAGAACAGTTCTTACAGATGAGGTAGAAGCTTCCTCACCCAACTTTTCTTCAAGCACAATTTTGCTTCTAGGTTTCGCATCATTCATAAAGTCCTCCTCAAGGAAACGAGCATTCGTGCTAACGAAAGTCTTATCATCCTCGGGACTATAGAAAATGAAACCTTTGGTTTCCTTTGGATATCCTACAAACAGGCACAATTCTGACCTACTAGCCAACTTGCTAGTCTTTTGCCTTAGCACATGTGCAGGGCAACCCCAAATTCGGATGTGGCCCAAACTTACTTTACGGCCAGTCCATCTTTCATAAGGAGTACCAGGAACCGTTTTAGACGGAACTTGGTTCAGAATGTAAGCGGCTGTTTCGAGGGCATATCCCCAAAAGGAAAGCGGGAGTGATGAGTAACTCATCATTGATCTAACCATCTCCATAAGAGTTCGGTTTCTTCTCTCTGACACTCCGTTTTGTTGAGGTGTGCCAGGTGCGGTAAGCTGAGAAGCAATACCTTCTTCTTTAAGAAAGTCGTCGAACTCTCCAGACATATACTCACCACCTCGATCAGATCGAAGGGTTTTGATCACTTTGCCAGTTTGCTTTTCCACTAAAGCCCTAAAGACCTTAAATACGTTAAAGGTCTCGGATTTGTGTTTGAGCAAATAGACAAACCCATATCTTGAGTAATCATCAGTGAAGGTAACGAAGTATTCGTATCCTCCACGTGCCTGTTGGTTGAGCGGACCACATACATCAGAATGTATTAGCAACTCAGTGGCTCTTCGACCCTTATCGGAGAAAGGTCGCTTAGTCATTTTTCCTTCTATACAGGATTCACAAGTAGGTAGTGAGCCTATTGCAGAGGCTTGGAGTGGACCATCCCTCACAAGTCTCTTAATCCTATCTAGACTGATATGACCAAGTCTTAAGTGCCAGAGGTATGTTGATTTTGTTAGATCGGAGGATTCAGAAAGTTTGATCCTCTTCGGCTCCCTAATTAGATCGTTATCTATTTCGGTGTCTAAGAGAGAAGGTTGAGTGGGATAGATGTAAAAAAGACCATTCTTCATACATGCATCAGTGACGAAAGAATTAGAAAAAGAAATACGAATTCCATTCTTTATAAACTTTAAATAATAATCTTGCTCGAAAAGTTGAGCAACAGATACTAGGTTTTTCCCAAAGGAAGGAACATAATAAACATTATTCAAATTTAAAGTTCGATCTTCAAAAGATAGCGTCACGGATCCCACAGCCTTCGCAGACACCACGCTCTCATCACCCCACTTGAAGCAGAAGTCGCCATCCTCTAAGCTTTTGCTTTTCCTAAAACCAGTCAAGGAGCAGCAAATATGGTTAGTAGCAGCGGAGTCAATAATCCACGATGATACATTATCAGCTACTAAACAGGCTTCAGTAACAAGTACAATACCTTTAGCTTTGGTTTTGAGGTAGGCGGGACAGTTCCTACGCCAGTGACCAGGCTCGTTGCAGTGGTGGCACTTGTCTTTAGACTTGTCCACCTTCGGAGCCTTTGGCGCCTTCTTCTTCGTTTGAACCTTAGGTTGGTTCTTTTTCTCGGCGTTGCGAGGTCTCTTCTTAGATCCAGAGGTGGAGGCAGTAGCATGTACTTCTCCTTGAGCCCTCTTTTTCTTAGTGAGTGCCTCAGCGGTTTGAAGTTCCTTCATGAGCTCGGTAACAGTGTACTCCAGCTTGTTCATGGAATAGTTCAATTTGAAGGTATCAAAGGTTTCGGGGAGAGTTTCCAAGATCATATCTATTTTGGTCTCCCCATCAATCTCAGATCCAAGAATCTCCATCTCGTTGAGATAGCTAATGATCAGCATCATATGATCTCTAACGGGAGTTCCAGCCTTCATACGACAGTTCATGAATTGTCGGACCGCTTGTTGCCTAGCTTGACGTCCTTGCCCTCCAAACATCTCATGGAGATTGTAGAGCATATCGGTGGCAGTTTCGAAATCACGATGTTGTTGTTGCAACACATTGTTCATCGATGCCAAAATATAGCATCTCGCAATCTCATCGGATCGAAGCCAGGCCGCCAGGACGTCTTTCTCCTCTTGCGTCGAATCATCATTCGTTTGAGGACAGGGGGTGGTGAGAACCCATTTGTGCTTGTCGACAGTAAGGACTATGTCGAGGTTACGTTTCCAGTCGACGTAATTGTCGCCTTCGAGTTTATTCGAGGAAAGAATTGTTGAGAGAGGGTTGAGAGACATATTGCCTATAACAGTTGAAACAAGTTTATGATTAGTCTTTGGTTTAGGATTTAAGTTTTATTAAGACTTTTGTAAAACCCAAAGGTGTTATAAACCAAACGATAATTTACTCCCTCAAGAGAAGGCCGCAAAAATCTCCTTTTATAAGTAAATGACACATCATTAATGCTAAGCCAAGATGTCAGTACATCATTTCGACTAGCCACCTTGTAAATTGGTTTGATCACTCATATCCTTTCGCAGAGCCTTAAGGAAGGATACTAGGGATTGAGCCTAAGTGTGCAACCAACCACTTAGTCCAAAAGATCAGCTTTGAAAAACAATCCCCCAAGGGGAGGCCTTGCCATCATTGCATCACTCTCGGACGTAGCTCATTGAGCAATGATCGAAGCAATAACGCCTTGGAGTACTCACATTTAAGTGAGGGTCGCAAGAGCGGCTCTTAGTCCCACGTTATTGCATCTTTCACTAGTGTTGGGGATCGCGGGTTACAAACAACGAGTATAACCCTCCCACTTAGTTTTTGGAGTTGGTTCATCGACTCTTTTAAGTTCGGAAACAGATTTCCTAGTTAGAGAGCGACGGAGCGGACAACTAGAAGAGAATCCTAGATCGACATGTTCAGAGCAGTATTAGTGCATAAAGGCACAAGGGACATACTCGATCTTTTCCTATTTTCTATTTCGGGAAAGTGCGTGAGGGAAGTGTGAACTTCAACTCACTCGAACACTTGAAAGTTTGAGATTACACATCTTTTTATTTTTCGGTTTTGTCTACAAAGAGACCTCCCACTCAAAATTTCAAGAGCATATAGATTTTGAACATATGTGATATAGATATAGTTTTGAAAACATTTTGAAAATTTATTTGATTTGGATGACAAAATATTTTCAAGTTTGAAAGTGAAAACGGTTTTTCAAAATTCAAACTAGTTTTGTAAAAATTCAATTTCAATTAATCTTTCAAAAAACAAAACTTTTAATCTTTACACATCATGTTTATAATCATATGAAAAACATTTTTGCTCAAGAAAGTTTTCTCATTAGAGTTCTATAACTCATGGTAGTGGGGTTTGAAAATCCGGATTTCTAAAAAAACTGGAGTTTCAGACAGCCGCGCACCTCGGAGTAAAATCGCCATAACTGGCGGCTCCGATGTCCTTTTGAGCCGAAACCGGTGGCATTGGACAGAGGACAGACAGAGCTTTAATTTGATTCAAGAATCATTAAATTTCAATTTCTGAGCAGAGAGTTATGCCGCTTTTAATGCGGGTTTACATTCCAGCTCGAAGAAAAAGAAATAAATTAAAGCTTTGTCCTTTTAGGTGCGAAAAAGAAACGAGTGTAACGGAACGTTTTATGAGGTTGTTTAAAGCTTTTATTTGTGTTTTATTAGCAGGGTAACAACATAGAATAAAAGAAATAACAACATGCATAAAACGATTCAAGTAAATAAACGGAACTAGTAAGAAAATAAAACTAGTCACAAAAATTACTCGAAAATTCTCAAACCTTTAAAACACGTTTTTCAATATAAAAAATTAAAAACTTTTAGAACTGATTCTAATGTGTTTTAACATCATCCCAAACTCATAGAAAATCAACATGGTTTTTAATTTAAAGGCATGAGCAATAAATTAAAAAAAATCTAAGATTACAATTCTAACTTGTCACAAAATTAGTAAACTTTCGAAAACGATTTTCAAGCTCATAATTTAAAAACATGCACATGCATTCCTTTGACCATAGCTCTGATACCATTTGTTGGAATCGATCTAGGGTTTGAGAAAAAGTTTAACGCTTCGTTAAGCGGCGGAATTTTAAAAATTTTCTTTTTAAGTAAAACTAGTTTTTACTAACCTAGACAAGAGCATATGCATGTAAATAAAAACTAATATGAGCTTTAAAAGTTACTAACCTTTTTGATGCTTGAACGTTGATGAGCCTTTGGAAGGTTGGCAACGTTCGTCTCCCCTCGCAGCACGTCTCTCTTTTCTTTCCTCGGGAACTCGAGCAACCACGATAGTTTCTATCACTAAATCACTCGAAAAGAAGGAATTAGTGAGTGGGCACTTTTAAACACTACGACTTGAGAACGAGTCTCGAAGTCGCAGAGCTAAAGACTAGGTCGAGTGAGGACCTAGGTGCCAAGACAAGAGAAAACCGAAAATAAACTAGAGAGAGAGAGAAGAGGACTTCGGCCAAGTTCTAGAGAGAGAGTCTCTCAAATCTCTTAAACTTGGATGAATGAATTGTGAGGAAATGGGGCTCCTATTTATAGGAGAGGTCTCACCTTCAATAAGGTAGTTTCCTCTTCTATAGAATATCACATATTCATGAGCAAAAATCCTTCATTTCCCATTCCTTGTTGGGCGCCCAAGGCTGCCTCCTAGAGGCTAGGATTTGTTTCCTTTTTTGTTCCTTGGCTTTCCCTTTTCTCACTTGGCCGAATTTCCCATTGCATGTGTGGGAAATTTGTTTCCTCTTTTTCTTTTGGCAAGTATCTAAATACATTTATGCACAAAATAAACTCTCTTTCCTTGGGTATTATGGGCGCCCATTTCACTTCTAGAAGGAGCTTCTAGAAGCTTCTTCATTTATTCATGAGAACATGAAAAAGGCCCATTAAGAGTTTTCAATAAAATTCTTATGAAATGAAATTAATTCACAAGGCCCAATTAATCATATTATGGCCGAGTGACATTAAGTCATCAAATGAACTTGTCAAAATTTATTGACATCCATTTCATCCTTATGTCTCAAAAGACAAAAATACCCTTTTAACTATTTTCGTTCTTGTTTTGGCTTAGCTTCCAGTTTAACTATTCCTATCGATGTGATTCGTGACAGTGACCTCATGGACCCAAATGAACAAAGCTTTAGCTAAACACTTGGACTCAAAAGTTCACAAACCTTTTCCAAGTTTAGCTTAATGCCAACTGACTCCACTAAAGAGCTGACACTGAAAATCTCTCGGTTCAAATGAATTTGTTTTCTACTCAAGAATTCGACCTAATTATAATGAGCGGATCCACTGAATATTATCTATGTTTACCCTTCATGAATGTCATCAGCTAGTCGGGATTTACTAAATTACCATTTTACCCTTCTAGCTGTTATTTCCTCAACTCCTTTGTCGCTTGTGAATAAGTTAGAAACAATGTATTGACGAGGAGCTAACAAGTCACATTGTTTCATCCAAAAGAGTCAAGACTCAATTTGGACACTGGCCAGTTCATTTATTCACACTCCAAGGAACAAAGCATGAGGTGACATACATTGCATTTCAGCAATCTTGTACATGAATTCCATATCTATGAGAACTTCACAAAGTTACTCATGACAGACTCACAACTTAGTACTTCACCAATAGGCCTTGTTCGGAATCACATAGTGAGTCCGAACTTTGACTTTCTCAAATGAGAATACTAAGGTGTGAAATGGCATGTCTCATTTCAGGATTAAGGTAAGCATGATGCAATTCATACATAGTGACTTCGAGACATAAGAGGTTAAATGGTTTGTTCTTATCTTGTCTCTAGAAGTGCACTGGTCAATTCAGTACCTTCGGAAGATACCTAGAAGAACTATAGAGTTCCTAACTCTCAATGCCTCATAACCAGACATCATAGATTCTTCTAACAATCATACTGAGGTCAATAGTCCTTTGACCCTAAGATTGCGAATATATCGTTTTAAGCAAACTACGAAGAGTTTGTTCATGCAAATCTACATTTGTCTCTTCGTAAGTTGTTAAGTTTGTTTATGGACTAAAAGACTATGGTTTTATCATAAAGCTTCAGACAAGGAAGATTGAATGAACGTTTCAACTTTATTAATGAATGAATAGGCAATTACAAGCAAGAGTCTTCATGAGACTTTATTACATCAAATGTTCAAAATAAAGACTACAACTCTTCTTGTGGGCACTATTGACAACAGCTCTCTCCCCGGCGGGGGCCGTGTCCGCCCACCTCTTGAGCTCGATGGGGCGAAACCCCGAGAATAGGAGCGCGAGTATTGGCGGGCCGGCGGTGCTGGCCCGACCGTGGCATCCCTCGCCCTTTCGGACCGGGAGCATACGAGGCTAGGGGTTCCTCGTCGGTCCTAGACTCACCCTCGTTGTCGGGTTCGGAGTCAAGAAGATCCGCGATAAGCGTGCTGTCCACGCCGGGGTAGTCTAGGAGCTCAGCGAGCCTCCGAGCCGTGTCCTCGCGGAGGATAGCTTCGGGGTCGGCCGCCGGGTCTTAGGGCTGGCTCTCGTTATCACGAGGCTGCCCTCCTAGGTGGTGTGCGAGGTTTCTATGGCCGTTCCTCGAGCCAGTCGCTCGGGTGCCTGCAGAAGTGGTCGGAACTTGACTCATCTTTCGAGGGGCGTAAAGGTTGCAATAAAAGAGGTTGGAAGGGAGAGCGTCGCCAAGGTCGGGAGGTCCCCTCCTTCTAGCGCCAAAATGTTGTCGCTCGTTTTCGGACAACTATTTAGGAGCACAAAGCGGTCAGACCAAGTGGTCTCGCTTCGGCTCGAGCGTATCGAACTTGGTATCCCAAGTCGTCCCTTAGCTGTCGATGGTGTTTGCCTCGTCCGTCGTCGGTCCTGCGAGAGATGGAAACGACGAACTACACAGGGGAAAAAGAGGGGGTGCCTCTGTTTACCTCTCCGATGCTCAACATTAGTAGGATTGAGGTGGAATACAAAGGGTTTAGTGTTTAGAGGGCCGAAGCTTGAGAGAAACGAGTGAAGTACGAGTTCGGCAGCGTTTCAGTACTCAATCTCGGATTACCTGACTCAAGGGGTTGAGCCTCGTATTTATAGGCGACCAAGGACCGTTTGGAGGCCCCTTGACAGAGTGACGACGCAGGACCGGCCGAGTGACGACCCAGGGGCAGCTATCGGCCGAGTGATGGACCTGGGCCGGCCGAGCGACAACCCAGGGTCGGCCATCGGCCGAGTGACGACCCTGGACCGGCCACTGGCCGAGTGACGGCCTAGGGCCGGCAATCGGCCGACTGACGGCCCTGGGCCGGCCATTGGCCGTGTGACGGCCCAGGGCCGGCTGAGTGACGACCCAGGGCCGGCCATCAGCCGAATGACGGCCCTGGGCCGGCCGTGCGCCGAGGGGAGGCCCAGGGCCAGCCGTTATCGCTCTCGCCGTTGCTTCAGCAGGTCGGGACGGGCCGGTAACAAGATCTCTTCATTCTACCCGAGTAAAGCCTTTCATTTTCCTACATCACCAAGGGTCATAAACTATGAGTCGAAAGACTCAGCAAGTGGGAGTCTATCTAGTAATAAAAGCGACTAGAAAACATGTGACGTGCACATAATACATAAAATATGCATGAAAGTCATATGATTTCTATCATATGACACGCAAGCGTGTGCACACTTACTACATGTGAACTTGTCATTCCGATCTTCAGGTCATCCAACCACTCACTGCAACAACCCTCAGAATTAGAAGTAGCCAACCCTCAGACCCGAGCAATTTAATCATGCGGATGACTCAAAATTTTAAACTTCATCTAGGATCCTCTAATGGTACCATCTCCAATCATAGGGGCGCTCAGGAGCTCCCTGAAAGCTCAGACGTGCCCGGCACGCCGACTAATTACCAATTACAACACTGCACCCGTCAGGTTTCCCTGACAAAAACACAAGTCTTAAGACTTGCTAGTACCACCGACATCTGTTCTTTTTAAATGTTTGGTACTCGATGGAATCAGAGTACAACCCTAAACTAGCATCGTTTCGAGTAGAACTCGATTAAATATTGTTTAATATGCTCGTCATAGTATTTTGAAAGAGAAATCAAGGTGTGACCCCTGTAGTCCCTAGAATAGATATCTCAGCTGGAATCTGAGAAACGTTAGTCCCTGCTTTTCCCGTAAACCCGTCTATCGGGTGAATCTAAAATTAGTAAGTCAAGGAAAGATTAACAAGAAAGCTTATCTAATTTTCTAATTTTTTCCCATGTTGACAAGTCAAAAGAATACTCTAGAAAGCTTAGAATATGACTAATTCCTACTAAATCCTTACTTTACTTTGCCTTTCTAATATTCTACCACAACAACTTCTTTTTGTTGCAATTTGGTCCATTTTTCCTCAATGCTCACCACTTCGTACATAATTAAATGGAAACGATTTAGAAAATAAACCGAGATAATTTCTCGTTGATTCTAATTAATTTTGAAAATATTTAAGGTGTTTCGGAAATTATTTTCACTCTCGAAACTCTTCTTAGTACTCGAGGACTCACCAAAAATATTATTCGGGAAATTAAAATCATTCGAGTCCAACTAGAAATTCTCAACTCATTCCGAAATCTTTAATTGACGTTAAATATTTGTTTTCTAAATCTAGGACCATTTCACACTCTAGTCAAATTATAATTTGCAACAATACTCAATTCAAGAAAAAAACTCGTTTATTGATTTCAATATTCACAAGACGAGCTACACAAAAAGCCTTACTTTACAATCCCTAACCCTTAACTTAGTTTCGACCTCGAAACTAGAACAAAGCTGGGTATCTCTCTCGCATTTCACTTTCTAACTCCCAAGTGGTTTCTTCTTTCGCATGCCTCTTCCATTGCACTTTCACCTATGGGATGCTCTTGTTTTGCAAGAAGTTCTCTTTCTGATCCAAGATCGCAACTGCAGGTTCTTCATATACAACCACACGCTGAGACATACTTCCTAAGCATGGAGACGTGAAACACGTCATGGAGGTTGGACATTGATGGTGGTAATGCTAGTCGATACGCTACTTTTGTTGTCAATGGTGCCGACAAGAAGAGTTGTAATCTTTATATCGTACATTTGATGTAATAAAGTCTCATGAAGACTCTTGCTTGTAATTGCTTATTCATTAATAAAAAGTTGAAACGTTCACATTCATTCTTCCGTGTCTGTTTGAAGCTTTATGATAAAACATTAGTCTTTAGTCCATAAACAAACTAAACAACTTACGAAGAGACAAATGTAGATTTGCATGAACAAACTCTTCGTAGTTTGCTTAAAACGATATATTCGCAATCTAAGGGTCAAAAAACTATTGACCTCAGTACGATTGTTAGAAGAATCTATGATGTTTGCTTATGTGGCATTGAGAGTTGGAGACTCTATAGTTCTTCTAGGTATCTTCCGAAGGTACTGAATTGACCAGTGCACTTCTAGAGACCAGATAAGAACAAACCATTTAACCTTTTATGTCTCGAAGTCACTACGTATGAATTGCATCGTGCTTACCTTAATCCTCAAATGAGACATGTCATTTCACACCTTAGTATTCTCATGTGAGAAAGTCAGAGTTCGGACTCACTATGTGATTCCGAACAAGGCCTATTGGTGAAGTACTAAGTTGTGAGAATGTCATGAGTAACTTTGTGAAGTTCTCATAGATATGGAATTCATGTACAAGATTGCTGAAATGCAATATATATCACCTCATGCTTTGTTCCTTGGATTGTGAATAAATGAACTGGCCAGTGTCCAAATTGAATCCTGACACTTTTGGATGAAACAATGTGACTTGTTAGCTCCTCGTCAATACATTGTTTCTAACTTATTCACAAGCGACAAAGGAGTTGAGGAAATAACAGCTAGAAGGGTAAAATGGTAATTTTGTAAATCCCGACTAGCTGATGATATTCATGAAGGGTAAACGCTGATAATATTCTGTGGATCCACTCATTAAAATTAGGTTGAATGCTTGAGTAGAAAATAAATTCATTTGAACCGAGATATTTTCAGTGTCAACTCTTTAGTGGAGTCAGTTGACATTAAGCTAAACTTGGAAAAGGTTTGTGAACTTTTGAGTCCAAGTATTTTAGCTCAAGCTTTGTTCATTTGGATCCATGAGGTTACTGTCACGAATCACATCGAGTAGGAATAGTTAACCTGGAAGTTAAGTCAAAACAAGAATGAAAATTGTCAAAAGGGTATTTTTGTCTTTTGAGACTTAGGATGAAATGAATGTCAATAAATTTTTTGACAAGTTCATTTGATGACTTAATGTCACTCGGCCAAGTTAGAATAATTGGGCCTTGTGAATTAATTTCATTTCATAAGAATTTTAATGAAAATTCTTAATGGGCCTTTTTCATGTTGTCATGAACAAGTGGAAAAGCTTCTAGAAGGCCTTTCTAGATGAGAATAGGCGCCCAACATACCCAAGAGAGAGATAAAATATTTTGTGCATAAATGTATGAAGATACTTGCCAAAAGAAAAAGAGAAAACAAATTTCCCCTAAGAGGAAATGAGGTAGGCGCCCAAGAGAGAGACAAAAGGCAAGGCATGGAACAAAATAGGAAACAAATCCAAGGCTTAATGAAGCCTACCTTGGCCGAGTATGTCATAGAGGAAGAGGAAATTGGCTCATGAATATGTGATATTCTATAGAAGAGGAAACTACCTTATTGAAGGTCAGACCTCTCCTATAAATAGGAGCCTCATTCTTCTCATTTTTTGAAAACTCCACATAAGTTAGACATTGAGAGCCTCTCTCTCTAGAACTTGTGGTTGCCGCCCCTTCCTCTCTCTTTCTAGTTTATTTTCGATTTTTGTTTTGGCACCTAGGTCCTCATTTGACCTAGTGTTTAGCTCTGCGACTTCAAGACTCGTTCTTAAGTCGTAGTGTTTAAAAGTGCCCACTCAGTAATTCCTTTTATTTCGAGTGATTTAGTGATAGAAACTTTCGTGGTTGCTCGAGGTACCGAGGAAAGATAGAGAGACGTGCTGTGAGGGAGACGAGCGTTGCAACTTTCCAAAAGCTTCTCAAAGTTCAAGCTTCAAGAAAGGTTAGTAAACTTCTATGCTCATAATAGTTTTTATTTACATGTGCTTGCTCTTTGTCTAGGTTAGTAAAAATCGTTTTACTTGTAAAAAGAAAATTTTTAAAATTCCGCCGCGTAACGAAGCGTTAAACTTTTTCTTAAACCCTAGATCAATTCCAACAAATGGTATCAGAGCTATGGTCAAAGATAAGCATGTACATGTATTTAAAAATATGAGCTTGAAAATCGTTTTCGAAAGTTTACTAATTTTGTGACAAGTTAGAATTGTTATCTTAGAATTTTTTTAATTTATTGCTCTTGCCTTTAAATTAAAAATCATGTTGATTTTCTATGAGTTTGGGATGTTATTAAAACACATTAGAATCAGTTCTAAATTTTTTTAATTTTTTATATTGAAAAACGTGTTTTAAAGGTTTGAGAAATTTCGAGTAAATTTTGTGCCTAGTTTTCTTGTCTTACTAGTTTCTTTTATTTACTTGAATTGTTTTATGCATGTTGTTATTTATTTTATACCATGTTATTACCTTGCTAATAAAACAAAAATAAAAGCTTTAACAACATCCTAAAACGTTCCGTTACACTCGATTCTTTTTCGCACCTAAAAAGGACCAAGCTTTAATTATTTCTTTGTCTTCGAGCTGGAGTAAAACCCGCAGTAAAAGTGGCATAACTCTCTTCTCAGAAATCTAAATTCAATGATTCTTGAATCAAATTAAAGCTCTGTCTGTCCTCTGTCCAATGACACCGGTTTTAGGTCAAAAGGACGTCGGCGCCGCCAGTTATGGCAATTTTACTCCGAGGTGCGCGGCTGTTCCGAAACTCCAGTTTTTTAGAATTCCGGATTTTCAGCCCCCACTACCATGAGTTATAGAACTCTAATGAGAAAAATTTCTTGAGCAAAAATGTTTTTTATAAGATTATAAACATGATGTGTAAGATTAAAATTTTTTTATTTTTGAAAGTTTAATTGAAATTGAATTTTTACAAAATTAGTTTGAATTTTGAAAAACCGTTTTCACTTTCAAACTTGAAAAATATTTTGTCATCCAAATCAAATAAATTTTCAAAATGTTTTCAAAACTATATCTATATCACATATGTTCAAAATCTATATGCTCTTGAAAATTTAAGTGGGAGGTCTCCTTGTAGACAAGCCGAAAAATAAAAAGATGTGTAATCTCAAACTTTCAAGTGTTCGAGTGAGTTGAAGTTCACACTTCCCTCACGCACTTTCCCGAAATAGAAAATAGGAAAAGATCGAGTATGTACCTTGTGCCTTTATGCACTAATACTGCTCTGAACATGAATATCTAGGATTCTCTTCTAGTTGTCCGCTCTATCGCTCTATAACTAGGAAAACCGTTTCCGAACTTATAAGAGTCGATGTACCAACTCCAAAAACTAAGTGGGAGGGTTATACTTGTTATTTGTAACCCACGATCCCCAACACTAATGAAAAGTGCAATTGTCGCTAGACTAAGAGTCATCCTCGTGGCCCTCTCTTAAATGAGAGTACTCAAGGGCGCTTTGCACTGATCATTGCTCAATGAGCTAAATCCGAAAGTGAGACAATGAGACAAGACCTCCCCTCGGCGGATTGTTTTTCAAAGTCAATCTTTTGGACTAAGTGGTTGGTTACACACTTAGACTCAATCCCTAGTAATCCTCCCTCGAGGCCCTGCTAAAGGATGTGAGTGATCAAACCAATTTAAAAGGTGGCTGGTCAAAATTGGTGTATTGACATCTTGGCTAAGCATTAATGATGTGTCATTTACTTATAAATGGAGATTTTTTGCGACCTTCCCTCGAAGGAGTAAATTATTGTTTAGTTTATAACACCTTTGGATTTTATAAAAGTCTTAAAGAAACTTAAATCCTAAACCAAAGACTAATCATAAACTTGTTTCAACTTATATAGGCAATATGTCTCTCAACCCTCTCTCAACCATTCTTTCCTCGAATAAACTCGAAGGCGACAATTACGTCGATTGGAAACGTAACCTCGACATAGTCCTTACTGTCGACAAGCACAAATGGGTTCTCACCACCCCCTGTCCTCAAACGAATGAAGATTCGACGCAAGAGGAAAAAGACGCCCTGGCGGCCTGTCTTTGATCCGATGAGATTGCGAGGTGCTATATTTTGGCATCAATGAACAATGCGTTGCAACAACAACATCGTGATTACGAAACTGCCACCGATATGCTCTACAATCGCCACGAGATGTTTGGAGGGCAAGGACGTCAAGCTAGGCAACAAGCGGTTCGACAGTTTATGAACTGTCGCATGAAGGCTGGGACTCCCGTTAGAGATCATATGATGCTGATCATTAGCTATCTAAACGAAATGGAGATCCTTGGATCTGAGATTGATGGGGATACCAAAATAGATATGATCTTGGAAACTCTCCCCGAAACCTTTGATACCTTAAAGTTGAATTACTCCATGAACAAGCTAGAGTACACTGTTACCGAGCTCATGAAGGAACTTCAAACCGCTGAGGCACTCACTAAGAAAAAGAGGGTTCTTGGAGAGGTACATGCTACTGCCTCCACCTGTGGATATAAGAAGAGACCTCGCAAGGCCGAGAAGAAGAACCATCCTAAGGTTTAAACGAAGAAGAAGGCGCCAAAGGCTCCGAAGGTGGATAAGTCTAACGACAAATTCCACCACTGCAATGAGCCTGGTCACTGGCGTAGGAACTGTCCTGCCTACCTCAAAACCAAAGTAAAAGGTATTGTACTTATTACTGAAGCTTGTTTAGTAGCTGATAATGTATACTCGTGGATTATTGACTCCGCTGCTACAAACCATATTTGCTGCTCCTTGACTGGTTTTAGGAAAAGCAAAAGCTTAGAGGATGGCGACTTCTGCTTCAAGTGGGGTGATGGGAGCGTGGTGTCTGCGAAGGCTGTGGGATCCGTGGCGCTATCTTTTGAAGATTGCACTTTAAATTTGAATAATGTTTATTATGTTCCTTCCTTTGGGAAAAACTTAATATTTGTTGCTCAACTTTTAGAGCAAGATTATTATTTAAAGTTTATAAAGAGTGGAATTCGTATTGCTTTTTCTAATTCTTTTGTCACCTCGGCCGAGCATCCTTACCACCTCGACCGAGCAGCTTTGCCACCTCGTCCACCTCGGCCGAGCATCCTTGCCACCTCGGCCACCTCGGCCGAGCATCCTTGCCAGCTCGGCCGGGCACGCCCACTGTCGGGCACGCCGCGCCCGGTCGAGTCCCGCCCCGCGCCCATCCAGGCGACATGTCCCGCGCGCCCTGCACCCTCTTGGGCGTGAAAGCCTCGCGCGCCCCACTCCCGGCAACCCGGTGGGCCTCAAGGGGCCGGCCCAAGGCCTCTCTCCACAACTATAAATACCCCCCCCCCCTAGGGGAGGGAAAGAAGACGATTTTTCATTCAAACAACACTTCTCTTCTCTTTAGAACTCTCTCGTGCTCTTGTGACATTCCAAGAGCGCGCACTCCTCCTCCCTCGACTCAGAAACAAGGACCCGCCCTCCACGAGAGGGAGCGCGCTCCTCTTCTGCGACCCGAGCTTCTGCAGTACACACTGCTCTCCAGCTTCTTGGCCCTTGAGCTAGAACTCCGAGCCACGAGCAAGCGACCCCTCTAAAGTCTTCACTAGAAGCTACGAGCCGGGTCCTACTCTAAAGCCTTGGATTCTCAAGCCTCTGAGCCAAAGATAGCCCCCAACACACAAATTGAACAACGTTCTGACCCGATCCCGACTAAAGGGTACATAGGCAGACAACCCTTGACACGGTCACACCCCCCAAAACACACCTCAGGGTCTGGAGGATGCAGCTCGGTCTACGAGCTCCCATTTTTGGCCCGGGCGCGATCACTTGGTCCGGCCTTGGATCGAACCGCCCGAGGTATTTAATCGTTGTTCATTTTCGTGCGACAACATTTTGGCGCTAAAAGGAGGGGACTTCCCGACTTACACAGCCCGAAATCCCTTCTACAGCTCGACCCCTTTCTTCTCGACTTGAGAAAGACATGAGTGGTCAACCACCCGTTCGTTCTGAGGGCGTGAACAACCCCGAAAACGCAACCGCGGTGAAGAAATACTTCCTGCGCTCCCGAGCGCAAGGCGACGAGGAGTCTCTCAACGACAAGAGCCACACTCCCTCGCCCCCTCCTCTTCAGGACAGTCGGGACGACCGCATCCTTCAAATGGAGGAGAAAATCCGCCAACTGAAGATAGCCAATGCAAGGTACCACCGCCAACTGGCGGGCAAGGCACCTGCACACGGCGCCCCCCATGGGGAATCTGAGGACCTCATGGAAGAGGGACATGATTATGACCCCGACTATGATGGCTTGGAAATTTCGGCGGACGTCGAGACTTCTCTCACCAAAGACGGGGAACTCCCTGTTGAGATCGAAGCCGGTCCGTCGAAAACAAAAGCAATACCGGTCTCCTCTCAAGAAGAGACCTCCCGACGTTCAACCCATGACCGACTCGGTCAAAGAGGCAACGTCAGGGAAGGCACAACGACTCGGCGAGTAAGGCGTGTGGCTCGAAGCTCACGCCCCCATACCACCGGGCCGGATCCTGGAGATCGACTTACCGCCCAACGGAACGACCGTGGCGAAGACCTTCGAGAGAGGCTGAGCGCTCGTAAGGTTCACAACCCTACGGCCCCAATCAATGGGGACCCTCGCACGGCTCAAGGGTCGAACGAAAGGCGACAGGTGACTCCTCCTGAACAATGAGTGACCCCCAACACTGGCCTCGACGTCGTCACCATGATTCACAACCTTCGTAATGAGGTGCGTGACCTGCGTGAAGGCCGCTTGGCCGGTGGTACATACGGGGTCGTGGAAGAACATTCTTCTCCCTTCACCGCCCAAATCCTTGCTGAGGTGTGCACGGGAAACTTCAAGCTCCCGAATCTCCCTCCATACAATGGGAAAACTGATCCCACATATCACATCCAACATTACGAAACTTGGATGACGATGCAGGGCGTTTCACCTGGGGCTCTATGCCAAGCTTTTAGTCTTACCCTCACCGGACCCGGTTTCGAGTGGTTTAAGAATTTAAGACCAGGAAGCGTCCAGTCATTCAAAGACCTGAAGGACATGTTCCTAGCACGATTTGCTACATCCATGGTCCAAAAGAAGACCAAGATGTACTTATGGTCGATCAGGCAAGAGAATAACGAGTCCTTGAGATAGTATCTCACTCGATTCACCGCAGAATCAAATAAGGTTGACCGCTTTGACGACAGTGACGCAATTACAGCCATCATCGAGGGCTTGCGCACCGGAGACTTCTTAAAGTCCGTCATCGGCAGAGTCCCTTCTATGATGGGCGAGTTGATGAACCGAGCCAAAACCTTTATGGCGGTAGAAGATTACCTCGACGGCCGCAGAAGCAGCAGCAAAAGCTCCCGCCGTCGGGATGAGTCCGGCAATGAGCCTGGAAACCCCCGCAATAGGATAAACAAGGGAGGTAAAGCTATCGATAGCCGACCCCCTATGTCTCAGAAGCCGCGACTTGCGAGCAATTTTAGAGACTACTCGGGTTACACTCCCTTGAACGCCCCGGTAGAGCAAATCTACGATGTGGCGCATGACAAGTTCGTCGCTCCGGCTCCGATAAAGGGCAACCTCGCATATCGCGACCGGTCCCGTTATTGCGAGTTCCACCGGGATTACGGTCACATGACCGCTTAGTCCGTCTATCTTAGAAAGCAAATTGAGACATTAATCCAGAAAGGAGAACTCAAAGAGTTTGTCCTTCGCATGGTAGGAGCGGCGGCCCCCGCCAGCAACAGGCCGCAGCCTGAGAAAGGTGGAGGGATCAACGCAAACACCGACCGCACAGCGGTCACAACTACGGTTGATGCGCAACTCCACGTCGTCACCACCATACTAGGTGGCTTGCAAGACGGGGACTCGGCCCGGCAAAGGAAAAAGCTCCTCAAAGCTGCCTCTCAAGATGGTCTTGCCGGGCAGGTTAACCTCACCTACGAGGAACCTCCGTCCGTACCTCACGAGACGATACAGTTCACCAATGAAGAGGCCAAGCGAGTTGGGCACCCGCACAATGACGCTATAGTCCTCAAGGCCCAGGTGGCCAACAACTTGGTAAAAAGAGTTCTTATTGATAACGGCAGCGCAGCCGATATAATCTTTAAGACCACCCTCGAGCACATGAAGCTCGGGGGGCTCCGCCCTGTCCCGACTCAAACACCTCTGTTTGGGTTCACGTGAGAGAAGGTCATGACGGAAGGAATCATTGATCTACCAGTCACCTTCGGGACTACCGGAGGCATCGAAGTCGTTCACATGGTCCCCTTTCTTATGGTCGACCAGGAGTCGCCCTACAATGTTATCATTGGGCGACCCACGTTGAACAGACTAAGGGCTATCACGTCCACATACCACCTACTAGTAAAATTCCCTACCGAAGAGGGGATCAGCGTTATGGCTGGTGATCAAACCCAAACGAGGATATGCTATGTCCAGGGCGTGGACTGCAAGCCCGCTGAAAAAAGGGTTAACCCGATCTACCAACTGGAAGACGACGACCCGTGTGATCAGAAAGACGCACGGCAACTCGGGTATTTAGATCCCCGTGATGATATCGAGAGGTTGAAAGTTGACACCCCCGATGATCTCACTTAGATCGTTCTCGACGAAGCTAAACCTGACCAGGTGGTGAAGATCGGTGCACAACTCCCTCTCGCCATCAAAACTCAACTCGCGTCCTTCCTTCGAGAGTTTAAGGATGTCTTTGCGTGGACACATGTAGACATGGCCGGCATAGACCCCGATGTGATTGTGCACCGATTGAATGATGATAAAACTATCGCTGAAAAGGTACAAGCTAGACCCCGAACAATACCTAGCGATAAACGAGGAAGTCGAAAAACTTCTCTCCGCTGGTTTCATCCGAGAAGCCAAGTACCCAAAGTGGGTGGCCAATATGGTCATGGTCAAAAAGCCTAACGGGAAGTGGCGCATTTGCATAGATTACAAAGATCTTAACAAAGCCTGCCCGAAAGATTGCTTTCCACTCCCACGCATCGAACAACTGGTCGACGCCACGGCAGGACATGAACTCCTAAGTTTCATGGACGCCTACTCGGGCTATAACCAGATACAAATGCACGAGCCCGATTAGATCAAGACAACCTTTGTCACTGATCGCGGCCTCTACTGCTACAAGGTCATGCCTTTCGGCCTTAAGAATGCAGGAGCTACTTACCAACGATTGGTAAACCGGATCTTCGCCGACCTAATCGGCAAGACCATGGAAGTATACGCGGACGACATGCTCGTTAAAAGCCTACTGGCTACCAATCGCGTAGACAACCTGAGGGAGATGTTCTTAATCCTCCGCCGGTACAAAATGAAGCTCAACCCCAACAAATGTGTGTTCGGGGTCGAGTCCGGGAAGTTCCTAGGCTACATAGTTAGCCGTCGAGGTATCGAAGCGAACCCCGAGAAAATCAAGGCACTCCTTGACATGAAGTCTCCACGACGTGTCAAGGAGGTCCAAAGTCTGACCGGTCGGATTGCCGCCCTCTCACGTTTTGTGGCCAAAGCATCCGACAAGTGTCAACCGCTCTTCAAAGCAATTAAGAAGACGGACGGCTTTGAATGGACGGACGAGTGCGAAAAGGCCTTTCAAGAAATGAAGGCCTACTTCGGGACACCTCCGTTCCTCTCTAAACCAAAAGAAGGCGAGACGCTTTACATCTACCTCGCCGTCTCCGAACGAGCTGTGAGCGCTGTACTGATCCGTGAAGAAGATAAGGCTCAATGGCCCATCTTCTACATAAGCAAAGCCCTACTTGATGCCGAAACGCGTTATACAGAGATAGAAAAACTCTCTCTCGTTCTCCTCGTAGCCGCCAAAAAGCTACGCCCCTACTTCCAAGCTCACCTAATCGTTGTCCGAACAGGACACCCAATCGGTAAAGCTCTTCAAAAGGGAACATCGACTCGCATGGCGATCTGGTCCCAAGAATTGAGCGAGTACGGGATTGAGTTTCACCCGAGACCAGCAATAAAGGCTCAAGCCTTAGCTGATTTCGTAGCAGAATTCTCCTACACTCCCGACATGGGAAGAGCAGAAGACGACTCAACCGACGACTTGTCGGCTCGAAAGAGAAAGGTCGACCCTACGGGTCCCATCTGGGAACTACACGTAGACGGAGCATCTAATGCCCAGGGAGCAGGCGCCGGCGTGGTTCTAACAAATCCCGACCGGGAAAAGTTACGCTACGCCCTCCACTACGGATTCCAGGCCTCCAATAACGAGGCCGAGTACGAAGCCCTCATAGTAGGGCTAGAGCTCGCCCGAAAGCTCAACGTACAGAATTTACGAATACACTGTGACTCACAGTTGATCGTAAATCAGGTTAAAGGCGACTACGTTGCCAAAGAACCTAACATGATCGCCTACTTGGCAAAGACAAATGCCAAGCTAGATGCCTTCTACTGGTTCGAGATCATCCAGATCCCACGAGAAGAGAACTCCGAGGCTGACGCCTTAGCTCGCCTCGGATCCGGTATTACCGAAGACGGGTTGGGAACTATCCCAATCGAGTCTCTCTCGCGACCATCCATCTCACGTGACGAGGTTGGAACGATTGAGAGCGCCGCTCATCCAACTTGGATGACCCCGCTTACGGACTTCTTGCGAAGAGGGGTACTTCCCGAAGACCGCAGAGAAGCCGAAAGGCTGAAAGCCCTCGCATCCAAATACGTGTTGAGAGGCGAAGCCTTATACAAGCGCGGATATTCAACCCCGCTGCTCTGATGTCTCAACAGCGTCAAGTCGACTAAGGTCCTCCGCGAGATCCACGAAGGCCTCTGCGGGAACCACGCCGCTGGAAGGTCCCTCGCGCTCAAAGCACTTCGACAAGGCTATTTCTGGCCAACGATGAAAAAAGACGCCTACGACTGGGCAAGAAAGTGCGACAAGTGTCAACGTTTCTCCAACGTTCCACGTCAGCTGCCATCTCCCCTGAGTAGCATCGTTGTCCCACGCCCCTTCGCAAAATGGGGCGTAGACATTATCGGCAAGCTTCCCAAAGCCCCGAGGCAATACGAATACGCCATCGTCGCTATCGATTACTTCACTAAGTGGGTCGAAGCCGAGCCTCTGGCCAGGATCACCGAGGCCAACACTACAAACTTCATCTGGAAGTCCATAAATGCCGCCACGGCAACCCCGCGTCGATCGTGACCGATAACGGCGCGTAGTTCGACAACGCAAGGGTTAGAGAAATCTGCGCCCAATTAGGGATAAGCAAGACATTCTCATCCCCGCGACACCCACAGGCTAATGGCCAAGTGGAAGCCGTCAACAAGACGATTAAAAGCAACCTCAAGAAAAAGCTCGAAGCCAAAAAGGTTCCTGGGCTGAGGAATTGCCTTTCATCCTATGGGCCTATCGAACGACCATTCGAAACGCCACCGGAGAGACCCCCTTCTCCCTAGCCTTTGGGATTGAAGCAGTGGTCCCCGTGGAAACGGAAGTCCCCACCTACCGGGTCGACACTTTCGACGAAAAAAAATGATGAGGCCATGCGCCTCGAACTGGATCTAATCGACGAGAAAAGATCCGAGGCCCTCACCAGCCTCGCTGCACAAAAGCGAAAGGTTGAGAGATACTACAACGCCAAAGTCAAAAGGCGGATCTTCGCCGTCGGCAGCCTTGTACTCAGACGCGTGTTCCAAAACACCCAAGTGCAAGGCGCCGGGGTCCTAGGCCCAAACTGGGAAGGACCATATAGAGTTCGACAAGTCATACACGACGGAACCTACTACATCGAACACACGGACGGAACTCCAATCCGGCACCCGTGGAACGCCGAGCACTTAAGGCAGTACCACCAGTGACCAAGTCCCCCCATTCATTGCTCTGATTTCCCTTATTCAATAAGGCCTATACGCACCACTGTTCAAGGATGTTCCCTGTTAGCAAAACTTAATTGGAAATAAAGTTTGAGGTCTTTTTACCCACTTTATCACAGTTTTTAGTCATCATGGCACGACCTGTAAACTAAAAACTCGGGGGGCTATGGGTCCTGAGACGTACACTCGAGAAATTACGGCATATAAAAAAAACACACCTTAGGCCCCCCCACTCACGGGAGACAAAGGCTTAAGAAGCTCGGATCCCGATGGCTCATCAGGCACACGGGTCCGGAAAAAGACGTCGGCCTAACCCGACGCAACCGCGTTCGCTTGCTCCAGGGCAAGCAGGCCCAAAAGACGTCGGCCTAACCCGACGCAACCGCGTTCGCTTACTCCAGGGCAAGCGGGCCCAAAAGACGTCAGCCTAATCCGACACAACCGCGTTCGCTTGCTCCAGGGCAAGCGGGCCCAAAAGACGTCGGCGTAACCCGACGCAACCGCGTTCGCTTGCTCCAGGGCAAGCGGGCCCAAAAGACGTCGGCCTAACCCGACGCACCCGCGTTCGCTTGCTCCTGGGCAAGCGGGCCCAAAAGACGTTGGCCTAACCCGACGCAATCGCGTTCGCTTGCTCCAGGGCAAGCGGGCCCAAAAGACGTCGGCCTAACCCGACGCACCCGCGTTCGCTCACTCCAGGGTGAGCGGGCCCAAAAGACGTCGGCCTAACCCGACGCAACCGCGTTCGCTTGCTCCAGGGCAAGCGAGCCCTAAAGACATCGGCCTAACCTGAATCACCCGCGTTCGCTCACTCCAGGGTGAGCGGACCCAAAAATACGTCGGCCTACCCCAACGCACCCGCGTTCGCTTGCTCCAGGGTAAGCGAACCCATAAAGAAGGCGGCCTAACCCGGTGCAACCTACGCTCGTCGCTCAAAAGCACGGGCTCCTAAGATGCCGGCCCAACCCGGCGCAACATACACGTCCAGTGGCCAAAGGCACGGACGCAGAGCCCCCGGGAACTACCCGGTACGACCTCTTCGATCGCCGGAAGGCACGAAGCGAAGTCACTGGGCCACAACCACATTAGGCAAGCTGAATCGTCGGCCTAACCCGACAGGCCGATACCACCGTTCAAACACGAGTCGGCCAATCGCCTAACTGGGCACAAACACCCCCTCACATCGAACGTTTAAAACGATGACAAGTCGTAACGACAAAATGAGCGGAGGACGAACCCTAGTTAAGGACGCAAAACCTGCCGAAACTATTGGTAAGGATGCAAGCCTTTCGGGCCACGTTAGCCCGCAAAGAAGACATATACGAGTGAAAATTACTCGAAAAATGAGATAGGCATTCAACATGAAAGCAACAAAAATATCTCATAAAAAGAGCCACGGCTCTGAATCCAATAAACACGTGCTGAACAAAAAGTGCCTGAAAAATAAATGAAATCCTAGAAAAGGAAAAGAAAACAAAGCACTAAACATACGCGTTGAAAAAGAGGCCACATGGCTCAATAGTACCCTCATCTAGCAGGGGAAACAAGGTGTCGAAAAAGTCAAAAGTGACCCCCCGGGCCTCGTTCTCGGTCGCAGTCGCATCCCGACACTCCACCGCTCCGGCACGACGGGCCTCCTCGGTCCCTATGTCGTAGTCATCCTGCAAGTCGGACGCTCTTCGCTCCGCTTCAGCAAGCTGGGACGAGAGGCGAGCGTTTTCCTCCGCCAGAGAGTCGCTCGCGCTCCGCCCGAACACGCGCCGCTTCGCTCGAAGTAAGCTGGCGGTGCGACGTCTCCAAAGCATCGGATCGAGCATCTAGTTGCCTCCGAAGGTCGGTAACCTCAGTCCGAAAAATCTCCGCTGATCGGGTCGCCACCTCGCAAGTTCGCCGTTCTTCGGTGAGCTCTCCCGCCATCTTGGCCACCGACGTTTGGGCTCCGTCACGTTGATCCCCTGCGATTTGGAGTTCCACCTTAGCCTCGCGAAGCTGGTCTCGAAGCGCCTCGGTCTCCGCCCCCGGGTGTGAACCTTGATCGACCTGAGCCAGCCTAGCCTTCGTCCGAGCAAGCTCCTCCTGGGATGCCCCTAAGCGCCCGATGAAGTCGTGCAAAATCCTGTCGCTTCGCACGGCCCTTGCATACGCCTGCGACGACAAAGAAGCAAGGGTTAAAACTAAGACCTACGCTTAAGACAGAATAAACAGAAATACTGACCCTCTGAGCGTCGGTAACCCCCGCCTGGAAGAAGGCAATATCATTCTTCGATACCACGCCCTTCCACCAGGACAGTGGGGATCCCTCGAGTGTTGTCAATGGTGCCCATAAGAAGAGTAGTAGTGTCTATTTATGTACATTTGATGTCATATAGTCTTACGAAGACTCTTGCTTGTAATTGCTTATTCATTAAAAATAAATTTGAAACGTTCATTCATTCTTTCTTTGTTTGAAGCTTTATGATAAAACCTTAGTCTTTTAGTCCATAAACAAACTTAACAACTTACGAAGAGACAAATGTAGATTTGCATGAACAAACTCTTCGTAGTTTGCTTAAAACGATATATTCGCAATCTTAGGCTCAAAGGACTATTGACCTCAATACGATTGTTAGAAGAATCTATGATGTCTGGTTATGAGGCATTGAGAGTTGGAGACTCTATAGTTCTTCTAGGTATCTTCCGAAGGTACTGAATTGACCAGTGCACTTCTAGAGACAAGATAAGAACAAACCATTTAACCTCTTATGTCTCGAAGTCACTATTTATGAATTGCATCATGCTTACCTTAATCCTGAAAAGAGACATGCCATTTCACACCTTAGTATTCTCATTTGAGAAAGTCAGAGTTCGGACTCACTATGTAATTCCGAACAAGGCCTATTGGTGAAGTACTAAGTTGTGAGAATGTCATGAGTAACTTTGTGAAGTTCTCATAGATATGGAATTCATGTACAAGATAGCTAAAATGCAATGTATGTCACCTTATGCTTTGTTCCTTGGAGTGTGAATAAATGAACTGGCCAGTGTCCAAATTGAGTCCTGACTCTTTTGGATGAAACAATGTGACTTGTTAGCTCCTCGTCAATACATTGTTTCTAACTTATTCACAAGCGACAAAGGAGTTGAGGAAATAACAGCTAGAAGGGTTAAATGGTAATTTAGTAAATCCCGACTAATTGATGACATTCATGAAGGGTAGCATAGATAATATTCAGTGGATCCGCTCATTATAATTAGGTGAATTCTTGGGTAGAAAATAAATTCATTTGAACCGAGAGATTTTCAGTGTCAGCTCTTTAGTGGAGTCAGTTGGCATTAAGCTAAACTTGGAAAAGGTTTGTGAACTTTTGAGTCCAAGTGTTTAGCTCAAGCTTTGTTCATTTGGGTCCATGAGGTCACTGTCACGAATCACATCGATAGGAATAGTTAAACTGGAAGCTAAGTCAAAACGAGAACGAAAATTGTCAAAAGGGTATTCTTGTCTTTTGAGACATAGGATGAAATGGATGTCAATAAATTTTGACAAGTTCATTTGATGACTTAATGTCACTCGGCCATAATATGATTAATTGGGCCTTGTGGATTAATTTCATTTCATAAGAATTTTATTGAAAATTCTTAATGGACTTTTCTCATGTTGTCAGGAACAAATGAAGAAGCTTCTAGAAATGAAATGGGCGCCCAACCCTAAGATAGAAAGAGAGATTATTTTGTGCATAAATGTATCAAGATACTTGCCAAAAGAAAAAGAGGAAACAAATTTCCTATGCATGCCATAAGGAAATTCGGCCAACTAAGCCAAAGAGGGAGAAGATAAATGAGGAAACAAATCCATGTGGCATAGGTAATGCCTTGCACGCCCAAAGTGAAAAAGGGAAACAAGGGATTTGTTCATGAATATGTGATATTCAATATAGAAGAGGAAACTACCTTATTGAAGGTGAAGCCTCTCCTATAAATAGTAGCCTCATTCCTCTCATTTTATTCATTCCACATAAGTTAGAGATTGAGAGCTTCTCTCTCTAGAACTTGTGGTTGCCGCCCCTCTTCTCTCTCGCTCTAGTTTATTTTCGATTTTTCTTGTTTTGGCACCTAGGTCCTCACTCGACCTAGTGTTTAGCTCTGCGACTTCAAGACTCGTTCTTAAGTCGTAGTGTTTAAAAGTGCCCACTCACTAATTCCTTTATTTCGAGTGATTTAGTGATAGAAACTTTCGTGGTTGCTCGAGGTGCCGAGGAAAGAAAGAGAGACGTGCTGCGAGGGGAGACGAGCGTTGCAACTCTCTAAGAGCTTCTCAAAGATCAAGCTTCAAGAAAGGTTAGTAAACTTCTTAGCTCATATTAGTTTTTAATTACATGTACTTGCACTTGTCTAGGTTAGTAAAAACCGTTTTTACTTGTAAAAGAAAATTTTTAAAATTTCGCCGCTTCCCAAAGCGTTAATCTTTTTCTTAAACCCTAGATCAATTCCAACATCGAGGTGGCGGAAGCAATCCCCTCGAGCCTGTATCGCCTCCAGCTCCATCGCCGAGTTCGCCCTCTTGAGCTTGGAACGCCCTTTTCTTTTCTAAAGTTCACGACTTACGTCCCATAAGCCGTAAACTTGGGGGGCTAATGTTACCGGTCGTTTTCGGGACACTGGAAATTCAAAAATGATTCAAGGCCGGCCGGGTTTTTCCAGCCGGAAGCCCAACGGGTCCCGGCCCGCCAGGCCCGAGCGCCCTGACGCACCCACGGCCCGGCACGGCCGGCGCGCGCGCACCTGCGCCCCCGGCCCTGAGGCCCCCAGCCCAATGGGCCTCAGCGCGCCCCAGCGCGCCTGGCTCGCGCGCACCCTACGCGCCGGCCTCCCGGCCCACGCACGCTCCCGGCTCACGCGCACCCTGCGCCCCGGCCTCCCGGCCCGCGCACGCTCCCGCGCCCCGGCCTCCCGGCCCGCGCGCGCTCCCGCGCCCCGGCCTCCCGGCCCACACGCGCACTCCCGCGCGCCCCGGCCTCCCGGCCCGCGCGCCCCGGCGCCCCGGCCGAGCGCCCCTGCTGCCTCGGCCGGGTGTCCTTACCACCTCGACCGAGCATCTTTGCCACCACGACCACCTCGGCCGAGCATCCTTACCACCTCGGCCGAGCAGCTTTGCCACCTCGGCCGAGCATCCTTACCACCTCGGCCGAGCAGCTTTGCCACCTCGGCCGAGCATCCTTGCTACCTCGGCCACCTCGACCGAGCATTCTTGCCTCCTCAGCCGCGCACGCCGCGCCTGGTCGAGTCCCGCGCCCGGCACGCCCCGTGCCCATCCAGGCGACATGTCCCTACGCCCCGGCCTCCCGGCCCGCGCGCGCAGTCTCGCGCGTCCTGGCCTCCCGGCCCGCGCGCGCCCCGGCGCCCCGGCCGAGCGCCCTTGCTGCCTCGGCCGGGTGTCCTTACCACCTCGGCCGAGCATCTTTGCCACCTCGGCCACCTCGGCCGAGCATCGTTACCACCTCGGCCGAGCAGCTTTGCCACCTCGGCCACCTCAGCCGAGCATCTGTGCCACCTCGGCCACCTCGGCCGAGCATCCTTGCCACCTCGGCCACCTCGGCCGAGCATCCTTGCCACCTCGCCCGGGCACGCCGCGCCCGGTCGAGTTCCGCGCCCGGCATGCCCCGCGCCCATCCAGGCGACATGTCCCGCGCGCCCTGCACCCTCTTGGGCGTGAAGCCTCGCGCACCCCGCTCTCGGCGACCCGATGGCCCTCAAGGGGCCGGCCCAAGGCCTCTCTCCACAACTATAAATACCCTCCCCTAGGGGAGGGAAATAAGACGATTTTTCATTCAAACAATACTTCTCTTCTCTTGAGAACTCTCTCGTGCTCTTCTGACATTCCAAGAGCGCGCACTCCTCCTCCCTCGGCTCCGAAACAAGGACCCCCCTCCACGAGAGGGAGTGCGCTCCTCTTCTGCGACCCGAGCTTCTGCAGTACACACTGCTCTCCAGCTTCTTGGCCCTTGAGCTAGAACTCCAAGCCACGAGCAAGCGACCCCTCTAAAGTCTTCACTAGAAGCTACGAGCTGGGTCCTACTCTAAAGCCTTGGATTCTCAAGCCTCTGAGCCCAAGATAGCCCCCAATACACAAATTGAACTACGTTCTGACCTGATCCTGACTAAAGGGTACGTAGGCAGCCAACCCTTGGCACGGTCACACCCCCCAAAATACACCTCAGGGTCTGGAGGGTGCCGCTCAGTCTACGAGCTCCCATTTTTGGCCCAGGCGCGATCACTTGGTCCGGCCTTGGATCGAACCGCCCGAGGTATTTCATCGTTGTTCATGTTCGTGCGACAACACTTAAGACTTGGTCATATCAGTCTAGATAGGATTAAGAGACCTGTGAGGGACGTTCCACTCTAAGCCTCTGCAATAGGTTCACTACCTACTTGTGAATCATGCATTGAAGGAAAAATGACTAAGCGACCTTTCTCCGATAAGGGTCGAAGAGCCACTGAGTTGCTGGAACTAATACATTCTGATGTATGTGGTCCGCTCAACCAACAGGCACGTGGGGGATACGAATACTTCGTTACCTTCACTAATTATTACTCGCGATATGGTTTTGTCTATTTGCTCAAACACAAATCCGAGACCTTTAACGTATTTAAGGTCTTTAGGGCATTAGTGGAAAAGCAAACTGGCAAAGTGATCAAAATACTTCGATCTGATCGAGGTGGTGAGTATATGTCTGGAGAGTTCAATGACTTTCTTAAAGAAGAAGGTATCGCTTCACAGCTTACCGCACCTGGCACACCTCAACAAAACAGAGTGTCAGAGAGAAGGAACCGAAATCTTATGGAAATGGTTAGATCAATGATGAGTTCCTCATCACTCCCTCTTTCCTTTTGGGGATATGCCCTCGAAACAGCCGCTTACATTATGAACCAAGTTCCATCCAAAACGGTTCCTGGTACTCCTTATGAACGATGGACTGGCCGTAAAGTAAATTTGGGTCACATCCGAATTTGGGGTTGCCCTGCACACGTGCTAAGGCAAAAGACTAGCAAGTTGGCTAGTAGGTCAGAATTGTGCTTGTTTATGGGATATCCAAAGGAAACCAAGGGTTTCATCTTCTATAGTCCCGAGGACGATAAGACTTTCGTTAGCACGAATGCTCGATTCCTTGAGGAGGACTTTATGAAAGATGCAAAACCTAGAAGCAAAATTGTGCTTGAAGAAAAGTTGGGTGAGGAAGCTTCTACCTCATCTGTAAGAACTGTTCTTACCCCAATTGAAACACAACCTAACTCATCAGAATCTCGTCAAGTAGTACTTCGACGTAGTGGGAGGGCTACTCAAAAAACTGACAGGTACATGTCTTATGGAGACTCTCTCGTAGCCGTCTCTGACATGGATGATCTTGTTTCCTATAGCCAAGCGATGGCTTGTTCTGAATCAAACCTTTGGCTTGACGCCATGAAAGTTGAAATGCACTCGATGTATGTCAACAAAGTCTGGAAACTTGTAGACCTTCCTGAAGGGATTAAACACGTAGGGTGTAAGTGGATATACAAGAAGAAAAGGGGTCCCGATGGGAACGTCGAGACATTCAAAGCACGACTTGTGGCGAAGGGTTATACCAAACAAGAAGGGATTGACTATGAAGAAACCTCCTGGCCAGTCGCGATGCTTAAATCCATCCGCATACTCCTATCCATAGCTGCAGCTCTCGACTATGATATCTGGCAAATGGATGTCAAGACAGCCTTCCTAAATGGCAATCTTGACGAGCGTATTTACATGGCTCAACCAGACGGTTTCGTGGAAGAAGGTCAAGAGACCAAGGTTTGCGAGTTGCTTAAATCCATTTATGGACTAAAGCAAGCATCTAGGTCATGGAATATCATATTCGATGAAACTGTGAAAAGCTTCGGCTTTGAACAGTCAATAGATGAGCCTTGTGTTTACAAGTTAATACACGAAGGCAAAGTTGTGTTTCTGGTACTATATGTCGATGATATATTACTCATTGGTAATGACGTGGGTAAGTTATCTAAGGTTAAGGTCTGGCTGTCAAAGCAATTCGATATGAAGGATCTAGGAGAAGCCGCGTACATTATGGGAATCCAAATCTTTCGAGATAGGAAAAACCGGACCCTGTCACTCTCTCAAGCATCCTATATTGATAAGGTGATGGATCGCTTCTCGATGCAAAATTCCCAGAAGGGTCAAACACCCTTTAGGCATGGAGTTTCACTCTCTAAGGACCAGTCTCCCAAGACTGCACAAGAGATTGAAGACATGAGGAAAATTCCTTACGCCTCTGCCGTAGGAAGTCTCATGTATGCTATGCTTTGCACTAGACCTGACATCTATTTCGCCGTGGGCGTAGTTAGCCGTTTCCAATCCAACCCTGGACCCGAGCACTGCATTGCTGTTAAGCATGTTCTTAAGTATCTTCGAAGAACTGGGAACTTGATGCTTACATACTCAGGTACTGACCTGAGTATTACGGGATATACCGACTCCGATTTTCAAGCGGATAAGGATTCCAGGAAATCCACTTCGGGATCTGTGTTCATCCTTAATGGTAGAGCTGTTGTGTGGAGAAGTATTAAGCAATCTTGCATTGCTGACTACACAATGGAAGCAGAATATGTGGCTGCTTGTGAAGCATCCAAAGAGGCTGTATGGCTTAGAAAATTCTTTAAGTATTTGGAAGTTGTTCCAAACGTCGACGAGCCCATGACCCTTTATTGTGATAAAAGTGGGGCTGTCACTAACTCAAAGGAACCTCGAAGCCATAAGCGCTCTAAGCATATTGAGAGGAAATACCATTTGATTCGAGAGATCGTGCAGCGCAGAGACGTGGAAGTGAAGAAGATCTCAACGGTGGACAACCTAGCAGATCTATTCGTAGTTTGGTTAAAACGATATATTCGCAATCTAAGGGTCAAAGGACTATTGACCTCAGTACGATTGTTAGAAGAATCTATGATGTCTGATTATGAGGCATTGAGAGTTGGAGACTCTATAGTTCTTCTAGGTATCTTCCGAAGGTACTGAATTGACCAGTGCACTTCTAGAGACAAGATAAGAACAAACAATTTAACCTCTTATGTCTCGAAGTCACTACGTATGAATTGCATCGTGCTTACCTTAATCCTTAAATGAGACATGTCATTTCACACCTTAGTATTCTCCTTTGAGAAAGTCAGAGTTCGGACTCACTATGTGATTCCGAACAAGGCCTATTGGTGAAGTACTAAGTTGTGAGAATGTCATGAGTAACTTTGTGAAGTTCTCATAGATATGGAATTCATGTACAAGATTGCTGAAATGCAATATATATCACCTCATGCTTTGTTCCTTGGATTGTGAATAAATGAACTGGCCAGTGTCCAAATTGAGTCCTGACTCTTTTGGATGAAACAATGTGACTTGTTAGCTCCTCGTCAATACATTGTTTCTAACTTATTCATATGCGACAAAGGAGTTGAGGAAATAACAGCTAGAAGGGTAAAATGGTAATTTTGTAAATCCCGACTACCTTATGATATTCATGGAGGGTAAACACTGATAATATTCTGTGGATCCACTCATTAAAATTAGGTTGAATTCTTGAGTACAAAATAAATTCATTTGAACCGAGAGATTTTCAGTGTCAACTCTTTAGTGGAGTCAATGGACATTAAGCTAAACTCGGAAAAGGTTTGTGACCTTTTGAGTCCAAGTATTTTAGCTCAAGCTTTGTTCATTTGGATCCATGAGGTCACTGTCACGAATCACATCGAGTAGGAATAGTTAAACTGGAAGCTAAGTCAAAACAAGAATGAAAATTGTGAAAAGGGTATTTTTGTCTTTTGAGACATAGGATGAAATGAATGTCAATAAATTTTTTGACAAGTTCATTTGATGACTTAATGTCACTCGGCCAAGTTAGAATAATTGGGCCTTGTGAATTAATTTCATTTCATAAGAATTGTAATGAAAATTCTTAATGGGCATTTTTCATGTTGTCATGAACAAGTGGAAAAGCTTCTAGAAGGCCTTTCTAGATGAGGATAGGCGCCCAACATACCCAAGAGAGAGAGAAAATATTTTGTGCATAAATGGATGAAGATACTTGCCAAATGAAAAAGAGGAAACAAATTTCCCCTAAGAGGAAATGAGGTAGGCGCCCAAGAGAGAGACAAAAGGCAAGGCATGGAACAAAATAGGAAACAAATCCAAGGCTTAATGAAGCCTACCTTGGCCGAGTATGTCATAGAGGAAAAGAGGAAATTGGCTCATGAATATGTGATATTCTATAGAAGAGGAAACTACCTTATTGAAGGTAAGACCTCTCCTATAAATAGGAGCCTCATTCTTCTCATTTTTTGAAAACTCCACATAAGTTAGAGATTGAGAGCCTCTCTCTCTAGAACTTGTGGTTGCCGCCCCTTCCTCTCTCTTTCTAGTTTATTTTCGATTTTTTGGGACCTAGGTCCTCATTTGACCTAGTGTTTAGCTCCGCGACTTCAAGACTCGTTCTTAAGTCGTAGTGTTTAAAAGTGCCCACTCACTAATTCCTTTCATTTCGAGTGATTTAGTGATAGAAACTTTTGTGGTTGCTCGAGGTGCCGAGGAAAGAAAGAGAGACGTGTTGTGAGGGAGACGAGCATTGCAACTTTCCAAAAGCTTCTCAAAGTTCAAGCTTCAAGAAAGGTTAGTAAACTTCTATGCTCATAATAGTTTTTATTTACATGTGCTTGCTCTTTGTCTAGGTTAGTAAAAACCGTTTTACTTGTAAAAAGAAAATTTTTAAAATTCCGCCGCTTAATGAAGCGTTAAACTTTTTCTTAAACCCTAGATCAATTCCAACAACTTTAGCTACACGCTGTAGGATCTCGAAAGGTCCTGTAAACCTTGGACTCAATTGTCCCTTCTTTCCAAATCTCATAACTCCACGCATCGGAGAGACTTTCTGGAATACTTTATCTCCAGCCTCAAACTCTAGAGGCCTTCTACGCTTATCAGCATAATTCTTTTGCCGACTCTAGGAAGTTTTCATTCGTGCTTGAATCTTCTTAATGACCTCAGTTGTTTCCTCTAACATCTCGGGCACGATTAGCTTGCTTTCACCGTCTTCATTCCAATGAATTGGAGAGCGACATTTACGTCTATAGAGAGCTTCATACGGAGCCATTCCAATTGTCGCTTTATAACTGTTGTTATATGAGAATTCAGCTAGAGGAAGATATCAACTCCACGAACCTTGAAAGTCTAAAACACAGGCTCGGATCCTGTCTTCAAGTATTTGGATAGTGCGTTCACTTTGTCCATCTATTTGTGGATGGAAAGTTGTGCTGAACTTAAGTTTCGTTCCTATATTCTATTGAAGGCTTGTCCAAAATTTTGATGCAAAGCGAGTATCGCAGTCTGATACGATCAAAAGAGGAACTTCGTGAAGACGAACTATCTCTTTGATATAAAGCTCAGCTAGCTTATCAACAGTATAGGTTGTGTTAATAGGAAGAAAGTCAGCAGATTTGGTCAATTTGTCCACGATTATCCATATCGAGTCATGACATGTTGCCGTTTTTGGTAGACCAGAAACAAAATCCATCATTATCTGATCCCAATTCCATTCCAGAATTTCAAGTGGTTGCAACATTCTAGCTTGTTTTTGGTGTTCAGGCTTGACTTGTTGACAAGTCAAGCACTTTTGAACAAAAATTCAGCTACATCACGCTTCATTATCGGCCACCAGTATACCTTTTTGAGATCATAGTACATCTTCGTTACGCCTAGGTGTACTGAATATGGGGTTTCATGGGCCTCTTGTAGTAGTTGTTTCCTGATTTCTTCATTGGATGGAATGCACACTCTACCATTGCATCGTCGAACATCACTTTCATCTAGCTTAAATTCAACTTCGTAGCCATTCTGAACGTCAAACATCTTCCCGAGCAGATACTCATCTGCATATTGTCCATCTTTAATTTGTTCGAACAACAACGGCCGCATGCTGAGAGCAGCTAATCTTTCCATGATTAGCTGGAGTTCCAACTGCTCGACGTCATTCTCTAGTTGGGGTGATGACTCAATCAAACTAGAAAGTGATGAAACTGAATTACGACTCAAAGTGTCCACTACATTGTTGGCTTTACCAGGGTGGTAGTGCAGATCAAAGTCGTAATCGTTTAATAATTCCATCCAGCGTCCTTGACGCATGTTTAGCTCTTACAGTGTAAATAGATACTTAAGCGTCTTGTGGTCGGTGTAGATGTCACAATGAACTCCGTACAAGTAGTGTGTCCAGATCTTGAGTGCAAAAACCACAGTTGGTAGTCCTTCAGCTGACGGGAAACATAAGCGATAACTTTACTGTTGTCGCACGAAAATGAACAACTATTAAATACCTCGGGCGGTTCGATCCAAGGTCGGACCAAGTGATCGCACCGGGGCCAAGAGTGTGAACTCAAAAGTCTCAAGCTAGGTTTTCTCTGATCAACCCGCCTCTCGGGGGAGGAAAGGGGTGAGGAGGAGGAGTGACCGTGCCTTGGGTGTCGGCTGCCTACGTACCCGTGTGTGGGATCAGGTCACAACGTAGTTCAGGCGTGTAAGACGCAGTATGACGCGTGGAACCTTAGTGGAGAATCATCCTCAACGAAGGAGACGAGGCGCGGAGGAGTCCTCGGTGGCGTCTCAGAAGTTCAGAGATCGCATACGCGTCTAGCATGTTAGACGCGCAAGGGGATTCTAGTCGAGAACCCTAGGGGCGTGCTTGAGCACCGGGGAACGTTCGGTCAGAGGGAGCGATGTCCGGGAAGTCCCCATGAGTGCTTCGGAACCTCTGAAAACGAGAGAGACTTGCGAGAATGCTTCAGGCCAAATATGGCATCAAGAGAAGCAGAGGAGAGTGAGAAATCGAGCGTATCGATAGGAGATGAAGGGATGGCCTCCCCCTCAGTGAGAGGGGGTTTAAATAGGTGTTCGAGGACCCTAAGGGGGTCCTTCGTTGTCCATGTGGGACTCGGGGCGCGCACCTTTCCAAGAGGAGGGGCACAAGGGGCAGCGGCGCAACACGCGCGGCGCGCGACCCGCGGCGCGCGGCGCGGCCTTGTCCGGGCGTGGTGCGCGGGCTATGCTGCTCAACGCGCGGCGCGGCCCTGCCGGGCGCGGCGCGCCCTGGGCCTTGTCTTCGTGGACTTTTCACGATCGTCTTGTTTCCGGGCCTGTTGAACTATTGGTGGGCTTTTTATTTCGGGTTTATGACACAAATGTCTCTATTTGACAGATAGGATCCGAGTCGAGGCTCGACTCGAGGAGACTGACTCAAGGCTCGACTCGAGGAGACTGACTCAAGGCTCGACTCGAGGAGCGGAGCTCGACTTGAGGAGACTGAGTCAAGGCTCAACCCGAGGAGCGAAGCTCGACTCGAGGAGACTGACTTAAGGATCAACCCGAGGAGCGAGGCTCAACTCGGGGAGACTGAATAAGTCTCAACTCGAGGGGCGAGGGTCGACTCGAGGAGCCGACTCAAGTCTCGACTCGAGGGGCTAGGCTCGACTCAAGGAGTCAAGAGTTTGGGCGGGGGCTTGAAGGCTTGCCGCTCTTCAGGACCTCCGGCCTGACCATCGGCCCTTTGAACGACGCGTCTTCTTGGTGTCCCGGGTTTTCCAAAAACGACCGACAACATTAGCCCCCCAAGTTCGTCGCTCGGGAGGTTCCCGACGATGAACTTTTCATTTTTCGGTTGGGTGTTTGAGGAAAATATCTTTAAAATCCCGTCATCTAAGGAAAATTTTCCTTTCCTTTTCTTCCTTTTTTTTTGGCGCAGCCGCGCGGCGCGCACCCTGGATGGCGCGGCGCAACCCGCGCGGCGCGCGGTCATGGCGCGCGGTGCGCCCCCGTGCGCGGGGTTGGTTCGCTTCGCGCGGGGAAGTCTGACTTTTTGGAGGTTTTCTCCATTTTTTCTCCTTGTGGAAGTAGGATTTCGACTTCTACCCCCCCAGGAGTCTATAAATAGACCCCCCCCCCCCCCCCCCCCTCTCTCTCTTATTCTTCCACTTTATTTTTTCTCTCTTTCTCTACATTTTTTTTTTCTTTTCTACGTTTGCATTATGGATATTACTTCCCTTTTCTCAACTGAGGATCCCGAGATTGATTTCTCTCTCTTGTTTCAGGATTTTGAACATGTAGAGGATGACCTTTTTGCGGGATTGAGGGAAGTTCCTCTGCACGTGGAAGAGAATCCAAGTGGAGTGGAGCAGTGGCTCGAAGGAGGCGAGTCGAGCGCGACCGTGCCTGTCCCTCAGCCTCAGGTGGAATGCGCGGCACAAGCGGGGGGGTTGATCATCTCGCGTCCGGGGATCCTGCTCCTTGCCTCGTGATCAAATTGGTCGGCGAGGGGGCTCGCGACAAGACTGCCTCGACGTGCCGACGTCCGTCTTGGATTCTCGCGGCACGCCATGAGATATCGCGGGCGTGGATGCAGCGACTCCGATAGAGTCAGTCCTCGACAAGATTGACTGCGTGGAGGCTTCGAGCTCGCTCACCTACCGAACATTCATCGGTCTCAGGGAGGCATTTTCCGTTCCATCGTCTGTGGCGCTCCTCCGTCCCTTGCAGGGCGACCGTCCTATCCGTCCTCGTCGTGGGTTCGCCGCAGTTTCGATCGCGAGTCTCAACTGGGGGTTGCGGCTACCTTTCCAACCCATCGTTCAGCAGCTCCTCGCACGATTGGGAGTGCATGCTTGTCAGATGAGTCCGGGGTTTTACCGCATCGTGGCGATGTGTCACATGGAGTGGCATTGCCAAACCGAGCGGGTGATGACCGTGAGTGACTTTCGCAATCTCATCGCGGTCTTCCCTGCGCCCGGGCAACCTGGTTTCTTCATGGCCCGCGATCGCCGGAACACTAAGCTGATCACGGACTCGGAGAAGTGCAACCGAAGACCATGGGTGTGGGTCTCAGCGGAGGCTTTCGCCGATGCGTCGCTTCGGTTCAGTCACTTGACTGAGTTTCCCGCTGATGCGGGGGCCGATGATCTCGACTTCGTGAAGGAGATCCAGGGAATGTCTGAGGCTCGGAAGGCTATCGAACGATTTCATTCGCCTGCGCTGATGGCTTCCACCGAGTGGTTCCCGCCCTTTCCTCCTAGCCGTGGCGACAGTCAGCGGACCGAGAGTGCTCCCAGTGCCGCATCATCTCTCTCGAGCGGCGGTCTTCCAGGTATGTCGACGTTTCGCTCTTTCTGTTTTTGCTCTTAGTCTAGGGTTTTGACATTGTCGCTTTTGTAGCCTCTTCGGCTAGGGCGAGGGCTCGAGCGCGCTTAGCGAAGGCTTCCCGGGACCCGAAGTCGTTGGCGGCGGTCCGTTCTCGGATTGCCGCGTGGAATGGTCGGGAGAGACCCGATACCGGTCATCTGACGGAGAGCGGCCCTCGCGCTTCTTTGAAACAACCCTCCTCCTCGGCTCTACCAGACACGTCTTCGGACTCGAAGCGCGTAAATTCGATGGTTGACGTGGAGGCCGTGGAGGTTAGGGGGGAATGTTCCCTGGGTCTCGCTCAATCTTCGATGAAGATGTGGAAGAGCGTCGTGGCCAGCAGCGACGTGGAGTTCTTTCGTCACGGCGTTTCTGACGCTCAGAGAGTGAGTTTCTCATGCCTTGTTTGTTTTCGGGCTTTGTCTTTTACTGAATTGTCTTTTTGCCTTCTAAGGTGCTTGCTCGAGTGACCAAGGGCGAAAAGATCCTTCAAGACCTCATCAGACGGATGCGCCTTTCCCAAGAGGAGCTTGCTCAAGCGAAGTCTCAGCTCGCCCGTGCCGAGCGAGGTTCTCACTCAAAGGCAGAGTTTGCGAGTCTCCGCGAGCAGCTCCACGAGGCTCGCGTGGAATTGGGGGTTACTCGCGGAAAATGCGAACTTGCTCAGGCAGCGGTGGCGAAGATGGCTGAGGAGCTAACGACGGAACGTCAAGCTCTCGAAGTGGAAACTCGATCGACGGAGGTCTTCCGGAGTGAGGTGCGGGGCCTTCGACGCCAGTTGGAATCGCGCACAAAAGAAATAGGTATTCTTCAGAGCCAACTTACATCGAGCGAAGCTGGCCGTGTTCGAGCGGAGCATGAGCGCGACTCCTTGGCGGAGGAGGTGGCTCGAGTCACCGCGGAGAAAGCTGCGGCGGAACAGCTCGCGTCCAACCTTCAAGACGACTTCGACATCGGAGACGAGGAGGCAAGACATGCGGCGGCGGTGGAGTGTCGGGACGCCACAGCTATCGAGAATGTTTCTCGGGGGGTCACCTTCCACTTCTTCGACTCGTTGTTCCCACCACTCGACGGGGCCGATCCTGTAGGCGACGATCCCGCCGAGTGACATATTTTATTTATTATTTTTCTCGCGCAAGTGTTTAGAGAACGCTTTCTTTTAGGCTTTTCCATTCAGCGCACTTGTCTTAGCGCTTGCTTACTAGGATTTTTCCCTTCAGCGCACTTGTTTTAGCGCTTGCTTTCTAGGATTTTTGGGGCAGTTGCCCTTTTCTTTTGTGAGATATTATTTATTTTTATGAACGTTTTCGCTCATTCATTTTTTATGGCATGTTTATATAGTCATGTATTTGTGTCAATTGTCTTGACAGTTCTTTTACCTCAGCAGGATACCTCTTCAGACGCGCCTGTCGCTTGGATGGTTTGCGTTCTGTAAGTTTTTCGACTGCATGTTAGCCATGCTACTTTCGTACCTTACGTGTGCCGGGAAGGTGTCTTAATTGCGCCATGTAGGCGTCTTACGTGCGCCATGTAGGCGTCTTAGGTGCGCCATGTAGGCGTCTTAAGTTGCGCCATGTAGGCGTCTTACGTGCGCCATGTAGGCGTCTTAAGTTGCGCCATGTAGGCGTCTTACGTGTGCCATGTAGGCGTCTTAAGTTGCGTGATGTAGGCGTCTTAGGTGCGTCTCAAGAGACGACTTGGTTGCGCCATGTAGGCGTCTTAAGTTGCGCCATGTAGGCGTCTTACGTGCGCCATGTAGGCGTCTTAAGTTGCGCCATGTAGGCGTCTTAGGTGCGTTTCGAGAGACGACTTGGTTGCGCCATGTAGGCGTCTTACCTGCGCCATGTAGGCGTCTTAGGTGCGTCACGAGAGACGACTTGGTTGCGCCATGTAGGCGTCTTACGTGCGTCTCGAGAGACGACTTGATTGCGCCATGTAGGCCTCATACGTGAGCCATGAAGGCGTCTTAAGTTGCGCCATGTAGGCGTCTTAAGTTGCGCCATATAGGCGTCTTAGGTGCGTCTCGAGAGACGACTTGGTTGCGCCATGTAGGTGTCTTACGTGCGCCATGTAGGCATCTTAGGTGCGTCTCGAGAGATGACTTGGTTGCGCCATGTAGGCGTCTTACGTGCGCCATGTAGGCGTCTTAAGTTGCGCCATGCAGGCGTCTTACGTGCGCCATGTAGGCGTCTTAAGTTGTGCCATGTAGGCGTCTTAGGTGCATCTCGAGAGACGACTTGGTTGCACCATGTAGGCGTCTTACGTGCACCATGTAGGCGTCTTAAGTTGCGCCATGTAGGCGTCTTAGGTGCGTCTCGAGAGACGACTTGGTTGCGCCATGTAGGCGTCTTACGTGCGCCATGTAGGCGTCTTAGGTGCGTCTCAAGAGATCACTTGGTTGCGCCATGTAGGCGTCTTACGTGCGCCATGTAGGCGTCTTAGGTGCGTCTTGAGAGACGACTTGGTTGCGCCATGTAGGCGTCTTACGTGCGCCATGTAGGCGTCTTAAGTTGCGCCACGTAGGCGTCTTAGGTGCATCTCGAGAGACGACTTGGTTGCGCCATGTAGGCGTCTTACGTGCGCCATGTAGGCGTCTTAAGTTGCGCCATGTAGGCGTCTTAGGTGCGTCTCGAGAGACGACTTGGTTGCGCCATGTAGGCGTCTTACGTGCGCCATGTAGGCATCTTAGGTGTGTCTCAAGTGACGACTTGGTTGCGCCATGTAGGCGTCTTACGTGCGCCATGTAGGCGTCTTAGGTGCGTCTTGAGAGACGACTTGGTTGCGTCATGTAGGCATCTTACGTGCGCCATGTAGGCGTCTTATAAATTTTTTGGTGGAGCGTGTTCTTTTGAGGGTTTCCTTACCATTGCTAGCCCCCCCAAGTTTTAGGGTTATAAGCTTAATTTTTGATAACCGGAAAACTTGCACAAGATGAATTTTGAAATGGAAAACTCGAATTTTATTACGTTTGCGAAAAATTTGCGAGAAATTTAAAATTCTAAAACTTTGGCTCGTAGGCCTTATTGAAAATGGGAAATTAACGCGATAAAACGTGGGGAACGCTAGCTACTGGTAGTACTGCCTCAAGTGTTCCGCATTCCACGGATGGCGAATCGGAGTTCCGTCTGTGTGCTCGATGTAGTATGTCCCGTCGTGAATGACTTTTCGGACTCTATAGGGACCTTCCTAGTTCGGGCCTAGGACTCCGACGCCTTGGACTTGTGTATTCTGGAAAACTCGTCTGAGTACAAGGCTTCCGACGGCAAAGGTTCGCCTTTTGATCTTGGAGTTGTAGTATCTTTCGACCTTGCGCATCTGTGCGGCGAGGCGTCTGAACGCTTCTGATCTCTTTTCGTCAATCAAATCCAGCTCCAGGCGCATGGCCTCGTCGTTGCTTGCTTCATCGAATGTGTCGATTCGGAACGTGGGTATCTCGGGTTCAATTGGAACCACGGCCTCGATCCCATATGCGAGGGAGAATGGCGTTTCGCGCGGTCGTCCTGTAAGCCCATAGGACGAATGGAAATTCCTCAGCCCTTGCGCCCTTTCTATCTTCGAGCTTCTTTTTAAGATTGCTCTTGATAGTCTTGTTGACTGCTTCGACCTGGCCGTTGGCCTGAGGGTGACGCGGCGAGAAGAAGATCTTGCTGATCTTTAGCTGATCGCAGATATCTCTTACTCGTGCGGTGTCGAATTGGGCGCCATTGTCAGTCTCGATCGAGGCAGGGATGCCGTGCCTGCATATGATGCTTTTCCAGATGAAGTTTGTCGTGTTTGCTTCAGTTATTCTGGCAAGCGGCTCGGCCTCTACCCACTTAGTGAAGTAGTCAATGGTGATAATGGCATATTCGTATTGCCTTGGCGCTCTAGGGAGCTTGCCAATGATGTCCACGCCCCATGACAACAATGCTACTTAATGGGGTCGGAGGCTGTCGCGGAATTTCCACGAAGCGCTGGCATTTGTCGCAACGCCTTGCCCATTCGCAAGCATCTCGCTTCATGGTAGGCCAGAAATAGTCTTGCTTAAGCGCTTTGAGCGCGAGGGAAGTTCCAGCGGCGTGGTTTCCACAGATACCCTCATGAATTTCGCGGAAGACCTTGGTCGACTCAACGCTTTTGAGGCATCAGAGCAGCGGTGTTGAGTAACCGCGCTTATAGAGTACACCTTCTCGGAGCGTGTATTTGGATGCTAAGGCCCTCAGCTTCTCGGCTTCTTTGCGGTCTTCAAGGAGTTCCCCTCTTCGCAGAAACTCGACAATCGAGTCCATCCAAGTGGGCTGAGATGCCACCTCTATGGTCCCGATTTCGTCTCGGGAGACGGATGGCCGTGGGAGAAATTCAATGGGTACGGTCCCCAATCCGTCTTCGTCGATGCCAGATCCAAGGCGAGCAAGTGCGTCAGCCTCTGAATTTTGTTCTCTCGGGATTTGGCGGATCTCGAACCAAGAGAAAGCATCGAGTTTGGAGTTTGTCATGGCCAGGTATGCAACCATGTTAGGTTCCTTGGCAGTGTAATCCCCTTTAACCTGGTTCACGATCAACTGCGAGTCACAGTGTATTCGCAGGTTATGAGTGCCAAGCTTCTGTGCCAGTTCTACCCCCACAATGAACGCCTCATATTCGGCTTCATTGTTGGAGGCCTGGAAGCCGCAGTGCAGGGCGTAACGTAACTTTTCCTCGTCGGGGTTAATCAGGACTATTCCGGCGCCAGCCCCCCGAGCATTAGATGCTCCGTCAATGTACAACTCCCAGATGGGACCCGTCGGGTCAACCTTTCTCTTCCGAGTTAATGCATCCTCGTTTAGGTCATTTTCTGCTCTTCCCATATCGGGAGTATAGGAGAATTCTGCCACGAAGTCGGCTAAGGCCTGCCCCTTTATAGTCGTTCTTGGGTGGAACTCAATCCCGTACTCGCTCAATTCTTGGGACCAGATCGCCATGCGAGTCGATGTTCCCTTTTGAAGAGCCTTACTGATCGGATGCTCGGTTCGCACCGCGATTGGGTGAGCTTGGAAGTACGGGCGTAGCTTCTTAGCTGCCGTTATGAGAGCCAGAGAAAGTTTCTCTATCTCGGTGTAGCGCGTTTCCGTGTCAACTAAGGCTTTGCTCACGTAGTAGACCGGCCATTGGACCTTGTCTTCTTCGCGGACAAGAACAGCACTTACAGCTCTTTCAGAGACGACGAGATATACGTATAGCATCTCGCCCTCTCTTGGTTTAGAGAGGAATGGTGGGGACCCAAAGAAAGCCTTCATTTCTAGGAAGGCATTTTCGCATTAGTCCGTCCATTCAAAGTTGTCCGTCTTCTTTAGAGCTTTGAAGAACGGCTGACACTTGTCGGTGGCTTTAGACACGAAGCGTGCCAGAGCAGCAACCCGACCGGTCATGCTTTGCACCTCTTTGACTCGGCTTGAAGACTTCATTTCAAGGAGTGCCTTGATTTTTTTGGGGTTCGCCTCAATCCCTCGTCGACAGACGATGTATCCGAGGAATTTCCTGGATTCAACCCCAAACACGCATTTGTTGGGATTGAGTTTCATTTTATATCGGCGGAGGATCGTGAACATCTCCCTCAGGTCGTGCACGTGATAGGTGTTGTCAATGGTGCCCACAAGAAGAGTTGTAATCTTTATATTCTACATTTGATGTAATAAAGTCTCATGAAGACTCTTGCTTGTAATTGCTTATTCATTAATAAAAAGTTGAAACGTTCATTCAATCTTCCTTGTTTGAAGCATTATGATAAAACATTAGTCCATAAACAAACTTAACAACTTACGAAGAGACAAATGTAGATTTGCATGAACAAACTCTTCGTAGTTTGCTTAAAACGATATATTCGCAATCTAAGGGTCAAAGGACTATTGACCTCAGTATGATTGTTAGAAGAATCTATGATGTCTGGTTATGAGGCATTGAGAGTTGGAGACTCTATAGTTCTTCTAGGTATCTTCCGAAGGTACTGAATTGGCCAGTCCACTTCTAGAGACAAGATAAGAAAAAACCATTTAACCTCTTATGTCTCGAAGTCACTATGTATGAATTGCATCATGCTTACCTTAATCCTGAAATGAGACATGCCATTTCACAGCTTACGTATTCTCATTTGAGAAAGTCAGAGTTCGGACTCACTATGTGATTCCGAGCAGGGCCTATTGGTGAAGTACTAAGTTGTGAGAATGTCATGAGTAACTTTGTGAAGTTCACATAGATATGGAATTCATGTACAAGATTGCTGAAATGCAATGTATGTCACCTCATGCTTTGTTCCTAGGAGTGTGAATAAATGAACTGGCCAGTGTCCAAATTGAGTCCTGACTTTTTTGGATGAAACAATGTGACTTGTTAGCTCCTCGTCAATACATTGTTTCTAACTTATTCACAAGCGACAAAGGAGTTGAGGAAATAATAGCTAGAAGGGTAAAATGGTAATTTAGTAAACATAGATAATATTCAGTGGATCCGCTCATCATAATTAGGTTGAATTCTTGAGTAGAAAATAAATTCATTTGAACCGAGAGATTTTCGTTGTCAACTCTTTAGTGGAGTCAGTTGGCATTAAGCTAAACTTGGAAAAGGTTTGTGAACTTTTGAGTCCAAGTGTTTAGCTCAAGCTTTGTTCATTTGGGTCCATGAGGTCACTGTCACGAATCACATCGAATATGAATAGTTAAACTGGAAGCTAAGTCAAAACAAGAACGAAAATAGTCAAAATTAAAGGGTATTTTTGTCTTTTGAGACATAGGATGAAATGAATCTCAATAAATTTTTTGACAAGGTCATTTGATGACATGCATCACTCGGCCATAATAAGATTAATTGGGCCTTGTGGATTAATTTCATTTCATAAGAATTTTATTGAAAATTCTTAATGGGTCTTTTACATGTTGTCATGAACAAATGAAGAAGCTTCTAGAAGCTCCTTCTAGAGACCATATGGGCGCCTACCTTATAGAGAAATAGGAGAGATTATTTTGTGCATAAATGTATCAAGATACTTGCCAAAAGAAAAAGAGGAAACAAATTTGCATATGGATGCATTAGGGGAATCGGCCAAGGCTAGAAAGGAACAAAAAAAGGAAACAAATCAAGGCCTCTAGAAGGCTTGTGTTGGCCGAGTATCTCAAAGGGAAAAAGAGGAAATTGGCTCATGAATATGTGATATTCTATAGAAGAGGAAACTACCTTATTGAAGGTGAGACCTCTCCTATAAAGAGGAGCCTCATTCCACACTTTTCATTCATCCAAGTTTATGAGATTTGAGAGACTCTCTCTCTAGAACTTTGGCCGCCCCTTCCTCTCTCTCTCTAGTTTATTTTCATTTTTTTTGTTTTGGCACCTAGGTCCTCACTTGACCTAGAGTTTAGCTCTGCGACTTCAAGACTCGTTCTTAAGTCGTAGTGTTTAAAAGTGCCCACTCACTGATTCCTTTTATTTCGAGTGATTTAGTGATAGAAACTATCGTGGTTGCTCGAGGTGCCGAGGAAAGAAAGGGAGACGTGCTGCGAGGAACGAGCGTTGCAACTTTCCAAAAGTTTCTCAAAGTTCAAGCTTCAAGAAAGGTTAGTAAACTTCTTAGGTCATAATAGTTTTTATTTATATGTACTTGCTCTTTGTCTAGGTTAGTAAAAAACTGTTTTTACTCGAAAAGAAAATTTTTAAAATTCTGCCGCTTACCGAAGCGTTAATTATTTTCTTAAACCCTAGATCGATTCCAACAATCAGTTGCCAGTAGGCTTTTAACGAGCATGTCGTCCACGTACACTTCCATTGTCTTGCCAATTTGATCGGCGAAGATCCAATTTACCAAGCGCTGGTACGTTGCTCCCGCGTTCTTAAGGCCAAAAGGCATGACCTTATAACAATAGAGACCTCGATCAGTGACAAAGATTGTCTTAATTTGATCCGGCTCGTGCATTCGAATTTGGTTGTAGCCCGAATAGGCGTCCATGAAGCTGAGAAGTTCATGGCCGGTCGTGGTGTCCACTAGTTGTTCGATACGCGGGAGTGGAAAGCAGTCCTTAGGGCAGGCTTTGTTAAGATCTTTGTAGTCTATACAAATTCGGCACTTCCCATTAGGCTTTTTCACCATTACGACGTTGGCGACCCACTTGGGGTACTTAGTCTCTCGGATGAAGTTTGCGGCGAGGAGTTTCTCCACCTCTTCATTTATGGCCAGGTATCGTTCTGGGTTGAACGTTCGTCTAGCCTGCACCTTTTCGGCGACCTTTGGGTCGTCGTTCAATCGGTGCACTATTACCTCGGGATCAGATCCAGGCATGTCCGCATGAGTCCATGCAAAAACATCCTTGAATTCCCGGAGGAAGGCAGTGAGCTGAGTTTTGATGGCGAGTGGAAGCCGGGTGCCGACCTTGACAACCTGATCAGGCTTAGATTCGTCCAGGACGACCGGCACAAGATCATCCGAGGTTTCCACCTTGAGTCTTTCGACTTCATCCCGGGGGTCAAGTTCTCCGAACTTCCTTGCGTCCCTTGCGTCCCTTGGGTCGCATGGGTAATCGTCTTCCAGTTGGAAGATTGTGTTGACCATTTTTCCCGCGGATTTACCATCAACTCCTTGCACGTAGCATATTCTTGCTTGGGATTGGTCTTCGGCCATAATGCCAATTCCCTCTTCGGTGGGGAATTTCACCAGTAGGTGGTACGTGGAAGTGATTGCCCTTAGCCGGTTCAACGTGGTGGTTGAATTGATCTAGGGTTTAAGAAAAAGTATAACGCTGAGTAAAGCGGCGGAATTTTAAAAATTTTCTTTTCAAGTAAAAACAGTTTTTTAGTAACCTAGACAAAGAGCAAGTACATATAAATAAAAACTATTATGACCTAAGAAGTTTACTAACCTTTCTTGAAGCTTGAACTTTGAAAAGCTTTAGGAAAGTTGCAATGCTCGTCTCCTCGCAGCACGTCTCTCTTTCTTTCCTCGGCACCTCGAGCAACCACGAAAGTTTCTATCACTAAATCACTCGAAATAAAAGGAATTAGTCAGTGGGCACTTTTAAACACTACGACATAAGAACGAGTCTTGAAGTCGCAGAGCTAAACTCTAGGTCAAATGAGGACCTAGGTGCCAAAACAATAAAACGAAATTGACTAGAGAGAGAGAGGAGACTGTTGTCAATGGTGCCCACAAGAAGAGTTGTAATCTTTATATTATGCATTTGATGTAATAAAGTCTCATGAAGACTCTTGCTTGTAATTTCTTATTCATTAATAAAGAGTTGAAACGTTCATTCAATCTTCCTTGTTTGAAGCTTTATGATAAAACCTTAGTCTTTAGTCCATAAAAAAACTAAACAACTTACGAAGAGTTAAATGTAGATTTGCATGAACAAACTCTTCGTATTTTGCTTAAAACGATATATTCGCAATCTAAGGGTCAAAGGACTATTGACCTCAGTATGATTGTTAGAAGAATCTATGATGTCTGGTTATGAGGCATTGAGAGTTGGAGACTCTATAGTTCTTCTAGGTATCTTCCGAAGGTACTGAATTGACCAGTGCACTTCTAGAGACAAGATAAGAACAAACCATTTAACCTCTTATGTCTCGAAGTCACTACTTATGAATTGCATCGTGCTTACCTTAATCCTGAAATGAGACATGTCATTTCACACCTTAGTATTCTCATTTGAGAAAGTCAGAGTTCGGACTCACTATGTGATTCCGAACAGGGCCTATTGGTGAAGTACTAAGTTGTGAGAATGGCATGAGTAACTTTGTGAAGTTCTCATAGATATGGAATTCATGTAAAAGATTGCTGAAATGCAATGTATATCACCTCATGCTTTGTTCCTTGGAGTGTGAATAAATGAACTGGCCAGTGTCCAAATTGAGTCCTGACTCTTTTGGATGAAACAATGTGACTTGTTAGCTCCTCGTCAATACATTGTTTCTAACTTATTCACAAGCGACAAAGGAGTTGAGGAAATAACAGCTAGAAGGGTAAAATGGTAATTTTGTAAATCCCGACTAGCTGATGATATTCATGAAGGGTAAACACAGATAATATTCAGTGGATCCGCTCATCATAATTAGGTTGAATTCTTGAGTAGAAAATAAATTCATTTGAACCGAGAGATATTCAGTGTCAACTCTTTAGTGGAGTCAGTTGACATTAAGCTAAACTTGGAAAAGGTTTGTGACCTTTTGAGTCCAAGTATTTTAGCTCAAGCTTTGTTCATTTGGATCCATGAGGTCACTGTCACGAATCACATCGAATAGGAATAGTTAAACTGGAAGCTAAGTCAAAACAAGAACGAAAATTGTCAAAAGGGTATTTTTGTCTTTTGAGACATAGGATGAAATGAATGTCAATAAATTTTTTGACATGGTCATTTGATGACAAGTAACACTCGGCCATAATATGATTAATTGGGCCTTGTACATTTATTTCATTTCATAAGAATTTTATTGAAAATTCTTAATGGGCCTTTTTCATGTTGTCATGAACAAATGGAAAAGCTTCTAGAAGCCTTTTCTAGATGGTATAGGCGCCCAACATACCCAAATAAAGAGAGAATATTTTGTGCATGAATGTATGAAGATACTTGCCAAAAGAAAAAGAGGAAACCAAGGTGGGCGCACAAAAGAGTCAAGAGAGAAGCAAATAAAAGAGGAAACAAATCCAAGGACTTGCTTGGCAAGTCTTGGCCGTGTGACTCTTTGAAGGAAAAGGGAAATTGGCTCATGAATATGTGATATTCTATAGAAGAGGAAACTACCTTATTGAAGGTGAGATCTCTCCTATAAATAGGAGCCTCATTCCACACTTTTCAATCATCCAAGTTTAAGAGATTTGAGAGACTCTCTGTCTAGAACTTGGCCGCCCCTCTCCTCTCTCTCTCTAGTCAATTTCGTTTTATTGTTTTGGCACCTAGGTCCTCATTTGACCTAGAGTTTAGCTCTGCGACGTCAAGACTCGTTCTTAAGTCGTAGTGTTTAAAAGTGCCCAATCACTGATTCCTTTTATTTCGAGTGATTTAGTGATAGAAACTATCGTGGTTGCTCGAGTTTCCGAGGAAAGAAAGAGAGACGTGCTGAGGGGAGACGAGCGTTGCAACTTTCCAAAAGCTTCTCAAAGTTCAAGCTTCAAGAAAGGTTAGTAAACCTCTTAGCTCATAATAGTTTTTATTTATATGTACTTACTCTTTGTTTAGGTTAGTAAAAAACTGTTTTTACTTGAAAAGAAAATTTTTAAAATTCCGCCGCTTTGCGAAGCGTTAAACTTTTTCTTAAACCCTAGATCAATTCCAACAAATACTTCTCCACACAACAGCTCCACCATTAAGGATGAACACAGATCCCGAAGTGGATTTCCTGGAATCCTTATCCGCTTGATAATCGGAGTCGGTATATCCTGTCATAGTCAGGTCAGTACCCGAGTATGTAAGCATCAAGTTCCTAGTTCTTCGAAGATACTTAAGAACATGCTTAACAGCAATCCAGTGCTCGGGTCCAGGGTTGGATTGGAAACGGCTAACTACGCCAACGGCGAAACAGATGTCAGGTCTAGTGCAAAGCATAGCATGCATGAGGCTTCCTACGGCAGAGGCGTAATGAATTTTCTTCATGTCTTCAATCTCTTGTGCAGTCTTGGGAGACTTGTCCTTTGAGAGTGAGACTCCATGCCTAAAGGGTGTTTGGCCCTTCTTGGAGTCTTGCATCGAGAAGCGATCCATTACCTTATCAATATAAGATGCTTGAGAGAGCGACAGGGTCCGTTTTTTCCTATCTCGAAAGATTTGGATTCCCAGAATGTATGCTGCTTCTCCTATATCCTTCATATCGAATTGCTTTGCCAGCCAGACCTTAACCTCAGATAACTTACCCACGTCATTACCAATGAGTAGTATATCATCGACATATAGTACCAGAAACACAACTTTACCTTCGTGTATTAACTTGTAAACACAAGGCTCATCTATTGACTGTTCAAAGCCGAAGCTCTTTACCGTTTTATCGAATCTAATATTCCATGACCAAGATGCTTGCTTTATTCCATAAATGGACTTAAGTAATTCACAAACCTTGGTCTCTTGACCTTCTTCCACGAAACCGTCTGGTTGAGCCATGTAAATGCGCTCATCAAGATTGCCATTCAGAAAGGCTGTCTTGACATCCATTTGCCAGATCTCATAGTCGAGAGCTGCAGCTATGGATATGAGTATGCGGATGGATTTAAGCATCGCGACTGGTGAGAAGGTTTCTTCATAGTCAATCCCTTCTTGTTGGGTATAACCCTTCTCCACAAGTCGTGCTTTGAACGTCTCGACGTTCCCATCAGAACCCCTTTTCTTCTTGTATATCCACTTACACCCTACGGGTTTAATCCCTTCAGGAAGGTCTACAAGTTTCCAGACGTTGTTGACATACATCGAGTGCATTTCAACTTTCATGGCGTCAAAGGTTTGATTCAGAACAAGCCATCGCTTGGCTATAGGAAACATAATCATCCATGTCAGAGACGGCTTGTACCTGTCAGGCTTTTGAGTAGCCCTCCCACTACGTCGAAGTACTACTTGACGAGATTCTGATGAGTTAGATTATGTTTCAGTTGGGGTAAGAACAGTTCTTACAGATGAGGTAGAAGCTTCCTCACCCAACTTTTCTTCAAGAACAATTTTGCTTCTAGGTTTTGCATCCTGCATAAAGTCCTCCTCAAGGAAACGAGCATTCGTGCTAACGAAAGTCTTATCATCCTCGGGACTATAGAAGATGAAACCCTTGGTTTCCTTTGGATATCCCACAAACAAGCACAATTCTGACCTACTAGCCAACTTGCTAGTCTTTTGCCTTAGCACATGTGCAGGGCAACCCCAAATTCGGATGTCGCCCAAACTTACTTTACGGCCAGTCCATCTTTCATAAGGAGTACCAGGAACCGTTTTAGACGGAACTTGGTTCAGAATATAAGCGGCTGTTTCGAGGGCATATCCCAAAAAGGAAAGAGGGAGTGATGAGTAACTCATCATTGATCTAACCATCTCCATAAGAGTTCGGTTTCTTCTTCTGACACTCCGTTTCGTTGAGGTGTCCCAGGTGCGGTAAGCTGAGAAGCGATACCTTCTTCTTTAAGAAAGTCATCGAACTCTCCAGACATATACTCACCACCTCGATCAGATCGAAGGGTTTTGATCACTTTGTCAGTTTGCTTTTCCACTAAAGCCCTAAAGACCTTAAATACGTTAAAGGTCTCGGATTTGTGTTTGAGCAAATAGACAAAACCATATCGCGAGTAATCATCAGTGAAGGTAACGAAGTATTCGTATTCTCCACGTGCCTGTTGGTGAGCGGACCACATACATCAGAATGTACTAGTTCCAGCAACTCAGTGGCTCTTCGACCCTTATCGGAGAAAGGTCGCTTAGTCATTTTTCCTTCTATGCAGGATTCACAAGTAGGTAGTGAACCTATTGCAGAGGCTTGGAGTGGACCATCCCTCACAAGTCTCTTAATCCTATCTAGACTGATATGACCAAGTCTCAAGTGCCAGAGGTATGTTGATTTTGTTAGATCGGAGGATTCAGAAAGTTTGATCCTCTTTGGCTCCGTAATTAGATCATTATCTATTTCGGTGTCTAAGAGGGAAGGTTGAGTGGGATAAATGTAAAAAAGAGCATTCTTCATACATGCATCAGTGACAAAAGAATTATCAGGAAACGAAATACGAATTCCATTCTTAATGAACTTTAAACAATAATCTTTCTCAAGAAGACGAGCAACAGATATTAAGTTCTTCCCAAAGGTAGGAACAAAATAAACATTATTCAAGTTTAAAGTGCGGTCTTCAAAAGACAGCGTCACGGATCCCACAGCCTTTGCAGACACCAGGCTCCCATCACCCCATTTGAAACAGAACTCGCCTTCCTCTAAGCTTTTGGTTTTCTTGAAACCATTCAAGGAACAGCAAATATGGTTAGTAGCAGCGGAGTCAAGAATCCACGTTGATACATTATCAGCTACTAAGCATGCTTCGGTAACTAGTACAACACTATGTTCCTTTGCTTTGAGATAGGCAGGACAGTTCTTTTTATCGGCCTTGTGAGGTCTCTTCTTAGTTCCAGAGGCGGAGGCTTTTTGCTCAGTAGCATGTGCCTCTCCTTGATTCCTCTTTCACTTAGTGAGACCTACAGCAGTGTGAAGTTCCTTCATAAACTTGGTAACAGTGTACTCTAGCTTGTTAATGGAGTAGTTCATCTTGGCGGTATCAAGAGATGCGGGGAGAGTTTCTAAGATCACATCTATGACATTCTTCCCATCAATCTCAGATCCTAAGATTTCCATTTTACTCAGATGACTAATGATCAATATCATAAAGTCTCCAACAGGAGTCCTAGCCTTCATGTGACAGTTCATAAACTGTCGGACTGCTTTTTCCCTTGCTTGACGCCTTTGCCCTCCAAACATCTCATGGAGATTGGTGAGCATGTCGGCGGCAGTCTCGATGTCACGATGTTGTTGTTGCAACACATTGTTCATGGATGCTAAGATATAGCACCTCACAATCTCATCGGAGCAGAGCCAGGCGGCCAAGGCGTCTTTGTCCTCTTGAGTTGAATCATTATTCGTCAGAGGAGGACACGGGGTGGTGAGTACCCATTTGTGCTTGGTAAGGATTATGTCGAGGTTATGTTTCGAATCTACGCAGTTTTTGTTTTCGAGTTTGTTCGAGGAAAGGATTAACGAGAGAAGGTTGAGAGACATATTGCCTATATAAGTTGAAACAAGTTTATGATTAGTCTTTGGTTTAGGATTTAAGTTTTATTTAAGACTTTGATAAAATCCAAAGGTGTTATAAACCAAACGATAATTTATTCCTTCAAGGGAAGGTCGCAAAAAATCTCCATTTATAAGTAAATGACACATCATTAATGCTTAGCCAAGATGTCAATACACCAATTTTGATCACTCATATCCTTTCGCAGGGCCTCGAGCGAGGATTACTAGGGATTGAGTCTAAGTGTGTAACCAACCACTTAGTCCAAAAGATTGACTTTGAAAAACAATCCGCCGAGGGGAGGTCTTGTCTCATTGTCTCACTTTCGAATTTAGCTCATTGAGAAATGATCAGTGCAAAGCGCCCTTGAGTACTCTCATTTAAGAGAGGGCCACGAGGGTGACTCTTAGTCTAGCGACAATTGCACTTTTCATTAGTGTTGGGGATCGTGGGTTACAAACAACAAGTATAACCCTCCCACTTAGTTTTTGGAGTTGGTTCATCTACTCTTATAAGTTCGGAAACGATTTTCCTAGTTATAGAGCGATAGAGCGGACAACTAGAAAAGAATCCTAGATATTCATGTTCAGAGCAGTATTAGTGCATAAAGGCACAAGGTACATACTCGATCTTTTCCTATTTTCTATTTCGGGAAACTGCGTGAGGGAAGTGTGAACTTCAACTCACTCGAACTCTTGAAAGTTTGAGATTACACATCTTTTTATTTTTCGACTTGTCTACAAGGAGACCTCCCACTCAAATTTTCATGAGCATATAGATTTTGAACATATGTGATATAGATATAGTTTTGAAAACATTTTTAAAAATTTATTCGATTTGGATGACAAACTATTTTTCAAGTTTAAAAACGAAAACGGTTTTTCAAAATTCAAACTAGTTTTGTAAAAATTCAATTTCAATTAAACTTTCAAAAATCAAAACATTTTAATCTTACACATCATGTTTATAATCTTATGAAAAACATTTTTGCTCAAGAAATTTTTCTCATTAGAGTTCTATCATGGTAGTGTGGCTGAAAATCCGGAATTCTTAAAAACTGGAGTTTCGGAACAGCCGCGCACCTCAGAGTAAAATCGCCATAACTGGCGGCTCCGATGTTCTTTTGACCTAAAACCGGTGGCATTGGACAGAGGACAGACAGAGCTGTAATTTGATTCAAGAATAATTAAATTTCGATTTCTGAGCAGAGAGTTATGCCACTTTTACTCAGGGTTTTACTCCAGCTGATCGAAGAAAAAGAAATAATTAAAGCTTGGTCCTTTTTAGGTGCGAAAAAGAATCGAGTGTAACGGAACGTTTTATGAAGGTTGTTAAAGCTTTTATTTGTGTTTTATTAGCAGGGTAATAACATGGTATAAAAGAAATAACAACAAGCATAAAACGATTCAAGTAAAAATAAGAAACTAGCAAGATAATAAAACTAGTCACAAAATTTTACTCGAAAATTCTCAAACCTTTAAAACACGTTTTTCAATATAAAAAATTAAAAACTTTTAGAACTGATTCTAATGTGTTTTAAAAACATCCCAAACTCATAGAAAAACAACATGATTTTTAATTTAAAGGCAAGAGCAATAAATTAAAAAAATCTAAGATAACAATTCTAACTTGTCACAAAATTAGTAAACTTTCGAAAACGATTTTCAAGCTCATATTTTTAAATACATGTACATGCTAATCTTTGACCATAGCTCTGATACCATTTGTTGGAATTGATCTAGGCTTTAAGAAAAAGTTTAACGCTTCGTAAAGCTGCGGAATTTTAAAAATTTTCTTTTCAAGTAAAAACAGTTTTTTACTAACCTACACAAAGAGCAAGTACATATAAATAAAAACTATTATGAGCTAAGAAGTTTACTAACCTTTCTTAAAGCTTGAACTTTGAGAAGCTTTTGGAAAGTTGCAACGCTCGTCTCCTCGCAGCACGTCTCTCTTTCTTTCCTCGGCACCTCGAGCAACCACGAAAGTTTCTATCACTAAATCACTCGAAATAAAAGGAATTAGTGAGTGGGCACTTTTAAACACTACGACTTAAGAACGAGTCTTGAAGTCGCTGAGTTAAACTCTAGGTCAAATGAGGACCTAGGTGCCAAAACAATAAAACGAAATTGAGTAGAGAGAGAGAGGATAGGGGCGGCCAAGTTCTAGAGAGAGAGTCTCTCAAATCTCTAACTTCTGTGGAATGAATAGAATGAGAGGAATGAGGGTCCTATTTATAGGAGAAGGGTTGGCCTTGGGAAGAAGTAGTTTCCTCTTATTTTCCAAGCCTTTATGAGCAATCTTTTATTACCCATTCCTATCAACATAGGCGCCCACCTCATTCAAATCCTCAAGGGATTAGTTTCCTGTTTTGTTTCTCTCTTGGTTGCTTTGGCCAAAATTTCCTATATTAGCATGGGAAATTTGTTTCTTCTTTTTCTTTTTGCAAGTATCTTGATATATTTATGCACAAAATATTCTCTCTTCCTATGGGTATGTTGGGCGCCCAAACTCATTCTAGAAGGAGCTTCTAGAAGCTTCTTCATTTGTTCATGACAACATGAGAAAGGCCCATTAAGAATTTTATTGAAAATTCTTATGAAATGAAATTAATCCACAAGGCCCAATAAGACTAATATTGGCCGAGTGAAACATGTCATTAAATGACCTTGTCAAAAAATTTATTGACATTCATTTCATCCTATGTCTCAAAAGACAAAAATACCCTTTTGACAATTTTCGTTTTTGTTTTGACTTAGCTTCCAGTTTAACTATTCCTAATCGATGTGATTCGTGACAGTGACCTCATGGATCCAAATGAACAAAGCTTGAGCTAAAATACTTGGACTCAAAAGTTCACAAACCTTTTCCAAGTTTAGCTTAATGTCAACTGACTCCACTAAAGAGTTGACACTTAACATCTCTCGGTTCAAATGAATTTATTTTCTACTCAAGAATTCAACCTAATTGTAATGAGTGGATCCACAGAATATTATCAGTGTTTGCCCTTCATGAATATCATAAGCTAGTCGGGATTTACAAAATTACCATTTTACCCTTCTAGCTGTTATTTCCTCAACTCCTTTGTCGCTTGTGAATAAGTTAGAAACAATGTATTGACGAGGAGCTAACAAGTCACATTGTTTCATCCAAAAGAGTCAAGACTCAATTTGGACACTGGCCAGTTCATTTATTCACACTCCAAGGAACAAAGCATGAGGTGATATACATTGCATTTCAGCAATCTTGTACATGAATTCCATATCTATGAGAACTTCACAAAGTTACTCATGACATTCTCACAACTTAGTACTTCACCAATAGGCCTTGTTCGGAATCACATAGTGAGTCCGAACTCTTACTTTCTCAAATGAGAATACTAAGGTGTGAAATGACATGTCTCATTTCAGGATTAAGGTAAGCACGATGCAATTCATACGTAGTGACTTCGAGACATAAGAGGTTAAATGGTTTGTTCTTATCTTGTCTCTAGAAGTGCACTGGTCAATTTATTACCTTCGGAAGATACCTAGAAGAACTATAGATTCTCCAACTCTCAATGCCTCATAATCAGACATCATAGATTCTTCTAACAATCATACCGAGGTCAATAGTCCTTTGACCCTTAGATTGTGAATATATCGTTTTAAACAAACTACGAAGAGTTTGTTCATGCAAATCTTCATTTGTCTCTTCGTAAGTTGTTTAGTTTGTTTATGGACTAAAGGCTAATGTTTTATCATAAAGCTTCAGACAAGGAAGATTGAATGAAGGTTTCAACCTTTTATTTATGAATAAGCAATTACAAGCAAGAGTCTTCGTAAGACTATATGACATCAAATGTACATAAATACACATTACAACTCTTCTTGTGGGCACCATTGACAACACGTGAGTCACCCGATGATTAAGTTATAGGGCGACTCTTGATCGACCACTAGGAATGGGACCATGTGAACGGCCTCAATGCCTCCAGGGGTCCCGAAGGTGACCGGCAAATCGATGATGCCCTCAGTCATAACCTTTTCCACAGTGAACCCAAACAAGGGCGTTTGGGTCGGAGTTGGGAGCAGCCCCCCGAGCTTCATGCTCTCTAGGGTGGACTTTAATATTATGTCGGCAGCGCTGCCATTGTCGATGAGAACCCTTTTCACCAAGTTATTGGCCACTTGGGCTTTGAGAACAATTGCGTCATTGTGTGGATGCACAACTCACTTGGCCTCTTCATTGGTGAAGTACATCGTCTCGTAAGGCACGGACGGAGGTTCTTCATACGTAAAGTTGACGTGCATAGCAGCGTCTTCCTGAGCCACGGCCCTAAGGAATTTCTTTCGTTGTCGGGCTGAATCTCCATCTTGTGGTCCTCCCAATATGGTGGTTACCACATGGAGCTGTGGATTGGCGTTGGTAGCAGCCGCGGTTCGGTCGGCAGAAGCGGCTGTTCCCCCTCCCTGACCAGACTGTTGTCTGTTCGTGGTGGGGCCCGCAACGCTAATCATGCGTAACACGAACTCTTTCAGCTCACCCCGTTGGATCAAAGCCTCGATTTTACTTTTAAGATTGTAGCATTCCGAGGTCAAATGACCGTATTCCCAATGGAACTCACAATATCTAGATCGATCGCGAGTTGCGGGATCCTTTTTCATTGGAGCCGGGGGTGTGAACTTGTCACGTGCCAGAGCCAGGATCCGTTTTGGCGCCATGTTCAACGGTGTGAAGGACGAGTACCCTTTGAAGTTTTCCGCAAGTCGCGGCTTCTGGGGCACAGGGGGTTGGTTATTAGAAACCTGATTTCCCTTGTTTCGTCTTTTACGAGGTTCGCCCTGCTCGTGGCTAGGTTCTTCTCGGCGACGAGAGCTTTGATTGCTGCTCTTGCGGCCGTCGAGGTATTCTTCGACTCCCATGGTAGAAGGGACACGGCCGACGACTGACTTGAGGAAGTCACTTGTGCGCAAGCCTTCTATGATGGCGGCAATTGCCTCACCGTCGTCAAAGCGGTCGACCTTGTTTAACTCTTCAGTGAATCTGGCGAGGTATCGTCTAAGAGATTCGCCACTCTCTTGCCTGATTGACCACAGGTACATCTTGGTCTTCTTTTGGACCATAGACGTAGCAAACCGTGCTAGGAACATGTCCTTCAGGTCTTTGAACGAGTGGATGCTTCCTGGCCTTAAGTTCTTGAACCACTCAAATCCGGGTCCGGCGAGGGTCAAACTAAAAGCTTGGCAATTGGCGCCAGGAGAAACACCCTGCATCGTCATCCAGGTTTCATAGTGCTGGATGTGGTAAGCAGGATCTGCTTTCCCATCATAGGGAGTGAGGTTCGGGAGTTTGAAATTCCCTGTACAAACCTCGGCCAATATCTGAGAAGTGAAAGGCGAGGAATTCTCCTCAACGACTCCATAGGTGCTTCCGCCTATTGCGTATTCTCGGAGATCTCGTACCTCATTCCGAAGATTGTGGATCATAGTGACCACATCGAGACCGGTCGTTGGAGTCACCCCTTGTTCGGGAGGAGTCACCTGTCGCCTTTCGTTAGACCCTTGCCCTACGCGGCGATTCCCGTTAGTTGGGGTTGCCAGCGGGATGTTAAGTCTAGAGCTTAGCCGTTCTCTCAGATCATTGCCACGCCGATTGCGTTGAGCAGTGAGGTGGTCCCTAAGATCAGGGCTGGTCGTACGGAGGCCCAGGCTTCGTCTGCGACGGCGCGCTCTCCGCGTGCCCTGACTTTCCGCAACATTCTCCCTTTCGCCTAGTCGGTCAAGGGCTGAACGTCAGGAATTCCCCTCTTGAGAAGCTGCCGACGCGTCGCCTGTCCGGGGTAGGGGATTCGATGGAACGACTTCAAACACAGCGGGGAGTTCCCCGTCCTTCGTGAGAGAAGTCTCGATATCCTCCGACTCACCAGTATCCTCGTAATCAGGGTCACGGTCGCGGCTTTCCTCGTTGAGGTTCCAAGGATCCCCGTTGGGGATTATCGTGTCATGCATAGGTTGCTTTGCAATCAGTCGGCTGTGGTACCTTGCGTTCCTCGTCTTTAGTTGGCAGATATTCTCCTCCAACTCCATGATGCGGTTGTCCCTGCTATCAAGAAATGGAGATGGTGAGCGGGTCGAGTTCTCTTCATGGAGCGACTCTTCGTCACCGTGCGCTCGGGAGCGCAAGAACTATTTTTTCGTCTCAGTGACGTTATCGGGGTTGTTCCTGCCTTCAGAACGTACGGGTGGTTGACTACTCATCTTTTCTCACGTTCGAGAAAGTTGAGTTTGTAGAAGAAATGAAAAAGATGAACAGAAGGGATTTCGGGCTGAACAGGTCGGGAAGTCCCCTCCTTCTAGCGCCAAAATGTTGTCGCACGAAAATGAACAACTATTGAATACCTCGGGCGGTTCGATCCAAGGCCGGACCAAGCGATCGCACCCGGGCCAAGAGTGTGAACTCGAAAGTCTCGAGCTAGGTTTTCTCCGATCAACCCGCCTCTCGAGAGAGGAAAGGGGTGAGGAGGAGGAGTGACCGTGCCTTGGGTGTCGGCTACCTACGTACCCGTGTGTGGGATCAGGTCAGAACGTAGTTCAGGCGTGTAAGACGCAGTATGAGGCGTGGAACCTTGGTGGAGAAGCGTGCTCAATGAAAGAGACGAGGCGCTGAGGAGTCCTTGGCGGCGTCTCAGAACTTCGGAGATCGCGTACGCGTCTAGCATGTTAGACGCGCAACGGGACTCTAGTCGAGAACCCTAGGGGCGTGAATGAGCACCGGGGAACGTTCGGTTAGAGGGAGCGACGTCCGGGAAGTCCTCGTGAGTGCTTCGGAACCTCTAAGAACGAGAGAGACTTGCGAGAATGCTTCAGGCCAAATATGGCATCAAGAGAAGCAGAGGAGAGTCAGAAATCGAGCGTATCGATAGTTGATGAAGGGATGGCCTCCCCCTCAGTGAGAGGGGGTTTAAATAGGTGTTCGGGGACCCTAAGGGGGTCCTTCGTCGTCCATGTGGGACTCGGGGCGCGCACCTTTCCAAGAGGAGGCGCACAAGGGGCAGCGGCGCACCACGCGCGCCCCGCGACCCACGGCGCGCGGAGCGCGGCGCGCAGGCTGGGCTGCTCAGCGCGCAGCGCGGCCTTGTCCAGGCGTGGCGCGCGACCCGCGGCGCGCGGGCTGCGCTGCTCAACGCGCGGCGCGGCCCTGCCAGGCGCGGCGCGCGGCACAGCGGGCGCGGTGCGCGCTGGGCCTTGTCTTCGCGGGCTTTTCGCGATTGTCTTGTTTCCGGGCCCGTTGAACTATTGGTGGGCTTTGTATTTCGGGTTTATTACACAAATGTCTCTATTTGACAGATAGGATCCGAGTCGAGGCTCGACTCGAGGAGACTGACTCAAGGCTCGACTCGAGGAGCGAAGCTCGACTCGAGGAGACTGACTCAAGGCTCAACTCGAGGAGCGAAGCTCGACTCGAGGAGACTGACTCAAGGCTCAACCCGAGGAGGGAAGCTCGACTCGAGGAGACTGACTCAAGGCTCAACCCGAGGAGCGAGGCTTGACTCGGGGAGACTGAATAAGTCTCAACTCGAGGGGCGAGGCGCGAGTCGAGGAGGCGACTCAAGTCTCGACTCGAGGGGCTAGGCTCGACTCAAGGAGTCACGAGTTTGGGCGGGGGCTTGAAGGCTTGCCGCTCTTCAGGACCTCCGGCCTGACCATCGGCCCTTTGAACGACGCGTCTTCTTGGTGTCCCGGGTTTTTCGAAAACGACCGACAACATTTACAATTTTGCATCAAAACTACGCCTAGTCCTTGTTTTGACGCATCACAATAGACTGCGAATCCCTTGGTTCCTTGAGGAATAGTGAGTACCGGAGCTATTGTTAGACGTTTCTTCAGTTCTTGGAAGCTCTTCTCACAAGTTTCAGACCATACAAACTTGTGTCCTTTGCGAGTTAACTGTGTCAATGGCATAGAAAATTTAGAAAATCCTTCCACAAATTTTCTATAGTAACCTGCCAAACCCAAGAAACTTCTTATCTCGGTGATAGTCTTTGGCTGATTCCATCCCTTAACTGCTTCAATCTTCGCAGGATCAACCATGATTCCTTTGTTGCTGACAACGTGACCAAGGAAAACGACTTTGTGTAACCAAAAATCGCACTTTGAAAATTTGGCATATAATTGTTTATCCTTTAATTTCCTCAATGGCAACTCCAAATGTTGCCCTTGCTCCTCATTTGTTTTGGAGTAGATCAAGATATCGTCGATGAAGAAGATTACAAACTTATCCATAAATTCCTCGAACATGCGATTCATCAGGTTCATAAAAACTACTAGAGCATGGGTTTGTCCAAACGACATAACCAGTAACTCATAATGACCATATTGAGTACAAAAGGTAGTCTTCAGAATGTCTTCTTCTTTAACTCTCAATTGATGATAGCCAGATCGTAAATCAATCTTTGAGAATACCGTTGCTCCAGATAGTTGATCGAAAAGGTCTTCGATACGCGGTAGTGGGTACTTATTCTTTATGGTAACTTGGTTCCCTCGATAATCGATGCAGAGATGTAGTGTACCATCAGCCTTCTTTACGAAAAAAACTGGTGCGCCCCATGGTGAATGACTTGGTCGAATAAATCCTTTATCCAACAACTCTTGGAGTTACGTCTTGAGCTCTTTCAGTTCTGCAGGAGCCGCATGGTATGGGGCTTTCGATATTGGTGCAGTACCCGGAGTAAGCTCAATGTTGAATTCGACTTCACGCTGGGGAGGTAGACCTGGTAGATCCTCCGGAAAGACTTCACGAAAATTTTTAACAACGGCGATGTCCTGAGGTGGTAGCTTGGTTGCTTTAGTAATATCCATAACACTGGCAAGATAACCACTGCATCCACTTTGCAGCATCTTTAACGCATTTAATGCCGAAATGATCGGAAGAAATGACTTCCTGGATGTTCCTTAAAAGTAAAAAGATTCATCTCATGGTCTTTGAAATAGAACTGACTTTTTGGGACAATCTATAACCGCATGATGGGTATCCATCCAATCCATTCCCAGAATTACATCGTAATCCACCATTCCCAACTCAATGAGGTTAGCTTTAAGGACATGATCCTCGATTATGATTGGTATGTCCTTATACCAACCAAAAGACTCGTACCGATCACTAGAAGGTGTAACAGTCACGAAAGGATAAGTACAGACTTCTCTATCTCTTTGTAGTTTCTAAGCTACTCTATATGCAATGAATGAATTTGAAGCTCCAGAATCTATCAAACCATAAGCTGAGAAAGAGTTCACCGAAAGATGACCTACAACAGTGGTAGAAGTGCCAGTTCGAACCTCATCTTCGCATGTGGAGAACACCCTCGTGTTCGCCTTTGGTTGATCTTATGGAGCAGATCCTTTCACTTCTTGATTTTGGCATGCACGAGCACTATGGCATGTTTGACCACACTTGAAGCATGTAATCGCATTAGCAAAGCAGTTTCCCTCGTGGTTCCTCCCACACTTCCTGCACAATGGCAGTGAGTTGGTTATGGCCTTGACTTTTTTGTTTGGGAAGCTTTTGTTGGAAGTCCCAAGTATCTTGTTATCATTTCCTCCTCCTGAGAACTGCTTCCCCGTTTGAGCTCTATTGGTGAAGTTCTGTTGGAACTGATTATTATATCTTTGTTGGAATCTATTCCCACTGTTTTGCACAAATCTATTCCCAAAGCCAGATTGATTTCTACACCCTGAACTAGAATAAAATCGATTTCCATACCCTCGCTGAAATCTTCCTTTCCTTTGAGGGGTCATTCTGACCTGGATTTGGAGGACGTGGTGGAATGGTAGTGATTGGTTTAGGTGCGGAAACAACAATTTCCCACGCCATCCATCAATACGCAAGGCTCTTTGCATGGCATTTGTGTAAGTCTGCGGCCCTATGTCACCACTATCCACTAGACGAACCATTTCCAAGTTAAGGCCATGCGTATACTTTATTTTACGAGCTGCATCAGTCGGCACTAGGGCTGGAGCAAACCTAGCGAGCTCGTAAAACTTGTTGGTGTACTCAGCCACTGTGAGGGTTCCCTGGTGCAAGTTCCATACTCCTTCACTTTTTAAGATAGATTGGCTTCACTTAAGTACTTTTTCTAGAAAAGATTCAGAAAGTGATTCCAAGTCTTGGCTTTGACATCCTCCGTCATCACAACAACCTCCCACCAACTCCATGCCTCTTTATCGAACTGGTTCACTGCGCAAGCAATTTCTTCACCATCTGCGAGTTGCATATACTTGAAGATTTGTTGGATCTTCTTTACCCAAATTTCAGCAATCGCAGTGTCAGTACTCCCATCGAAAGTTGGAGGTTTCTGCTTGCGGAACCTTTTGTATATCGGTTCTCCAACCGGAGGCACAACATCTAGGATTTGAAAGTTCAGTACCTCTGGCGTAGTTTCTAGAGCTGGAGGAGGGTTTTCACCTTGATTTTCCACCGGGGGTACAAGATTTGGCTGGGGTTGCGCATTGACCTTCTCTAGAAACAAAGCGATTGTTTGGTTCTGGCGCTCCCATTGTTCATTCACATGTTGATCCCTTCTAGCTGCTTCAACAGCTTGTTGCTCCAAATTTTGTTGAATCTGCACAAGGCTTGCAGCATCAACGCCCTCGGCGGTGTTATCACCAGATTGTGATCCTCTCGTAGACATCTTTCACTTGATCTACACATAAGAAAATGATAAGCGCTACTAATCGAGAGAAAGAAAGAAGTCGAACAAAACAACACCTACTAAACACATAAAGAACGAGAAAACAAAGGTTCGTACAAAACACACATACACATATGTATACACTAACGAATGTATTTACAATCAAAACGAGTATACAAGCTCAACTTCGTTAAGAACTCAAACTAGTACAACCACACATCTCATCCCATTACTCTAACAAGAGGACTTTGTTGTCGGCCCGTCTCAGACCGACGAGGAAAAAGACATCACTTCGACCCGTGCGACCGGCGCGATACCTTTGACGACGGAGCCTTGCCTCAGCCATTGGCCGGCCCAAACCAATGGCCGGCCCAAGTTCCAGCCGGCCATATGCTCAGCCGGCCCATGGCCGGCCCAAGGGTGTCACTCGGCCATTGGCCGAGTCAAAGCCTCAGCAAGCCAATGGCCAGCCATATGCTCAGCCGGCCCATGGCCGGCCCAAGGGTGTCACTCGGCCATTGGCCGAGTCAAAGCCTCAGCAGGCCAATGACCGGCCCAGTTCACTCGGCCATTGTCCGAGGCAAAGTTTCAGTCGGCCAATGGCCGACCCAAGGGTCTCACTCGGCCATTGGCCGAGGCAAAGCTTCAGCCGGCCAATGGCCGGCCCAGTTCACTCGGCCATTGGCCGAGGCAAAGTTTCAGTCGGCCAATGGCCGACCCAAGGGTCATACTCGGCCATTGGCCGAGGCAAAGCTTCAGCCGACCAATGGCCGGCCCAGTTCACTCGGCCATTGGCCGAGGCAAATCTCCAGTCGGCCAATGGCGGACCCAAGGGTCTCAATCGGCCATTGGCCGAGGCAAATCTTTAGCCGGCCAATGCCCGGCCCAGTTCACTCGGCCATTGGCCGAGGCAAAGCTTCAGTCGGCCAATGGCCGACCCAACATGCTCACTCGGCCATTGGCCGGCCCAACTCTTCAGCCGGCCAATGGCCGACCCAACATGCTCACTCGGCCAAGGGGTCTTCAAACCACCCCTTGGCTGCCTATAAATACAAGGGTCCTTCCCTTGACCCAGGTAATCCATTCTTGAGTACTGAAACGCTGCCGAACTCGTTCCTCGCTCGTTTCTCTCAAGCTTTGGCCTCTAAACTGTTGTCAATGGTGCCCACAAGAAGAGTTGTAGTCTTTATTTTGAACATTTGATGTAATAAAGTCTCATGAAGACTCTTGCTTGTAATTTCCTATTCATTCATTAATAAAGTTGAAACGTTCATTCAATCTTCATTGTCTGAAGCTTTATGATAAAACCATAGTCTTTTAGTCCATAAACAAACTTAACAACTTACGAAGAGACAAATGTAGATTTGCATGAACAAACTCTTCGTAGTTTGCTTAAAACGATATATTCGCAATCTTAGGGTCAAAGGACTATTGACCTCAGTATGATTGTTAGAAAAATCTATGATGTCTGGTTATGAGGCATTGAGAGTTTGGGACTCTATAGTTCTTCTAGGTATCTTCCGAAGATACTGAATTGACCAGTGCACTTCTAGAGACAATATAAGAACAAACCATTTAACCTCTTATGTCTCGAAGTCACCATGTATGAATTGCATCATGCTTACCTTAATCCTGAAATGAGACATGCCATTTCACACCTTAGTATTCTCATTTGAGAAAGTCAAAGTTCGGACTCACTATGTGATTCCGAACAAGGCCTATTGGTGAAGTACTAAGTTGTGAGTCTGTCATGAGTAACTTTGTGAAGTTCTCATAGATATGGAATTCATGTACAAGATTGCTGAAATGCAATGTATGTCACCTCATGCTTTGTTCCTTGGAGTGTGAATAAATGAACTGGCCAGTGTCCAAATTGAGTCCTGACTCTTTTGGATGAAACAATGTGACTTGTTAGCTCCTCGTCAATACATTGTTTCTAACTTATTCACAAGCGACAAAGGAGTTGAGGAAATAACAGCTAGAAGGGTAAAATGGTAATTTAGTAAATCCCGACTAGCTGATGACATTCATGAAGGGTAAACATAGATAATATTCAGTGGATCCGCTCATCATAATTAGGTTGAATTCTTGAGTAGAAAATAAATTCATTTGAACCGAGAGATTTTCAGTGTCAGCTCTTTAGTGGAGTCAGTTGGCATTAAGCTAAACTTGGAAAAGGTTTGTGAACTTTTGAGTCCAAGTGTTTAGCTAAAGCTTTGTTCATTTGGGTCCATTAGGTCACTGTCACGAATCACATCGATAGGAATAGTTAAACTGGAAGCTAAGTCAAAACACGAACGAAAATAGTGAAAAGGGTATTTTTGTCTTTTGAGACAAACGATGAAATGAATGTCAATAAATTTTTGACAAGGTCATTTTATGACATGTTTCACTCGGCCATGACTTGATCATTGGGCCTTGTGAATTAATTTCATTTCATAAGAATTTTATTGAAAATTCTTAATGGGCCTTTTTCATGTTGTCATGAACAAATGGAAAAGCTTCTAGAAGCCTTTTCTAGAAGGCCTTGGGCGCCCAACCCTAAGAAAGAAGGGGAGTTTATTTTGTGCATAAATGTATTTAGATACTTGCCAAAATAAAAAGAGGAAACAAATTTGCATGTAGATGCACTAGGGTAATCGGCCATGTTGAGAGAAAAGGCAAGCCATGAACAAAATTGGAAACAAATCAAGGCTTCTAGAAGCTTTGTTTGGCCGAGTTTCTCAAGTGGGAAAGAGGCAATATTTGCTCATGAATATGTGATATTCTATAGAAGAGGAAACTACCTTATTGAAGGTAAAGCCTCTCCTATAAATAGGAGCCTCATTTCCTCACAATTCATTCATCCAAGTTTAAGAGATTTGAGAGACTCTCTCTCTAGAACTTGGCCGAAGTCCTCTTCTCTCTCTCTCTAGTTTATTTTCGGTTTTCTCTTGTCTTGGCACCTAGGTCCTCACTCGACCTAGTCTTTAGCTCTGCGACTTCGAGACTCGTTCTCAAGTCGTAGTGTTTAAAAGTGCCCACTCACTGATTCCTTCTTTTCGAGTGATTTAGTGATAGAAACTATCGTGGTTGCTCGAGTTCCCGAGGAAAGAAAAGAGAGACGTGCTGCGAGGGGAGACGAACGTCGCCAACCTTCCAAAGGCTCATCAACGTTCAAGCATCAAAAAGGTTAGTAACTTTTATAGCTCATATTAGTTTTTATTTACATGCATATGCTCTTGTCTAGGTTAGTAAAAACTAGTTTTACTTAAAAAGAAAATTTTTAAAATTCCACCGCTTAACGAAGCGTCAAACTTTTTCTTAAACCCTAGATCGATTCCAACATAAACACCCCTAAAACCTCTATACTCCACCTCAATCCCACTAATGTTGAGCGTCGGAGAGGTAAACAGGGGCACCCCCCCTGTTTCCCCTTGGTTGTTCACGTGTTCTCTACTCCTTTTCAGGTACTCTGACGAACTCAAGGGACATCCACAGCTAAGGGACGACTTGGGATACCAAGTCCGACACGCTCGAGTCAAGACGAGACCACTTGGTCCGGCCTTGGGTTTAACCGTCTTTGGCTCCTAAATAGTTGTCCGAAAAATAGCGACAACATTTTGGCGCTAGAAGGAGGGGATCTCTCGACCTTGGCAACACATCCCCTCTACCAGTCTTCTTCTCACTTCTACGACTCTCGAGAGATGGGTCGTAGCCCCGCCACCTCCGTGGGCGCCCGAGCGACTAGCTCGAGGCGCGACCTCCAAAGCTCCGCGCACCGTGTCAAAGGGCAACCTCGTGATAACGAGAGCCAGCCCCGAGACCTGGAGAATGACCCCGAGGCCGCAGTCCGAGAAGACACGGCTCGAAGGCTCGCCGAGCTCCTAGACCGCCCCGGCGTCACCGGCGCGCTCATCGCCGACCTCCTCGACTCCAACAATGTCGATGACATCAACCACGAGACCAACCTCGACCATGCTATTCACGAAAGTGGACACACGCGCACGCCTCCAAGGGGACACCCTCGGGCGGCCGCGTCGAAACGTCAACTTTCTGAGGAACACGCGCACGCGCCCTCGAGGGGACACCCTCGGGCGACCACGTCAAGGCTCCAAAGCTCACGCAATACCCGAGAACGCTCGGTCTCGAGGTCCCGAAAGGGACGCTCCAAGCTCTCCATCCGCGTCCAAAACCCTCGTGAAGGTGACAACGTCGATGGCCGCGGCCTCCATCAAGGGCGTCGCCTGAATGACGCACCCTTAACAAGGGTGATAGGGACAGCCTCCGGAGACTTGACAGACCGCCTCAGTTCTCAAAGAGAGAATCACGGGTTCGATTTGAGAGAAAAGCTCAACGCCCGACGCGAGACCGCGATCATCTTGGGGCAGCAACCACCCAACATTGATCGAGCACTCGACCAAGAACACGCAGCCACGCTTGTGATGCCGGCCGTTGGTCCCGAGTCACGAAGGAAAAGGCGCCGGAAGGGTCAAGTCCCTAACGACCACCCTTCTCCAGCCCCGAAGCGATCCTTCGTCCCGCTCAACACAACGCCCAACCGGATCCTGAGCTTACGCAGCGATAAGCTGGGAAGCCCCGCACCACTCACAAAGGACCCCGCGAAGCGAGATCGAAGTAGGTTCTGCGAATACCACAAAGATCACGGTCACGCGACGATCGAGTGCAAGCAGCTTAAGAAGCGAATTGATTCCCTAATTCGAGGTGGGGATTTCAAGGAATTCGTCGTGTCTGCTGGCAAGCCATGAGTGTCGTTACTTCGACCCTTAAACTCATGACCGAGCTCGATCGACCTCGTGATTGCTTTCGTTTCAAAAATGTAATTATCTTTTTTTCATAAAAGAAGGCCAAGTGCCATGACAAACTGTAACGACCCCCTTATTGCAATAAAGAGTTATTTCACACATGAAAAAGTGTAACGCACACTATTGTATACCTCTAATACGAGAGTTTCTTGGCCTTCGTCTCACAAACGCAAGAAACTCGGGGGGCTAACAGGGGTCAATGCTCCATCAAAAACAACTCAACAACAACTCAAAAAAAATATATATATAATAATAATAAAAAGTCTCATGGGGCCGATGGTTAGGCCGGAGGTCCCAAAGAAAGACTTTTCACGTAACTCCTCGAGATGAGTTCATTCCTCGAGTCGGGTCCGAATCCACGAGTCGACCGATACCCCTCGTGCCGATTCATCACGTAGCTCCTCGTTCAAGCTCTACATGAGTCCTCGAGTTGAGCCCGAGTCCACGAGTCGACTGATACTCCTCGTGCCGATTCATCACGTAGCTCCTCGTGCAGGCTCTACGCGAGTCCTCGAGTTGAGCCCGAGTCCACGAGTCGACTGATACTCCTCGTGCCGATTCTTACGGATTTTTGGGATTTCGAGCTCGCCAGCTTGTCGCCTCGCCTGGCCGAGCTCATCAGCTCGCCTCGCCTGGCCGAGCTCCTCAGCTCGCCTCGCCTGGCCGAGCTCGTCAGCTCGCCTCGCCCTGCCGAGCTCGTCAGCTCGCCTCGCCCTGGCCGAGCTCGTCAGCTCGCCCCGCCCGGCCGAGGTCGTCAGCTCGCCTCGCCCGGCCGAGCTCGTCAGCTCGCCTCGCCCGGCCGAGGTCGTCAGCTCGCCTCGCCCGGCCGAGCTCGTCAGCTCGCCTCGCCTGGCCGAGCTCGTCAGCTCGCCTCGCCCGGCCGAGCTCGTCAGCTCGCCTCGCCTGGCCGAGCTCTTCAACCCGCTTGGGTGATTTCGCCTGGCCAAGCTCGTCTGGTCAAGCTCGTCACCTCGTCTGGTTGAGTTCGTTGCCTCGCTTGGTCGAGCTCAGCACTTCGTCTAATCGAGCTGGAGCGACTTCATCGCTCCGTCCAAACGTCTTTGGATTCGGTTCATCAGTTCGCCCAACCGCGTTGGGCTAACTCTCTCAAAAACAAAAAACAGATAAAAGCACAATAAAGTCTCAAGGGGCCAATGGTTAGGCCGGAGGTCCCAAAGAGAGACAACCTGCACGTAATTCCTCGAGACGAGCTCATTCCTCGAGTTGAGTCCGAGTCCACGAGTCGACTGATACTCCTCGTGCCGACTCTTCACGTATCTCCTCGAGTTGAATCCACTCCTCGAGTTGAGTCCGAGTCCATGAGTCGACTGATACTCCTCGTGCCGACTCCTCACGTATCTCCTCGAGTTGAGTTCACTCCTCGAGTAGAGTCCGAGTCCACGAGTCGACTGATACTCCTCGTGCCGATTCTTACGGATTTTTGGGATTTCGAGCTCGCCAGCTTGTCGCCTCGCCTGGCCGACACTTCACATGTCTCCTCGTACCGACACTTCACATGTCTCCTCGAGATGAGTTCATTCCTCGAGTCGAGCTCCGAGTCCGCGAGTCGACCGATACTCCTCGCGCCGACTCTCCACGAAATTCCTCGTGCAGGCTCTACGCGAGCCCTCGGGTCGAGTTCGAGTCCACGAGTCGACTGATACTCCTCGTGCCGACTCTTCACGTATCTCCTCGAGTTGAATCCACTCCTCGAGTTGAGTCCGAGTCCATGAGTCGACTGATAGTCCTCGTGCCGACTCCTCACGTATCTCCTCGAGTTGAGTTCACTCCTCGAGTAGAGTCCGAGTCCACGAGTCGACTAATACTCCTCGTGCCGACACTTCACATGTCTCCTCGAGATGAGTTCATTCCTCGAGTCGAGCTCCGAGTCCGCGAGTCGACCGACACTCCTCGCGCCGACTCTTCACGAAACTCCTCGTGCAGGCTCTACGCGAGTCCTCGAGTCGAGTTCGAGTCCACGAGTCGACTGACACTCCTCGTGCCGACTCTTCACATGTCTCCTCGAGATGAATTCATTCCTCGAGTTCGAGTCCACGAGTCGACTGATACTCCTCGTGCCGACTCTTCACGTATCTCCTCGAGTTGAATCCACTCCTCGAGTTGAGTCCGAGTCCATGAGTCGACTGATACTCCTCGTGCCGACTCCTCACGTATCTCCTCGAGTTGAGTTCACTCCTCGAGTAGAGTCCGAGTCCACGAGTCGACTAATACTCCTCGTGCCGACACTTCACATGTCTCCTCGAGATGAATTCATTCCTCGAGTTAAGCTACGAGTCCGCGAGTCGACCGACACTCCTCGCGCCAACTCTTCACGAAACTCCTCGTGCAGGCTCTACGCGAGTCCTCGAGTCGAGTTCGAGTCCGCGAGTCGACTGATACTCCTCGTGCTGACTCTTCACATGTCTCCTCGAGATGAATTCATTCCTCGAGTCGAGCTACGAGTCCGCGAGTCGACCGATACTCCTCACGCCGACTCTTCACGAAACTCCTCGTGCAGGCTCTACGAGAGCCCTCGAGTTGAGTCCCGAGTCCACAAGCCAACTAACCACTCCTCGTGCAGGCTCTACGAGAGCCCTCGAGTTGAGTCCCAAGTCAACAAATCAACTTACTACTCCTCGTGCAAGCTCTACATGAGTCCTCGAGCTGAGTCTCAAGTCTGCGCTCGCCGCCCAGCTCGTGGGCCGATAGGCAACGAGTTACAAATGGGTTCAAGGCTTGCGTCCGCAGGGCGTATCTGGTCTAGCCAGCGTCCACGGGAAACCTCGCCACACAAATGTGGCATCGCGCTCGCCGCCCAGCTCGTCGGCCGATAGGCAACGAGTTACAAATGGGTTCAAGGTCTGCGTCCGCAGGGCGTATCTGGTCTAGCCAGCATCCGCGGGAAACCTCGCCACACAAATGTGGCATCGCGCTCGCCGCCCAGCTCGTCGGCCGATAGGCAACGAGTTACAAATGGGTTCAAGGCTTGCGTCCGCAGGGCGTATCTGGTCTAGCCAGCGTCCACGGGAAACCTCGCCACACAAATGTGGCATCGCACTCGCCGCCCAGCTCGTGGGCCGATAGGCAACGAGTTACAAATGGGTTCAAGGCTTGCGTCCGCAGGGCGTATCTGGTCTAGCCAGCGTCCGCGGGAAACCTCGCCACACAAATGTGGCATCGCGCTCGCCGCCCAGCTCGTCGGCCGATAGGCAACGAGTTACAAATGGGTTCAAGGCTTGCGTCCGCAGGGCGTATCTGGTCTAGCCAGCGTCCACGGGAAACCTCGCCACACAAATGTGGCATCGCGCTCGCCGCCCAGCTCGTGGGCCGATAGGCAACGAGTTACAAATGGGTTCAAGGCTTGCGTCCGCCAGGGCGTATCTGGTAAAGCCAGCGTCCACGGGAAACCTCGCCACACAAATGTGGCATCGCGCTCGCCGCCCAGCTCGTCGGCCGATAGGCAACGAGTTACAAATGGGTTCAAGGTCTGCGTCCGCAGGGCGTATCTGGTCTAGCCAGCGTCCACGGGAAACCTCGCCACACAAATGTGGCATCGCGCTCGCCGCCCAGCTCGTGGGCCGATAGGCAACGAGTTACAAATGGGTTCAAGGTCTGCGTCCGCAGGGCGTATCGGGTCTAGCCAGCGTCCACGGGAAACCCCGCCACACAAGTGTGGCATCGCGCTCGCCGCCCAGCTCGTCGGCCGATAGGCAACGAGTTACAAATGGGTTCAAGGTCTGCGTCCAAACAAAGACGCGCAAATCGATTATGCCTTCGTTGGCGAATCGAGAAAACAAGACGTGCACAACAAAACAAAGACGCGCAAATCGATTATGCCTTCGTTGGCAAATCGAGAAAACAAGACGCGCACAACAAAACAAAGACGCGCAAATCGATTATGCCTTCGTTGGCAAATCGAGAAAACAAGACGCGCACAACTAAACAAAGACGTGCTAATCGATTATGCCTTCGGTGGCAAATCGAGAACGTAAGACGCGCACAATACAACAAAGACGCGCAAATCGATTATGCCTTCGTTGGCAAATCGAGAAAACAAGACGCGCAAATCGATCACGCCTTCGTTGGCAAGTCGAGAAAATAGGCCACATACAATAAAGCCGTGCTAATCGATCATGCCCTCACGGGTAGATCGAGAAAATAAGCCGCACACGATCAACCCGAAAACCCGAGAGCGTTCATCCTGCATCCGTATAAAAGCGTAGATTTTGAGTTTCCACTCGATCTACGCTCGACCGGAAACTCGGGGGGCTAATGTTGTCGGCCCGTCTCGGACCAACGAGGAAAAAGACATCACTTCGACCCGTGCGACCGGCGCGAGGCCTTTAACGACGGAGCCTTGCCTCAGCCATTGGCCGGCCCAAACCAATGGCCGGCCCAAGTTCCAGCCGGCCAATGGCCGGCCATATGCTCAGCCGGCCCATGGCCGGCCCAAGGGTGTCACTCGGCCATTGGCCGAGTCAAAGCCTCAGCAGGCCAATGGCCGGCCATATGCTCAGCCGGCCCATGGCCGGCCCAAGGGTGTCACTCGGCCATTGGCCGACTCAAAGCCTCAGCATGCCAATGACCGGCCCAGTTCACTCGGCCATTGGCCGAGGCAAAGTTTCAGTCGGCCAATGGCCGACCCAAGGGTCTCACTCGGCCATTGGCCGAGGCAAAGCTTCAGCCGGCCAATGGCCGGCCCAGTTCACTCGGCCATTGGCCGAGGCAAAGTTTCAGTCGGCCAATGGCCGACCCAAGGGTCACACTCGGCCATTGGCCGAGGCAAAGCTTCAGCCGACCAATGGCCGGCCCAGTTCACTCGGCCATTGGCCGAGGCAAATCTCCAGTCGGCCAATGGCGGACCCAAGGGTATCACTCGGCCATTGGCCGAGGCAAAGCTTCAGCCGGCCAATGCCCGGCCCAGTTCACTCAGCCATTGGCCGAGGCAAAGCTTCAGTCGGCCAATGGCCGACCCAACATGCTCACTCGGCCATTGGCCGGCCCAACCCTTCAGCCGGCCAATGGCCGACCCAACCTTGCTCACTCGGCCAAGGGGTCTTCAAACCACCCCTTGGCTGCCTATAAATACAAGGGTCCTTCCCTTGACCCAGGTAATCCATTCTTGAGTACTGAAACGCTGCCGAACTCGTACCTCGCTCGTTTCTCTCAAGCTTTGGCCTCTAAACACCCCTAAAACCTCTATACTCCACCTCAATCCCACTAATGTTGAGCGTCGGAGAGGTAAACAGGGGCACCCCCCCTGTTTCCCCTTGGTAGTTCATGTGTTCTCTACTCCTTTTCAGGTACTCTGACGAACTCAAGGGACATCCACAGCTAAGGGACGACTTGGGATACCAAGTCCGACATGCTCGAGTCAAGACGAGACCACTTGGTCCGGCCTTGGGTCTAACCGTGTTTGGCTCCTAAATAGTTGTCCGAAAAACAGCGACAACAGACTTTACAACCAAAAATAGACTAGCCAACTCCAAGGCTTAGTCATGAGGGAAGTTCAGGGAAACGAGTTCAACCCTTGTCACTATCCCCTACCTCTAACAAGAGGTCTATACAACCAAAAATGGTCTAACCTTCTCTAAGGCTAGTCACGCGAGGCTTCAGGAAAACAATTCCTTCCCTCGTCACTATGTACATACAAAAACAAATGTATCTCCTAGATCAACAGTACGTCAAACTACTGAACCACCTCCTCAAGTGGCTCACCCGGATCCTCCTCTGGATCCTCTTCCGGATCCTCGTCCTCTTCATCACCAGGAACATTTATGGGAGATGGGGTGGTGGTGGTGCTGGATGTGTCAAGTCGTAGAAAGACTCAACTCTCTCTCACAGCATCCCAAAAGAGGTACAACCATTCAGAAGCAAGGCGCACTTGCAGTCAGTATGAAGTCCACGGAGATACAGATGCCTAAAAGTAGAATCCGCTTGGACTACTGGGCATGCGTCGATGACACATCTAACAAAACGCACGCTATATTGGGCAGAGGTCTCAAGGGGTCTCTGATGGAAGCTCGAGGCTATCTCCTCCCAGTCATCCTCGTCACCCTGTCCGCCAAACTTTAGGTTCATCCTGATCCTAAACATCACCCAATCACGACGAACATGCGTCTGGGTGGCATAACGACGCCAACTGTTGAGCGCAGGACCCGAGAGCAAAGTTATGGCAACCGCAACTCGATGTCTGTTAGGAACGAACAACTGCTCCATCCAAGTAGAAGTGAGAAAATACCATTTTCTCCATGTTAGAGTCCCTATAATGCCGCTAAAAGAACGTGATGTGGGCGGGAATGGGACAAGGCATACTCCAAAGACTGGCCATCCAAGATAGGGTTCACAGGCAACTGCAGAGCTTGGATGTAATCAACAAAACCGTTCTCTAGTCCCCCGTGTGCCATCACGAACCTAAAATACGAACGTTTAAATGTTAAGCAATTTCAAAACACTTACAAATATAAGGCACTTAAATATAAGCAGGATAATGTTGGAATTGATCTAGGGTTTAAGAAAGAGTTTAACGCTTCGGGTAAGCGGCGAAATTTTAAAAATTTCTTTTGACAAGTAAAACGATTTTACTAACCTAGACAAAGAGCGAGTACACGTAAATAAAACTATTATGAGCATTATAAATTTACTAACCTTTTTAGAAGCTTGAACGTTGAGAAGCTTTTGGAAAGTTGCAACGTTCGTCTCCCCTTGCAGCACGTCCCTCTTCTTTCCTCAGCAACACGAGCAACCACGATAGTTTCTATCACAAGAATCCCTCGAGAGAAAAGGAATTAGTGAGTGGGCACTTTTAAACACGTCGGCTTGAGAACAAGTCTCAAAGTTGAAGAGCTAAAAACACTAGGTCAAATGTGGACCTACGTTCCAAAATAAAAACGAAAAGAACTTAGAGAGAGAGAGAGAGGATGGGCGGCCACAATGTCTAGAGAGAGAAGCTCTCAATCTCTAACTTATGTGGAATGAGAAAATAATGAGAATGAGTGCCCTATTTATAGGAGAATGGTTAGCCTTAGAAAGAGGAGTTTCCTCTTTTTTCCAAGCATTCATGAGCAATCTCTTCTTGCCCATTTTCTCCATATGTGCCCAACATGTCTCATTCCCTTAAGGGATTTGGTTCCTAATTTGTTTCCTCTTCTTTGCTTGCCTTGGCCGCCCATATCCTTTCCTCCTAGAGGAAATTTGTTTCCTCTTTTTCGTTTGGCAAGTATCTTCATACATTAATACACAAAATAAACTCTCTTTCACACTATGGCATGAACGAAATTCAACCTTCTTTTCCTACGGTTGGACGTGCAAGGCTTCTAGAATAGGTTTCTAGATTTTCTTCATTTGTTCATGACAACATAAGAAAAACCCATTAAGAATTTTCAAGTAAAATTCCATGAAATGAAATTAATCCTCAAGGCCCAATAAACTCTTCATGGCCGAGTGTTTTAAGTTTCATTTGTCATCATATGACAATGTCAAAAAATTTATTGACATTCATTTCGTCCTATGTCTAAAAATACAAAAATACCCTTTAGACAATTTTCGTAAAACTTGTCTCTTTCTTGTTTTGACTTAGCTTCTAATTTAACTATTCCTACTCGATGTGATTTGTGACAGTGACCTCATGGATCCAAATGAACAAAGCTTGAGCTTAATACTTGGACTCAAAAGTTCACAAACTTTTTCCAAGTTTAGCTTAATGTCAACTGACTCCACTAAAGAGTTGACGCTGAAAATCTCTCGGTTCAAATGAATTTTATTTCTACTCAAGAATTCAACCTAATTGTAATGAGTGGATCCACTGAATATTATAAATGTTTACCCTTCATGAATATCATCAGTTAGTCGAGATTTACTAAATTACCATTTTACCCTTCTAGCTGTTATTTCCTCAACTCCTTTGTCGCTTGTGAATAAGTTAGAAACAATGTATTGACGAGGAGCTAACAAGTCATATTGTTTCATCCAAAAGAGTCAAGACTCAATTTGGACACTTGCCAGTTCATTTATTCACATTCCAAGGAACAAAGCATGAGGTGATATACATTGCATTTCAACAATCTTGTACTTCAATTCCATATCTATGAGAACTTCACAAAGTTACTCATGACATCTTCACAACTTAGTACTTCAAAAATAGGTCCTGTTCAGAATCACATTGTGAGTCCGAACTCTCACTTTCTCAAATGAGAATACGTAAGCTGTGAAATGGCATGTCTCATTTCAGGATTAAGCTAAGCACGATGCAATTCATACGTAGTGACTTCGAGACATAAGAGGTTAAATGGTTTGTTCTTATCTTGTCTCTAGAAGTGCACTGGTCAATTCAGTACCTTCGGCAGATAGCTAGAAGAACTATAGAGTCTCCAACTCTCAATGTCCCATAACCAGACATCATAGATTCTCCTAACAATCGTATTGAGGTCAATAGTCATTTGACCCTTAGATTGCGAATATATCGTTTTAAGTAAACTACGAAGAGTTTGTTCATGCAGATCTACATTTGTCTCTTCGTAAGTTGTTAATTTTGTGTATGGACTAAAGACTAATGTTTTATCATAAAGCGTTAAACAAACAAAGAAGAATGAATGAGCGTTTCAACTTTTTTTTAAATGAATAAGCAATTACAAGCAAGTGTCTTCGTGAGACTTTATTACATCAAATGTATAAAATAAAGACTACAACTCTTCTTGAGAGAACCATGGACAACACGTGTGACATATTTCATTTATCATCATATGAAAATGTCAAAAAAAACTTATTTAATGACATTCATACCATCCTATGTCCAAAAAGACAAAATTATCCTTTAGACCATTTTCGTAAAACTTGTCCAGTTCTTGTTTTGGCTTAGCTTATAGTTTAACTAATCATACTCTAATGACTTGTGGTAGTGACCTCATGGATCCAAATAAACAAAGCTTGAGCTAGCATACTTGGACTCAAAAGTTCACAAACCTTTTCCAAGTTTAGCTTAATGTCAACTGACTCCACTGAAGAGTTGACACTAAAATCTCTTGGTTCAAATTAATATATTTTCTACTCAGGAATTCTACTTAATTGTAATGAGTGGATCCACTGAATATTATATGTGCTTACCCTTCATCAATATCATCAGCTAAATAGAATTTACAAAATTACCATTTTACCCTTCTAGCTGTTATTTTCTCAACTCCTTTGTCGCTTGTGAATAAGTTAGAAACAATGTATTTACGAGGAGCTAACAAGTCATATTGATTCATCCAAAAGAGTCATGACTCAATTTGGACACTGGCCAGTTCATTTATTCACATTCCAAGGAACAAAGCATGAGGTGATATACATTGCATTTAAGCAATCTTGTACATGAATTCCATATCTCTGAGATCTTCACAAAGTTACTCATGACACCTTCATAACTTAGTACTTCACCAATAGGTCCTATCTATATCATATAGTGAATCTAGAATTCTGACTTTCTCAAATGAGAATACGTAAGCTATGAAATGACATGTCTCATTTCATGATTGAGGTAAGCACGATGCAATTCATATGTAGTGACTTCGAGGCATAAGAGGTTAAATGGTTTGTTCTTATTTTGTCTCTAGAAGAGCACTGGTCAATTCACTACCTTAAGAAGATACCTAGAAAAACTATAGAGTCTACAACTCTCAATGTCCCATAACCAGACATCATAGATTCTCCAAAAAATAATACTAAGATCAATAGCCCTTTTGCCATCAGATTGTGAACATACTATTTTAAGCAAACCATGAAGAGTTTGTTCATGCAAATCTATATTTGACTCTTCATTTGTCCTTAGGTTTGTTTAAGGACTAAAGACTATAGTTTATCATAAAGCTTCAAACAGACAAGGAAGAATGAATGAACGTTTCAACTTTTATCAACAATTCAGCAGCCATAAGCAAGAGATTTCGTAAAACTTTATTACATCGAATGTACATAAGGAAAGACTACTACTCCTCTTGTGGGAACCATTGACAACAAACTCCCATTTGACTCAAACAAGATGTAAGTAGTCCTTCATGCCTAATCCGTCCTGATGCTGGTCGAAAACCTTGTTCGCTAGGGCCTTGGTGAATGGATCTGCTAGGTTGTCCACCGTTGAGATCTTCTTCACCTCCACGTCTCCGCGCTGCATGATCTTTCGAATGAAATGATATTTCCTCTCAATATGTTTAGAGCGCTTATGGCTTCAAGGTTCCTTTGAGTTAGGTGCAGCCCCACTATTATCACAATAAAGGGTCATGGGTTTGTCGACATTTGGAACGACTTCCAAATACTTAAGGAATTTTCTTAACCATACAGCCTCCTTGGATGCTACATAAGCAGCCACATATTCTGCTTCCATTATGGGGTCAACAATGCAAGATTGCTTAATAATCCTCCGCACAACAACTCCACCATTAAGGGTGAACACAAATCCTGAAGTGGATTTCCTGGAATCCTTATCCCCTTGAAAATCGGAATCGGTATATCCCAATATAGTCAGGTCAGTACCTGAATATGTAGGCATCAAGTTCCTAGTTCTTTGAAGATACAAAAGAACATGCTAAACATCACTCCAATGCTCGGGTCCAGGGTTGGATTGAAAACGGCTAACTACGCCAACTACAACGCAAATATCTAGCCTAGTGCCAAGCAGAGCATACATGAGACATTATACGGATGAGGCGTAAGGAATTTTTCTCATGTCCTTAATCTCTTGTGCAGTCTTGGGAGATTGGTCCTTAGAGAGTGAGATTCCATGCCTAAAAGGTGTTTGACCCTTCTTGGAATCTTACATCGAGAAGCGATCCATCACGTTATCAATATAAAATGCTTGAGAGAGCGACAAAGTCCGGTTCTTCTGATCTCTAAAGATTTGGATCCCCAGAATGTACGCAGCTTCTCCGAGATCCTTCATATCGAATTGCTTTACTAGCCAGATCTTAACCACAGATAACTTACCCACATAATTACCTATGAGTAATATATCATCGACATACATTTCAAGAAACACAACTTTGCCTTCGTGTATTAACTTGTAGATACAAGGCTCATCTATTGAATGTTCAAAGCCGAAGCTCTTCACTGTTTCATCGAATCTAATATTCCATGACCTAGATGCTTGGTTTAATCCATAAATGGACTTAAGCAACTCACAAACCTTGGTCTCTTGATCATCTTCCACGAAATCGTCTGGTTGAGCTATATAAATGTTCTTGTCAAGATTGCCATTCAGGAAGGCAATCCTGACATCCATTTGCCAGATCTCATAATCGAGAGCTGTAGTTATGGATAGAAGTGTGTGGATGAATTTAAGCATCGCGACTGGCGAGAATGTTTCTTCATAGTCAATCCCTTCTTTTTTGGTGTAACCCTTAGCCACTAGTCATGCTTTGAACGTCTCGACGCTCCCATCCGGACCCCTTTTCTTATTGTATATCCACTCACACCCTACGGGTTTAATCCCTTCGGGAAGGTCTACAAGTTTCTAGAATTTGTTGACATACATCGAGTGCATTTCAAATTTCATGGTATCAAGCCAAAGGTTTGATTCAGAACCAACCATTGCATGGCTATAAGAAACAGGGCCGTCCATGTCAGAGATGGCTACGAGAGTATCCCCATAAGACATGTACCTCTCAGATTTTTTAGAAGCCCTCCCACTATGTCGAAGTACTACTTGACGAGGTTCTGATGAGTTAGGTTGTGTTTCAGTTGGGGTAAGAACAGTTCATACAGATGAGGTAAAAGCTTCCTCACCCAACTTTTCTTCAAACACAATTTTGCTTATAGGTTTTACATCTTTCATGAAGTCCTCCTCAAGGAAACGAGCGTTCGTGCTAACGAAAGTCTTGTCATCCTTGGGACTATAGAATGTGAAACCTTTGGTTTCCTTTGGATATCCCACAAACAGGCACAATTCTGACCTACTAGCCAACTTGTGTTGGAATTGATCTAGGGTTTAAGAAAAAGTTTAACGCTACGGTAAGCGGCGGAATTTTAAAAATTATCTTTTTGACAAGTAAAACGATTTTACAAACCTAGACAAAGAGCAAGCACATGTAAATAAAAACTATTATGAGCATTATAAATTTACTAACCTTTTTAGAAGCTTGAACGTTGAGAAGCTTTTGGAAAGTTGCAACGTTCGTCTCCCCTCGCAGCACGTCTCTCTTCTTTCCTCGGCAACACGAGCAACCACGATGATTTCTATCACAAGAATCACTCGAGAAAAAAGGAATTAGTTAGTGGGCACTTTTAAACACGTCGGCTCGAGAACAAGTCTCAAAGTCGAAGAGCTAAAAACGCTAGGTCAAATGTTGACCTAGGTGCCAAAACAAAAACGAAAAATAACTAGAGAGAGAGAGAGAGAGGAAGTCGGCCAATATTCTAGAGAGAGAGGCTCTCAATCTCTAAAACTTTGGAATGAATGAAATGTGAAGAATGAGGGCTCTATTTATAGGAGAGGTTTTACCTTCAATAAGGTAGTATCCTCTTCAATTGAATATCACATATTCATAAGGAAATATTGCCTTATTCCTTCATGAGTCACACGGCCAAGGGAGCCTTCCAGAAGGCTTGGATTTGTTTCCTCTTTTGTTCCCTTGCCTTGCCTTGACTTGTTTGGCCGATTCTCTCTTGCCATGCATAGGAAATTTGTTTCCTCTTTTCTTTTGGCAAGTATCTTGATACATTTATGCACAAAATATTCTCTCTTTCTTTGGGTGATGGGCGCCCAAGAGGCTCTCTAGAAGGGGCTTCTAGAAGCTTCTTCATTTGTTCATGACAACATGAAAAAGGCCCACTAAGAATTTTTCAATAAAATTCTTATGAAATGAAATTAATCAACAAGGCCCAATGAACTCATCATGGCCGAGTGATATAGGTCATCATATGACCATGTCAAAAAATTTATTGACATTCATTTCATCCTATGTCCAAAAAGACAAAAATACCCTTTTGACAATTTTCGTAAAACTTGTCTCGTTCTTATTTTGACTTAGCTTCTTGTTTAACTATTACTACTCGATGTGATTTGTGACAGTGACCTCATGGATCCAGATGAACAAAGCTTGAGCTAAATACTTGGACTCAAAAGTTCACAAACATTTTCCAAGTTTAGCTTAATGTCAACTGACTCCACTAAAGAGTTGACACTGAAAATCTCTCGGTTCAAATGAATTTATTTTCTACTCAAGAATTAAACCTAATTGTAATGAGTGGATCCACTGAATATTATCTATGTTTACCCTTCATGAATATCATCAGTTAGTCGCGATTAACAAAATTACCATTTTACCCTTCTAGCTGTTATTTCCTCAACACCTTTGTCGCTTGTGACAAAGTTAGAAACAATGTATTGACGAGGAGCTAACAAGTCATATTGTTTCATCCAAAAGAGTCAAGACTCAATTTGGACACTTGCCAGTTCATTTATTCACATTCCAAGGAACAAAGCATGAGGTGATATACATTGCATTTCAACAATCTTGTACTTCAATTCCATATCTATGAGAACTTCACAAAGTTACTCATGACATCTTCACAACTTAGTACTTCAAAAATAGGTCCTGTTCAGAATCACATTGTGAGTCCGAACTCTCACTTTCTCAAATGAGAATACGTAAGCTGTGAAATGGCATGTCTCATTTCAGGATTAAGGTAAGCACGATGCAATTCATACGTAGTGACTTCGAGACATAAGAGGTTAAATGGTTTGTTCTTATCTTGTCTCTAGAAGTGCACTGGTCAATTCAGTACCTTCGGCAGATAGCTAGAAGAACTATAGAGTCTCCAACTCTCAATGTCCCATAACCAGACATCATAGATTCTCCTAACAATCGTATTGAGGTCAATAGTCCTTTGACCCTTAGATTGCGAATATATCGTTTTAAGTAAACTACGAAGAGTTTGTTCATGCAGATCTACATTTGTCTCTTCGTAAGTTGTTAATTTTGTGTATGGACTAAAGACTAATGTTTTATCATAAAGCTTCAAACAAACAAAGAAGAATGCAAGAACGTTTCAACTTTTTATTAAATGAATATGAAATTACAAGAAAGAGTCTTCGTCAGACTTTATTACATCAAATGTACAAAAGTAAAGACTCAAACTCTTCTTTTGGGCACCGTTGACAACAAACTCCCAGTGGACTCATAGAAGATGTGTGTAGTCCTTCATGCCTAATCCCTCTCGATGTTGGTCGAAGACCTTGTTCGTTAAGGCCTTGGTGAGTGGATCTGCCAGGTTGTCCACCGTTGAGATCTTCTTCACTTCCACGTCTCGGCGCTGCATGATCTCTCGAATCAAATGATATTTCCTCTCAATATGTTTAGAGCGCTTATGGCTTCGAGGTTCCTTTGAGTTAGCGACAACCCCACTATTATCACAATAAAGGGTCATGGGCTCGTCGACGTTTGGAACAACTTCCAAATACTTCAGGAATTTTCTAAGCCATACGGCCTCTTTGGATGCTTCACAAGCAGCCACATATTCTGCTTCCATTATGGAGTCAGCACTGCAAGATTGCTTAATACTCCTCCACACAACAGCTCCACCATTAAGGATGAACACAGATCCCGAAGTGGATTTCCTGGAATCCTTATCCGCTTGAAAATCGAAGTCAGTATATCCATTCATAGTGGGGTCAGTACCTGAGTATGTAAGCATCAAGTTCCTAGTTATTCGAAGATTCTTAAGAACATGCTTAACAGCAATCCAGTGCTCGAGTCCAGGGTTGGATTGGAAACGGCTAACTACGCCAATGGCGAAACAGATGTCAGGTCTAGTGCAAAGCATAGCATACATGAGACTTCCTACGGCTAAGGCGTAAGGAATTTTTCTCATGCCCTCAATCTCTTGTGCAGATTTGGGAGACTGGTCCTTAGAGAGTGAGACTCCATGCCTAAAGGGTGTTTGGCCCTTCTTGGAGTCTTGCATCGAGAAGCGACCCATCACCTTATCAATATATGACACTTGAGAGAGCGACAGAGTCCGGTTCTTCCTATCTCGAAAGATTTGGATCCCCAGAATGTACACGGCTTCTCCTAGATCCTTCATTTCGAATTGCTTTGCTAGCCAGACCTTAACCTCAGATAACTTACCCACACCATTACCTATGAGTAATATATCATCGACATATAGTACCAGGAACACAACTTTACCTTCGTGCATTAACTTGTAAACACACGGCTCATCTATTGACTGCTGAAAGCCAAAGCTCTTCACAGTTTCATCGAATCTAATATTCCATGACCTAGATGCTTGCTTTAATCCACGAAACCGTCTGGTTGAGCCATGTAAATGCGCTCGTCAAGATTGCCATTCAGGAAGGCCGTCTTGACATCCATTTGCCAGATCTCATATTCGAGAGCTGCAACTATGGATAGAAGTATGCGGATGGATTTAAGAATTGCGACTGGCGAGAAGGTTTCTTCATAGTAAATCCCTTCTTGTTGGGTATAACCCTTAGCCACAAGTCATGCTTTGAACGTCTCGACGTTCCTATCCGGACCCCTTTTCTTCTTGTATACCCACTTACATCCTACGGGTTTAATCCCTTCAGGAAGGTCTACAAGTTTCCAGACTTTGTTGACATACATCATCGAGTGCATTTCAACTTTCATGGCATCAAGCCGAAGGTTTGATTCAGAACAAGCCATCGCTTGGCTATAGGAAACAGGGTCATCCATGTCAGAGACAGCTACGAGAGAGTCTCCATAAGACATGTACCTGTCAGGCTTTTGAGTAGCCCTCCCACTACATCGAAGTACTACTTCACGAGATTCTGATGAGTTAGGTTGTGCTTCAGTTGGGGTAAGAATAGTTCTTACAGATGACGTAGAAGCTTCCTCACCCAACTTTTCTTCAAGCACAATTTTCCTTCTAGGTTTTGCATCCTTCATAAAGTCCTCGGGACTATAGAAAGTAAAGACTTTGCTTTCCTTTGGATATCCAACGAACAGACACAATTCTGACCTACTAGCCAACTTGCTAGTCTTTTGCCTCAGCACGTGTGCAGGGCAACCTCAAATTTTGATGCGGCCAAGATTTACTTTACGGCCAGTCCATCGTTCATAAGGAGTACCAGGAACCGTTTTGGACGGAACTTGGTTCAGAATGTAAGCGGTTGTTTCGAGGGCATATCCCCAAAAGGAAAGAGGGAGTGATGAGTAACTCATCATTGATCTAACCATCTGCATATAAGTTCGGTTTCTTCTCTCTGACACTCCGTTTTGTTGAGGTGTGCCAGGTGCGGTAAGCTAAGAAGCGATACCTTCTTCTTTAAGAAATTCATCGAACTCTCCAGACATATACTCACCACCTCGATCGGATCGAAGGGTTTTGATCACTTTGCCAATTTGCTTATCCACTAAAGCCCTAAAGACCTTAAATACGTTAAAGGTCTCAGATTTGTGTTTGAGCAAATAGACAAAATCATATCCACCATGTGCCTGTTGAGTAATCATTGGTGAAGGTAACGAAGTATTCATATCCACCATGTGCTTCAGTGGCTCTGCGACCCTTATCGGAGAAAGGTCGCTTAGTCATTTTTCCTTCTATACAGGATTCACAAGTAGGTAGTGAACCTATTGCAGAGGCTTGGAGTGGACCCTCCCTCACAAGTCTCTTAATCCTATCTAGACTGATATGATCAAGTCTTAAGTGCCATACGTATGTTGATTTTGTTAGATCGGAGGATTCAGAAAGTTTGATCCTCTTTGGCTCCCTAATTAGATCGTTATCTATTTCAGTGTCTAAAAGAGAAGGTTGAGTGGGATAAATGTAAAAAAGGCCATTCTTCATACATGCATCAGTGACAAGAATTTGAAAAGGAAATACGAATTCCATTCTTTATAAACTTTAAATAATAATCTTGCTCGAAAAGTTGAGCAACAGCTATTAGGTTTTTCCCAAAGGAAGGAACATAATAAACATTATTCAAATTTAAAGTGCGATCTTCAAAAGAAAGCGTCACGGATCCCACTGCCTTCGCAGACGACACGCTCCAATCACCCGACTTGAAGCAGAAGTCGCCAGTGACCAATTAAGGAGCAGCAAATATGATTAGTAGCAGCCGAGTCAATAATCCACGATGATACGTTATCAGCTACTAAACAAGCTTCGGTTATAAGTACAATACCTTTTTCCTTAGTCTTGAGGTAGGCAGGACAATTCCTACGCCAGTGACCAGGCTCATTGCAGTGGTGGCACTTGTCGTTAGACTTGTCCACCTTCGGAGCCTTCGGCGTCTTCTTCTTCTTTTGAACCTTAGGTTGGTTCTTCTTCTCGGCCTTGCGAGGTCTCTTCTTAGATCCAGAGGTGGAGGCAGTAGCATGTAGCTCTCCTTGAGTCCTCTTTTTCTTAGTGAGTCCCTCAGCGGTTTGAAGCTCCTTCATAAGCTCGGTAATAGTGTACTCTAACTTGTTCATGGAGTAGTTCAGCTTGAAGGTATCGAAAGATTCGGGGAGAGTTTCCAAGATCATATCTATTTTAGTCTCCCCATCAGTTTCAGATCCAAGAATCTCCATTTCGTTTAGATAGTTAATGATCAGCATCATATGATCTCTAACGGGAGTTCCAGCCTTCATACGACAGTTCATAAATTGTCGGACCGCTTGTTGCCTAGCTTGACGTCCTTGCCCTCCAAACATCTCATGGAGATTGTAGAGCATATCGGTGGCAGTCTCGATGTCACGATATTGTTGTTGCAACACATTGTTTATTGATGCTAAAATATAGCACCTTGCAATCTCATCGGATCGGAGCCAGGCCGCCAGGGCGTCTTTTTCCTCTTGTGTCGAATCGTCATTCGTTTGAGGACAGGGGGTGGTGAGAACCCATTTGTGCTTGTCGACAGTAAGGACTATGTCGAGGTTACGTTTCCAGTCAACGTAATTATCGCCTTCGAGTTTATTCGAGGAAAGAATGGTTGAGAGAGGGTTGAGAGACATTTGCCTATAAAAGTTGAAACAAGTTTATGATTAGTCTTTGGTTTAGGATTTAAGTTTTTAACATTTGATAAAATCCAAAGGTGTTATAAACCAAATGATAATTTACTCCCTCAAGAGAAGGCCACAAAAAATCTCCATTTATAAGTAAATGACACATCATTAATGCTTAACCAAGATGTCAATAAACCAATTTTGACTAGCCACCTTTTAAATTGGTTTGATCACTCACATCCTTTCGCAGAGCCTCAAGGGAGGATTACTAGGGATTTAGCCTAAGTGTGCAACCAACCACTTAGTCCAAAAGGTCACCTTTGAAAAACAATCCCCCAAGGGGAGGCCTTGCCTTCATCGTCTCACTCTCGGACGTAGCTCATTGAGCAATGATCTATGTAAAAACACCTTAGAGTACTCCCATTTAAGAGAGGGCCACAAGAGCGGCTCTTAGTCTCACGTTAATTGCTTCTTTCATTAGTGTTGGGGATCGTGGGTTACAAACAACGAGTATAACCCTCCCACTTAGTTTTTGGAGATGGTACATCGACTCTTATAAGTTCGGAAATGGATTTCTTAGTTAAAGAGCGATAGAGCAAACAACTAGAAAAGAATCCTAGAGGTTCATGTTCAGAGTAGAGTTAGTGCACAAAGGCACAAGGTACATACTCGGATCTTTACCTATTTTCTATTCGGGGAAAGTGCATGAGGGAAGTGTGAACTTCAACTCACTCGAACACTTGAAAGTTTGAGATTACACATCTTTTAATTTTTTCGCCTTTGTCTACGAAGAGACCTCCTACTCAAATTTTCAAGAGCATATAGATTTTGAACATATGTGATATAGATATAGTTTTGAAAACATTTTGAAAACTTATTTGATTTGGATGACAAAATATTTTCATGTTTGAAAACGAAAACGGTTTTTCAAACTTCAAACTAGTTTTGTAAAAATTCAATTTCAATTAAACTTTCAAAAATCAAAACATTTTAATCTTTCACATTATGTTTATAATCTTAAAAAAAAATTTCTCAAGAAAATATTCTCATTAGAGTTCTATAACTCATGGGAGTCGGGCTGAAAATCCGGATGTAAAAAAAACTGGACTTTCGGAACAGTCGCGCACCTCGGAGTAAAATTGCCATAACTGTCGGCTCCGATGTCCTTTTGACCCAAACCTGGTAGAATTGGAAAGAGGATAGACAGAACTTTAATCTAAATCAAGAATCATTAAATTTTGAATTCTGAGCAGAGAGTTATGTCACCTTTACTGCGGTTTTACTCCGGCTCGAAGAAAACAGATATAATTAAAGTTCGGTCTTTTAGTGTGTAAAAAGAATCGAGTGTAACGGAACGTTTTAGGAAGTTGTTAAGGATTTTATTTGTGTTTTATTAACATGGTAATAACATGATATAAAAGAAATAACAACAAGCATAGAACGATTCAAGCAAATAAAAGAAACTAGTAAGACAAGAAAACTAGTCACAAAATTTACTCGAAATTTTCTCAAATTAAAAAAAAACACGTTTTTAATATAAAAAATTAAAAACTTTTAGAACTGATTCTAATGTGTTTTAATAACATCCCAAACTCATAGAAAATCAATATGATTTTTAATTTAAAGGCAAGAGCAATAAATTAAAAAAAATCTAAGATAACAATTCACACTTTTCACAAAATTAGTAAACTTTCGAAAACGATTTTCAAGCTCATAATTTTAAATACATGTACATGCATATCTTTGACCATAGCTCTGATACCATTTGTTGGAATTTATCTAGGGTTTAAGAAAAAGTTTAACGCTACGGTAAGCGGCGGAATTGTTGTCGCTCGTTTTCGGACAACGATTTAGGAGCCCCAAACGGTTCGACCCAAGGCCGGACAAAGTGGCTGCGTTCGGGCTCGAGCGTGTCGAACTCGGTATCCAGAGTCTTCCCTTAGCTGTGAATGCCCCTTGAGTTCGTCCAAGCACCTGAAAAGGAAGAAAGAACATGTGAACTACAAAGGGGAAACAGAAGGGGTGCCTCTGTTTACCTCTCCGACGCTCAACATTCGTAGGATTGAGGTGGAGTATAGAGGGTTTAGGTGTTTAGAGGCCAAAGATGAGTGAAACGAGTGAAGTATGAGTTGGACACCATTTCGGGACTCAAAGTTGGATTACATGACTCGAGGTGTCGAGCCTCGTATTTATAGGCGACCTAGGGACGTTTTGGGGGGTCCCTAGGCCGAGAGCCGGTCCTGGGCCGGCCCTGAGCCGGCCGTTGGCCGGGCGCCGGCTCTAGGCCAGCCGTTGGCCGGGAGGCTGAATGTATGGGCCGGCCAGTGGCTAGGAGGCTGCCAGCCGGGAGTCGACCGGTCGGGCCTTGGCCGGCCGGGAGTCGGCCGGACGGGACTTGGCCGGCCAGGAGTTGCTGTGGAGAAGGTCACTGGCCGGCCGGTCGGGAGTTGTTGCGATGGTTCCGCCTATGTTGGTCCGAATTGGCCAGCAACACCTCGCCTCCTCGTGGTTCTTTGAATCGTGGCGCGTTTTGACTCTTTTGCTCCTGTCGGTCGTTGATGGGGCGACAACATTAGCCCCCCGAGTTTCTTGTCGAGCGTAGGTCGAGTGGAAACTCAAGAATCACGTTGTCATGTGGACTTCAGACGACCACTCTCGAGTGAGTTCGTCGTAGAGCGGCTCTGGCGCATCACGAGGGACGGCTTTATTGCGTCGCGAGGGACGGCTTTATCGTGTCACGAGGAACGGCCTTTATGCGTCGCGAGGGACAGCTTTATCATGTCGCGAGGGATGGCGTGGTTGTCTTTCGTTTTACGTGTCTTATGTTCTCGACATACTATCGCAGTCGATTCGACCGGTTTCGTCGGTGCGCGTATTATTTTCTCGATTTGCTGACGAGGGCGTAATCGATTTGCGCATCTCGGAGGTGCGTGGCTTATTTTCTCGACTTACCAATGAAGGCGTAATCGATTTGCACGGCTTTATTGGTGGTGCGCGGTTTTTTCTCGATTTACCAATGAAGGCGTAATCGACTTGCACGTCTTGATGATGCGTGGCTTATTTTCTCGATCTACCAACGAAGGCGTGACCGATTTGCACGGATTTATTGTGGCGGCTTATTTTCTCGACCTACCAATGAAGGCGTGATCGATTTGCACGGATTTATTGTGGCGGCTTATTTTCTCGACCTACCAATGAAGGCGTGATCGATTTGCACGGCTTTGGCCTCGTGGGGCATTGGTGCCACATTTGTGTGACTAGGTTTTCCGTGGACGCTGGCTAAACCAGTTTCGCCCGGCGGGCGCAGGCCTTCGAAACCCATTTGTGACTCGCTGCTTATTGGCGCACGAGCTAGGCGGCGAACGTGACCGTACCACCTCATGAGCGCGGCACCTTTGGGAGCGTGTGTCGTGTCATAGGCATGGTTAGGTGTAGACTTGATCCCCCGGCGAGTGTGGCACCTTAGTGCACTGGTCACGTTTTGGTCGCGTTTTCGGGTTGAGTCTCTTGGGTCGAGTCTTGTGCCCTTGTGAGCGTGACGCCATGGCGTGCGTGTCACGTTTGGGGACTCAATTGGCCCATTCTTTCTCTCACGAGAGTGTGGTAGAGCGAATTTCGGTGGGTTGTTAGGGGCGACTTAAGCATGTCGTTTAGGGACGATTCTTGTTGCTTGTGGGAGAGCATGTAGATCTGTCATCGAGATCTACGAGTCTATTGTTGATTGGTGAGTCAAGAAGTCATGCATGTTTGACACGAGGAGTTGTAAGTTGACATGTGAGCATGTGACTTAGCTCGAAGAGTAAACTCAACTCGAGTAGTCACGCATAAAGTCGATGCGAGGACTTGACAGTCGACTCGTGCATCGAGACTTGAGTAGAGGAGCTATGCATAAGATCATTGATTGGGACTCTACTCGAGGAACGAACCCAACTCGAGGAGTTATGTGAAGAGTGTTGGAATCGATCTAGGGTTTGAGAAAATAATTAACGCTTCGGTAAGCGGCGGAATTTTAAAAATTTTCTTTTACAAGTAAAACAGTTTTTACTATCCTAGACAAGTGCAAGTACATGTAATTAAAAACCAATATGAGCTAGAAGTTTACTAACCTTTCTTGAAGCTTGAACTTTGAAGAAGCTTGTGGAAAGTTTGCAACGCTTGTCTCCCCTCGCAGCACGTCTCTCTTTCTTTCCTCGGCACCTCGAGCAACCACGAAAGTTTCTATCACTAAATCACTCGAAAAGAAGGAATCAGTGAGTGGGCACTTTTAAACACTACGACTTAAGAACGAGTCTTGAAGTCGCAGAGCTAAACTCTAGGTCAAATGAGGACCTAGGTGCCAAAACAATAAAACGAAATTGAAGAGACAGAGAGAGAGAGAGAGGATCGGCCAAGTCTAGAGAGAAAAGCTCTCAATCTCTAAAACTTTGGGATGATCGAAACAATGAGAATGAGGCCTCTATTTATAGGGGAGGGATTACCTTCAAAAGGTAGTTTCCTTTTCTCTTTTCTCACCTATATGGACGTCCAACATGAGCCAATTAAGGCCTTGGATTTGTTTCCTCATTTAATTTGCTCTCTCTTGGCCGAAAATACACTTGCTTCTAGAAGCAAATTTGTTTCCTCTTTTTCTTTTGGCAAGTATCTTCATACATTAATGCACAAAATAATCTCTCTTTCATACCATGGCATGCACGAAATTTAGCCTCTCTTTTCATTGGGTTGGACGAAAATAAGGCTTCTAGAAGGACCTTCTAGATGTTTCTTCATTTGTTCATGACAACATAAGAAAACTCCACTAAGAATTTTCAAGTAAAATTCTATGAAATGAAATTAATCCTCAAGGCCCAATTACACTAATATGGCTGAGTAATATTTATTTCATTTGTCATCATATGACAGTGTCAAAAAAAATTTATTGACATTCTTTTTCGTCCTATGTCCAAAAAGACAAAAATACCATTTTGACAATTTTCGTAAAACTGTCTCGTTCTTGTTTTGACTTAGCTTTCAGTTTAACTATTCCTACTCGATGTGATTTGTGACAGTGACCTAATGGACCCAAATGAAAAAAGCTTGAGCTAAACACTTGGACTCAAAAGTTCACAAACCTTTTCCAAGTTTAGCTTAATGCCAACTGACTCCACTAAAGAGTTGACACTGAAAATCTCTCGGTTCAAATGAATTTATTTTCTACTCAAGAATTCACCTAATTATAATGAGCGGATCCACTGAATATTATCTATGCTACCCTTCATGAATGTCATCAGCTAGTCGGGATTTACTAAATTACCATTTTACCCTTCTAGCTGTTATTTCCTCAACTCCTTTGTCGCTTGTGAATAAGTTAGAAACAATGTATCAACGAGGAGCTAACAAGTCACATTGTTTCATCCAAAAGAGTCAGGACTCAATTTGGACACTGGCCAGTTCATTTATTCACACTCCAAGGAACAAAGCATGAGGTGACATACATTGCATTTCAGCAATCTTGTACATGAATTCCATATCTATGAGAACTTCACAAAGTTACTCATGACATACTCACAACTTAGTACTTCACCAATAGGCCTTGTTCGGAATCACATAGTGAGTCCGAACTTTGACTTTCTCAAATGAGAATACTAAGGTGTGAAATGGCATGTCTCATTTCAGGATTAAGGTAAGCATGATGCAATTCATACATAGTGACTTCGAGACATAAGAGGTTAAATGGTTTGTCTCTAGAAGTGCACTGGTCAATTCAATACCTTCGGAAGATACCTAGAAGAACTATAGAGTCCCCAACTCTCAATGCCTCATAACCAGACATCATAGATTCTTCTAACAATCATACTGAGGTCAATAGTCCTTTGACCCTAAGATTGCGAATATATCGTTTTAAGCAAACTACGAAGAGTTTGTTCATGCAAATCTACATTTGTCTCTTCGTAAGTTGTTAAGTTTGTTTATGGACTAAAGACTAAGGTTTTATCATAAAGCTTCAAACAAAGAAGGAATGAATGAACGTTTCAACTTTATTAATGAATAGATAGTCAATTACAAGCAAGAGTCTTCATCAGACTTTATTACATCAAATATACAAAATAAAGACTACAACTCTTCTTGTGGGCACCATTGACAACAAACTCCCACTTGACTCAAAGAAGGTGTGTGTACCTTCATGCCTAATCCATCACGATGTTGGTCGTAGACCTTGTTCGCTAGGGCCTTGGTGAATGGATCTACGAGGTTGTCCACCGTTGAGATCTTCTTCACTTCCACGTCTCCGCGCTGCACGATCTCTCGAATCAAATGGTATTTCCTCTCAATATGCTTAGAGCGCTTATGGCTTCTAGGTTCCTTTGAGTTAGCGACACCCCCACTATTATCACAATAAAGGGTCATGGGCTCGTCGACGTTTGGAACAATTTCCAAATACTTAAGGAACTTTCTAAGCCATACAGCCTCTTTGGATGCTTCACAAGCAGCCACATATTCTGCTTCCATTGTGGAGTCAGCAATGCAAGATTGCTTAATACTTCTCCACACAACAGCTCCACCATTAAGGATGAACACAGATCCCGAAGTGGATTTCCTGGAATCCTTATCCGCTTGAAAATCGGAGTCGGTATATCCCGTCATAGTCAGGTCAGTACCTGAGTATGTAAGCATCAAGTTCCTAGTTCTTCGAAGATACTTAAGAACATGCTTAACAGCAATCCAGTGCTCGGGTCCAGGGTTGGATTGGAAACGACTTACTACGCCAACGGCGAAACAGATGTCAGGTCTAGTGCAAAGCATAGCATACATGAGGCTTCCTACGGCAGAGGCGTAAGGAATCTTCCTCATGTCTTCAATCTCTTGTGCAGTCTTGGGAGACTGGTCCTTAGAGAGTGAAACTCCATGCCTAAAGGGTGTTTGACCCCTCTTGCAGTCTTGCATCGAGAAGCGATCCATCACCTTATCAATATAAGATGCTTGAGAGAGCGACAGGGTCCGGTTTTTCCTATCTCGAAAGATTTGGATTCCCAGAATGTAAGCGGCTTCTCCTAGATACTTCATGTCGAATTGCTTTGCCAGCCAGACCTTATCCTTAGATAACTTACCCACGTCATTACCAATGAGAAGTATATCATCGACATATAGTACCAGAAACACAACTTTACCTTCGTGTATTAACTTGTAAACACAAGGCTCATCTATTGACTGTTCAAAGCCAAAGCTCTTTACAGTTTCATCGAATCTAATATTCCATGACCTAGATGCTTGCTTTAGTCCATAAATGGATTTAAGCAACTCACAAACCTTGGTCTCTTGACCTTTATCCACGAAACCGTCTGGTTGAGCCATGTAAATGCGCTCCTCAATATTTCCATTCAGAAAGGCTGTCTTGACATCCATTTTCCAGATCTCATAGTCGAGAGCTGCAGCTATGGATAGGAGTATGCGGATGGATTTAAGCATCGCGACTGGCGAGAAGGTTTCTTCATAGTCAATCCATTTTTGTTGGGTATAACCCTTCGCCACAAGTCGTGCTTTGAACGTCTCGACGTTCCCATCAGGACCCCTTTTCTTCTTGTATATCCACTTACACCCTACGGGTTTAATCCCTTCAGGAAGGTCTACAAGTTTCCAGACTTTGTTGACATACATCGAGTGCATTTCAACTTTCATGGCGTTAAGCCAAAGGTTTGATTCAGAACAAGCCATCGCTTGGCTATAGGAAACAGGGTCATCCATGTCGGAGACGGCTTCAAGAGAGTCTCCATAAGACATGTACCTGTCAGGCTTTTGAGTAGCCCTCCCACTACGTCTAAGTACTACTTGACGAGATTCTGATGAGTTAGGTTGTGTTTCAGTTGGGGTAAGAACAGTTCTTACAGATGAGGTAGAAGCTTCCTCACCCAACTTTTCTTCAAGCACAATTTTGCTTCTAGGTTTTGCATCTTTCATAAAGTCCTCCTCCAGGAAACGAGCATTCATGCTAACGAAAGTCTTATCGTCCTCGAGACTATAGCAAGTAAAACCTTTGGTTTCCTTCGGATATCCTACAAACAGGCACAATTCTGACCTACTAGCCAACTTGCTAGTCTTTTGCCTTAGCACATGTGCAGGGCAACCCCAAATTCGGATGTGGCCCAAACTTACTTTACGGCCAGTCCATCTTTCATAAGGAGTACCAGGAACCGTTTTAGACGGAACTCGGTTCAGAATGTAAGCGGCTGTTTCGAGGGCATATCCCCAAAAGGAAAGCGGGAGTGATGAGTAACTCATCATCGATCTAACCATCTCCATAAGAGTTCGGTTTCTTCTCTCTGACACTCCGTTTTGTTGAGGTGTGCCAGGTGCGGTAAGCTGAGAAGCGATACCTTCTTCTTTAAGAAAGTCATCGAACTCTCCAGACATATACTCACCACCTCGATCAGATCGAAGGGTTTTGATCACTTTGCCAGTTTGCTTTTCCACTAAAGCCCTAAAGACCTTAAATACGTTAAAGGTCTCGGATTTGTGTTTGAGCAAATAGACAAACCCATATCGTGAGTAATCATCAGTGAAGGTAACGAAGTATTCGTATCCTCCACGTGCCTGTTGGCTGAGCGGACCACATACATCAGAATGTATTAGTTCCAGCAACTCAGTGGCTCTTCGACCTTTATCAGAGAAAGGTCGCTTAGTCATTTTTCCTTCTATGCAGGATTCACAAGTAGGTAGTGAACCTATTGCAGAGGCTTGGAGTGGACCATCCCTCACAAGTCTCTTAATCCTTTCTAGACTGATATGACCAAGTCTTAAGTGCCATAGGTGTGTTGATTTTGTTAGATCGGAGGATTCAGAAAGTTTGATCCTCTTTGGCTCCCTAATTAGATCATTGTCTATTTCGGTGTCTAAAAGAGAAGGTTGAGTGGGATAGATGTAGAAAAGAGCATTCTTCATACATGCATCAGTGACAAAAGAATTATCAGGAAATGAAATACGAATTCCATTCTTAATGAACTTTAAACAATAATCTTGCTCACGAAGACGAGCAACGGATATTAAGTTCTTCCCAAAGGTAGGAACAAAATAAACATTATTCAAGTTTAAAGTGCGGTCTTCAAAAGACAGCGTCACGGATCCCACAGCCTTTGCAGACACCAGGCTCCCATCACCCCATTTGAAACAGAACTCGCCTTCCTCTAAGCTTTTGGTTTTCTTGAAACCATTCAAGGAACAGCAAATATGGTTAGTAGCAGCGGAGTCAAGAATCCACGTTGATACATTATCAGCTACTAAGCATGCTTCGGTAACTAGTACAATACTATGTTCCTTTGCTTTGAGATAGGCGGGACAGTTCTTTTTATCGGCCTTGTAAGGTCTCTTCACAGTTCCAGAGGCGGAGGCTTTTTGCTCAGTAGCATGTGCCTCTCCTTGATTCCTCTTTCTCTTAGTGAAACCTACAACAGTGTGAAGTTCCTCCATAAGCTTGGTAACAGTGTACTCTAGCTTGTTAATGGAGTAGTTTATCTTGAAGGTATCAAGAGATGCGGGGAGAGTTTCTAAGATCACATCTATGACATTCTTCCCATCAATCTCAGATCCTAGGATTTCCATTTTACTCAGATGACTAATGATCAATATCATAAAGTCTCCAATAGGAGTCCTAGCCCGCATATGACAGTTCATAAACTGTCGGACTGCTTGTAGCCTTGTTTGACGCCTTTGCCCTCCAAACATCTCAAGGAGATTGTAGAGCATGTCAGCGGCAGTCTCGAAGTCATGATGTTGCTCTTTCAGCATATTGTTCATAGATGCCAAGATATAGCACCTCACAATCTCATCGGATCGAAGCCAGGCCGCTAAGGCGTCATTGTCCTCTTGAGTTGAATCATTATTCGTCAGAGGAGGACATGGGGTGGTGAGTACCCATTTGTGCTCGGTAGGTATTATGTCGAGGTTACGTTTCGAGTCTATGTAGTTTTCGTTTTCGAGTTTGTTCGAGGAAAGAATGAAAGAGAGAGAGTTGGGAGACATATTGCCTATAAAAGTTGAACCAAGTTTATGATTAGTCTTTGGTTTAGGATTTAAGTTTTATTAAGACTTTTGTAAAATCCAAAGGTGTTATAAACCAAACGATAATTTACTCCTTCGAGGGAAGGCCGCAAAAAATCTCCATTTATAAGTAAATGACACATCATTAATGCTTAGCCAAGATGTCAATACATCATCATTGACTAGCCACCTTGTAAATTGGTTTGATCACTCACATCCTTTCGCAGGGCCTCGAGGGAGGATTACTAGGGATTGAGTCTAAGTGTGTAACCAACCACTTAGTCCAAGAGATTGACTTTGAAAAACAATCCGCCGAGGGGAGGCCTTGTCATCATCGTCTCACTCTCGGACGTAGCTCATTGAGCAATGATCAGAGCAAAGCGCCCTTGAGTACTCTCATTTAAGAGAGGGCCACGAGGGTGACTCTTAGTCCGGCGACACTTGCACTTTTCATTAGTGTTGGGGATCGTGGGTTACAAACAACAAGTATAACCCTCCCACTTAGTTTTTGGAGTTGGTTCATCGACTCGTATAAGTTCGGAAACAAATTTCCTAGTTAGAGAGCGACAGAGCGGACAACTAGAAGAGAATCCTAGATCAACATGTTCAGAGCAGTATTAGTGCATAAAGGCACAAGGTACATACTCGATCTTTTCCTATTTTCTATTTCGGGAAAGTGCGTGAGGGAAGTGTGAACTTCAACTCACTCGAACACTTGAAAATTTGAGATTACACATCTTTTTATTTTTCGGCTTGTCTACAAGGAGACCTCCCACTCAAATTTTCAAGAGCATATATATTTTGAACATATGTGATATAGATATAGTTTTGAAAACATTTTGAAAATTTATTTGATTTGGATGACAAAATATTTTCAAGTTTGAAAGTGAAAACGGTTTTTCAAAATTCAAACTAGTTTTGAAAAAATTCAATTTCAATTAAACTTTCAAAAATCAAAACATTTTAATCTTACACATCATGTTTATAATCATATGAAAAACATTTTTGCTCAAGAAAATTTTCTCATTCGTGTTCTATAACTCATGGTAGTGGGGTTTGAAAATCCGGATTTCTAAAAAACTGGAGTTTCAGACAGCCGCGCACCTCGGAGTAAAATCGCCATATCTGGCGGCTCCGATGTCCTTTTGAGCCGAAACTGGTGGCATTGGATAGAGGACAGACAGAGCTTTAATTTGATTGAAGAATCATTAAATTTCGATTTCTGAGCAGAGAGTTATGCCACTTTTAATGCGGGTTTACTCCAACTCGAAGAAAAATAAATAAATTAAAGCTTGGTCCTTTTTGGGTGCGAAAAAGAATCAAGTGTAACGGAACGTTTTAAGATGTTGTTTAAAGCTTTTATTTGCGTTTTATTAGCAGGGTAATAACATAGAATAAAAGAAATAACAACAAACATAAAACGATTCAAGTAATAATAAGAAACTAGCAAGATAATATAACTAGTCACAAAATTTTACTCGAAATTTCTCAAACTTTTAAAACACGTTTTTTAATATAAAAAATTAAAAACTTTTAGAACTGATTCTAATGTGTTTTAAAAACATCCCAAACTCATAGAAAATCAACATGCTTTTTAATTTAAAGACAAGAGCATTAAATTAAAAAAAATCTAAGATTACAATTCTAACTTGTCACAAAATTAGTAAACTTTCGAAAACGATTTTCAAGCTCATAATTTTAAAAACATGTACATGCATCTCTTTGACCATAGCTCTGATACCATTTGTTGGAATCGATCTAGGGTTTAAGAAAATAATTAACGCTTCGGTAAGCGGCGGAATTTTAAAAATTTTCTTTTACAAGTAAAAACAGTTTTTTACTAACCTAGACAAAGTGCAAGTACATGTAATTAAAAACTAATACGAGCTAAGAAGTTTACTAACCTTTCTTGAAGCTTGATCTTTGAGAAGCTCTTGGAAAGTTTGCAATGCTCGTCTCCCCTCGCAGCACGTCTCTCTTTCTTTCCTCGGCACCTCGAGCAACCACGAAAGTTTCTATCACTAAATCACTCGAGAGAAAAGGAATTAGTGAGTGGGCACTTTTAAACACTACGACTTAAGAACGAGTCTTGAAGTCGCAGAGCTAAACTCTAGGTCAAATGAGGACCTAGGTGCCAAAACAAAATCGAAAATAAACTAGAGAGAGAGAGAGGAGTTCGGCCAAAGTTCTAGAGAGAGAGTCTCTCAAATCTCTTAAACTTGGATGAATGAAATGTGAGGAATGAGGCTCCTATTTATAGGAGGAGGATTACCTTCAAAAGGTAGTTTCCTCTTTTCCTATTGCCTTGCACGTCCAACATGCCTCATGAAGGCTTAGGATTTGTTTCCTCATTTGATTTCCTCTTAGTTGGCCGAAAATGCACTTTCCTTCTTAAGGACATTTGTTTCCTCTTTTTCTTTTGGCAAGTATCTTCATACATCAATGCACAAAATAAACTCTCTTTCCCACTATGGCATGAACGAAATTCAGCCTTATTTTCCTTGGGTTGGACGAAATTTGAGCTTCTAGAAGGAGCTTCTAGCTGTTTCTTCATTTGTTCATGACAACATAAGAAAAGCCCATTAAGAATTTTCAAGTAAAATTCTATGAAATGAAATTAATCCTCAAGGCCCAATAAACTATTAATGGCTGAGTGTTTTAAGTTTCATTTGTCATCAAATGACCTTGTCAAAAAAATTTATTGACATTCATTTCGTCCTATGTCCAAAAGGACAAAAATACCCTTTTGACAATTTTCGTAAAACTGTCTCGTTCTTGTTTTGACTTAGCTTCCAGTTTAACTATTCCTACTCGATGTGATTCGTGACAGTGACCTCATGGACCCAAATGAACAAAGCTTGAGCTAAACACTTGGACTCAAAAGTTCACAAACCTTTTCCAAGTTTAGCTTAATGCCAACTGACTCCACTAAAGAGTTGACACTGAAAATCTCTCGGTTCAAATGAATTTATTTTCTACTCAAGAATTCACCTAATTATAATGAGCGGATCCACTGAATATTATCTATGTTTACCCTTCATGAATGTCATCAGCTAGTCGGGATTTACTAAATTACCATTTTACTTTTCTAGCTGTTATTTCCTCAACTCCTTTGTCGCTTGTGAATAAGTTAGAAACAATGCATTGACGAGGAGCTAACAAGTCACATTGTTTCATCCAAAAGAGTCAGGACTCAATTTGGACACTGGCCAGTTCATTTATTCACACTCCAAGGAACAAAGCATGAGGTGACATACATTGCATTTCAGCAATCTTGTACATGAATTCCATATCTATGAGAACTTCACAAAGTTACTCATGACAGACTCACAACTTAGTACTTCACCAATAGGCCTTGTTCGGAATAACATAGTGAGTCCGAACTTTGACTTTCTCAAATGAGAATACTAAGGTGTGAAATGGCATGTCTCATTTCAGGATTAAGGTAAGCATGATGCAATTCATACATAGTGACTTCGAGACATAAGAGGTTAAATGGTTTGTTCTTATATTGTCTCTAGAAGTGCACTGGTCAATTCAGTACCTTCGGAAGATACCTAGAAGAACTATAGAGTCCCCAACTCTCAATGCCTCATAACCAAACATCATAGATTCTTCTAACAATCATACTGAGGTCAATAGTCCTTTGACCCTAAGATTGCGAATATATCGTTTTAAGCAAACTACGAAGAGTTTGTTCATGCAAATCTACATTTGTCTCTTCGTAAGTTGTTAAGTTTGTTTATGGACTAAAAGACTAAGGTGTTATCATAAAGCTTCAAACAAAGAAGATTGAATGAACGTTTCAACTTTTTATTAATGAATAAGCAATTACAAGCAATAGTCTTCGTAAGACTATATGACATCAAATGTACATAAATAGACACTACTACTCTTCTTGTGGGCACCATTGACAACACTTTCAGCATATTGTTCATAGATGCCAAGATATAGCACGTCACAATCTCATCGGATCGAAGCCTGGCCGCTAAGGCGTCATTGTCCTCTTAAGTTGAATCATCATTCGTCAGAGGAGGACACGGGGTGGTGAGTACCCATTTGTGCTTGTTAACGGTAGGTATTATGTCGAGGTTACGTTTCGAATCTACGTAGTTTTCGTTTTCGAGTTTGATCGAGGAAAGAAAGATAGAGAGATGGTTGAGAGACATATTGCCTATATAAGTTGAAACAAGTTTATGATTAGTCTTTGGTATAGGATTTAAGTTTTATTAAGACTTTGATAAAATCCAAAGGTGTTATAAACCAAACGATAATTTACTCCCTCAAGAGAAGGCCGCAAAAAATCTCCTTTTATAAGTAAATGACACATCATTAATGCTATGCCAAGATGTCAATACATCTATTTTGACTAGCCACCTTGTAAATTGGTTTGATCACTCACATCCTTTCGCAGGGCCTCGAGGGAGGATTACTAGGGATTGAGCCTAAGTGTGTAACCAACCACTTAGTCCAAAAGATCAACTTTGAAAAACAATCCCCCAAGGGGAGGCCTTGCCATCATCGTCTCACTCTCGGACGTAGCTCATTGAGCAATGATCAGAGCAAAGCGCCCTTGAGTACTCTCATTTAAGAGAGGGCCACGAGGGTGATTCTTAGTCCGGCGACACTTGCACTTTTCATTAGTGTTGGGGATCGTGGGTTACAAACAACAAGTATAACCCTCCCACTTAGTTTTTGGAGTTGGTTCATCGACTCTTTTAAGTTCGGAAACAAATTTCTTAGTTAGAGAGCGACAGAGCGGACAACTAGAAGAGAATCATAGATCGACATATTCAGAGCAGTATTAGTACATAAAGGCACAAGGTACATACTCGATCTTTTCCTATTTTCTATTTCGGGAAAGTGCGTGAGGGAAGTGTGAACTTCAACTCACTCGAACACTTGAAAGTTTGAGATTACACATCTTTTTATTTTTCGGCTTGTCTACAAGGAGACCTCCCACTCAAATTTTCAAGAGCATATAGATTTTGAACATATGTGATATAGATATAGTTTTGAAAACATTTTGAAAATTTATTTGATTTGGATGACAAAATATTTTCAAGTTTGAAAGTGAAAACGGTTTTTCAAAATTCAAACTAGTTTTGTAAAAATTCAATTTCAATTAAACTTTCAAAAATCAAAACATTTTAATCTTACACATCATGTTTATAATCATATGAAAAACATTTTTGCTCATGAAAATTTTCTCATTAGAGTTCTATAACTCATGGTAGTGGGGTTTGAAAATCCGGATTTCTAAAAAACTGGAGTTTCAGACAGCCGCGCACCTCGGAGTAAAATCGCCATATCTGGCGGCTCCGATGTCCTTTTGCGCCGAAACTGATGGCATTGGACAGAGGATAGACAGAGCTTTAATTTGATTTAAGAATCATTAAATTTAGATTTCGGAACAGAGAGTTATGCCACTTTTAATGCGGGTTTACTCCAGCTCGAAGAAAAAGAAATAAATTAAAGCTTGGTCCTTTTTAGGTGCGAAAAAGAATTGAGTGTAACGGAACGTTTTAAGATGTTGTTTAAAGCTTTTATTTGTGTTTTATTAGCAGGGTAATAACATAGAATAAAAGAAATAACAACATGCATAAAACGATTCAAGTAAAAATAAGAAACTAGCAAGATAACAAAACTAGTCACAAAATTTTACTCGAAATTTCTCAAACCTTTAAAACACGTTTTTCAATATAAAAAATTAAAAACTTTTAGAACTGATTCTAATGTGTTTTAAAAACATCCCAAAACCATAGAAAATCAACATGCTTTTTAATTTAAAGGCAAGAACATTAAATTAAAAAAAAAATCTAAGATTACAATTCTAACTTGTCACAAAATTAGTAAACTTTCGAAAACGATTTTCAAGCTCATAATTTCTAAAAACATGTACATGCATCTCTTTGACCATAGCTCTGATACCATTTGTTGGAATCGATCTAGGGTTTAAGAAAATAATTAACGCTTCGGTAAGCGGCGGAATTTTAAAAAATTTCTTTTACAAGTAAAACAGTTTTTACTAACCTAGACAAGTGCAAGTACATGTAATTAAAAACCAATATGAGCTAGAAGTTTACTAACCTTTCTTGAAGCTTGAACTTTGAAGAAGCTTGTGGAAAGTTTGCAACGCTCGTCTCCCCTCGCAGCACGTCTCTCTTTCTTTCCTCGGCACCTCGAGCAACCACGAAAGTTTCTATCACTAAATCACTCGAAAAGAAAGAATCAGTGAGTGGGCACTTTTAAACACTACGACTTAAGAACGAGTCTTGAAGTCGCAGAGCTAAACTCTAGGTCAAATGAGGACCTAGGTGCCAAAACAATAAAACGAAATTGAAGACAGAGAGAGAGAGAGAGAGGATCGGCCAAGTCTAGAGAGAGAAGCTCTCAATCTCTAAAACTTTGGGATGATCGAAACAATGAGAATGAGGCCTCTATTTATAGGGGAGGGATTACCTTCAAAAGGTAGTTTCCTTTTCTCTTTTCTCACCTATATGGACGTCCAACATGAGCCAATTAAGGCCTTGGATTTGTTTCCTCATTTAATTTGCTCTCTCTTGGCCGAAAATACACTTGCTTCTAGAAGCAAATTTGTTTCCTCTTTTTCTTTTGGCAAGTATCTTCATACATTAATGCACAAAATAATCTCTCTTTCATACCATGGCATGCACGAAATTTAGCCTCTCTTTTCATTGGGTTGGACGAAAATAAGGCTTCTAGAAGGACCTTCTAGATGTTTCTTCATTTGTTCATGACAACATAAGAAAACTCCACTAAGAATTTTCAAGTAAAATTCTATGAAATGAAATTAATCCTCAAGGCCCAATTACACTAATATGGCTGAGTAATATTTATTTCATTTGTCATCATATGACAATGTCAAAAAAAATTTATTGACATTCTTTTTCGTCCTATGTCCAAAAAGACAAAAATACCCTTTTGACAATTTTCGTAAAACTGTCTCGTTCTTGTTTTGACTTAGCTTTCAGTTTAACTATTCCTACTCGATGTGATTCGTGACAGTGACCTCATGGACCCAAATGAACAAAGCTTTAGCTAAACACTTGGACTCAAAAGTTCACAAACCTTTTCCAAGTTTAGCTTAATGCCAACTGACTCCACTAAAGAGTTAACACTGAAAATCTCTCGGTTCAAATGAATTTATTTTCTTCTCAAGAATTCACCTAATTATAATGAGCGGATCCACTGAATATTATCTATGCTACCCTTCATGAATGTCATCATCTAGTCGGGATTTACTAAATTACCATTTTACCCTTCTAGCTGTTATTTCCTCAACTCCTTTGTCGCTTGTGAATAAGTTAGAAACAATGTATCAACGAGGAGCTAACAAGTCACATTGTTTCATCCAAAAGAGTCAGGACTCAATTTGGACACTGGCCAGTTCATTTATTCACACTCCAAGGAACAAAGCATGAGGTGACATACATTGCATTTCAGCAATCTTGTACATGAATTCCATATCTATGAGAACTTCACAAAGTTACTCATGACATACTCACAACTTAGTACTTCACCAATAGGCCTTGTTCGGAATCACATAGTGAGTCCGAACTTTGACTTTCTCAAATGAGAATACTAAGGTGTGAAATGGCATGTCTCATTTCAGGATTAAGGTAAGCATGATGCAATTCATACATAGTGACTTCGAGACATAAGAGGTTAAATGGTTTGTCTCTAGAAGTGCACTGGTCAATTCAGTACCTTCGGAAGATACCTAGAAGAACTATAGAGTCCCCAACTCTCAATGCCTCATAACCAGACATCATAGATTCTTCTAACAATCATACTGAGGTCAATAGTCCTTTGACCCTAAGATTGCGAATATATCGTTTTAAGCAAACTACGAAGAGTTTGTTCATGCAAATCTACATTTGTCTCTTCGTAAGTTGTTAAGTTTGTTTATGGACTAAAGACTAAGGTTTTATCATAAAGCTTCAAACAAAGAAGGAATGAATGAACGTTTCAACTTTATTAATGAATAGATAGGCAATTACAAGCAAGAGTCTTCATGAGACTTTATTACATCAAATGTACAAAATAAAGACTACAACTCTTCTTGTGGGCACCATTGGCAACAAAGAGGTTGCACGAGGTCTTATCAATCGACACACGGACTCGGAGCTCAATTCGAGGAGTGACCTTAACTCGAAGAGTCATACGCGGAGTCGGGACGGGGACTCATTGGTCGACTCGCGGACTCGGGACTCAACTCGAGGAGTGACCTCAACTCGAGGAGTCATGCGTACTGTCGGCATGAGGACTTATTAATCGACTTGTGGACTCGGGACTCAACTCGAGGAGTGAACTCAACTCGAGGAATCATGCGTAGAGTCGGCACGAGGACTTATTAGTCGACTCGTGGACTCAACTCGAGGAGTGAACTCAACACGAGGGGTCATGTGTAGAGTCGGCATGAGGACTTACCGGTCAACTCGTGGACTCGTGACTCAACTCGAGGAGTCATGCATAGGGTCGGCACGATGACTTATTAGTCGACTCGTGGACACGGGACTCAACTCGAGAGGTCATGCATAGGGTCGGCACGAGGAATTATTAGTCGACTCGTGGACTCGGGACTCAACTCGAGGAGTGAACTCAACTCGAGGAGTCATGCGTACGGTCGGCACGAGGACTCATCGGTCGACTCGTGGACTCGGGACTCAACTCGAGGAGTGAACTCAACTCTAGGAGTCATGCGTAGGGTCGGCATGAGGACTCGTCTGTCGACTCGTGGACTCGGGACTCAACTCGAGGAGTGAAATAAACTCGAGGAGTCATGCGTAGGGTCGGCATGAGGACTCGTCGGTCGACTCGTTGACTCGGGACTCAACTCGAGGAGTGAACTAAACTCGAGGAATCATGTGTAGGGTCGGCACGAGGACTCATCGATCGACTCGTGGACTCGGGACTCAACTCGAGGAGTGAAATCAACTCGAGGAGTCATGCGTAGGGTCGGCATGAGGACTTGTCGGTCGAGTCGTGGATTCGGGACTCAACTCGAGGAGTGAACTCAACTCGAGGAATCATGCATATGGTCGGCACGAGGACTCATCGATCGACTTGTGGACTCGGGACTCAACTCGAGGAGTGAACTCAACTCGAGGAGTCATGCGTAGGGTCAGCATGAGGATTCGTCGGTCGACTCGTGGATTCGGGACTCAACTTGAGGAGTGAACTCAACTCGAGGAATCATGCGTAGGGTCGGCACGAGGACTCATCGATCGACTCGTGGACTCGGGACTCAACTCAAGGAGTGAAATCAACTCGAGGAGTCATCCATAGGGTCGGCACGAGGACTCATCGGTCGACTCGTGGATTCTGGACTCAACTCGAGGAATCATGCGTAGGGTCGGCACGAGGACTCATCGATCGATTCGTGGACTCGGTACTCAACTCGAGGAGTCATGCGTAGGGTCGGCACGAGGACTCATCGGTCGACTCGTGGATTCCGGACTCAACTCAAGTAGTGAACTCAACCCGAGGAATCATGCGTAGGGTCGGCACGAGGACTCATCGGTCGACTCGTGGACTCAGGACTCAACTCGAGGAGTGAACTCAACTCGAGGAGTAATGTGTAGGGTCGGTACGAGGACTTATTAGTCGACTCGTGGACTCGGGACTCAACTCGAGGAGTGAACTCAACTCGAGGAGTCATGCGTAGGGTCGGCACGAGGACTCATCGGTCGACTCGTGGATTCGGGACTCAACTCGAGGAGTGAACTCAACTCGAGGAGTCATGCATAGGGTCGGTACGAGGACTTATTAGTCGACTCGTGGACTCGGGACTCAACTCGAGGAGTGAACTCAACTCGAGGAGTGAACTCAACTCGAGGAGTCATGCGTAGGGTCGGCACGAGGACTCATCGGTCGACTCGTGGATTCGGGACTCAACTCGAGGAGTGAACTCAACTCGAGGAATCATGCGTAGGGTCGGCACGAGGACTCATCGGTCGACTCGTGGACTCGGGACTCAACTCGAGGAGTGAACTCAAGTCGAGGAGTCAAGCGTAGGGTCGGCTCGAGGACTTATTAGTCGACTCGTGGACTCGGGACTCAACTCAAGGAGTGAACTCAACTCGAGAAGTCATGCGTAGGGTCGGTACGAGGACTTATTAGTCGACTCGTGGACTCGGGACTCAACTCGAGGAGTGAACTCAATTCAAGGAGTCATGCGTAGGGTCGGCACGAGGACTCATCGGTCGACTCGTGGATTCGGGACTCAACTCGAGGAGTGAACTCAACTCAAGGAATCATGCATAGGGTCGGCACGAGGACTCATCGGTCGACTCGTGGACTCGGGACTCAACTCGAGGAGTGAACTAAAGTCGAGGAGTCATGCGTAGGGTCGGCACGAGGACTTATTAGTCGACTCGTGGACTCGGGACTCACCTCGAGGAGTGAACTCAACTCGAGGAGTCATGAGTATATTGTTTCTCTTTGGGACCTCCGGCCTAACCATCGGCCCCTTGAGACTTCGTTACACTTTTTATTATTATTTTTTGTTTTTGACTTTTGAGGGTTTCATTAAGTATTGTTTCCCATTAGCCCCCCGAGTTTCTTGTGTTTGTGAGACGAAGACCAAGAAACTCTCGTGTTGGAGGTATACAATAGTATGTTACAATGGGCAGAACAACTTTTATTGCAATAAAGAAGTTTTACAGCTTGCCTTGGCACTTGGCCTTTTTAGGAAGAAGAAAACAACATGCTTAAAATGAAACGTCCCTAGAGTCGGGTAAGTTCAGTCATAAATTTAATGGCGACAGCCATGTCAGTTGTGACCGCAAGTGGCGGGCGATTGTTAGACAGTTCTTATCGTCTCATCGTCTTTGTGCTCGAGGATTCTCCCCTTTGACAGGTCGGGTGCTCGGTCGGGGTCGACACCTCGCCAGCGAATGTTACGAAGTCTTTGAGATTCTCGCCTCGAATCAGGGAATCAATCTGCTTCCTAAGCTGGTAGCATTCGGTCGTCACGTGTCTGTGGTCTTGGTGATATTCGCATTGCTTGCTTCTGTCCCGCGTTGCGGGGTCCGTCTTCAGCGGGGCCGAGGATCCCAGCTTCTCTCTGTGTAAGCTTAAGAACCGATCGGGTGTCGTGTTGAGAGGGACGAAGGATTGCTTCGGGGTTGGAGAAGGAAGGTCATTGGGGACCTGACCATTTCTGCGCCTTTTCCTTCGCGAGTCGGGACCGACGGCCGGTGCCACAAGTGTGGCGGCGCGCTTCATGTTGGATGCGCGGTTAGCAGCGTTAGGTGGTTGGCGTCCCAAGATGACCTCTCTCGCGATCTCGCGCCGGGCGTTTAGTTTATCCCTCAAGTCACTCCCATGAGATTCCCTTCGAGAATGGAGACGGTCTCTCAAGTCTCCGTTGGCCGAATTGAGGCAGTCTCTCAAGTCTCCGCAGGCCGTTCCTATCACCCTTGGCAAGGGTACGTCATTCAGGCGATGCCCTTGACGGATGCCGCGATCATCGGCGTCGTCGTCTCTACAAGGGTTTTGGACGCAAATGGTGAGCTTGGAGAGTCCCTTTCGGGACCTTGAGATTGAGCGTCCTCAAACATTGCTCGACCTTTGTCTTGATGTGGTTTCTCGAGGGTGTCCCCTCGAGGGCGGACGTGTTTGCTCACTTGACGATTGATATCTCGACGTGGTTGTCTGAGGGAGTCTCCTCAAAGGCGCGCGTGCGCGTTCATATTCGTGAATAGCGCGGTCGAGGTTGGCCTCGTCGATTTTTAATTTTGCCACGTTGTTGGGGTCTCTTTGATCGTGGTTGACGTGGTCCTTGACGCCATAGCCGTGGAGGTCGGCGATAAGTGCGCCGTTGACGCCGGGGCGGTCTAGGAGCTCGGCAAGCCCTCGAGCCGTGTCCTCTCGAAGCATGGCCTCGGGGTCATTTGCCGGGTCTTGGGGCTGGATCTCATTGTCACGAGGTTGCCCTCCTAGACGATGTGCTAGGTTCTTGAGGTCGCACCCCGAGCTAGTCGCTCGGGTGCCCACGGAGGTGGGCGGCAGGAGACTCATCTATCAAGAGTCCTGCAGAATACGAGAAAAGAAGTTGGAACGGAGAGCGTTGTCGAGGTTGGGAGATCCCCTCCTTCTAGCACCAAAATGTTGTCGCTCGTTTCCGGACAATGATTTAGGAGCCCCAAATGGTTCGACCCAAGGCCGGACCAAGTGGCTGCGTTCGGGCTCGAACGTGTCGGACTCGGTATCCCGAGTCTTCCCTTAGCTGTGAATGCCCCTTGAGTTCGTCCAAGCACCTAAAAAGGAAGAAAGAACATGTGAACTACAAAGGGGAAACAGAGGGCGTGCCTCTGTTTACCTCTCCAACGCTCAACATTAATGGGATTGAGGTGGAGTATAGAGGGTTTAGGTGTTTAGAGGCCAAAGATGAGTGAAACGAGTGAAGTATGAGTTCGACAGCGTTTTGGGACTCAAAATTTGATTACCTGACTCGAGGGGTCGAGCCTCGTATTTATAGGCGACCTAGGGACGTTTTGGGGGGTCCCTAGGCCGAGAGCCGGTCCTGGGCCGGCCGTTGGCCGTGCGCCGGCTCTGGGCCGGCCGTTGGCCGAGCGTTGGCCGTGCGCCGGCCGTTGGCCGAGCGCCGGCCCTGGGCCGGCTGAATGTCTGGGCCGGCCAGTGGCCGGGAGGCTATCGGCCAGGAGTCGACCGGTCGGGCCTTGGCCGGCCGGGAGTCGGCCAGACGGGACATGGCCGACCAGAAGTTGTTGTGCGGTCCTTGGCCTGCCGGGAGAAGGTCACTGACCGGCCGGTCGGGAGTCGTTGTGATGGTTCCGCCTGTTGTTGGCCCGACCCTGATCGCGGCCGGTAAAAGACAAGGCGACAGTTAGACGCGTCCCGGCGGCCCAATAGCCTCTGAAGGCCGAGCTGGGATTATCCTCGGCCAATGGCCGGGCCTAGGCTATCCTCGGCCGGTGGCCGGGCCCGGGCTATCCTCGGCCAGTGGCCGAGCCTGGGCTATCCTCAGCCAGTGGCCTGGCCCGGGCTATCCTCGGCCAATGGCCGGGCCTGGGCTATCCTCGACCAGTGGCCAGGCCCAGGCTATCCTCGGCCAATGGCCGGGCGTGGGCCATCCTCGGCCAGTAGCCGGGCCCGGGCTATCCTCGGCCAATGGCCGGGCCTGGGCTATCCTCGGCCAGTGGCCAGGCCCGGGCTATCCTCGGCCAGTGGCCGGGCCCGGGCTATCCTCAGCTAGTGGCCGGGCCTAGGCTATCCTCGGCCAGTGGCCGGGCCTGGGCTATCCTCGGCCAATGGCCGGGCCCGGGCTATCCTCGGCCAGTGGCCAGGCCTAGGTTATCCTCGGCCAATGGCCGGGCCTGGGCTACCCTCGGCTAGTGGCTAGACGCGGGATATCCTCGGCCAATGGACGAGCCCACACGCTATCCTCGGCCAAGGGGTGCCCCAATGACCCCTTGGTCGCCTATAAATACAAGGGTCCCTCCCTTGACCCAGGTAATCCATTCTTGAGTACTGAAACGCTGTCGAACTTGTACCTCGCTCGTTTCTCTCAAGTCTCGGCCTCTAAACACATAAACCCTCTATATCCACCTCAATCCTACTAATGTTGAGCGTCGGAGAGGTAAACAGAGGCACCCCCTCTATTTCCCCTTTGTAGTTCACACCTCTTTCTGCTTGCTTTTCAGGTGCCTGGACGAGATTAACACCACCAACAGCTAAGGGACGGCTTGGGATACCAAGCCCGACACGCTCGAGCCGAAGTGAGACCACTTGGTCTGGCCTTGGGTCTAACCACTTTGGGCTCCTAAATAGTTGTCCGAAAAACAGCGACAACATTTTGGTGCTAGAAGGAGGGGATCTCTCGACCTTGGCGACGCATTCCCTCTGCCACTTTCACTCCTGCTATTTCTACGACTCTCGAGAGATGATTCGTATCCCCGCCGCCTCCGTGGGCGCCCGAGCAGCTAGCTCGGGGCACAACCTCCAAAGCTCTGCGCACCGTCTCGAAGGGCAACCTCATGATAATGAGAGCCAGCCCCGAGACCCGGCGAATGACCTCGAGGCTGCAGTCCGAGAGGACGCGGCTCGAAGGCTCGCCGAGCTCCTAGACCACCCCGGCATCACCGGCGCGCTCATCGCCGACCTCCTCGACTCCAACGACGTCGACGACGTCAACCACGAGACCAACCTCGACCACGCTGTTCACAAAAGGGGACGCACGTGCACGCTTCCAAGGGGACACCCTCGAGCGACCGCGCCGAGACGTCAACTTTCTAATGAGCACGCGCACGCGCCCTCGAGGGGACACCCTCGGGCGACCACGTCAAGGCGTCAAAGCTCGCGCAATACCCGAGGACGCTCAGTCTCGAGGTCCCGAAAGGGACGCTCCAAGCTCACCATCCGCGTCCAAAACCCTTGTGAAGGTGTCAACGTCGATGGCCGCGGCCTCCGCCAAAGGCGTCGCCTGAGTGACACGCCCTTAACAAGGGTGATAGGGACGGCCTCCGGAGACTTGAGAGACCGCCTCAGCTCTCAAAGAGAAGATCACGAGTTCGACTTGAGAGATAAACTCGACGCTCAACGCGAGACCGCGATCGTCTTGGGGCAGCGACTACCCAACATTGATCGAGCACCCAACCAGAAGCGCGCAACCGCGCTTGTGATACCGGCCGTTGGTCCCGAATCACGAAGGAAAAGGCGCCGGAAGGGTCAAGTCCCTAATGACCACCCTTCTCCAGCCCCGAAGCAATCTTTCGTCTCGCTCAACACAACGCCCGACCGGATCCTGAGCTTACGCCGCGATGAGCTGGGAAGCCCCGCTCCACTCACAAAGGACCCCGCGAAGCGAGATCGAAGTAGGTTCTGCGAATACCACAAAGATCACAGGCACGTGACGATCGAATGCAACCAGCTTAAGAAGCGAATTGATTCCCTAATTCGAGGTGGGGACTTCAAGGAATTCGTCGCATCTGCCAGCAAGCCATGATTGTCGCGACTTCGACCTTTAAATTCAGGCCCGAACCCGATCGACTTCGTGATCACTTTTATTTCAAAAATGTAATTTCTTCTTTTTTCAATGAACGCCAAGTGCCATGACTACCTGTAACGACCCCCTTTATTGCAATAAAAAGTTATTCTACACATGACAACCTTTTTGTATACCTCCAACACAAGAGTTTCTTGGCCTTCGTCTCACAAACGCAAGAAATTCGGGGGGCTAACAGGGATCAATGCTCAATCAAAAACAACTCAACAACAACTCAAAAAGAAAACGAATAATAATAATAGTAAAGTCTCAAGGGGTCGATGGTTAGGCCGTAGGTCCCAAAGAGAGACTCCCCACGATACTCCTCGCGCCGACTCTTCACGGAACTCCTCGTGCAGGCTCTACGTGAGTCCTCGAGCCGAGTTCGAGTCCACGAGTCGAATGATACTCCTCGTGCCAACTCTTCACATATCTCCTCGAGACGAGCTCATTCCTCGAGTCGAGCTCCGAGTCCGCGAGTCGACCGATACTCCTCGCGCCGACTCTTCACGGAACTCCTCGTACAGGCTCTACATAAGCCCTCGAGCCGAGTTCGAGTCCACGAGTCGAATGATACTCCTCGTGCCAACTCTTCACATATCTTCTCGAGACGAGCTCATTCCTCGAGTTGAGCTCCGAGTCCACGAGTCGACCGATACTCCTCGCGCCGACTCTTCACGGAACTCCTCGTGCAGGCTCTACGTGAGTCCTCGAGCGGAGTTCGAGTCCACGAGTCGAATGATACTCCTCGTGCCAACTCTTCACATATCTCCTCGAGACGATCTCATTCCTCGAGTCGAGCTCCGAGTCCGCGAGTCGACCGATACTCCTCGCGCCGACTCTTCACGGAACTCCTCGTGCAGGCTCTACATAAGCCCTCGAGCCGAGTTCGAGTCCACGAGTCGAATGATACTCCTCGTGCCAACTCTTCACATATCTCCTCGAGACGAGCTCATTCCTCGATTCGAGCTCCGAGTCCACGAGTCGACCGATACTCCTCACGCCGACTCTTCACGAAACTCCTCGTGCAGGCTCTACGTGAGTCCTCGAGCCGAGTTCGAGTCCACGAGTCGAATGATACTCCTCGTGCCAACTCTTCACATATCTCCTCGAGATGAGCTCATTCCTCGAGTCGAGCTCCGAGTCCGCGAGTCGACCGATACTCCTCGCGCCGACTCTTCACGGAACTCCTCGTGCAGGCTCTACATAAGCCCTCGAGCCGAGTTCGAGTCCACGAGTCGAATGATACTCCTCGTGCCAACTCTTCACATATCTCCTCGAGACGAGCTCATTCCTCGAGTCGAGCTCCGAGTCCACGAGTCGACCGATACTCCTCACGCCGACTCTTCACGAAACTCCTCGTGCAGGCTCTACGTGAGTCCTCGAGCCGAGTTCGAGTCCACGAGTCGAATGATACTCCTCGTGCCAACTCTTCACATATCTCCTCGAGATGAGCTCATTCCTCGAGTCGAGCTCCGAGTCCGCGAGTCGACCGATACTCCTCGCGCCGACTCTTCACGGAACTCCTCGTGCAGGCTCTACATAAGCCCTCGAGCCGAGTTCGAGTCCACGAGTCGAATGATACTCCTCGTGCCAACTCTTCACATATCTCCTCGAGACGAGCTCATTCCTCGAGTCGAGCTACGAGTCCACAAGTCGACCGATACTCCTCGCGCCGACTCTTCACGGAACTCCTCGTGCAGGCTCTACATAAGCCCTCGAGCCGAGTTCGAGTCCACGAGTCGAATGATACTCCTCGTGCCAACTCTTCACATATCTCCTCGAGACGAGCTCATTCCTCGATTCGAGCTCCGAGTCCACGAGTCGACCGATACTCCTCACGCCGACTCTTCACGAAACTCCTCGTGCAGGCTCTACGTGAGTCCTCGAGCCGAGTTCGAGTCCACGAGTCGAATGATACTCCTCGTGCCAACTCTTCACATATCTCCTCGAGATGAGCTCATTCCTCGAGTCGAGCTCCGAGTCCGCGAGTCGACCGATACTCCTCGCGCCGACTCTTCACGGAACTCCTCGTGCAGGCTCTACATAAGCCCTCGAGCCGAGTTCGAGTCCACGAGTCGAATGATACTCCTCGTGCCAACTCTTCACATATCTCCTCGAGACGAGCTCATTCCTCGAGTCGAGCTCCGAGTCCACGAGTCGACCGATACTCCTCACGCCGACTCTTCACGAAACTCCTCGTGCAGGCTCTACGTGAGTCCTCGAGCCGAGTTCGAGTCCACGAGTCGAATGATACTCCTCGTGCCAACTCTTCACATATCTCCTCGAGATGAGCTCATTCCTCGAGTCGAGCTCCGAGTCCGCGAGTCGACCGATACTCCTCGCGCCGACTCTTCACGGAACTCCTCGTGCAGGCTCTACATAAGCCCTCGAGCCGAGTTCGAGTCCACGAGTCGAATGATACTCCTCGTGCCAACTCTTCACATATCTCCTCGAGACGAGCTCATTCCTCGAGTCGAGCTACGAGTCCACAAGTCGACCGATACTCCTCGCGCCGACTCTTCACGGAACTCCTCGTGCAGGCTCTACGTGAGTCCTCGAGCCGAGTTCGAGTCCACGAGTTGACTGATACTCCTCGTGCCGACTCTTCACACATCTCCTCGAGATGAGCTCATTCCTCGAGTCGAGCTCCGAGTCCGCGAGTCGACCGATACTCCTCACGCCGACTCTTCACGAAACTCCTCGTGCAGGCTCCACGTGAGTCCTCGAGTCGAGTTCAAGTCCACGAGTCGACCGATACTCCTCGTACCGACTTCACATGCCTCCCCGAGACGAGTTCATTCCTCAAGTTGAGTATCGAGCCCACAACCCAACTAACCACTCCTCGTGCAGGCTCTATATGAGCCCTCGAGTTGAGTATCGAGCCCACAAGCCACTCCTCGTGCAGGCTCTACATGAGCCCTTGAGTTGTGTCCCGAGTCCACAAGTCAACTAACTACTCCTCGTGCAGGCTCTACGTGAGTCCTCGAGTTGAGTCCCGAGTCCGCGCTCGCCGCCCAGCTCGTGAGCCGAAAGGCAGCGAGTTACAAATGGGTTTCAAAGGCTTGCGTCCGCCAGGACGTATCTGGTTTACCCAGCGTCCACGGAAAACCTGGCCACACAAATGTGGCACCGCGCTCGCCGCCCAGCTCGTGAGCCGAAAGGCAGCGAGTTACAAATGGGTTTCAAAGGCTTGCGTCCGCCAGGACGTATCTGGTCTAGCCAGCGTCCACGAAAAACCTGGCCACACGAATGTGGCACCGCGCTCGCCGCCCAGCTCGTGAGCCGAAAGGCAGCGAGTTACAAATGGGTTTCAAAGTCTTGCGTCCTCCAGGACGTATCTGGTCTAGCCAGGGTCCACGGGAAACCTGGCCACACGAATGTGGCACAGCGCTCGCCGCCCAGCTCGTGAGCCGAAAGGTAGCGAGTTACAAATGGGTTTCAAAGGCTTGCGTCCGCCAGGACGTATCTGGTCTAGCCAGCGTCCACGGGAAACCTGGCCACACGAATGTGGCACCGCGCTCACCGCCCAGCTCGTGAGCCGAAAGGCAGCGAGTTACAAATGGGTTTCAAAGGCTTGCATCCGCCAGGACGTACCTGGTCTAGCCAGCGTCCACGGGAAACCTCGCCACACAAATGTGGCTCCGCGCTCGCCGCCCAGCTCGTGAGCCAAAAGGCAGCGAGTTTCAAATGGGTTTCAAAGGCTTGCGTCCGCCGGGCGTACCTGGTCTAGCCAGCGTCCACGGGAAACCTCGCCACGCAAATGTGGCTCCGCGCTCGCCGCCCAGCTCGTGAGCCGAAAGGCAGCGAGTTTCAAATGGGTTTGAAAGGCTTGCGTCTGCGGGGTGTACCTGGTCTAGCCAGCGTCCACGGGAAACCTCGCCACGCAAATGTGGCTCCGCGTTCGCCACCCAGCTCGTGAGCCGAAGGGCAACGAGTTTCAAATGGGTTTCAAGGGCTTGCGTGCGTCGGGCAGGTCACACAAACGTGGCACCAAGGCCCCCCGAGGCCCAGGCCGTGCGGACCGATCACGCCTTCATTGGTAGGTCGAGAAAATAAGCCACACACGATCAACTCGGAACAAAAGCCGTCCCTCGTGACACACAATAAGTCGTCCCTCGCGACGCACAAAAGCCGTCCCCCATGACGCACATAAGGCCGTCCCCCGTGACGCACAAAAGCCGTCCCTTGCGACGCACAAAGGCCGTCCCTCGTGACCCACAATAAGTCGTCCCTCGTGACGCACAAGAGCCGTCCCCCGTGACGCGCATAAGGCTGTCCCCCGTGACGCACATAGGCCGTCCCCCGTGACGCACAATAAGTCGTCCCTCGCGACGCACAAAAGCCGTCCCCCGTGACGAACATAAGGCCGTCCCCCGTGACGCACAAAAGCCGTCCCTTGCGACGCACAAAGGCCGTACCTCGTGACGCACAATAAGTCATCCCTCGCGACGCACAAGAGCCGTCCCCCGTGACGCGCATAAGGCCATCCCCCGTGACGCACATAGTGTTGGAATCGATCTAGGGTTTAAGAAAATAATTAACGCTTCGGGAAGCGGCGGAATTTTAAAAATTTTCTTTTACAAGTAAAAACGGTTTTTACTAACCTAGACAAGTGCAAGTACATGTAATTAAAAACTAATATGAGCTAAGAAGTTTACTAACCTTTCTTGAAGCTTGATCTTTGAGAAGCTCTTAGAAAGTTGCAACGCTCGTCTCCCCTCGCAGCACGTCTCTCTTCATTTCCTCGGCACCTCGAGCAACCACGAAAGTTTCTATCACTAAATCACTCGAAATAAAGGAATTAGTGAGTGGGCACTTTTAAACACTACGACTTAAGAACAAGTCTTGAAGTCGCAGAGCTAAACACTAGGTCGAGTGAGGACCTAGGTGCCAAAACAAGAAAAATCGAAAATAAACTAGAGAGAGAGAGAGGAGTTTCGGCCAAAGTTATAGAGAGAGAGTCTCTCAAATCTCTTAAACTTGGATGAATGAAATGTGAGGAATGGGGCTCTTATTTATAGGAGAGGTTTTACCTTCAATAAGGTCGTTTCCTCTTCTATAGAATATCACATATTCATGAGCAAAAATCCCTTATTTCCCATTCCATGTTGGGCGCCCAAGGCAGCCTCCTTGAGGCTTGGATTTGTTTCCTTTTTTGTTCCTTGGCTTGCCTTTTCCTCACTTGGCCGATTCCCCTATGCATCTCATATGCAAATTTGTTTCCTCTTTTTCTTTGTGCAAGTATCTTGATACATTTATGCACAAAATAATCTCTCTTTCCTCTTGGGTGGAGGGCGCCTATTCTAATGTTAGAAAGGCCTTCTAGAAGCTTTTCCACTTGTTCATGACAACATGAAAAAGGCCCATTAAGAATTTTCAATAAAATTCTTATGAAATGAAATTAATCCACAAGGCCCAATAAATCTTATTTTGGCCGAGTGAAACTTGTCATCAAATGACCTTGTCAAAAAATTTATTGACATTCATTTCATCCTATGTCTCAAAAGACAAAAATACCCTTTTGACAATTTTCGTTCTCGTTTTGACTTAGCTTCCAGTTTAACTATTCCTATCGATGTGATTCGTGACAGTGACCTCATGGACCCAAATAAACAAAGCTTGAGCTAAACACTTGGACTCAAAAGTTCACAAACCTTTTCCAAGTTTAGCTTAATGCCAACTGACTCCACTAAAGAGTTGACACTGAAAATCTCTCGGTTCAAATGAATTTATTTTCTACTCAAGAATTCACCTAATTATAATGAGCGGATCCACTGAATATTATCTATGTTTACCCTTCATGAATGTCATCAGCTAGTCGGGATTTACTAAATTACCATTTTACCCTTCTAGCTGTTATTTCCTCAACTCCTTTGTCGCTTGTGAATAAGTTAGAAACAATGTATTGACGAGGAGCTAACAAGTCACATTGTTTCATCCAAAAGAGTCAGGACTCAATTTGGACACTGGCCAGTTCATTTATTCACACTCCAAGGAACAAAGCATGAGGTGACATACATTGCATTTCAGCAATCTTGTACATGAATTCCATATCTATGAGAACTTCACAAAGTTACTCATGACATTCTCACAACTTAGTACTTCACCAATAGGCCCTGTTCGGAATCACATAGTGAGTCCGAACTCTGACTTTCTCAAATGAGAATACGTAAGCTGTGAAATGGCATGTCTCATTTCAGGTTAAGGTAAGCACGATGCAATTCATACGTAGTGACTTCGAGACATAAGAGGTTAAATGGTTTGTTCTTATCTTGTCTCTAGAAGTGCACTGGTTAGTTCTGTACCTTCGGAAGATACCTAGAAGAACTATAGAGTCTCCAACTCTCAATGCCTCATAACCAGACATCATAGATACTCCTAACAATCGTACTGAGGTCAATAGTCCTTTGACCCTAAGATTGCGAATATATCGTTTTAAGCAAACTACGAAGAGTTTGTTCATGCAAATCTACATTTGTCTCTTCGTAAGTTGTTAAGTTTGTTTATGGACTAAAAGACTAAGGTTTTATCATAAAGCTTCAAACAAAGAAAGAATGAATGAACGTTTCAACTTTATTATTAATGAATAAGCAATTACAAGCAAGAGTCTTCGTAAGACTATATGACATCAAATGCACATAAATAGACACTACTACTCTTCTTGTGGGCACCATTGACAACACATAGGCCGTCCCCCGCGACACACATAAGTCGTCCCTCGCGACGCACATAAGTCGTCCCACACGATGCAATAAGGCCGTCCCTCGCGACGCAATAAAGCCATCCCTTGTGACACACAAAGGCCGTCACTCGCGACGCGCAAAGGCCGTTCCCCGTGATGCGAACCCGAGAGCGTTCGTCCCGCATCCGTGTAAAAGTGTAGATTTTGAGTTTCCACTCGACCTACGCTCGACCGGAAACTCGGGGGGCTAATGTTGTCGGCCCGACCCTGATCGCGGCCGATAAAAGACAAGGCGACAGTCAGACGCGTCCCGATGGCCCAATAGCCTCTGAAGGCCGAGCCGGGATTATCCTCGGCCAATGACCGGGCCTAGGCTATCCTCGGCCAATGGCCGGGCCCGGGCTATCCTCGGCAAGTGGCCGGGCCCGGGCTATCCTCGGCCAGTGGCCGGGCCCGGGCTATCCTCGGCCAATGGCCGGGCCAGGGCTATCCTCGACCAGTGGCCAGGCCCAGGCTATCCTCGGCCAATGGCCGGGCCTGGGCCATCCTCGGCCAGTAGCCGGGCCCGGGCTATCCTTGGCCAATGGCCGAGCCTGGGCTATCCTCGGCCAGTGGCCGGGCCCGGGCTATCCTCGGCTAGTGGCCGGGCCCAGGCTATCCTCGGCCAGTGGCCGGGCCTGGGCTATCCTCGGCCAATGGCCGGGCCCGGGCTATCCTCGGCCAATGGCCAAGCCCAGGCTATCCTCGGCCAATGGCCGGGCCTGGGCTACCCTCGGCTAGTGGCTAGACGCGGGATATCCTCGGCCAACGGCCGGCCCCAGGATATCCTCGGCCAATGGACGAGCCCACACGCTATCCTCGGCCAAGGGGTGCCCCAATGACCCCTTGGTCGCCTATAAATACAAGGGTCCCTCCCTTGACCCAGGTAATCCATTCTTGAGTACTGAAACGCTGTCGAACTCGTACCTCGCTCGTTTCGCTCAAGTCTCGGCCTCTAAACACATAAACCCTCTATATCCACCTCAATCCTACTAATGTTGAGCGTCGGAGAGGTAAACAGAGGCACCCCCTCTATTTCCCCTTTGGAGTTCACACCTCTTTCTGCTTGCTTTTCAGGTGCCTGGACGAGATTAACACCACCAACAGCTAAGGGACGGCTTGGGATACCAAGCCCGACACGCTCGAGCCAAAGTGAGACCACTTGGTCTGCCCTTGGGTCTAACCACTTTGGGCTCCTAAATAGTTGTCCGAAAAACAGCGACAACACCGCCTATGTTGGTCCGGATTGGCCAGCAATACCTCGCCTCCTCGTGGTTCTTTGAATCGTGGCGCGTTTTGACTCTTTTGCTCCTGTCGGTCGTTGACGGGGCGACAACAGGAATTTTAAAAAAAAAATTGACAAGTAAAACGATTTTACTAACCTAGACAAAGAGCAAGCACATGTAAATAAAAACTATTATGAGCATTATAAATTTACTAACCTTTTTAGAAGCTTGAACTTGAGAAGCTTTTGGAAAGTTGCAACAATCGTCTCCCCTCGTAGCACGTCTCTCTATCACAAGAATCACTCGAGAGAAAAGGAATTAGTGAGTGGGCACTTTTAAACACGTCGGCTCGCGAACAAGTCTCAAAGTCGAAGAGCTAAAAACGCTAGGTCAAATGTGGACCTAGGTGCCAAAGCAAAAACGAAAAATAACTAGAGAGAGAGAGAGGAAGTCGGCCAATATTCTAGAGAGAGAGGCTCTTAATCTCTAAAACTTTGGAATGAATGAAATGTGAAGAATGAGGGCTCTATTTATAAGAGAGGTTTTATCTTCAATAAGGTAGTATCCTCATCTATAGAATATCACATATTCATAAGCAAATATTGCCTTATTCCTTCATGAGTCACACGGCCAAGGGAGGCCTTCTAGAAGGCTTGGATTTGTTTCCTCTTTTGTTCCCTTGCCTTGCCTTGACTTGTTTGGCCGATTCTCTCTTGCCATGCATAGGAAATTTGTTTCCTCTTTTCTTTTGGCAAGTATCTTGATACATTTATGCACACAATATTCTCTCTTTCTTTGGGTGATGGGCGCCCAAGAGGCTCTCTAGAAGGGGCTTCTAGAAGCTTCTTCATTTGTTCATGACAACATGAAAAAGGCCAATTAAGAATTTTTCAATAAAATTCTTATGAAATGAAATTAATCGACAAGGCCCAATGAACTCATCATGGCCGAGTGATATAGGTAATCATATGACCATGTCAAAAAATTTATTGACATTCATTTCATCCTATGTCCAAAAAGACAAAAATACCCTTTTGACAATTTTCGTAAAACTTGTCTCGTTCTTGTTTTGACTTAGCTTGTAGTTTAACTATTCCTACTCGATGTGATTTGTAACAGTGACCTCATGGATCCAAATGAACAAAGCTTGAGCTAAATACTTGGACTAAAAAGTTCACAAACATTATCCAAGTTTGGCTTAATGTCAACTGACTCCACTAAAGAGTTGACACTGAACATCTCTCGGTTCAAATGAATTTATTTTCTACTCAAGAATTCAACCTAATTGTAATGAGTGGATCCAATGAATATTATCTATGTTTACCCTTCATGAATATTATCAGTTAGTCGGGATTAACAAAATTACCATTTTACCCTTCTAGCTGTTATTTCCTCAACTCTGTTGTCGCTTGTGAATAACTTAGAAACAATGTATTGACGAGGAGCTAACAAGTCACATTGTTTCATCCAAAAGAGTCAAGACTCAGTTTGGACACTGGCCAGTTCATTTATTCACATTCCAAGGAACAAAGCATGAGGTGATATACATTGCATATCAGCAATCTTATACATGAATTCCATATCTATGAGAACTTCACAAAGTTACTCATGACATTCTCACAACTTAGTACTTCACCAATAGGCCCTGTTAAGAATCACATAGTGAGTCCGAACTCTGACTTTCTCAAATGAGAATACTAAGGTGTGAAATGACATGTCTCATTTCAGGATTAAGGTAAGCACGATGCAATTCATATGTAGTGACTTCGAGACATAAGAAGTTAAATGGTTTGTTCTTATCTTGTCTCTAGAAGTGCACTGGTCAATTTAGTACCTTCGGAAGATACCTAGAAGAACTATAGAATCTCCAACTCTCAATGCCCTATAACCAGACATCATAGATTCTCCTAACAATCGTACTGAGGTCAATAGTCCTTTGACCCTAAGATTGCGAATATATCGTTTTAAGCAAACTACGAAGAGTATGTTCATGCAAATCTACATTTGTCTCTTCGTAAGTTGTTAAGTTTGTTTATGGACTAAAGACTAGTGTTTTATCATAAAGCTTCAAACAGACAAGGAAGAATGAATGAACGTTTCAACTTTTTATTAATGAATAAGCAATTACAAGCAAGAGTCTTCGTGAGACTTTGTTACATCAAATGTACAAAAGTAAAGACTACAACTCTTCTTGTGGGCACGATTGACAACAACTTGCCATTCTTTTGCCTTAGCACATGTGCTGGGCAACCCCAAATTCTGATGTGGTCTAGATTTATTTTACGGCGAGTCCATCGTTCATAAGGAGTACCAGGAACCGCTTTAGATGAAACTTGGTTTAGAATGTAAGTTGTTGTTTCGAGGGCGTATCCCCAAAAGGAAAGAGGGAGTGGTGAGTAACTTATCATTGATTTAACCATCTCTATTAGTGTTCAGTTCCTTCTCTCTAGCACTCCGTTTTGTTGATGTGGGCCAGGTGCTGTAAGCTGAGAAGCGATACCTTCTTCTGTAAGAAAGTCATCGATCTCTCCAGACATATACTCACCACCTTGATCAGATCGAAGGGTTTTGATCTGTTTGCCAGTTTGCTTTTCCACTAAAGCCCGGAAGACCTTAAATACATTAAAGGTCTCGGATTTATGTTTGAGCAAATAGACAAAACCGTATCTTGTGTAATCATCGGTGAAGGTAGCGAAGTATTCGTATCCTCCCCGTGCCTGTGTACTGAGCAGACCATATACATCAGAATGTACAAGTTCCAACAACTCAGTGGCTCTTCGACCCTTAGCAGAGAAAGTTCGCTTAGTCATTTTTCCTTCTATACAAGATTCACAAGTAGGTAGTGAACCTATTGCAGAGGCTTGGAGTGGACCGTCCCTCACAAGTCTCTTAATCCTGTCTAGATTGATATGACCAGGTATTAAGTACCAAAGATGTGTTGATTTTATTACATCTGAGGAATCAGAAAGTTTGATCCTATTTGGCTCCCTAACTAGATCATTATCTATTTCAGTGTCTAAAAGCAAAGGTTATGTGGGATAAATGTAAAAAAAAAAAGCATTTTTCATACATGTATCAGTGACGAAATAATTATTGGAAAAAGAAATTCTAATCCCATTCTTAATAAACTTTAAACAATAATGTTGGTCATAAAGATAAGCAATGGATATCAAGTTCTTCCCGAAGGAAAGAAAAAAATAAACATTATTCAAATTTAGAGTTCAATCTTCAAAGGATAGCGTCACTGATCCCACAGCCTTTGCTGACATCAAGCTCCCATCACCCCATCTGAAGGAGAAGTCACCTTCCTCTAAGCTTTTGGTTTTCTAGAAACCAGTTAAGGAACAACAAATACGGTTAGTAGCAACGGAATCAAGAATCCACGTTGATACATTATCAGCTACTAAGCATGCTTCGGTAATAAGTACATTACTATTTTCCTTTGTTTTGAGGTAGGCAAGACAGTTCTTCTTCTCGTCCTTGTGAGGTCTCTTCTTAGATCCAGAGATGGAGGCGTTGTACTCAGTAGCATGTGCCTCTCCTTGGTTCCTCATTTTCTTAGTAAGACCTTCAGCAGTATGAAGCTCCTTCATAAACTCGATAACAGTGTACTCTAGCTTATTCATGGAGTAGTTCATCTTGAAGGTATCAAAAGACTCGAGGAGAGTTTCCAATATCATATCTATTTTGGTCTCCCCGTCTATCTCTGATCCTAGGATTTACATTTCATTAAGATAACTAATGACCAGCATCATATGGTCTCTGACATGAGTCCCAGCCTTCATGCAACGGTTAATAAACTATCGGACTGCTAGCTCTCTAACCTGATGCCCTTGCCCTCCAAACATCTCATGGAGATAGTAGAGCATGTTAGTGGCTGTCTCAATATCACGATGTTGCTGCTGGAGCACATTGTTCATAAATGCTAAGATATAGCACCTCGCAATATCATCGGAGCGGAGCCATGCCGCCAAAGCGTCTTTTTCCTCTTGAATCGAATCTTCATTCGTTTGAGGACAAGGGTGGTGAATACCCACTTGTTCTTGTTAACTGTTAGGACGATGTCGAGGTTACGTTTCCAATCAATGTAGTTATCGAGTTTGTTTGAGGAAATTATGATTGAGAGAGGGTTGAGAGACATTTTGCTAAAGTTAAGTTGAAACAAGTTTATGATTAGTCTTTTGGTTTAGGATTTAAATTTGTTTAAGTTTTTAGGATGAACAAGACAGGAAAAATCCAAAGGTGTTATGAACGAAATGACACTTTACTCCTTCGAGGGAAGGCCGCAAAGAGTCTCCTATCATAAGTAAATGACTCATCATCAATGCATATCCAAGATGTCAATACATCATATTTGACTAGCCACCTTATAAAAAAGTTTGATCACTCACATCCTTTCGTAGGGCCTCGAGGGACGATTACTAGGGATTGAGTCTAAGTGTTTTACCAAGCACTTAGTCCAAGAGATAGACTTTGAAAAACCAATCCACCGAGGGGAGGCCTTGTCTCATTGTCTAACTCTCGAACGTAGCCCTTCGAGCAATGATCAGAGCAAAGCGTCGTTGAGTACTCTCATTTAAGAGAGGGCCACGAGGGTGACTCTTAGTCTGGCGACAATTGCACTTTTCATTAGTGTTGGGGATCGTGGGTCGTAAACAACAAGTATAACCCTCCCACTTAGTTTTAAAGTTGGCACATCATCACTTATAAGTTTGGAAACACATTTCCTAGTTATAGAGCGATAGAGTGGAATTCTATAAATGAATCTTAGATCTTCATGTTCAAGGAAGAGCAGTGTTAGTGCATAAAGGCATAAGGTACATACTCGGACATTTTCCTATTTTCTATTCGGGAAAGTGCATGAGGGAAGTGTGAACTTCAACTCACTTGAATACTTGAAAGCTTGAGATTACTCATCTTTATTTTTTTTCTACTCATCTTCGAGGAGACCTCCCACTCAAATTTTCAAGAGCATATAGATTTTTAACATATATGATATAGATATAGTTTTGAAAACATTTTTAAAAACATATATAATTTGGATGACAAAACATTTTCAAGTTTGAAAGTCAAAACGATTTTCAACAATCAAACTAGTTTTAAAGAAATTCAATTCAAGTAAATTTTCAAAAATCAAAACAATTTAATCTTTAGAGTTCTATAACTCATGAAGTGGGGTCGGAAATCCGGAATTCAAAATTCTAAAAAAAACTGGACTTTCGGAGCAGCTGCGCACCTCGGAGTAAAATCACCATAATAGGCGGCTCCGATATCCTTTTGACCTAAAACTAACGGCATTGGAAAGAGGACAAATAGACCTTTAATATTATTGAAGAATCATTAAATTTCAAATTCTGAGTAGAGAGTTATGCCACTTTTACAGTAGGTTTTTCTCGAGCTCGAAGAAAACTGGAAATAATTAAAGTCCGGACTTGAGTGCAAAAGAATCGAGTGTAAATAAACGTTTTATAGAGTTGTTAAAGCTTTTATATGTGTTTAATTAACATGGTAATAATATAAAAGTAAATAACAACAAACGTAAAACGAAACGAGTAAACAAACAAAACTAGCAAGACAATATAACTAGTCATGAAATTACCCGAAATTTCTCAAACTTTATAAAACACATTTTTCATTAAGAAAAAATTAAAAACTTTTAGAACTGATTCTAATGCGTTTTAATAACATCCCAAGGTCATAGAAAATTAACATTATTTTTAATTTAAAGACACGAGCAATAAATTAAAAAAAACAACCTAAGAAAACAATTCTAACTTGTCAAAAAATGAGTAATCTTTCGAAAACGATTTTCAAGCTCATAGTTTTAATCACATGTACATGCTTAACTTTGACCATAGCTCTGATACAATTTGTTGGAATAGATCTAGGATTAAGAAAAGTTTAACGCTTCTTCAAGCGGCGGAATATAAAAATTTCTTTAAACCAATAAAAATGATTTTTACTAACCTAGACACAGAACAAGCACATGTTATTTTAAATTAAAACTATTGAAGAGCAATTACTCGTTTACTAACTGTTGCATATCCTGAACGTTGAGAAGCCTTTGGAAGGTTGAAATGTTCGTCTCCCCAAGCCAAGAGCGGACCAATTGGTCACACCCGAGCCAAGTGTAAAAACTCGAAAGTCTGGAGTTGTGGTTCCTCCAGTCGCATGCATTCTCTGAGGAGAGAAGATGGTGAATGAGGGGGGTGTGACTGCGCTTCTTATGAGCTGTCTACGTACATTAGCACAACATGATCGAGTCATAACGTAGTTCAATGCATGTGTATACGCTATTTGAGACGTGAAGCCTAGAGAGGTATGCTCGACAGAGGAAACGGAGCGCGGAGGTGTCCTCGGTGACATCTCAAGACTCTAGAATCGAGTGACCCGAAAGAGAATGTGTGTTTTCTCTTGGAGATGAAGCTCGGGCGCAGCCGTGTGCGTTGGTGATGGGGGAGATTCTTAGTAGAGAATCCTGAGCGCAGCTGTGCGCGGAGGATTAAACGCTCTATTAGAAGAAAACGTGCGCATAAATTCTCCTACATTGTTTCAGAACTCTGAGAGTAAGTAATCTTGAGGAGCAATGAATGAGTCTCTGACCCGCTCTGAGATGGTACATTTATAGTGGATGAGGAGGCCTACGAAGGCCTTTGGACGCACATCAGGGAGTCCGCCGCGAATTTTGGACCCGCGACGATTCTAGAGCGCGATGGAGCTTACGGTCACGCGGCGCGCATCGGCGCACGTGCTTTCTTCTTTTGAGGAGCGCGATGGTGCGCTCTGCTTCGTGTGTGAGCTTGGGCTCGGACTTTCGGACCGTTTTGTGTATGCCTTAGCCTTGGTGGCCTTTTTAGTGACCTGGCTTATTGGGCCTTAGAAGTCGGAATTCGACGCAAGTCGCGTAAAATTTAATGTTTCATGTTTTCTGAGAACGACCGACAACATATTTATAGTATGAGAAGACGAGATTGTGAGCTCCAAGTTGTTCGGGACACGTCAAGTGTCAGCTGAAAATCACTACTGCGCATCCGGATACTTGTCATGAGATACCTATTTGTGCGAGAGGCGGTTGCAGATTGATCAGGCAGACGAGTTCTGGATATCCGGGTCATTAGGAGGCGATTATCTCGAGCTAAAAATCAATTTGTTGATGGGCTGATGCAATGACTAAACATGCTGAAGAACAAAAGTACATGCTTGGGCCCAATTAACTTGTTTTGGGCCAAATCTCTTATGTGTTAGATAGAGAACGAAGTCCAACATCAACACCCAAATTATGACATTAGAACATATTTATAAATTGATTTAAGCATAATTTATTATAATGAACTAAGGTTCCCACTAAAGAAAAATTATTTATTTCCATATTTTTCAAAATCACAAAGTTGAGATCTAAAACACCGACCTTAGCATGGAGACAAGGACAATTTGCTATGGGCTTGCTCGTTGAGAGAAGATATAGTGAGACCAAGAGTTTAGAGAGAAAGAGAGAGTCAGACCGAGAGTTGTGAGAGAATAGCAGAGTCAGACCGAGAGTGTGCAAGGAAGAGAGTGAGGCCGATAGTTGAGAGAAAAAGAAAGAGTGAGAGAGTTGTGTGTGTGTGTGTGTGTGTGAGAGAGAGAGAGAGAGAAAGAGAGAGAGAGAGAAATTAAATGAAAGAGTAAAATTGCATACAAAGTTTTATCCCTCCAATCTTTACTAATAATTTGCCCTAACTATAATTATAGTTGGTTTTGGTAAAAAAAAAAAAAAAAATTTAAAACTACTAATTTTCGAGTACAAATCCCTAATTTTTAACTAAAGAGTAAGTCCTTGCAAATATTATCGGAATATTTTTTTTTTAATAAATTAAAATTGACTACTATAAATAGTAAGTTCAACAACAATAGTCTCACGACCTACTTTTTTATTTTATTTTGAAAATCAGGGACTAATGTTAAAAAAAATGAAATCTATTAATTTTACTTACATTTTGTGTGCATGTTTACAATTTACAAACAAGTATGAAGAAATTATGTAAAATAGCCAAATGACTACACTCAATTAAAATTATAGTCAAATTATTCAAATATAAAAAAATAGTCCAATTCATGACTACGTCTCTATATTATGACGCACGCGTCTTGCTTTAATTTGAGCTATTTTAATAATTATGAAATAATTTTACTAATATTGTAATGTAGAAGGTATAAAGTTGCTATACACCTAACTCTTCCAATAAATGTTGACAATCCAACATTATAATTTAATAACTCTATACATTTTGAACTATGCAATTTTTTATTTTTTTTAATTTTAGCGAGAATTATTCTAATTTCATCTTTAAATTTCCCATATGCCCTACTTAGAAAAATGTTCAACTCAAGGGATGCTAATAGAATTTTAGGGGTAAACTGATAACACCGTATAATACATGATAAACGTATATTTTAAGGGTTTTTTCTTCAGTGGCGATGGGTTTCACCAGAAATATTAGAATTTTGACTGTTATGAGTAATTTGGAATTTGACTGTGGGCGTTGATTGATTTAACAGTGACTCCAAAAAAAGATGTTGGTATTACTAAATTATGGGTTAATCCCCATAGATTGTCTTTAAATTTATTTGAGCTCCTTGAATTTTCTTGGATTTCTTGGTACACGTTCTTCTAAGCTCGTAGGCTTAAAGCTTCTAAGACAAAGACGCTATGATAGTATTGTATAGCAACAATGTAAAAAAAAAGAGTTTTTTATGACAACATTTCACATCGAATATAGTATTTGATGACAATGTTGTCATAAAATTATGTATGTTATGATAGTGTTGCCATGAAATCTTCAATCAAAACTTACATTTGTTGAAAAGTTATGAAAATGTTGTCGTTTAATCTTTGGAAGCACTAGTAAAATAGCCACATTGAAACGGTGAAATTTCAGTGTAGCCAACGTTTCATATGTTTTAGTAAAATAGACATTTGCTGAGGTGGCAAAATTTATAACATATGAAATTCCAATTTTGTCCCTACCTAAAAAAAGGACATTTTAATTTATTATTTTAAAAAAAATTAAAAAAAGAAACGAAATCCCAAAAATTATTAACTGCTTCCTTGTTATCATAATTGAATTTCTGCAAAAAAAAAAAATAAATAAATAAATATTGACAAATGAATGTTGATTAACGATTATTAATTACAAAAAAAAAAAAAAAAAAAAAAAACATGTAGTCATGATGGACACAGCTAGATGTTAATAATAGTTAACTATTATTCACGGATATTTACAGAAATTTACTGTAAGTAACTATTTAAGATTAATAAGCAAAGCTGAAAAACATGGAACACAAAATTACAAATAAATTCAAAATAAAAAACATGAACCTATACAAAATCAGCATCGATTAGTTAATAAATCTGCAGTTCTTTGATCAATGCATGGTACTTTCACGCGTCCACTGACTGACGAAGACTTTCGCCGCCCTCGGAGCCGATTCCGAGTCTGAGAGAGAGAGGTGTTTTTCACCGTCATAGCAGCTTCTGTTCCGCTACCAAGACTCGACCTTTGCCTCTCGATCCAAGTAGTCACTTTCGGTGAGACACAAAGGCGGAGCCAGGTGGGGGCCAGGGTGGGCCAATGCCCCCCTCAATTTTTGAAAATTATTTTTTGGACCCAAATTTTTATATTTTTTTATAATTTTACCCCTAAATTTTACTAATAATTATGTTTTTGACCCAAATTTATAAGTTTTTTTTCAATAATGCCCCTCCTCAAAAATTATTCTCAAATTTGCCCCCCCTTAATTGAAATCCTGGCTCCGCCACTGGTGAGACATGTCATCGGAGGGACAACAAGGATGAGGATTCATTGGTCTCATTCCCCGTCGAAATCGCAACAACATTCCATGGTGGTTAGATGGCTAGTGGTGAAATGAAGATGAGTTTCAATCTTATTTGTGAAAGAGTTTTGAATTAATGAATAGATTTGGAATTTTATTATGTTGCCTCATCTTGATCTATATTGTTTCGTACGTCATTTTTTTTTAATACGATGAAGAACAAATACTCAGAGGAACAATGAGAGAGAGTCAACAAAAAAAATAGAGAGGTAGAGGAGAGAGAACTTAATATCCTAGTAAATAGGGATTTTTGAAAAGTAAACTAAGATTTTTATTTTAAAAATAAAATCTAATAAAATAATTATTAAGGGTAATAAGGATACACAAATCTGCCACCTCAACAGATTGGCTATTTGTTTAACGTTTTTAAAATGTAGGCAATATAAAAAATTTATAGTTTGAAGTGGCTTGTTTAGAAAATTCTTAATCTTTCAACCGAAACTCATATCTTGTTAAGATTTATGACAATATTTGTCATAAAATGCTAATTTTGAAAAAAAAAATAGATTTATGATAAGCAAATTTTTAAAAGTTATTACACATGAAAGCATAAAGACATATAATACATGATTTATGACACTATTGTCTTAAAATGTAGGATTTTATCGATATATTAATATTAATTTTCAACCGAAATTCAGATATGTCGAATATTATATGATAATGCTATCTTAAAATCTTGAACCAAAACTCAAATATGGTGATGATTTTATGACAATATTTTCATAAAAAAGGCAAATTTTTGGAAAAATTCAGATTTATGATTAAAAAAAATTATTGAATATAATCATACATAAAAAAAAATATTAAGATACGTACTTTGTATATTATAAATAGAAAATAAAGATACATATTTGTTAATTTAAAATAAAAAAGGACAGAGAAAGAGAGTATTAAATAAAATGAAAGTAATTAACCTTATAATTCGCATATAAAAAAAAAAAAAAAAAAAAAAAATTAAACCATGTTTTTTTTTTTTTTTTTTGCAAATAATTTTTTATTATGTAGCTGTGAATTACACAATATATTGATTTAATTATTGAAAGATTCCCTCTTCAAATTTTAACACTGAATACTTAGTAAATACATATATATATACATATATATTATGTTAACAAACTAAGACAATAATAAACCGTTATATATATACATATATATTATGTTAACAAACTAAGACAATAATAAACCTGTCCGGAATAATATATCACATATTTCAGGACGACTTAGCTTGGTTAAGTGATATTCGCCGAAAAGATAGACAAAACAGAGATTCAGAATCTGCATAGACACTATAATCCACCAGGGAGAAAAAAAAAAACCCAGGATTGTTCATTACTATAATGTCACTTAACTTCCTAAATATTTAACTTCACACAGTTAATTAACACCACTAACTCTCTACATTTTCCACATTCTCCGTCGCAGCGGCCTTGTAGTTCCCTCGACTTTCGAAAGTCCAATGTTCAAAATTCCACATCTATTTTTTTTCTTCCAGTTTTTGAACAATAATATCCGATGGTGCAAATGTAGTCTTCGAGCAAGTTTCGCCGCGATGAAAGTCTTGTGACACACGGGTCATTTCCGAGGCAGACTGGTCCCTCATTTCTTGCTTCGCAAGCCTTCCCTTGTGCTTCTTTCCTTTCTTATGGTCTTCCATCACCGGTGCACGAAACGTGCCAATCTTACACATCTCACACCAAAACTTAAAGACTGGCTTCCCATGATCTTTGGCTACACTTTTCAAATCCCCAGCAATTTCTTCTTCCTCTTTGGTGAGATTCGAGTTGGTGGGTTTTTTTATCACCTTCTCATTCCTAATTAGTTCTTCCATGGCTAGGTGCTTTTTCCCCTGAAGATGTTGGTTCCAAAGCTTTTCGCTTGGTGCATTAACTTCGCAAATGGCACAAAGCCACTCGTCCTTCAGTTTCATCGTCGAACCAATCTGATGTGTCTCATCATCATCAGGCAATGAGGGTGGTTCCACAGCTTTTCTCTTCGTCCCCGAAATATTTGGATTAGGCTTCACCTGAAAGAGAATAGAAGATAAAGTACTCATGAAAACTATGTCTTTTACGAAGTAAAACCATGATCTTGTCCCGCCTCTTTTCACTTAAAATTTTTAATCTCTAGATTATTATTTTTTTGTTAGTAGAATGGTGGATATTCTATTTGCTTGGTTATAATTTTCTCCATTATTATTTGTTTATTAATAATCACATGGGTGAGTTATAATATTTTACACTAAATTGTGATTAAGAACAAATGTCAGAAGAAAGTGACTGTTGTAGAGCATGAACTCACAAAAAACATACTTCCTAATCTAGTAGAAGATAGCTGGTTTATATTTATTTATACTCCCATCGTTTATTAGTGTTGATAAAGATGACACCCATGGTTGTGGGAAAAAAAAATTGCTCGTGTAATAGACATTCTGCTAAAAAGAAAAACTTGATTTAGCTTGTAAAAACGACATTCTTGCATTACGCTGTCAGTAACTAAACATGAAAACAGAAATACACACTAATGCGAAAATAAAAACTGTATGCAATATGAATTTCTGTAAAAAGGATCGATTAAAAGGACTAAAACTCTAATAAATAATAATAATAAAAAAAAAACAGCTATAATCATCGAACTCAGGGGAATGAAATGAGTCTTGAAATCAGAACAACTTCAAGTTGAAGAGTAGTTCTATGTTCTTCCATCTCATGGTCAAAAGCAATCCTATATATTTTATTCTATGTATTTGTTTATTTTAGTCAATATGCAACTTTTCAAAAGGAAGAACATGAAAATATTCAGATGCAATGGGACCAAAAAAGATACTCAAAAAACAGACTCACACACCACACAAGAAAATTAAAAAATAAATAAAAAAGGAGAATCTGACCAGCACGATCAATTTATCCTTGTCAGGCATCGGAGGGACGGGAAAATCCTGAGGCGGCGGAGGCTGTGGAGGCACGTGTCCGTACGGCATTGGTCCGTACCGGCCATGGAATAAGGACAGATCAGATCTCCGATCAGTCATTTCTCGCTCCAAGAGTAGAATCTCCCGGCGAGCCTCAAGCTCTATCTCTCGGCACCATGCGATCTTGTTCAGTATGATCTCTTCTCTGTTCGGCTCCCACGCACCGCCAACTGTTTGGCCGGCGCGAGAAGTAAAAGAGGAAAGAGTATCAGTTAAAGACGATTGCTCAAACATTTTCTCATGTTTTCAACACCAAGATTAGAGGATGATTCGGTATGTACATACATTAATATAGTGAAACGCTACTGAAATCGAAAAAAGAAAGCGACGACTGAAGAGAGATCATATACCAGAAAATTGCGGGGACTGAACCGGTGGTGGAACAGGCAGGCGATCATTCACAGCGCGAAATTTGAACTCCATTTGAGATAGAGAATAATATCAGTTTTTGATACTAGAGAGAAGTCTTGGGGGTTCGATCACTGAAATATTTATTCTACATGAGAAATTCATGTATTAGACGTGGTCAATAAATAAAGAGACCCACAATGAAAACTGAACTTTATTCAAACTAGATTTTTGTCTTTTATTTAGATAAAAATACCCTTGCATGATAATTATACATGCAGTATTTCTATACATATGTTGTGTTATATTCTAATTATGTTATAACACTGTCTTTCTATTGTAATCGTGATAAATGTGATTTTCTTGTTTCTATTGCCCTTGAGATGGGTTACACTTTTTTTTATTTATTATCTAGTTTATCTATTTTATTTACGAGTAAAAGTAGTCTTGAATGTAATTTTGATGAATTTCAAACTAATAAAAGCTATTCATGATAAGAGACAACTTAAAAGGCCTAACATGTAAATTTATCCAAGTGTACTGTGTAACAAACAACAAGCATGGAATGCGTTTTGCACATAATTAAATAGAAAGAATCTTACAAAAAATGTCGATAGAATGGCAAAACCTTGAAACATCCTTTCCGCAAGAAACCCCCCCACCGTCCACGTGTCAGATCCTATGCTCTGCAATTTGAAATATCATTAAGCAGACTTAATAATTGATTAAATATCAAGATTACACCTTAACTTTTAAAAATATCAAAATATTGACTTTTGTACCAAAAAGGGACAAAAATGCCCTTCTGACCATATAAACCTCAACCCCTCTAAAAATGAATTCATTTTAACTCTCCAATCTTCTCTCTATCTCTCAAATCCTCTCTACTTAAGTGAATTTCGTAGAATCATGCGTTACTTACTTAGTCATTTTAAATAACTTTTGATTGAATGTGATAGAATGTAACGATAAAAATCGCTCAGATCTGAAGTACATAGTTAAAAATCTAGGTTTTAACTTTTTTGTCGGATGGTATACGATATGATTTGATGAGATTTTACTTTTCTGCACGATGAAATTTAAACAAAATTCTTGATTTGTACAATGTTGTACGATGCAATGTCGATACTGTGTGATGCTGTACGATGACGTACGATATGGTAGGATGCTATAGAATACAGAAGCTAATTTTGCATTGTTTGACTTTTTTGTAGTTTTTATCTTAGTTAACGGCATTTGGGAGAAGGAAGAAAATTTATGGAGGTTCACCAATGTAGATACGCCTGGATTCGCAGGCACAAAAGAGATAACGTACACAGAGTTTAGTGGATTTTACTCGATATAGATAGATTCGTGTTCGAATTAAAACTTGATGTCCCATATGTTACCAGTCGTTTTTGGGAAACCGAAAAACAAAAACGATATCACGCCGGCCGGGCTTCGCATGCCGGACCACCTCCCGGGCCCGGGCCCGTGCACGTGCCAGCCCGCGCGCGCACTACATCGTCGGGCCCCCGGCCCGCGCACGCGCCCAGCGCTCCCGGCCCATGGGCCCGCGCGCGCTTAGCACCCTCCGCCCACCGGCCTGCGCGCCCCTGTACCCCCGGCCCTCCGGCCTGCACCCCCGGCCTGGCCCGCGCGCGCACGGCTTCCTCGCCTGCGCACGCTCTCTCGCACGCAACCAACTTCCTCGCCCGCGCACGCTCCCTCGTCCGCGCGCCTCGCTCCCTCTTCTGCGCGCCTCGCTCCCTCGCCCGCGCACGCCTCGCTCCCTCGCCCGCGCACGCCTCGCTCCCTCGCCCGCGCTCGCCCAGTTGCATTGGCCGATCGCCCTGCTTCCTCGGTCGAGTGCTGGCCGGACCTCCCTCGGCGAGCATCGGCTCACCCCTGCCAAGACGACGGCCAGATAGCCCTCACGGCCGGGCTCCAGGCCCCAGCGCACCCCGCATCCGCCAGGGCCTCATGCCCGCGTTCGCCCTGCGCCCTGCCGGGCGTCACGCCTCCCTCGCCTCGTGCCCCGGTCGAGGACGCCCCCTGCACGCACGTCGTTCCCGGCGCCCTGCCATCCGGTGGGCTTCAAGGGGGCCGGCCCAAGGCTTCCTCCAAAGCCTATTAATACCCCCCTAATTGTCACTCGAGGGGGACCTTGACTTCACCTTGAGAACTCTCTCTTCTCTCTCACCACGCTCTTGTGACATTCCAAGAGCTCTGTCTCCTCATCTCCAGCTCGGTTAAGAAATCCGAGAACCCCCCTCGACGATAGGGAGCGCGTTCCAATTCTGCGACCGGAGTCTCCACAGCGCATAAGCTGCGTCCGAGCTTCTTGGCCCTTGAGTTAGAACTCTGAGCTACGAGTTAAGCAACCACTCTAATGTCTTCACTAGAAGCTACGAACCGGGTCCATCTCTAAAGTCTTAGATTCTCAACCTTTGAGCCCAAGATAGCCCCACACGTACATTGAACTACGTTCTGACTTGATCCCGGACGACGGGTACGTAGGCAGCCAACCTTTGGCACGGTAACACCCTCCAATACACACCTCAGGATCTGGAGGGTGCAACTCGGTCTTCAAGTTCACATTTTTGGCCCGGGCGCGGTCACTTGGTCCGACCTTGGATCGAAACGCCCGAAGTTTTTAATCGTTGTTCATTTTCGTGCGACAACATTCTGGCGCTAGAAGGAGGGGATTTTCTAACTTATATAGCCCAAAATCCCTTCTACAACTCGACCACTTCTTTCTCGACTTGGGAAAGACACAAGTGGTCAACCACCCGTTCGTTCTGATGGCGTGAATTACCCCGAGAACGCAACCGGAGTGAAGAAATACTTCATGCGCTCTCGAGTGCATGGCGACGAGGAGTCTCTCAACGACGAGAGTCACACTCCCTCGCCACCTCCACGTCATGATAGCCGGGACAACCGCATCGTCGAGATGGAGGAGAAGATCCGCCACCTAAGGGCGGCCAATGCGAGGTAGCACCGCCAACTGGCGGGTAAGGGACCTATGCAAGGCGTTCCTCAAGGGGAACCCGAAGACCTCATAGATGAAGGACACGACTATGATCCTGACTATGAGGGCTTGGAGTTTTCGGCGGACATCGAGACTTCTCTCACTAAAGACGGGGAAATCTCCGTAGAGATCGAAGCCGGTCCTTCGAATCTACCGCCTAAGACAAAGGCGATACCCATTTCCTCCCAAGAGGAAACTTCCAGATGATCAGCCCATGATCGACTTGGTTAGAGAGGAAATGTCAGGGAAGGTCAAACGACTCAGCGAGTGAGGCGTGTGGCTCGAAGCTCACGCCCCCAATCCACTGATCAATACCTAAGGGATCGACTTACCGCCCAATGGAACAACCGTGGCAAAGACCTACGAGAGAGGTTGAGTGCCCGCCAAGGTCACAACCCTACGGCCCCAATCGATGGGGACCCTCGCACAACTCAGGGGTCAAATGAAAGGCGCCACGTGACTCCTCCCGAATAGGGAGTGTCCCCCAACATTGGCCTTGACGTTGTCACCATGATTCACAACCTTCGCAACGAAGTACGTGATCTACGTGAAGGCGGCTTGGCCGATGACACATATGGGGTCGTAGAAGAACATTCCTCGCCCTTCACTGCCTAAATCCTTGCTGAGGTGTGCACGGAAAAATTCAAACTCCCAAATCTCCCTCCCTACAATGGGAAAACCGATCCCACATATCACATCCAACATCACGAAACTTGGATGACGATGCAGGGCGTCTCACCTGGGGCTCTGTGCCAGGCTTTTAGTCTTATCCTCGCCGGACCCGGTTTTGAGTGGTTTAAGAATTTAAGACCAGGGACCGTCCAATCGTTCAAAGACCTGAAGGACTTGTTCTTAGCACGATTTGCTACGTCAATGGTCCAAAAGAAGACCAAGATGTACTTATGGTCAATCAGGCAAGAGAATAACGAGTACTTATGGTCTCCATGGCATCTGACCGAGCGTCCAGCTGACGGCGTAGGTCGGCGACCTCGGTCTGAAAAATCTCTGTCGACCGTGATGCCACCTCACAGCTCACGCTCCTCAATCATCTCTCCCACCATCTTGGCCACTGACATCTGGGCTGCATCGAATCGATCCCAAGCGATTTAGAGCTCCACCTTGGTCTCTCAAAGTCGGTCAAGAAGCGTCATGAGTTTCAACCCCGAGTGTGAACTGCGATCGACCTGGGCCAGCCTAGACTTCGTTTGAGCAATCCTCAAGCGCCAGATGAAGTCGTGCAGAATGCTGTCACTCCGCACGGCTCTCGCGTACGCCTATTGGCGACAAACAAAGGGAAGGGTTAAAAAGAGACCTGCGACTATAAAGGAATAAATAAAGGTACTGACCCTCTGAGCGTCGGTAACCCCCGATTGGAAGAAGGCGATGTCGCTCTTCGATATCACGCCCTTCCACCAAGATAAGGAAGACTTCTCGATATATCGAAAGCAATCAGCTCGAGACTCCCTCGCCTCCAGTTCCACAGCGGAGTTCACTCTCTTAGACTCGGAACGCTCGTCGAGAGGCACCGAGGCCAAAGCCCTCTTCAATGAGGCACGGGGCTCTTGCTCGGCAGGGTAGGCAGCCACGACGCGTCCTCTCTCGCCCTGCGGTTGGCAACCCTGGAATGAATTTCCACCATCCTCTCGGGGTTCCGAGAAGCAGAAGCCAGCCTCCGAGCCCTCCTCTTAGCGGCTTTACAACCTAAACAAAAAAAGGTCAGGTTTTAGTCAGTAAAGAAATCTTAAATCACAAAGGTCAGGTTTTAGCCGGCTTAATGTCAACTGACTCCACTAAAGAGTTGACACTGAAAATCTCTCGGTTCAAATGAATTTATTTTCTACTCACGAATTCAACCTAATTGTAATGAGTGGATCCACTGAATATTATCAATGTTTACCCTTCGTGAATATCATCAGCTAGTCGGGATTTACAAAATTACCATTTTACCCTTCTAGCTGTTATTTCCTCAACTCCTTTGTGAATAAGTTAGAAACAATGTATTGATGAGGAGCTAACAAGTCACATTGTTTCACCCAAAAGAGTCAAGACTCAATTTGGACACTGGCCAGTTCATTTATTCACATTCCAAGGAACAAAGCATGAGGTGATATACATTGCATTTCAGCAATCTTGTACATGAATTCCATATTTATGAGAACTTCACAAAGTTACTCATGACATCTTCACAAATTAGTACTTCACGAATAGGCCCTGTTCAGAATCACATAGTGAGTCCAAACTCTGACATTCTCAAATGAGAATACATAAGCTGTGAAATGGCATGTTTCACTTCAGGATTAAGGTAAGCACGATGCAATTCATACGTAGTGACTTCGAGACATAAGAGGTTAAATGGTTTGTTCTTATTTTGTCTCTAGAAGTGCACTGGTCAATTCAGTACCTTCGGAAGATACCTAGAAGAACTATAGAGTATCCAACTCTCAATGGCCCATAACCAGACATCATAGATTCTCCAAACAATCGTACAGAGGTCAATAGTCCTTTGACCCTTAGATTGCGAATATATCGTTTTAAGCAGACTACGAAGAGTTTGTTCATGCAAATCTACATTTGTCTCTTCGTAAGTTGTTAAGTTTGTTTATGGACTAAAGACTAATCTTTTATCCTAAAGCATCAAACAAACAAGGAAGAATGAATGAACGTTTCAACTTTTTATTAATAAATAAGCAATTACAAGAAAGAGTCTTCGTGAGAATTTATTACATCAAATGTACAAAAGTAAAGACTACAACTCTTCTTGTGGGCACCATTGACAACATTTTTGTCTTTTTGGACATAAGATGAAATGAATGTCAATAAATTTTTTGACAATGTCATAAGATGACATATTAATACTCGGCCATGCTAAGTTCATTGAACCTTGTGAATTAATTTCATTTCATAGAATTTTACTTGAAAATTCTTTATGGGCCTTTCTCATGTTGTCATGAAGAAATGAAGAATCTTCTAGATGCTCCTTCTACAGAGCCTTGGCCGCCCAACCCAAAGAAAGAAAAGGGAGATTATTTTGTGTATTAATGTATGAAGATACTTGCCTAAAGAAAAAGAGGAAAAAAATTTCCTCAAAGAGGAAGGTGAGGAAATCGGCCAAGACAAGTCAAGGGAGAAGAAAACATAAAAGGAAACAAATCCAAGGGCTTTCTAGAAGCTCCTTGGCCGTGTGACTCTATGGGCTAAGTGGAAAATTTGGCTCAGGAATATGTGATATTCTATAGAAAACGAAACTACCTTGTTGAAGGTAATCCCTCCACTATAAATAAGGGCCTTATTCTTCTCATTTCATTCATCCCAAGTTTTAGAGATTGAGAGCTTCTCTCTCTAGCTTGGCCGCCCCTTCCCTCACGCTCTCTAAGTTTTGTTTCGTTTTTGTTTTGGCACCTACATCCTCATTTGACCTAGGTTTTTAGCTCTTCGACTTTGAGACTTGTTCTCGAGTCGTCGTGTTTAAAAGTGCCGACTCACTAATTCCTTTTTTCTCGAGTGATTTTAGGGATAGAAACTTTCGTGGTTGCTCGAGTTCCCGAGGAAAGAAGAGAGACGTGCTGCGAGGGGAGACGGACGTTTAAACCTTCCGAAGGCTCCTCAACGTTCAAGCTTCTCAAAGGTTAGTAAATTATTTAATGCTCATTTATAGTTTTTATTTATATGTACTTACTCTTTGTCTAGGTTAGTAAAACCGTTTTACTCGTTTTAAAGAAAAATTTTAAATTCCGCCGCTTGCTCGAAGACTTAAACATTTTCTTAAACCTAGATCAATTCCAACAAATGGTATCAGAGCTATGGTCAAAGATATACATGTATATGTAATTAAAATTATGATCTTGAAAATCGTTTTCGAAAGTTTACTAATTTTGTGACAAGTTGGAATTGTTTTCTTAGATTTTTTTTTAATTTATTGCTCTTGCCTTTAAATTAAAAGTCATGTTGATTTTCTTTGAGTTTGGATTGTTTTTAAAACACATTAGAATCAGTTCTAAAATTTTTTAATTTTTTATATTGAAAAACGTGTTTTTAAGTTTGAGTAAATTTCGAGTAAATTATGTGACTAGTTTTCATGTCTTACTAGTTTCTTTTATTTACTTGATTCGTTTTATGTTTGTTGTTATTTCTTTTATACCATGTTATTACCTTGTTAATAAAACACAAATAAAAGCTTTAACAACTTCCTAAAACGTTCCGTTACACTCGATTTGTTTTTTTCGCACTCAAAGTCCGAACTTTAATTATTTCCAGTTTTCTTCGAGCTCGAGAATACCCGTAGTAAAAGTGGCATAACTCTCAGCTCAAAATTCGAAATTTAATGATTCTTGAATCAAATTAAAGGTCTGTCTTAGGTCAAAAGGACATCGGAGCCGCCAGTTATGGGGATTTTACTCTAAGGTGCGCGGGTGTTCCGAAAGTCCAGTTTTTTTAGAAATCCGGATTTTCAGCCCCACTACCATGAGTTATAGAACTCTAATGAGAAAAAATTTTTGAGCAAAATTGTTTTTTTATAAGATAATAAACATAATCTGAATGATTAAAATGTTTTGATTTTTGAAAGTTTAATTGAAATTGAACTTTTACAAAATTAGTTTGAATTTTGAAAAACCGTTGTCGTTTTCAAACTTGAAAATATTTTGTCATCCAAATCAAAGAAGTTTTCAAAATGTTTTCAAAACTATATCTATATCACATATATTAAAAAACTATATGCTCTTGAAAATTTGAGGGGAGGTCTCCTCGTAGATGAGCCGAAAAACAAAAGATGTGTAATCTCAAACTTTCAAGTGTTCGAATGAGTTGAAGATCTAGGATTCCTTTCTAGAAGTCCACTATATCGCTCTATAACTAGGAAATTTGTTTCCGAACTTATAAAGACGATGTGCCAACTCTAAAAACTAAGTGGGAGGGTTATACTTGTTGTTTGTAACCCACGATCTCCAACACTAATGAAAGAAGCAATTAACGTGAGACTAAGAGTCACTCATGTGGCCCTCTCTTCAATGGGAGTATTCTATGGCGTTTTTGCTTCGATTATTGCAGAATGAGCTACATCCGAGACTGAGACGATGAAGACAAGGCCTCCTCTTGGGGGATTGTTTTTTCAAAGTTGACCTTTGGACTAAGTGATTGGTTGCACACTTAGACTCAAACCCTAGTAATCCTCCCTTGTGGCTCTGCAAAAGGATGTCAGTGATCAAATCAATTTAAAAGGTGGCTAGTCAAAATTGGTGTATTGACATCTTGGCTAAGCATTAATGATGTGTCATTTACTTATAAAAGGAGATTTTTCGCGGCCTTCTCTTGAGGGAGTAGATTATCATTTCGTTTATAACATCTTTGGAATTTATCAAATGTTAAAAAAACTGAAATCCTAAACCAAAGAGTAATCATAAACTTGTTTCAATTCTTATAGCCAAAAATGTCTCTCAACCCTCTCTCAACCATTCTTTCGTCAAATAATCTCGAAGGCTAAAATTACATCGACTGGAAACGTAACCTCAACATAGTCCTTACTGTCGACAAGCACAAATGGGTTCTCACCACCCTCTGTCCTCCTCAAACGAATGAAGATTCGACATAATGTGAAATATTAAAATGTTTTGATTTTTGAAAGTTTAATTGAAATTGAATTTTTAAAAAACTAGATTGAATTTTTAAAAACCGTTTTCGTTTTCAAACTTGAAAATATTTTGTCATCCAAATCAACTAAGTTTTCAAAATGTTTTCAAAACTATATCTATATCACATATGTTCAAATCTATATGCTCTTGAAAATTTGAGTGGGAGGTCTCCTTGTAGACGAGCCGAAAAATAAAAAAGATGTGTAATCTCAAACTTTCAAGTGTTCGAGTGAGTTGAAGTTCACACTTCCCTCATGCACTTTCCCGAATAGAAAATAGGAAAAAACCAAGTATGTACCTTGTGCCTTTATGCACTAACACTGCTCTTATTGTCGGTCGTTTTCGAAAAACCCGAGACGCCAAGAAGACACGCCGTTCAAAGGGCCGATGGTCAGGCGGAGGTCCTGAAGAGCGGCAAGCCTTCTATCACAAGTCGACTGGCAAGTCCTCGTGCCAAACTCTCACGCTCCTCGAGTCAAGCCTTAAGTCGTTCTCCTCGAGTCGCTCCTCGAGTCGTTCTCCTCGGGTCGAGCCTCGGGTCGTTCTCCTCGAGTCGAGCCTCGAGTCGTTCTCCTCGAGTCGTTCACCTCGAGTCGAGCCTCGAGTCGTTCTCCTCGAGTCGAGTCACTCTCATCAAGTAAAGACCTTCACATTTCGCATAAAAAGCATGGTAACCGAAGACCGCTAAGGCCCACACAAGAGTCTGGCAAGACGGGCCATGCACCGCACGCGCAGCACGCCGTGCCAGCCAGCCATGCAGCAAGCCGCGCGCCGTGCCAGGAAGGCCGCGCGCCAAGCAGTCCGCACGCCGCGCCCGGTGACTCGCGCGCCGCGCGCCGCGCGTTGTGCGCCGCACTTTGCGCGTCATGCGTGCCGTGCGCCTCCACTTGACGTCCCGCGCGCCCCTAGTCCCACGTGGACGAAAAATGGACCTTCTAAGGCCCTCAAACACCTATAAATACCCCCTCTCATTGAGGGGAAAGCCATCCCATTCATTCTCAAGGAACTTGAGACTCCTCTCTGCTTCTCTGGATGCCATCCTTGGCCTGAAGCGGATTCTCCTCGATTTCTCGTTCTCGGAGATTCTGAAGCGCTTTCCGGGGACTCCCGAGTGCCGCCTCTCTTGATCGAACAATTAATCTTGAGCCCATGAGTGCTCTAACGGTTTTCGACTGAAAATCGCCTACGCGTCTAGCACCCTAGATGCATCCACCATTTCCGACAAGAAATCGCCTACGCGTCCGGAATCTCCGCCACAACAAGGAACTCTTGACTTAGAGTCTTCCACGTCTCCAAAAGAGAGAAAACACACATTCTCTCTCGGATCACTCGATCCCCGCGATCTCCAAAGTTCTGAGACATCGCCGAGCACTCCTCCGCGCTCCGTCTCCTTCGTCGAGTACGCTTCTCCACCAAGGCTCCGCGCCTCACACTGCGTTACATACGCCTGAACTACGTTCTGACCTGATCCCACACACGGGTACGTAGGCAGCCGACACACAAGGCACGGTCACTCCCCCTCCTCACCCCTTCTCTCCTCCGGGAGGTGGGTTGATCAGAGAAAACCTAGCTCGAGACTTTCGAGTTCACACTCTTGGCCTGGGTGCGATCACTTGGTCCGGCCTTGGTTCGAATCGCCCGAGGTTTTCAATAGTTGTTCATTTTCATGCGACAACAACTCTGAACATGAAGATCTAGGATTCCTTTCTAGTTTTCCACTCTATCGCTTTATAACTAGGAAATCCGTTTCCAAACTTATAAGAGTCGATGTACCAACTCCAAAAACTAAGTGGGAGGGTTATACTTGTTATTTGTAACCCACGATCCCCAACACTAATGAAAGAAGCAATTAACGTGAGACTAAGAGTCACTATTGTGGCCCTCTCTTCAATGGGAGTACTCTATGGCGTTTTTACTTCGATCGTTGCTCAATGAGCTACGTTTGAGAGTGATACGATGAAGACAAGGCCTCCTCTTGGGGGATTGTTTTTTCAAAGTTGACCTTTTGGACTAAGTGGTTGGTTGCACACTTAGGCTACATCCCTAGTAATTCTCCATTGAGGCTCTGCGAAAGGACATGAGTGATCAAACCAATTTAAAAGGTGGCTAGTCAAAATTGTGTATTGATATCTTGGCTTAGCATTAATGATGCGTCATTTACTTATAAATGGAGATTTTTTGCGGCCTTCTCTAGAGGGAGTAAATTATCATTTGATTTATAACACCTTTCGATTTTATCAAGTCTTAAACAAATTTAAATCCTAAACCAAAAGATTAATCATAAACTTGTTTCAACTTAATTAGGCAATATGTGTCTTCACATTCTCTCAACCATGCTTTCCTCAAACAAACTCGAAATCGAGAACTACGTAGATTCAAAACGTAATCTCGACATAATGTTGTCAATGTTGGAATTGATCTAGGGTTTAAGAAAAAGTTTAACGCTTCGTTAAGCTGCGGAATTTTAAATATTTTCTTTTCAAGTAAAAACAGTTTTTTACTAACCTAGACAAAGAGCAAGTACATGTAATTAATAACTATTATGAGTATAGAAGTTTACTAACCTTTCTTGAAGCTTGAACTTTGAGAAGCTTTTGGAAAGTTGCAACGCTCGTCTCCGCTCGCAGCACGTCTCTCTTTCTTTCCTCGGCACCTCGAGCAACCACGAAAGTTTCTATCACTAAATCACTCGAAATAAAGGAATTAGTGAGTGGGCACTTTTAAACACTACGACTTAAGAACGAGTCTTGAAGTCGCAGAGCTAAACACTAGGTCAAATGAGGACCTAGGTGCTAAAACAAAAATCGAAAATAAACTAGAGAGAGAGAGAGGAGTTCGGCAAAAGTTCTAGAGAGAGAGTCTCTCAAGTCTCTTAAACTTTGATGAATGAAAAGTGTGGAATGAGGCTCCTATTTATAGGAGAGATCTCACCTTCAATAAGGTAGTTTCCTCTTCTATAGAATATCACATATTCATGAGCCAATTTCCTCTTTTTCCCTTTGAGATACTCGGCCAACACAAGCCTTCTAGAGGCCTTGATTTGTTTCCTTTTTTGTTCCTTTCTAGCCTTGGCCAATTCCCCTAATGCATCCATATGCAAATTTGTTTCCTCTTTTTCTTTTGGCAAGTATCTTGATACATTTATGCACAAAATAATCTCTCCTATTTCTCTATAGGGTAGGCACCCATATGGTCTCTAGAAGGAGCTTCTAGAAGCTTCTTCATTTGTTCATGACAGCATGTAAAAGGCCCATTAAGAATTTTCAATAAAATTCTTATGAAATGAAATTAATCCACAAGGCCCAATTAATCTTATTATGGCCGAGTGATGCATGTCATCAAATGACCTTGTCAAAAAAAAATTATTGACATTCATTTCATCATATGTCTCAAAAGACAAAAATACCCTTTTGACAATTTTCGTTCTTGTTTTGACTTAGCTTCCAGTTTAACTATTCCTACTCGATGTGATTCGTGACAGTGACCTCATGGACCCAAATGAACAAAGCTTGAGCTAAACACTTGGACTCAAAAGTTCACAAACATTTTCCAAGTTTAGCTTAATGCCAACTGACTCCACTAAAGAGTTGACACTGAAAATCTCTCGGTTCAAATGAATTTATTTTCTACTCAAGAATTCAACCTAATTATGATGAGCGGATCCACTGAATATTATCTATGTTTACCCTTCATGAACGTCATCAGCTAGTCGGGATTTACTAAATTACCATTTTACCCTTCTAGCTGTTATTTCCTCAACTCATTTGTCGCTTGTGAATAAGTTAGAAACAATGTATTGACGAGGAGCTAACAAGTCACATTGTTTCATCCAAAAGAGTCAGGACTCAATTTGGACACTGGCCAGTTCATTTATTCACACTCCAAGGAACAAAGCATGAGGTGACATACATTGCATTTCAGCAATCTTGTACATGAATTCCATATCTATGAGAACTTCACAAAGTTACTCATGTCATTCTCACAACTTAGTATTTCACCAATAGGCCTTGTTCGGAATCACATAGTGAGTCCGAACTCTGACTTTCTCAAATGAGAATACTAAGCTGTCACGACCCGCAGGACACCTGTCGTCCTCAGAACGCGACCTTTCCCATAACATCATCATAAATCATTTATATTTTCAAATGAAATGAACATAAAACATTTTCAAACGTCATTTACAAAACGTTTATTAAACAAACAGCGGAAATAAAAATTAATTTACATATAAAGAATAACAAGGGTTCCTAGAGGTAGTCCGCTAAAAACTGGTAAAATTTTTCGCTTTTAGAAGAGTTACAAAACTGCGGACTACTCTAGCTTGCTATTCGTAAGCACGGGCCCAAAATCGTGCTTACCGAGTTCAAAACATAAAAATAGTTCCAAGCCAATTATCTAGACGTTATTATATTATAAAAGTTCTTTCAAAAACCATATAAAAACTTTCACGAGCGCATAAGCTCGGTTTTAAAAACCTGATACTCATTTCCCAAAAAGACATTTCCTATGCCAGAGGTCGTCATGAGATCTACCTTGACTAGTACTCCTGCTTCGCCTGAGCTTTTCCTTTATCTACAAGGAGAGGGATTTATGGGGTGAGTCACACCGACTCAGTAAGCAGGATATCTAACCTAGCACTACATGAGATGCATAGTTGCAGACAATAAAATGCAGATGACAGCAGATGATAGATTCAGAAGAATAAAGAAGTTCCATTATTCAATCAGGATAACAAAATCTCATTCCATCAACAGAGACATATTCAGTTTTAGAACTTCGTTCTAAAACAATCAAACACATAATCATATAGGAATCCGGCTAACAACCGTCTTCCTAGAAACTCATCCATCTCACTCATATCAGCGCCTTACATCAGTGGACTGGCCAATCAACACTTCAGTCCGCAGCCGTTCATGAGAGATGAGTAAACCATTCTGAGAACTTGAGCCTAGCCCTCAGAAGGCCGAAGTTTTAATGTCTGGGATCCACTAGCACATGTAGGAGGGCCTTAGCGCGCGTTTGGTGGAGTGGATCAAACCCTCACCAATCCCTGGTTGCTCCAGGGTTCATATTTCCCTCAGGACAGGTAAGCCACCCATCGACTTACCTGAAGCCACTCATCGACTTCCCACTAAAGGGCCTTTGGGAATGCCACTCCCTACATTGCCGACAAGAGTTCATTATGTTTTACAGGAGCTGTCTACAGCCTACCTGCCTATCTTATTACAGGAGGAGATCTTATCGGGATAAAGCCCGTCATTAACATTATTAGTTTCATATTATGGCTCTTTACGTATTTTAGAAGGAGTCGTCGACAGCTGTGAGGCTAGACCTTCTCCTAGAACAGTTCCTCTCGGGATTGAATCCGGAGGACACCGTCTTTCCTCCTCCTGTTATCCTCCTCATCAGGACAAAGGGTTAAAAACCTATTACAGAAGCTCAACAAAGTTTTAAAGGCTTCAAGGTTCTTAACTTGCTAATCGTTTAACCCTGCCATTTTATTATCTTATTAGTTAGTGGCCGAAGCCTTATTCGGTCATCTTGTCTAACTGAGGATTTCTCTTGTTTTAGGATTAAACGAATAAACATAAACAATTATTCTACTAGGCACCATTCCCCTTTGGCGCCTCAAACTTAAATCCCACTTACCCGGAATAGTTCGTCGGAGAACTTGATGAATTCCGGAGTTTTCTTGCTTTACACGCTTTCCGAGACTCTACACGTCCTGAAGCGCCAACACGTTCCGAAGCGTCGAGAAACTAAAACCCGAAATTGAAATCTCATTAGTCAATGATTCGGGAGGTGATGTCAAGCTTAAGGTTTGTTATCAGGATTCACTGCGAGTCGATTCAGGGGTTCGAGAATTTAATTCACTTATTTCTCGGCTTTTCGGAATTTAAACTTATTCAAGACTCGTACGAATTCGTACAAGAGAACGAGTACGAAATAAAATCCAAATAATTGATTAACGAGTCTTAAATAAATTAAACGAATAATCCGAAAAATCATACAAACCGAGAATTCCAAAGCGAATTAAATTGACTTCTTAAACGTTAAATAAATAATCATAAATTATTTATTTAAATACAGGAAATCCATCACATAACCAAATCCAAGAGTATTTAAACGCTATAAACGATTTAAAAAACTCACGAGTTTATCGAGCGTTAACTACGATAACTCTTTTCTCGAAAATTCCAAATTACGGCTTCGTTGCCTTCGACTCTGCCGGTTCTCGCTCGTCCCGACCTGATCTATGACTGAGCTGTGAAATTCAGAAAACGAACCTCGAGTCAATTCACAAAATCCAACTCCATACTCGAAAAACTTAGAACCCGGAACGAACAAGACTCATAACAAAATTCCCAAACTTGTCAACAAACCAAGTAACTTGTCACAAAATCCACATTTCAATTCTAACCCTTAAGCTATCATCCCCGAGGCCCAGAATTGCATCACCCAAGCTTAGCAACGATAACCATATTACAACCCATAACAGAACTTTCAGCCGAGAACACACATACAAACTACCCACACACACACAGCCAAACTAAACCAAAACAAATTCACCTCAAACCAGAATCTCAAAACATTACACGGCCACAAGCAAGATGCATTTAGAACAAAACTCCATTCGGCCAAAATCAAACTCATGAGCAAAATCAACAAAAATCCAAAACTCATCACATCAATATCATCATTAAGCAGCAACCACTCCGGAAAAACAACTCAAGATCACCAAACCACGCTTAGAAGCAAAACCCCTAAATCAATTTCATGAAACCCTAACATCACGAAATTAATTTTGGGTTTTGATTTCTTACCCAATTTTTTCGGGGATTTGGACTCTCCGGGGTGTATCCTCTCTCTCTCGGCGCTTGCTTCCCGGTCGGCCGGCCACAGCGTGCTCGCGGCGGCGCTCGCTCCTTCTCAGCCCGCGCGCGCGTCCAGTGACTTCGGGTCTCGGTCTCGGTGGCTGTCGGTCGAGCTCTTCCTCCGTGAGCTCACTCCCCCGCTCTCTCTCTCTCTCTCGATCTCTCTTCTCTCGGCTCTCTCTCTCCCGTTTTTTCATCTTCTCTTTTCTTTTTTTTTTTCTCTTCTTCTTTCTCCGTTTTTTTTCTTCGTGGGTTTGTTCACTCTTTTAGGCTGGTGGGTTTTATTTTCTGCGGCTAAGGCTTAATGAAGAAGGTAATTGATGAGGATAAATGAAGAGTTGGCAAGATAAGAACAAGTCTCACCCACATTTGTGATGATGAGGCAAGTAAAATTGATTCCTAAATTTGCCAAAGAATCCTCAAAAATATCTATTTCTTACAAAACCTTCCAAACATCTTTCCTTCTGTTGCAATTAACTCCTGAAAACAATTGTTACAACCACGTCCTTTTCATATAATTATTTAATTAAATCCATAACCGAACGGATTATAATTATATGATTCGGACCGAGAATTTTCTCGTTCGTTCTCGATTAATTAAAATATATTTAAGGTTTCTCGGAATTAATTCTCGTCCTTGAGAATTTATTTTCTTAAATTAAATTCCGGAATATTTCATCGGAAAATAATTTATTATTCGAGACGAACCCGATAAATCCTTTATTTATTCCGAGATTTTACATTACCTTAAAATATTTAAAATTAACTCGATAAACTTCAACGTCCAGAATTCATTCAAGTCGAGAGAGATATGATCTCATTTATTTATTTCCGAGAGAGAGAATCATAGAGAGATGACATTCAGGCAGCTGAGTTGTGCGGTTCTCACATAAGCTGTGAAATGGAATGTCTCATTTCAGGATTAACGTAAGCATGATGCAATTCATACGTAGTGACTTCGAGACATAAGAGGTTAAATGGTCTGTTCTTATCTTGTCTCTAGAAGTGCACTGGTCAATTCAGTAGCTTTGGAAGATACCTAGAAGAACTATAGAGTCTCCAACTCTCAATGCCTCATAACCAGACATCATAGATTCTTCTAACAATCGTACTGAGGTCAATAGTCCTTTGACCCTAAGATTGCGAATATATCGTTTTAAGCAAACTACGAAGAGTTTGTTCATGCAAATCTACATTTGTCTCTTCGTAAGTTGTTAAGTTTGTTTATGGACTAAAAGACTAAGGTTTTATTAAAAAGCTTCAAACAAAGAAAGAATGAATGAACGTTTCAACTTTATTATTAAATGAATAGGCAATTACAAGCAAGAGTCTTCATGAGACTTTATTACATCAAATGTACAAAATAAAGACTACAACTCTTCTTGTGGGCACCATTGACAACAGTCAATGGTGCCCACAAGAAGAGTTGTAGTCTTTATTTTGTACATTTGATGTAATAAAGTCTCACGAATACTCTTGCTTGTAATTGCTTATTCATTAATAAAAAGTTGAAACGTTCATTCATTCCTCCTTGTCGATCTGTTTGAAGCTTTATGATAAAACATTAGTCTTAAGTCCATAAACAAACTAAACAACTTACGAAGAGACAAATATAGATTTGCATGAACAAACTCTTCATAGTTTGCTTAAAATGATATATTCGCAATCTAAGGGTCAAATGACTACCAGTGTCCAAATTGAGTCTTGACTCTTTTGGATGAAACAATGTGATTTGTTAGCTCCTCGTCAATACATTGTTTCTAACTTATTCACAAGCGACAAAGGAGTTGAGGAAATAACAGCTAGAAAGGTAAAATGGTAATTTTGTAAATCCCGACTAGCTGATGATATTCATGAAGGGTAAACACTGATAATATTCTGTGGATCCGCTCATTACAATTATGTTGAATTCTTGAGTAGAAAATAAATTCATTTGAACTGAGAGATTTTCAGTGTCAACTCTTTAGTGGAGTCAGTTGACATTTAGCTAAACTTGGAAAAGTTTTATGAACTTTTGAGTCCAAGTGTTTAGCTCAAGCTTTATTCATTTGGATCCATGAGGTCACTGTCACGAATCACATCGAGTAGGAATAGTTAAACTAGAAGCTAAGTCAAAACAAAAACGAGACAATTTTTACGAAAATTATCAAAAGGGTATTTTTGTCTTTTGAGACATAGGATGAAATGAATGTCAATATATTTTTTGAAAATGTCATTTAATGACATGTATCATTCGACCAATATTAGTCTTATTGGGCCTTGTGGATTAATTTCATTTCATAAGAATTTTATTGAAAATTCTTTATGGGCCTTTTTCATGTTGTCATGAACAAGTGGAAAAGCTTCTAGAAGCCCTTTCTAGAAGCATGTTGGGCGCATACTACCCAAGAGAAAGAGAGAATATTTTTTGCATAAATGTATCAAGATACTTGCCAAAAGAAAAGAGGAAACAAATTTCCTCCAAGAGGAAAGTATAGGGGGCGGCCAAATGGGTCAAGAGAGAAGCAAATAAAAGAGGAAACAAATCCAAGGATACACTTGGATCCTCTTGGCCGTGTGCCTCATGAAGAAAAAGGGGAAATTGGCTCATGAATATTTGATATTCTATAGAAGAGGAAACTACCTTATTGAAGGTGAGACCTCTCCTATAAATAGGAGCCTCATTCTTCACATTTGATTCATCCCAAGTTTTAGAGATTGAGAGCTTCTCTCTCTAGCTTGGCCGCCCCTCTCCTCTCTCTCTCTCTATTCAGTTTTGTTTTTTGTTTTGGCACCTAGGTCCTCATTTGACCTAGTGTTTAGCTCTTTGACTTCAAGACTCGTTCTTAAGTCGTAGTGTTTAAAAGTGCCCACACACTAATTTCTTTTTATCTTGAGTGATTTAGTGATAGAAACTTTCGTGGTTGCTCGAGTTGACGAGGAAAGAAAGAGAGACGTGCTGCGAGGGAGACGAACGTTGCAACCTTTTCCAAAAGCTTCTCAATGTTCAAGCTTCTAAAAGGTTAGTAATCTTTTATGATCATATTAGTTTTTATTTACATGTGCTTGCTCTTTGTCTAGGTTAGTAAAAATTGTTTTACTTGTAAAAGAAAATTTTAAAATTCCGCCGCTTACCGAAGCTTTAAACTTTTTCTTAAACCCTAGATCAATTCCAACAAATGGTATTAGAGCTATGGTCAAAGATATGCATGTACATGTATTTTAAAATTATGAGCTTGAAAATCGTTTTCGAAAGTTTACTAATTTTGTGACAAGTTAGAATTGTTTTATTAGATTTTTTTTTAATTTATTGCTCTTGCCTTTAAATTAAAAATCATGTTGTTTTTCTATGAGTGTGGGATGTTATTAAAACACATTAGAATCAGTTCTAAATTTTTTTAATATTTTATATTAAAAAACGTGTTTTTAAGTTTGAGAAAATTTCGAGTAATTTTTGTGACTAGTTTTCTTCTCTTACTAGTTTCTTTTATTTACTTGAATCGTTTTATGCATGTTGTTATTTCTTTTATACCACGTTATTACCTTGATAATCAAACACAAATAAAAGCTTTAACAACTTCCTAAAACGTTCCGTTACACTCGATTCTTTTACGCACCTAAAAGACCGAACTTTAATTATTTCTTTTTCTTCGAGCTGGAGTAAAACCCGCAGTAAAAATGGCATAACTCTCTGCTCAAGAATCTAAATTTAATTATTCTTAAACCAAATTAAAGCTGTGTTTGTCTTATTTCCAATGCCACCATTTTTGGGTTAAAAGGACAAAGGAGACGCCAGTTATGGCGATTTTACTCCGAGGTGCGCGGCTGTTCCGAAAGTCCAGTTGTTTTTAGAAATCCGGATTTTCAGCCCCACTATCATGAGTTATAGAACTCTAATGAGAAAATTTTCTTGAGCAAAAATGTTTTTCATAAGATTATAAACATGATGTGTAAGATTAAAATGTTTTAATTTTTGAAAATTTAACTTGAAATTGAATTTTTACAAAACTAGTTTGAATCTTGAAAAACCGTTTTCGTTTTCAAACTTGAAAATATTTTGTCATCCAAATCAAATAAGTTTTCAAAATGTTTTCAAAACTATATCTATATCACATATGTTCAAAATCTATATGCTCTTGAAAATTTGAGTGGGAGGTCTCCTTGTAGACAAGCCGAAAAATAAAAAGATGTGTAATCTCAAACTTCCAAGTGTTCGAGTGAGTTGAAGTTCACACTTCCCTCATGCACTTTCCCGAATAGAAAATAGGAAAAATCCGAGTATGTACCTTGTGCCTTTATGCACTTACACTGCTCTGAACATGAAGATAAAGGATTCCTTTCTAGTTTTCGACTCTATCGCTCTATAACTAGGAAATCCGTTTCCAAACTTATAAGAGTCGATGTACCAACTCCAAAAACTAAGTGGGAAGGTTATACTTGTTGTTTGTAACCCATGATCCCCAACACTAACTTAAATCCTAAACCAAAGACTAAATCATAAACTTGTTTCAACTTAATTGAGCAACATGTCTCGCAAACAACCTCAATCATCCTTTCCTCGAACAAACTCGAAAACAAAAACTACGTAGATTCGAAACGTAACCTCGATATCATCCTTACCGTTAACAAGCACAAATGGGTACTCACTACCCCGTGTCCTCCTCTGACGAATGATGATTCGACTCAAGAGGACAATGACGCCTTAGCGGCCTGGCTCTGCTCCGATGAGATTGTGAGGTGCTATATCTTAGCATCAATGAACAATGTGTTGCAACAACAACATCGTAACATCGAGACTGCCGCCATCATGCTCTACAATCTCCCTGAGATGTTTGAAGGGCAAAGGCGTCAAGCAATGCAAAAAAACAGTCCGACAGTTTATGAACTGTCACATGAAGGCTAGGACTCCTGTTGGAGACTTTATGATACTGATCATTAGTTATCTAAATAAAATGGAAATCCTAGGATCTCAGATTGATGGGAAGAATGTCATAGATATGATCTTAGAAACTCTCCCCGCATCTCTTGATACCTCCAAGATGAACTACTCCATAAACAAGCTAGAGTACACTGTTACCAAGCTTATGAAGGAACTTCACACTGCTATAGGTCTCACTAAGAGAAAGAGGAATCAAGGAGAGGCACATGCTACTAAGCAAAAAGCCTCCGCCTCTGGAACTAAGAAGATACCTTACAAGGCCGATAAAAAGAACTGTCCTGCCTATCTCAAAGCAAAGGAACATAGTATTGTACTAGTTACCGAAGCATGCTTAGTAGCTGATAATGTATCAACGTGGATTCTTGACTCCGCTGCTACTAACCATATCTGTTGTTCCTTGAATGGTTTCAAGAAAACCAAAAGCTTAGAGGAAGGCGAGTTCTGTTTCAAATGGGGTGATGGGAGCCTGGTGTCTGCGAAGGCTGTGGGATCCGTGACGCTGTCTTTTAAAGACCGCACTTTAAACTTGAATAATGTTTATTTTGTTCCTACCTTTGGGAAGAACTTAATATCCGCTGCTCGTCTTCTTGAGCAAGATTATTGTTTAAAGTTCATTAAGAATGGAATTCGTGTTTCGTTTCTAGATAATTCTTTTATCACTGATGCATGTATGAAGAGTGCTCTTTTCTACATCTATCCCACACAACCTTCTCTTTTAGACACCGAAATAAATAACGATCTAATTAGGGAGCCAAAGAGGATCAAACTTTCTGAATCATCTGATCTAACAAAATCAACAGACCTCTGGCACTTAAGACTTGGTCATATCAGTCTAGATAGGATTAAGAGACTTGTGAGGGACGGTCCACTCCAAGCCTCTGCAATAGGTTCACTACCTATTTGTGAATCTTGCATAGAAGGAAAAATGACTAAGCGACCTTTCTCCAATAAGGGTCGAAGAGCCACTGAGTTGCTGGAACTAGTACATTCTGATGTATGTGGTCCGCTCAGCCAACAGGCACGTGGAGGATACGAATACTTCGTTACCTTCACCGATGATTACTCGCGATATGGTTTTGTCTATTTTCTCAAACACAAATTCGAGACCTTTAACGTATTTAAGGTCTTTAGGGCTTTAGTGTAAAAGCAAACTAGCAAAGTGATCAAAACCCTTCGATCCGATCGAGGTGGTGAGTATATGTCTGGAGAGTTTGATGACTTTCTTAAAGAAGAAGGTATCGCTTCTCATCTTACCGCACCTGGCACACCTCAACAAAACGGAGTGTCAGAGAGAAGAAACCGAACTCTTATGGAGATGGTTAGATCAATGATGAGTTACTCATCACTCCCTCTTTCCTTTTGGGGATATGCCCTCGAAACAGCCGCTTATATTCTGAATCAAGTTCCTTCCAAAATGGTTCCTGGTAATCCTTGTAAAGATGGACTGGCCGTAAAGTAAATCTGGGCCACATCCGAATTTGGGGTTGCCCTGCACATGTGTTAAGGCAAAAGACTAGCAAGTTGGCTAGTAGGTCAGAATTGTGCCTGTTTGTGGGATATCCAAAGGAAACCAAAGGTTTCATTTTCTATAGTCTCGAGGACGATAAGACTTTCGTTAGCACGAATGCTCGTTTCCTTGAGGAGGACTTTATGAAAGACGTGAAGCCTAGAAGCAAAATTGTGCTTGAAGAAAAGGTGGGTGAGAAAGCTTCGACCTCATCTGTAAGAACTGTTCTTACCCCAACTGAAACACAACCTAACTCTTCATAATCTCGTCAAGTAGTACTTCGACATAGTGGGAGGGCTACTCAAAAGCCTGACAGGTACATGTCCTATGGAGACTCTCTTGTAGCCGTCTCTGACATGGATGATCCTGTTTCCTATAGCCAAGAGATGGCTTGTTCTGAATCAATCCTTTGGCTTGATGCCATAAAATTTGAGATGCACTCGATGTATGTCAACAAAGTCTGGAAACTTTTAGACCTTCCTGAAGGGATTAAACCCGTAGAGTGTAAGTGGATATACAAGAAGAAAGGGGTCCGGATGGGAACGTCGAGATGTTCAAAGCACGACTTGTGGCTAAGGGTTATACCCAACAAGAAGGGATTGACTATGAAAAAACCTTCTCGCCAGTCGCGATGCTTAAATCCATCCGCATACTCCTATCCATAGTTGCAGCTCTCGACTATGAGATCTGGCAAATGCATGTCAAGACAGCTTTCCTGAATGGCAAACTTGATGAGTGCATTTACATGGCTCAACCAGATGGTTTCATGGAAAAAGGTCAAGAGACCAAGGTTTATGAGTTGCTTAAATCCATTTATGGACTAAAGCAAGCATCTAGGTCATGGATTATTAGATTCGATGAAACTGTGAAAAGCTTCGGCTTTGAATAGTCAATAGATGAGCCTTGTCTTTACAAGTTAATACACGAAGGTAAAGTTGTGTTTCTGGTACTATATGTCGATGATATATTACTCATAGGTAATGACGTGGGTAAGTTATCCGAGGTTAAGGTCTGGTTGGCAAAGCAATTCGATATGAAGGATCTAAGAGAAGCCGCGTACATTCTGGGGATCCAAATCTTTCAAGATAGGAAAAACCGGACACTGTCGCTCTCTCAAGCATCTTATATTTATAAGGTGATGGATCGCTTCTCGATGCAAGACTCCAAGAAGGGCCAAACACCCTTTAGGCATGGAGTCTCACTCTCTAAGGACCAGTCTCCCAAGACTGCACACGAGATTGAAGACATGAGAAAAATTCCTTACGCCTCTGCCGTAGGAAGCCTCATGTATGCTATGCTTTGCACTAGACCTGATATATGTTTCGCCGTTGGCGTAGTTAGCCGTTTCCAATCCAACCCTGGACCCGAGCACTGGATTACTGTTAAGCATGTTCTTAAGTATCTTCGAAGAACTAGGAACTTGATGCTTACATACTCAGGTACTGACCTGACTATGACGGGATATACCGACTCCAATTTTCAAGCGGATAAGGATTCCAGGAAATCCACATCGGGATCTGTGTTCATCCTTAATGGTGGAGCTGTTGTGTGGAGGAGCATTAAGCAATCTTGCATTGCTAAATCCACAATGGAAGCGGAATATGTGGCTGCTTGTGAAGCATCCAAAGAGGCTGTATGGCTTAAAAAATTCCTTAAGTATTTGGAAGTTGTTCCAAACGTCGACGAGCCCATGACCCTTTATTGTGATAATAGTGGGGCTGTCGCTAACTCAAAGGAACCTCGAAGCCATAAGCGCTCTAAGCATATTGAGAGGAAATACCATTTGATTCGAGAGATCGTGCAGCGCGGAGACGAGGAAGTGAAGAAGATCTCAACGGTGGACAACCTAGCAGATCCATTCACCAAGGCCCTAGCGAACAAGGTCTTCGACCAACATCGAGAGGGATTAGGCATGAAGGACTACACAAATCTTCTTTGAGTCAAGTGGGAGTTTGTTGTCAATGGTGCCCACAAGAAGAGTTGTAGTCTTTACATTGTACATTTGATGTAATAAAGTCTCATGAAGACTCTTGCTTGTAATTGCTTATTCATTAATAAAAAGTTGAAACGTTCATTCATTCCTCCTTGTCTGTTTGAATCTTTATGATAAAACATTAGTCTTTAGTCCATAAACAAACTAAACAACTTACGAAGAGACAAATATAGATTTGCATGAACAAACTCTTCGTAGTTTGCTTAAAATGATATATTCGCAATCTAAGGGTCAAATGACTATTGACCTCAGTATGATTGTTAGGAGAATATATGATGTCTGGTTATGAGATATTGAGAGTTGGAGACTCTATATGTTGTCAATGGTGCCCACAAGAAGAGTTGTAGTCTTTATTTTGTACATTTGATGTAATAAAGTCTCATGAAGACTCTTGCTTGTAATTGCCTATTCATTTAATAATAAAGTTGAAACATTCATTCATTCTTTCTTTGTTTGAAGCTTTATGATAAAACCTTAGTCTTTTAGTCCATAAACAAACTTAACAACTTACGAAGAGAAAAATGTAGATTTGCATGAACAAACTCTTCGTAGTTTGCTTAAAACGATATATTCGCAATCTTAGGGTCAAAAGACTATTGACCTCTGTACGATTGTTAGAAGAATCTATGATGTCTGGTTATGAGGCATTGAGAGTTGGAGACTCTATAGTTCTTCTAGGTATCTTCCGAAGGTACTGAATTGATCAGTGCACTTCTAGAGACAAGATAAGAACAAACCATTTAACCTCTTATGTCTCGAAGTCACTACGTATGAATTGCATCATGCTTACCTTAATCATGAAATCAGACATGCCATTTCACAGCTTAGTATTCTCATTTGAGAAAGTCAGAGTTCGGACTCACTATGTGATTTCGAACAAGGCCTATCGGTGAAGTACTAAGTTGTGAGAATGTCATGCGTAACTTTGTGAAGTTCTCATAGATATGGAATTCATGTACAAGATTGCTGAAATACAATGTATGTCACCTCATGCTTTGTTCCTTGGAGTGTGAATAAATGAACTGGCCAGTGTCCAAATTGAGTCCTGACTCTTTTGGATGAAACAATATGACTTGTTAGCTCCTCGTCAATACATTGTTTCTAACTTATTCACAAGCGACAAAGTAGTTTAGGAAATAACTGCTAGAAGGGTAAAATGGTAATTTAGTAAATCCCGACTAGCTGAAGACATTCATGAAGGGTAAACATAGATCATATTCAGTGGATCCGCTCATCATAATTAGGTTGAATTCTTAAGTAGAAAATAAATTCATTTGAACCGAGAGATTTTCAGTGTCAACTCTTTAGTGGAGTCAGTTGGCATTAAGCTAAACTTGGAAAAGGTTTGTGAACTTTTGAGTCCAATTGTTTCGCTCAAGCTTTGTTCATTTGGGTGCATGAGGTCACTGTCACGAATCACATCGAGTAGGAATAGTTAAACTGGAAGCTAAGTGAAAACAAGAACGAAAATTGTCAAAAGGGTATTTTTGTCTTTTGAGACATATGATGAAATGAATGTCAATAAATTTATTTTGACAAGGTCATTTGATGACATGCATCACTCGGCCATAATAAGATTAATTGGGCCTTGTGGTTTAATTTCATTTCATAAGAATTTTATTGAAAATTCTTAATGGGCCTTTTACATGCTGTCATGAACAAATGAAGAAGCTTCTAGAAGCTCCTTCTAGAGACCATATGGGCGCCTACCCTATAGAGAAATAGGAGAGATTATTTTGTGCATAAATGTATCAAGATACTTGCCAAAAGAAAAAGAGGAAACAAATTTGCATATGGATGCATTAGGGGAATCGGCCAAGGCTAGAAAGGAACAAAAAAGGAAACAAATCAAGGCCTCTAGAAGGCTTGTGTTGGCCGAGTATCTCAAAGGGAAAAAGAGGAAATTGGCTCATGAATATGTGATATTCTATAGAAGAGGAAACTACCTTATTGAAGGTGAGACCTCTCCTATAAATAGGAGCCTCATTCCACACTTTTCATTCATCCAAGTTCAAGAGATTTGAGAAACTCTCTCTCTAGAACTTTGGCCGAATTCCTCTCTATCTCTCTAGTTTATTTTCGATTTTTGTTTTGGCACTTAGGTCCTCATTTGACCTAGAGTTTAGCTTTGCGACTTCGAGACTCGTTCTTAAGTCGTAGTGTTTAAAAGTGCCCACTCGTTGATTCCTTTTATTTCGAGTGATTTAGTGATAGAAACTATCGTGGTTGCTCGAGGTGCCGAGGAAAGAAAGAGAGACGTGCTGCGAGGGGAGACGAGCGTTGCAAACTTTCCAAAAGCTTCTCAAAGTTCAAGCTTCAAGAAAGGTTAGTAAACTTCCATACTCATAATAGTTATTAATTACATGTACTTGCTCTTTGTCTAGGTTAGTAAAAATCTGTTTTTACTTGAAAAGAAAATTTTTAAAATTCCGCCGCTTAACGAAGCGTTAAACTTTTTCTTAAACCCTAGATCAATTCCAACAAATGGTATCAGAGCTGTGGTCAAATATTAGCATGTACATGTTTTTTAAAATTATGAGCTTGAAAATCGTTTTCGAAAGTTTACTAATTTTGTGACAAGTTAGAATTGTTATCTTAGATTTTTTTTAATTTATTGCTCATGCCTTTAAATTAAAAATCATGTTGATTTTCTATGAGTTTGGGATGTTTTTAAAACACATTAGAATCAGTTCTAAAAGTTTTTAATTTTTTATATTGAAAAACGTGTTTTAAAGGTTTGAGAGTTTTCGAGTAAAATTTTGTGACTAGTTATATTGTCTTGCTAGTTTCCTTTTTTTTACTTGAATCGTTTTATGCTTGTTGTTATTTCTTTTATATCATGTTATTTCCTTGCTAATAAAACACAAATAAAAGCTTTAACAACCTTCATAAAACGTTCCGTTACAGTCGATTCTTTTTCGCACCTAAAAAGGACCAAGCTTTAATTATTTCTTTTTCTTCGAGCTGGAGTAAAAGCCGCAGTAAAAGTGGCATAACTCTCTGCTCGGAAATCTAAATTTAATAATTCTTAAATCAAATTAAAGCTCTTTCTGTCCTCTGTCAAATGCCACCGGTTTCAGGTCAAACGGACATCGGAGCCGCAAGTTATGGCTATTTTACTCCGAGGTGCGCGGCTGTTCCGAAACTCCAGTTTTTTAGAATTCCGGATTTTCAGCCCCACTACCATGAGTTATAGAACTCTAATGAGAAAAATTTCTTGAGCAAAAATGTTTTTCATAAGATTACAAACATGATGTGTAAGATTAAAATGTTTTGATTTTTGAAAGTTTTATTGAAATTGAATTTTTACAAAACTAGTTTGAATTTTGAAAAACCGTTTTCACTTTCAAACTTGAAAATATTTTGTCATCCAAATCAAATAAGTTTTCAAAATGTTTTCAAAACTATATCTATATCACATATGTTCAAAATCTATATGCTCTTGAAATTTTGAGTGGGAGGTCTCTTTGTAGACAAGCCGAAAAATAAAAAGATGTGTAATCTCAAACTTTCAAGTGTTCGAGTGAGTTGAAGTTCACACTTCCCTCACGCACTTTCCCGAAATAGAAAATAGGAAAAGATCGAGTATGTACCTTGTGCCTTTATGCACTAATACTGCTCTGAACATGTCGATCTAGGATTCTCTTCTAGTTGTCCGCTCTGTCGCTCTTTAACTAGGAAAATTGTTTCCAAACTTATAAGAGTCGATGAACCAACTCCAAAAACTAAGTGGGAGGGTTATACTTGTTGTTTATAACCCACGATCCCCAACACTAATGAAAGAAGCAATTAACGTGGGACTAAGAGCCGCTCTTGCGACCCTCACTTAAATGGGAGTACTCGAAGGCGTTTTTGCTTCGATCATTGCTCAATGAGCTACGTCCGAGAGTGAGACGATGATGACAAGGCTTCCCCTTGGGGGATTGTTTTTCAAAGTTGATCTTTTGGACTAAGTGGTTGGTTGCACACTTAGGCTCAATCCCTAGTAATCCTCCCTTGAGGCTCTGCGAAAGGATGTGAGTGATCAAACCAATTTAAAAGGTGGCTAGTCAAAATTGATGTATTGACATCTTGGCTAAGCATTAATGATGTGTCATTTACTTATAAATGGAGATTTTTGGCGGCCTTCTCTTGAGGGAGTAAATTATCGTTTGGTTTATAACACCTTTGGATGTTATAAAAGTCTTAATAAAACTTAAATCCTAAACCAAAGACTAATCATAAACTTGTTTCAACTTTAATAGGCAATATGTCTCTCAACCTTCTCTCAACCATTCTTTCCTCGAATAAACTCGAAGGCGACAATTACGTCGACTGGAAACGTAACCTCGACATAGTCCTTACTGTCGACAAGCACAAATGGGTTCTCACCACCCCCTGTCCTCAAACGAATGAAGATTCGACGCAAGAGGAAAAAGACGTCCTGATGGCCTGGCTTCGATCCGATGAGATTGCGAGGTGCTATATTTTGGCATCGATGAACAATGTGTTGCAACAACAACATCGTGACTATGAAACTGCCACCGATATGCTCTACAATCTCCATGAGATGTTTGGAGGGCAAGGACGTCAAGCTAGGCAACAAGCGGTCCGACAATTCATGAACTGTCGTATGAAGGCTGCAACTCCCGTTATAGATCATATGATGCTGATCATTAGCTATCTAAACGAAATGGAGATCCTTGGATCTGAGATTGATGGGGAGACTAAAATAGATATCATCTTGGAAACTCTCCCCGAAACTTTTGATACCTTCAAGTTGAATTATTCCATGAACAAGCTGGAGTACACTGTTACCGAGCTCATGAAGGAACTTCAAACCGCTGAGGCACTCACTAAGAAAAAGAGGGCTCAAGGAGAAGTACATGCTACTGCCTCCACCTCTGGATCTAAGAAGAGACCTCGCAATGCCGAGAAGAAGAACCAACCTAAGGTTCAAATGAAGAAGAAGGCGCCAAAGGCTCCAAAGGTGGACAAGTCTAAAGACAAGTGCCACCACTGCAATGAGCCTGGTCACTGGCGTAGGAACTGTCCCGCCTACCTCAAAACCAAAGTAAAAGGTATTGTACTTATTACTGAAGCTTGTTTAGTAGCTGATAATGTATCATCGTGGATTATTGACTCCGCTTCTACTAACCACATTTGCTGCTCCTTGACTGGTTTTAGGAAAAACAAAAGCTTAGAGGATGGCGACTTCTGCTTCAAGTGGGGTGATGGGAGCGTGGTGTCTGCGAAGGCTGTGGGATCCATGACGCTATCTTTTGAAGATCGAACTTTAAATTTGAATAATGTTTATTATGTTCCTTCCTTTGGGAAAAACCTAATATCTGTTGCTCAACTTTTCGAGAAAGATTATTATTTAAAGTTTATAAAGAATGGAATTCGTATTTCTTTTTCTAATTCTTTTGTCACTGATGCATGTATGAAGAATGGTCTTTTTTACATTTATCCCACTCAACCTTCCATCTTAGACACCGAAATAGATAATGATCTAATTAGGGAGCCAAAGAGGATTAAGAGACTTGTGAGGGATGGTCCACTCCAAGCCTCTGCAATAGGTTCACTACCTACTTGTGAATCCTGCATAGAAGGAAAAATGACTAAGCGACCTTTCTCTGATAAGGGTTGAAGAGCCACTGAGTTGCTGGAACTAGTACATTCTGATGTATGTGGTCCGTTCAACCAACAGGCACGTGGAGGATACGAATACTTCGTTACCTTCACTGATGATTACTCGCGATATGGTTTTGTCTATTTGCTCAAACACAAATCCGAGACCTTTAACGTATTTAAGGTCTTTAGGGCTTTAGTGGAAAAGCAAACTAGCAAAGTGATCAAAACCCTTCGATCTGATCGAGGTGGTGAGTATATGTCTAGAGAGTTCGATGACTTTCTTAAAGAAGAAGGTATTGCTTCTCAGCTTACCGCACCTGGCACACCTCAACAAAACGGAGTGTCAGAGAGAAGGAACCGAACTCTAATGGAGATGCTTAGATCAATGATGAGTTACTCATCACTCCCTCCTTCCTTTTGGGGATATGCCCTCGAAACAGCCGCCTATATTCTCAACCAAGTTCCGTCCAAAACGGTTCCTGGTACTCCTTATGAACGATGGAATGGCCGTAAAGTGAATCTTGGCCGCATCAAAATTTGGGGTTGCCCTGCACACGTGCTGAGGCAAAAGACTAGCAAGTTGGCTAGTAGGTCAGAATTGTGCCTGTTTGTGGGATATCCAAAGGAAACCAAAGGTTTTACTTTCTATATTCCCGAGGACGATAAGACTTTCGTTAGCACGAATGCTCGTTTCCTTGAGGAGGACTTTATGAAGGATGCGAAACCTAGAAGCAAAATTGTGCTTGAAGAAAATTTGGGTGAGGAAGCTTCTACCTCATCTGTAAGAACTGTTCTTACCCCAACTGAAACACAACCAGACTCATCAGAATCTCGTCAAGTAGTACTTCGACGTAGTGGGAGGGCTACTCAAAAGCCTGACAGGTACATGTCTTATGGAGACTCTCTCGTAGCTGTCTCTGACATGGATGATCCTGTTTCCTATAGCCAAGCGATGGCTTGTTCTGAATCAAACCTTTGGCTTGACGCCATGAAAGTTGAGATGCACTCGATGTATGTCAACAAAGTCTGGAAACTTGTAGACCTTCCTGAAGGGATTAAACACGTAGGGTGTAAGTGGATATACAAGTAGAAAAGGGGTCCTGATGGGAACGTCGAGACGTTCAAAGCACGACTTGTGGCGAAGGGTTATACCCAACAAGAAGCGATTGACTATGAAGAAACCTTCTCGCCAGTCGCGATGCTTAAATCCATCCGCATACTCCTATCCATAGCTGCAGCTCTCGACTATGAGATCTGGCAAATGGATGTCAAGACAGCCTTTCTGAATGGCAATCTTGACGAGCGCATTTACATGGCTCAACCAGACGGTTTCGTGGAAGAAGGTCAAGAGACCAAGGTTTGTGAGTTGCTTAAGTCCATTTATGGATTAAAGCAAGCATCTAGGTCATGGAATATTAGATTCGATGAAACTGTAAAGAGCTTCGGCTTTGAACAGTCAATAGATGAGCCTTGTGTTTACAAGTTAATACACGAAGGCAAAGTTGTGTTTCTGGTGCTATATGTCGATGATATACTGCTCATTGGTAATGATGTGGGCAGGTTATCTGAGGTTAAGGTCTGGCTGGCAAAGCAATTCGATATGAAGGATCTAGGAGAAGCCGCGTACATTCTGGGAATCCAAATCTTTCGAGATAGGAAAAACCGGACCCTGTCGCTCTCTCAAGCATCTTATATTGATGAGGTGATGGATCGCTTCTCGATGCAAGACTCCAAGAAGGGTCAAACACCCTTTAGGCATGGAGTTTCACTGTCTAAGGACCAGTCTCCTAAGACTACACAAGAGATTGAAGACATGAGGAAAATTCCTTACGCCTCTGCCGTAGGAAGCCTCATGTATGCTATGCTTTGCACTAGACCTGACATCTGTTTCGCCGTTGGCGTAGTTAGTCGTTTCCAATCCAACCCTGGACCCGAGCACTGGATTACTGTTAAGCATGTTCTTAAGTATCTTCGAAGAACCAGGAACTTGATGCTTACATACTCTGGTACTGACCTGACTATGACGGGATATACCGACTCCGATTTTCAAGCGGATAAGGATTCTAGGAAATCCACTTCGGGATCTGTGTTCATCCTTAATGGTGGAGCTGTTGTGTGGAGGAGTATTAAACAATCTTACATTGCTGACTCCACAATGGAAGCAGAATATGTGGCTGCTTGTGAAGCATCCAAAGAGGCTGTATAGCTTAGAAAATTCCTTAAGTATTTGGAAGTTGTTCCAAACGTCGACGAGCCCATGACCCTTTATTGTGATAATAGTGGGGCTGTCGCTAACTCAAAGGAACCTAGAAGCCATAAGCGCTCTAAGCATATTGAGAGGAAATACCATTTGATTCGAGAGATCGTGCAGCGCGGAGACGTGGAAGTGAAGAAGATCTCAACGGTGGACAACCTCGCAGATCCATTCACCAAGGCCCTAGCAAACAAGGTCTTCGACCAACATCGTGAGGGATTAGGCATGAAGGACTACACACATCTTCTTTGAGTCAAGTGGGAGTTTGTTGTCAATGGTGCCCACAAGAAGGGTTGTAGTCTTTATTTTGTACATTTGATGTAATAAAGTCTCATGAAGACTCTTGCTTGTAATTGCCTATTCATTTAATAATAAAGTTGAAACGTTCATTCATTCTTTCTTTGTTTGAAGCTTTATGATAAAACCTTAGTCTTTTAGTCCATAAACAAACTTAACAACTTACGAAGAGACAAATGTAGATTTGCATGAATAAACTCTTCGTAGATTGCTTAAAACGATATATTCGCAATCTTAGGGTCAAAGGACTATTGACCTCAGTACGATTGTTAGAAGAATCTATGATGTCTGGTTATGAGGCATTGAGAGTTGGAGACTCTAGTTCTTCTAGGTATCTTCCGAAGGTACTGAATTGACCAGTGCACTTCTAGGGACAAGATAAGAACAAACCATTTAACCTCTTATGTCTCGAAGTCACTACGTATGAATTGCATCATGCTTACCTTAATCCTGAAATGAGACATGCCATTTCACAGCTTAGTATTCTCATTTGAGAAAGTCAGAGTTCGGACTCACTATGTGATTCCGAACAGGGCCTATTGGTGAAATACTAAGTTGTGAGAATGTCATGAGTAACTTTCTGAAGTTCTCATAGATATGGAATTCATGTACAAGATTTTTGAAATGCATTCTGAACCAAGTTCCATCCAAAACGTTTCCCGGTACTCCTTATGAAAGATAGACTGGCCGTAGAGTAAATCTTCACCGCATCAAAATTTGGGGTTGCCCTGCACATGTGCTGAGGCAAAAGACTAGCAAGTTGGCTAGTAGGTCAGAATTGTGTCTGTTCGTTGGATATCCAAAGGAAACCAAAGGTTTTACTTTCTATAGTCCCGAGGACGATAAGACTTTCGGTAGCACGAATGCTCGTTTCCTTGAGGAGGACTTCATGAAAGATGTAAAACCTAGAAGCAAAATTGTGCTTGAAGAAAAGTTGGGTGAGGAAGCTTCTACCTCATCTCTAAGAACTATTCTTACCCCAACTGAAACACATCCTAACTCTTCAGAATCTCGTCAAGTAGTACTTCTACGTAGTGGGAGGGCTACTCAAAAGCCTGACAGGTACATGTCCTATGGAGACACTCTCGTAGCCGTCTCCGACATGGATGATCATGTTTCCTATAGCCAAGCGATGGCTTCTTCTAAATCAAACCTTTGGCTTGACGCCATGAAAGTTGAAATGCACTCGATGTATGTCAACAAAGTCTGGAAACTTGTAGACCTTCCTGAAGGGACTTGTAGACCTTCCTGAAGGGATTAAACCCGTAGGGTGTAAGTGGATATACAAGAAGAAAAGGGGTCCGGATGGGAACGTCGAGACGTTCAAAGCATGACTTGTGGCTAAGGGTTATACCCAACAAGAAGGGATTGGCTATGAAGAAACCTTCTTGCCAGTCGCGATGCTTAAATCCATCCGCAAATGGATGTCAAGACGGCCTTCCTGAATGGCAGTTTTGACGAGCACATTTATATGGCTCAATGAGACATTTTTGTGGAAGAAGGTCAAGAGACCAAGGTTTATGAGTTGCTTAAGTCCATTTACGGATTAAAACAAGCATCTAGGTCATGGAATATTAGATTTGATGAAACTGTAAAGAGCTTCGGACTCTATCGCTCTCTCAAGCATCTTATATTGATAAGGTGATGGATCACTTCTCGATGCAAGACTCCAAGAAGGGCCAAACACCCTTTTGGCATGGAGTCTAAGTCAAAACAAGAACGAGAGAAGTTTTACGAATATTGTCAAAACGGTATTTTTGTCTTTTTGGACATAAGATGAAATGAATGTCGATAAATTTTTTGACAATGTCATATGATGACATATTAATACTCGGCCATGATAAGTTCAATGGGCCTTTCTGATGTTGTCATGAACAAATGAAGAAGCTTCTAGAAGCTCCTTCTAGAGAGCCTTGGCCGCCCAACCCAAAGAAAGAAAAGGTAGATTATTTTGTGCATTGATGTCTGAAGATACATGCCAAAAGAAAAACAGGAAACAAATTTCCTCAAAGAGGAAGGTGAAGAAATCGGCCAAGACAAGTCAAGGGAGAAGAAAACATAAAAGGAATCAAATCCAAGGCATTTCTAGAAGCTCCTTGGCTGTGTGACTCTATGAGCTAAGTGAGAAATTTGGCTCATGAATATGTGATATTCTATAGAAGGGGAAACTACCTTGTTGAAGGTAATCCTTCCCCTATAAATAGAGGCCTGATTCTTCTCATTTCATTCATCCCAAGTTTTAGAGATTGAGACCTTCTCTCTCTAGCTTGGCCTCCCCTTCCCTCTCCCTCTCTTAGTTTTCTTTCGTTTTTATTTTGGCACCTAGGTCCTCATTTGACCTAGCATTTTTAGCTCTTCGACTTTGAGATTTGTTCTCGAGTCGTCGTGTTTAAAAGTGCCCACTCACTAATACCTTTTTCTCGAGTGATTTTAGTGATAGAAACTTTCGTGGTTGCTCGAGTTCCCGAGGAAAGAAGAGAGATGTACTGCGAGGGGAGACGAACGTTTAAACCTTCAGAAGGCTCCTCAACGTTCAAGCTTCTCAAAAGTTAGTAAATTATTTAATGCTCATTTATAGTTTTTATTTACATGTACTTGCTCTTTGTCTAGGTTAGTAAAATCGTTTTACTCATTTTAAAGAAAATTTTTAAATTCCGCCGCTTGATCGAAGCTTTAAACTTTTTCTTAACCCTAGATCAATTCCAACACTATCGCGATATAGAATGTTGTCATGGGGACTTTAGATTAGTTGTTCCATAATATTTTAGGAGTCTGACTTCTCTAGTGTCTCCGATATTTTACCCTGCTTATGTTGTGGGCGAAAGGAGTTCATCCTGTTTCAACCACTAAGCGATCGATCTTAGGGGTCGAACTGGTTGTTGAGTGCATCTTGGAGTGAAGAACAACTCAAAATTTGTCCTCTACCATTTTGCGAAAAGCTCCCATTTTGGTCAGCTCGGATCTAGTGCTCACGGGCTCAGTTCCTTTCGCGGTCAGCGTGGCGATAGTGTATATCTACTTTGGCAGGCTGTTTCCTAGCCAGAATTCCTAACGAATTCGCCGTCGGGTTAGCGAACATTGAAGGTTTTCCTTGACAAGCTGGCACGCCGGTAGCACCTAGCGAGCTCAGTTCACCAAGAGTTCAATCCCTTGTGGAAATTTCTTTGTTCTGGGTCGGACTGCCGGTCCTGCAGAAGGTGGAGGAGGAAGTCTGCTCAATTCGGCTGAGCGATCGGAGTGGCGAGCTCAGATTGGAACACTGGATAGGACAAACTTGCTCTAGATGAGGTGACTGGGATTCTAGAGAAATCAAGTTTGTCACATTCGGAAGAGTTCGTCCCTCACCTCTCTCCCCGACCGGATGAACTGACGAGCTTGCGGCAGTGAACCTTGTCAGCGTCGTATGTGGTCCTGAGTGCAGCCTGTTCGGTAGCCATATTCTAGAGCAGTCTGTGTGGACTGATAGAATTCACGGTTCTTGATAAAAATGTTCCCACTGGTGGCGCCAAATTGTTGATGTCGGATTCGGTTCCTTAACAATCACAAAACTATATATTATGTTTAGAGTATAATACGTATTTATATTGGATGGATCTCAAGAATTCATTGTATAAGAATCAAAATGAAACTAATTAATCGAAAATAAATGACAGAAAGTAAAGATGGAGCGACTTAAACGATTATATTGTAAGCTAATCGGACTGACTACAACGATGATTGAGCTCGATCACGAACTGAGAGGTGACGAGCTCCACGATATTATTAATGGGAAATACAATAATTGAGAGTAAAATTGTGATGAATCACGAGTGGGAAATGTTTTGATCTTCGTCTATTTATAGCTGAGGTCGTTGATGCTCTGTCGTCGATCTAGAGGACACGTGGTCGGTCTGGAGAACTTCAAGATGCTACGCGTGTGATGATTTGATTCGGAGTGGCAAAAAGGCGGGTTGAAGACCTCTTCTTTCGGGCTAAACAAGTGATGGGTCTTGACTTCTCCTTGGCAGAAGGCTGAGAAGCTTCGGACTGGGCATGGGCCTGTGACGAGGGGATCGGGCTTAATTTCCACATTAGGTTGTTCTCGTTTATCGGGCTTGAATTTGTGGGCTTAGACCCAATTGATTGGTTTCAGTGGTGAGACCGATGTCCACACCCATAATAACGTGAGAGTGTCATAGTGTTCTTGAGTGTCCTTATTAGTAACGATATGATCATTATAATCCATATCAGGTGACAGTTGACGAGACCGCTTGGATTTTTTGGAAGGTTGTCTAGAAGAGCTAGGTTTCTCAGCTCTTGCGCCTACATGAGTTTTTGTTCGACCCACTTTTAACCTAAATGAACAAGATAATAAACAACTCAATCACAAATTTATAGCAAAAATATCAAACTCTATAAGCCAAATTCCAAACAATCACAGTCACTAATTTCATATCAATTCCAACTCAATTTGAACATCACAAACTCAAATTCAAACCCAATTTCGACCTCAATGGTCAAATCCTAACTCAAGTCAATCACAATTTCAAACAAAAACTAATTTTCAACCTTAATTCTTCAAAAAATACATATATAACAACATTCTACTTAAAGAAATTAAATAAACCACTAATTTCATATCAATTCCAACTCAATTTAGACATTACATACTCAAATTTCAACTCAATTTCAACCTCAATGTCAAATTCTGACTCAATTCAATCACAATTTCAAACAAAAACTCATTTCCAACCTAAATTCTACACAAAGTACATATATAAAAACATTCTACCCTAAGAAATTAAACAACAAAACCCCAATTTCGTGTATTAGTTCTAATTACAAAAAAAAAATCCTAAATTAGTTTATGAATCAAACAAAATTTACATAAAAATTAGGAAAACACTATGAATACCGACCACATAACACCATAGAAACACATACCTTGATGAAGGATTTTGGTGGGAGAGAGAGCAAGACAGGCGAGACTGAGAGAGAGAAAGAAGATGCTCGACGAGAAGAAAAGGCGGCGGCGGCGAACCGTGTCAAGGTGGGTTCGCGGCGGCAAGATTTTCCGGGCTATGAGAATGTGGCGAGGTGCACAGCCTGGGTCAAAATAGAGAGACATGGTCTGGGGCTGTGAGAAAATGAAAAAAAAAATGAAGAAAAGGCTTTTATAGTGAAACCCTAAAATTTTATGCCTTCTCGCCGCGGCGAGATTTTCCATACACTTCTACAACGGTTAACTGAACCGTTGTAAAAGTATCTCGCTGTGGCGAGGAATGTTCTTCGCCGCGACGAGTAATAAATTGGGGAAAAGTCCTACGACGGTCCAATGACCGTTGTAGAAAAGATCTCGCCGTAGCGAATCTCAACATCACCGCAGCGAGATCCTACAACGGTACATTGTACCATTGTAAAAGGTTCAAAACATTGATTTTTCGGCAATGGTACAGTCTACTGTTGTAGATGCTCTGTTGTATAATCCAATATTTGTATATATTATCTTTTTAGACAAACTTCACGTTAATATCTTTTTATTTATTATTAGCTTTTATCCTTTTAATGCTTTAGAAAATAAAGAATTTTAAATTAAAAAGAAATAATGTGTTTTTAACTCTTTTATATTTGTAATTTATTTTAAAAAAAAGTATTAAACTTTTTTCAGTGTACAATAAATATTAAAATACACTAAGATGTGTAGGGAAAGATGATTCAGGCCAGAGAGAGAGAGAGAGAGAGAGAGAGAGAGAGAGAGAGAGAGAGAGAGAGAGTTGTTACATTATAAAAAGTTATGTTTTTTTTTTCATTTCGATCACATAAATAACATTTTTCATCCATTTTAACGGACAAACATTAACAGAGGAATGATATTTTAACATTGAGTATTAAATTGCAACAAATAAAAAAATATTGAGGATATTTGCCGCCAATAACTTTTTGTTTAACATGATTCTTAAAACCTAATCTTGATAGATAGGTCCTAAAAAATTAGACCCAATCCACAATTTTTTTTAAAGACGTACTATATTCTAAATCTTAGAAAGTATAGGGTAAACTCATGTATATTTTCACCCATTTAATATAGACTTTTTGTTAAATAAATAAACAAATCTTTAAAAAATAATTAAATTAATGGAAGAGATTTGTAACATAATAGCCCTTTAAAAATACATTTAGACAAATAGCCAATTGTTAATCAGAGTTACCACAAAAAACTCTTTCCCTCTAATTCTCATTGATTCACCACCACCGCCAAAATTCTCGCCCCTACCTCCATCGCTCCTCCAACCGCTAGCCTGAGCCACCATGATCCCCACCAGACGGTCCCACACGGCCGCTCGAACCTCGACGCGATTGTCATAGAAGATCTGCATGTCCAGTTATGCATATAAAATGTGATAGTTAATCTAATTATTTGTGACCATCCACCTCCGGAAGCGATCTCGAACAGCGGCAAGTCCGAGTAGTTGCGTCGATCCGGCTGCTCGAAGGTCGCAAGTCCAATTAGATCTATTAACTGTGGTAGTTAATCTGATTAACGTGAAGATTAATATGATTACCTATGACGATCCTCCTCGTGAAACAATCACGAACAGTGACGAGTCTCAACGGTTGCGCCGATCCGACCACTCAAAAGTTGCAAGTCCAGCTATGCGTATTAATTGTGATAGTTAATATGATTAAATGTGATGAGTAATCTGAATAACTGTGACGATCTTCTTCATAAAACGACCTCGAACAGCGGCATCATCAACCTCATCCCTAACGGTGGCACTTTCTCGGGAGCAGTTGGCTCGCAACGATGGTGTAGGACCTCTGATCATCTCTGTCGGAGGGGCCACCAAGATCGACAAACTTCTTTCATCGAAATGCCAACACATTATTCTCGCCGTCATCGGCCTTGGAGAATATCTTTAGAGTAATAGAACATGCTAAAACACCACCGCCAATCGCTAGGATGAATATTGCGGTGGTTGAAGAATCGATGGTCGACGAAGGAACGACGCTCGAAGAAGGATTGCTGGGTTATTTGGGTTAATCACTTAATTGCATCTGATTTAGCGTGCGTTGTTTTTTTAGGGGTAGTATTGGAATTTGGTAAAATTGTTTTATCGAATTGGCTATTTGCTTAATTATATTAATAATTGAGCTATAATTTAAAAAGAGGTGGGCTTTTTGGGCTAGTTATTTAGTATGCCCTTAATGGAATCGTACACCAAAATTCTCTTTAAACTCTCAAATTTGAGATATTTAGTTAAAATTAGAAATATAAATAAACTCAGAGTCTCAATAATAATAAAAAATATTGAAAATATCTTAGAAATCTCGATGATATATGTTAAGGCGTCATTCTTCGGCATCGAAAATGACCACTTTAAAAGAAAAAAAAACACGTGTTATGAGTCCCGAAATGAAGTCGCAATTAAGAGCAGTACGGAGACCCAGTATGTCGTACAGCCAGGCTGACCCGTCAACCTTCCCGTACGGACAGCTGGTCGTACAGCCAATCTGTCGTCGGTCAGTCTGTCCTTTCGACCATCTGATATGGTTAACCTGCCCCCTCACCTTCCCTTACAGCCAGCCTTCCGTAACGCCAAGTTGCCTCATCGACCTTCCTTTACGGTCAGCCTACCTCCTCGATCTTCATGAATGATCAATCGATTGTATGGGCAGGCTGCCCCCTCGACTTTCCCGTATGACCAGCCTGTAATACGGCCAAGCTACCACTCGACCAGGCTGTCCCATCAACCTTCCCATATAGCCAGCCTACCACCCGATCAGTCTATCCCTGCAATCTTCCTGTACGGTCAACCTTGCCCATGCCTTGGCCGTACGGCCACCCTTGCCCATTGGTCGTAGGGCTAGCCTACCCAGTTCGGATCTAGACACTCCCAACCTTTATCACATGGTCAAATCAACCTAAATCCACCACAAAACATACCAAGTGTTGTCGGTCGTTTTCGGAAAACCCGAGACGCCAAGAAGACACGCCGTTCAAAGGGCCGATGGTCAGGCCGAAGGTCCTGAAGAACGGCAAGCCTTCTCTCACGAGTCGACTGACAAGTCCTCGTGCCAAATCCTCATTCCCCTTGAGTCGAGCCCCGAGTCGTTCCTCGAGTCGAGCCTTGAGTCGTTCCTCGAGTCGAGCCTCGAGTCGTTCTCCTCGAGTCGAGCCTCGAGTCGTTCTCCTCGAGTCGAGCCTTGAGTCGTTCCTCGAGTCGAGCCTCGAGTCGTTCTCCTCGAGTCGAGCCTCGAGTCGTTCTCCTCAAGTCGAGCCTTGAGTCATTCCTCGAATCGAGCCTCGGGTCGCTCCTCGAGTCGAGCCTTGAGTTGTTCCTCGAGTCGAGCCTCGAGTCGTTCTCGAGTCGCTACTCGAGTCAAGCCACTAGTCACTCTCGTCGAGTTGAGCCTTGCTCCTCGAGTCGAGTAACTCTCGTCAAGTGGAAACCTTCATATTTCACGTGGGAAGAATGGTATTTGAAGACCCCTAAAGGCCCGCAAGAGTCCGGCAAGACGAGCCATTCACCGCGCGCACAGCACGCTGCGCCGGCCAGCCGTGCAGCAAGCAGCGCGCCGAGCCAGCAAGGCAGCGCGCCGCGCCAGCAAGGCAGCGCGCCGCGCCAAGACGCGCCCGCACCGCGCGCCCCATGCGACGCGCATCCTGCGCCGCGTCCAGTGACCCGCGCGCCGCGCCAGATGACCCCTGCGCCGCGCCGCGCGCGCCGTGCGCCTCCACTTGATGGCGCGCGCGTTCCTAGTCCCACATGGACGAAAAAGGGACCTTCTAAGGCCCCCAAACACCTATAAATACCCCTTCTCATTGAGGGGAAAGCGATCCTATTCAATCTCTTCATCTCCTATCGACACGCTCGATTTCTTATTCTTCTCTGCTTCTCTTGATGCCATTTTTGGCCTGAAGCAGTCTCTCTTCTCTCTCCCCCGTTCTCAGAGGTTCTGAAGCACTCACGGGGACTTCCCGGACATCGCTTCCTCTGACCGAACGTTCTCCGGTGCTCAAGCACGCCCCTAAGGTTCTCGACTAGAGTTCCCCTCGCGCGTCTAACACGCTAGACGCGTACGCGATCTCTGAGGTTCTGAGACGCCGCCGAGGACCCCTCGCGCCCCGTCTCCTTCGTCGAGTACGCTTCTCCACCAAGGCTCCGCGCCTCATACTGCGTCACACACGCTTGAACTACGTTATGACCTGATCCCACACACGGGTACGTAGGCAGCCGACACCCAAGGCACGGTCACTCCTCCTCCTCACCCCCTACCTCTCCTGAGAGGCGGGTTGATCAGAGAAAACCCTAGCTCGAGACTATCGAGTTCACACTCTTGGCCCGGGTGCGATCACTTGGTCCGGCCTTGGATCGAACCGCCCGAGGTTTTAAATAGTTGTTCATTTTCGTGCGACAACACCAAGTACCCTTGACACCCATCTTCTCATTCAAAATGGGCCACCACCCATTTAGGGCACCCCAATACCTACCAAAAATCTATAAAAATCCCACATTTCACCCCAAAAAATGGGACACACAATTTTTGAGGGCCAAAACTCTACACAAATCATTCATCACTCAAATTTTCTAAGCAATTCCCAAGAAAGATTCACTCAAGATCACTCTACAACATATTTCTTCTCTCATCTCTAACCTTCTTCTCATCTTCCATCTCACATCTCCTATTTCTTATCTTCCATCTCTCATTTCCCAACACTTCTCTCCATCTCATACCCACAAAAAAGAAGCATTCTCTTTCCTTTCTCTCTAAAACTGGAGGAGAATCACTCTCACCCTCTTTTTTCTTTCACGTAGTGTCTTATATACGTAGGCTCAACATGATGCCATATTATCCTACCTCTCATGGTGACTAAGAGCTTGTAGAAATTCATTCTCTAGCTCTTCACCTAATTGAGAGGCACATCCATAATTTTCTATCTCTTCATATGACTTAGGAAAGAAGAAGTCAAACACCATCCTTTCCACCAAAGAAGGCTACTCGGAGGTTCGTCACCACCAAGATCACCTTTTCCAAAGCTCCGAGGAGATTGTGACTTTAATCAGGCTTGTCCCTATAGTCACAATCTCCTTTGCGAATGAGGAAAATAGTCTCCTTCACCACCACCACTACCACCTCGGTTTTTCCTTTTTAAGGGATCTTATGACTTGTTATCATTATCAGGTCTCGACCACATAGCGACATTTCCTTTGAGATCGAGGGGAGGCAATCGCCTCTCTCACGACGTGCATAACCGGACTCATCTGCAATACATACATCGTAAATGTGATGCAAAAAACTGCATCAACATTTTAGCGCTAGAAATAGGGGATCTCAAGAACGATCAAGATATTCTCGCTAGCAAATCATTTTCTCTCTTTGAGAAAAAAAAAAGCCTCTTAACGGCGAAAACCAACATTTCCAAGATGAAACTCGGCACCTTCACATCCAAGATGCCTTCCGAAAATTCCATTTCCTGAAGCGCCGTTCAAGCTCAAGGCAGAACCGTTGTTCGCAATACGCATTCACAAACACAGGCTCGCCAAGCTCAAGGTCAAAAAGCACGTCAAACGAGCACCTGCTGGAATTGATCTAGGGTTTAAGAAAAGATTTAACGCTTCGGGTAAGTGGCGGAATTTTAAAAATTTTCTTTTGACAAGTAAAACGATTTTACTAACCTAGACAAAGATCAAGTACACGTAAATAAAAACTATTATGAGCATAATAAATTTACTAACCTTTTTAGAAGCTTGAACGTTGATGAGCCTTCGGAAGGTTGAAAACGTTCGTCTCCCTCGCAGCACGTCTCTCTTCTTTCCTCGCCAACTCGAGCAACCACAAAAGTTTCTATCACTATAATCACTCGAGAGAAATAGGAATTAGTGTGTGGGCACTTTTAAACACTACGACTCAATAACAAGTCTCAAAGTCGAAGAACTAAAAATTCTAGGTCAAATGATGACCTAGGTGCCAAAACAAAAACGAAAAAAGAACTTAGACAGAGAAAGAGAGAGGGGCGGCCAAGCTAGAGAGAGAAGCTCTCAATCTCTAAAACTTGGGATGAATGAAATGTGAAGAGTGAGGGCTCTATTTATAGGAGAGGCTTTACCTTCAATAAGGTAGTTTCCTCTTCTATAGAATATCACATATTCATGAGCAAATATTCCCTCATTTCCCACTTATTTCACACGACCAAGAAGATCCATGCATAGCCTTGGATTTGTTGTCCCTTTTATTTGCTTCTCCCTTGACACTGAAAATCTCTCGGTTCAAATGAAATTATTTTCTACTCAAGAATTCAACCTAATTGTAATGAGTGGATCCACAGAATATTATCAGTGTTTACCCTTCATGAATATCATCAGCTAGTCGGGATTTACAAAATTACCATTTTACCCTTCTAGCTGTTATTTCCTCAACTCATTTGTCGCTTGTGAATAAGTTAGAAACAATGTATTGATGAGGAGCTAATAAGTCACATTGTTTCATCCAAAAGAGTCAAGACTCAATTTGGACACTGGCAAGTTCATTTACTCACATTCCAAGGAACAAAGCATGAGGTGATATACATTGCATTTCAGCAATCTTGTACATGAATTCCATAGCTATGAGAACTTCACAAAGTTGCTCTTGACATTCTCACAACTTAGTACTTCACCAATAGGCCCTGTTCAGAATCACATAGTGAGTCCGAACTCCGACTTTCTCAAATGAGAATACGTAAGCTGTGAAATGGCATGTCTCATGTTATCGGCCCGACGAGGTTCGACGACGCGATCGACGTTTCGGGCGGCCGGACAAGCTCACCCGGCCGAAGGCCGGCCCAGTTCACTCGACCATTGACTGGCCCAACCAATTCACTCGGCCAATGGCCGAGTGAATCTCAACCGACCCATCATGCTCACTCGGCCAATGGCCGAGTGAACCCTCAGCCGGCCCATCAGGTTCACTCGGCCAATGGCCGAGTGAACTCCCTGCTGGCCCAACAATTTTACTCGGCCAGGGGCTGAGTGAAGCCTCCTACCGGCCCAACAGTTCACTCGGCCAATGGCCGAGTGAAACCTCTCTCGGCCCAAGCCTTTCACTCGGCCAATGGCCGAGAGAAACCCATCTGGCGTCCAACATTTCACTCGGCCAATGGCCGAGTGAGCCTCTCCCAGCGGTCAACATCTCGCTCGGCCATCGGCCGATCGAGTCTCACTCGGCCGATGGCCGACTCAACTTCACTCGGCCAAGGGGCCTTCAAAACGCCCCTTGGTCGCCTATAAATACGAGGCTCGACCCCTCGAGACAGGTAATCCAATTTTGAGCCCCGAAACGCTGTCGAATTCATAACTCACTCGTTTCACTCATCTTTGGCCTCTAAACACTCAAACCCTCTATATTCCACCTCAATGCTACTAATGTAAACAGAGGCAACCCCTATGTTTCCCCTTTGTAGTTCACACCTTCTTTCTTACCTTTTTCAAGTGTTTAGAAGAGATAGACATCATCAACAGCTGAGGGAAGACTTGGGATGCCAAGTCCGACACACTCGAGCCGAAGCGAGGCCACTTCGTCCGGCCTTGGGTCTAACAGCTTTTGGTTCCTAAATAGTTGTCCGAAAATGAGCGACAACATTTTGGCGCTAGAAGGAGGGGGTTCTCCCGACCTTGGAAACGCTCTCCCTCCCTATCCTCACTCTTACTACGTCTACGACTCTCGAAAGATGAGTCACATTCCCACTACCTCCGCAGGCACTCCAGCGACGAGCTCAAGATACGGTCTCCGAAGCCTTGCGCACCATCTTGGAGGGCAACCTCATGATAACGAGAGCCAGCCCCAAGACCCGGTGAGCGACCCCGAGGCCGCGCTCCGAGAGGACACGGCTCGGAAGCTTGCAGAGCTCCTAGACTGTCCCGGCGTCGATGGCACGCTCATCGCCAACCTTCTCGGCTACGACGTCGAGGACAGATCGCCCGAGACGACTCCGACCCCGACTATGCGGGGGAGTCGAGGACCGACGAGGCAACTCCTAGCCTCGCCCATTCGCGGCCCGAGAGGTCGAATGGCGCTTTGGCACGACCATCACTCCCGACGCGACAGCAGGCACGGTCACAATCCCGGGGACTCACCTCCTCGGTTTCAAGAGGCGACCGGACACGGCTTCTCGCCGGGGAGAGGGCGACCCTAGGGGACGATGGGGCCGATAGCCGGAGCGCTCGCCAGACAATCCGGCCGAGGGCGACGTCGCCCCGCCAAGTGCCGAGTGCGGACCTTAGAGAGCGCCTGACGGCGCAGAGAAACTCCCGAGGGGAGGATCTCCGCCAAAGGCTCAACTCTCGGAGGGACGCGCTCCCCGCCACAACTCTTGGCCGACCTCAGGCCAATGCTGGGGACCAAGCGTCCAACGAGCGCCAACAGGCGACTCCCGCGGTCCCGGTGGTCAGTCCTGCTAACGGGCTTGACATCGTGACAATGATTCAAAGCCTCCAGAACCAAATCATTGAGATTAGGGAATCGGGGAGGCAGAGGCCTTATGGAGGGATCGAAGAGTCATACTCTCCCTTCGTCGCTCAAATCCTTGCGCAGCCTTGCATGGGGAATTTCAAGCTGCCGTCCATCCCTCCCTATGATGGATGGATGGACCCGAACTTCCACATCCAGCACTACGAGACGTGGATGACGATGCAGGGACAGTCGGACGCCACCCTGTGTCAAGCCTTCAGCCTGACTCTCACGGGGTCAGGATTTGAATGGTTCCGGAGCCTGAGACCAGGGAGCATTTCGTCCTTCCGAGCCTTGCGAGAGGCCTTCCTTGCTCGTTTCGCCACTTTCGTGGCGCAAAAGAAGTCAAAGACCTACCTCCTTTCTATCCGACAGGGGAGAGATGAGACTTTGAGGCAATACCTCGCGCATTTCACCGAGGAGTCTCACAAGGTCGAAGGGTTCGACGACAAGGACGCCATCACGGCGATCACCAAGGGAGCTCGCACAAGCGATTTCCTCAAATCTATTGTCGGAAAGGTCCCACGGGATATAGCGGAGCTAATGTCGAGAGCCCGCACTAACATGGGGATCGAGGACTACCTCGATGGCCGAGACGGTCGGAAGATGGGGGGACAAAACAGTCGCTGCCGCGACGATCAGGACGGAGATCGTCCCGACCCTCGAAAGAGGAGGAACAAGGGAGGACAGGCCCCAAATGGTCGCTCCCTCCCTGGACCAAGGCCTCCGCACGTCGATAGCTTTCAAAAGTTTTTGGCGTTCACCCCCCTGAACACTCCGCAAGAGCGGATCCTAGCCATGCACCGCGACAAGCTAGGAAGCTCCGCTCCTCTCACAAAGGATCCCGCAAAGCGGGATCGAAGTAAGTTCTGTGAATACCACCAAGACCATGTGCATCTGACGTCCGAATGTTACCAGCTCAAATGTCAGATCGAGGCCCTAATTCAAGACGGGAATTTGAAAGAGTACGTCCTTAGAACAATCGGGACGGCCGCGGCACACGGAGAGCGCCCGCGGCAAGAAAGGAAAGGTCTGACGACGGTAACCGTTACGGACCGAGCAGCAATCGAAGAACCGGAAAGCTCACAGCTGCACGTTGTGGGCTCGATCATGGGCGGCCCGGAGTTCGGAGACTCGAGCACGCAAAGGAAGAAGTACGTGCGAGAAGTTTCCCAAGGGAAGATAGCGCACTACATAAACCAGACGTACGAGGCTCCTCCTCCGGCCCCGTTCGAGTCCATGTTCTTCACCAGCCAAGAGGCGGTGCGAGTTCTCCACCCACACAACGACGCGATAGTCATCTCGGCCCCGGTCGCCAACAACCTCGTCCGGAGAATCTTAATCGACAACGGCAGCTCCGCCGACATAATCTTCAAGTCGGCGCTGGACAGGATGAAACTATCCGGGATGAGACCGACGCCGATCTCGACCCCACTCTTCGGCTTCTCTGGGGAGAGGGTCATGACGGAGGGCACCATTGACCTCCCGGTCACCTTCGGGACACCGGGGGGGATCGAGGTCACCCACATCGTGTCGTTCCTGGTTGTGGACCAGCCCTCGGCATACAATATCATCATCGGCCGCCCGACTCTCAATCGGTTGAAGGCCATAACGTCCACCTATCATCTGATGATGAAGTTCCCGACCGAGAAGGGGATTACCATAATGTTGGGAGACCAATCAATGGCAAGGATGTGCTACGTCCAAGGCGTGGACGGGAAAGGAAAAGGAAAGATGGTGAGCACCATCTTCCAGCTCGGGGGCAAGCTCCCATGCAAGATAGAGGAAGGGGGCACCTTCGGAGAACTGGACCAGAGGGACGATGTCGAGCGTCGGAAGGTGGAGACACCGGACGACCTCGTTCCCGTCGTGTTGGACGACGCCAAGCCTGACCAAGTAGTCAAGGTAGGCGCCCAACTCCCGTCCGAAATCCGACTCCAGCTCACCGCCTTCCTCCGCGAGTTCAAGGACGTCTTCGCGTGGACACACGCCGACATGCAGGGGATCGACCCCGAGATAATGGTTCACCGTCTCAACGACGACAAGAGAGTGACTGAGCGCGTCCAACCGCGGTGGGCATTCAGTGGAGAGAGGTACCAAGCCATTGGTGAAGAAGTTGACAAACTTCTCGCCGCCAACTTCATCAGGGAGGCGAAACACCCCAAATGGGTGTCCAATGTTGTGATGTTTATGAAGCCGAACGGGAAGTGGCGGATTTGTATCGATTACAAAGATCTCAACAAGGCCTGCCTGAAAGAAAGCTTTCCTCTCCCGAGGATCGAGCAACTCGTGGACGCCACGGCAGGCCACGAGTTGCTGAGCTTCATGGATGCCTACTCAGGCTACAATCAGATCCGCATGCACGAGCCGGATCAGATCAAGACCACCTTTGCTACGAACCGCGGACTTTACTGCTACAAGGTCATGCCCTTTGGCCTCAAAAACGCCGGAGCAACGTATCAAAGGTTGGTGAACCGAATGTTCGCCAATCAAATTGGCAAAACTATGGAGGTCTACGTGGACGATATGCTTGTCAAAAGCCTCAAGGCCCACGACCACGTTCGAGACCTTAGGGAGATGTTTACAATCTTGCGGCGCTACAAGATGAAGCTCAACCCCAATAAGTGCGCTTTTGGGGTTGAGTCTGGAAAATTCCTGGGCTACATGGTGAGCCACCGCGGGATTGAGGCTAATCCCGAGAAGATTAGGGCGATCTTAGAGATGAGGTCGCCACAGAAAGTGAAAGAAGTACAAAGCTTGACGGGAAGGATCGCCGCCCTAACGCGATTCGTTTCCAAGGCAACCGATAGGTGCCAACCATTTTTCAAGGCACTAAAAAAGACCGACGGATTTGTATGGACTGAGGAATGCGAGGAGGCGTTCCGCGAGATGAAGGCTTACTTCAGCTCCCCCCGTTCCTCGTAAAACCGAAGGATGGCGAGACCTCGTATATCTACCTCGCGGTGACCGACAGGGCCGTGAGTGCAATTCTGATACGCGAGGAAGACAAGGTAGAGTGGCCGGTTTATTATGTCAGCAAGGCGCTCCTCGACGCTGAAACTCGATACCCGGAGATCTAGAAATTGTCCATCACCCTCGTCACGAGCGCGAGGAAGCTTCGCCCCTACTTTCAAGCGCACCCGATCGTGGTGCGTACATGACACCCCATCGAGAAGGCCCTACAAAAAGGGACCTCGTCTCGAATGGCCGTATGGTCCCAAGAGTTGGGCGAGTATGGGGTCGAGTTTTAGCCGAAAACTGCCATCAAGGGCCAAGCCCTCGCCGACTTCGTAGCCGAATTCAAAAGCGCACCCTCAACTGACGAGGGCAACAAAGACAAGGAGAACGACCATGACGGGTCGTCGAAGAAGAGGACCAACGACCCGATAGGGCCGGTCTAGGACTTGCACGTGGATGGCGCGTCAAACGCTCGGGGGGCTGGCACCGGCGTTGTGCTCACAAATCCCGATAGGGAAAAACTGAGATACGCCCTACGGTTCGAGTTCAAGGCTTCCAACAACGAGGCAGAGTACGAGGCTCTAATCGTTGGCTTGGAATTGACAAACAAGCTAGGAGTCCAAAACCTGCGCATCCACTGCGACTCGTAGTTGATTGTGAACCAGGTCAAGGGCGACTACGCAGCCAAAGAGCCTAACATGATCGCCTATCTGTCGAAGACCCAGAAAAATCTGGAGGCCCTATCGTGGTTCGAGATAGTCCAAGTTCCCCGAGAGGCGAACATAGACGCCGACGCCCTAGCACGCCTTGCGTCCGGGATAGACGAGGAGGGGGAAGGCAGCGTCCCAATAGAAGTGCTAACTCGACCCTACGTCTCGAGAGGAGTCGTCCTCGAAGACAAAGAAGAGGCCAGAAAGCTGAGAAGCTTGGCGCCGAAATATACAATGAGGGAAGACAACTTGTTCAAGAGAGGATACTCCATGCCCCTTCTCCGATGCCTGACCGAAGTCGAGGCAAAGAAAGCGCTCCGCGAGGTGCACGAAGGCGTGTGCGGAAACCATGCCACCGGACAATCTTTGGCACTAAAGCTACTAAGACTCGGATATTTTTGGCCTACCTTGAAAAAGGACTCCCACGAATGGGCCAAAAAATGCGACAAATGCCAAAGGCTCGCCCACGTCCCGCGCCAAGCGCCGGCCCCATTGTGCCCGATCATTGTGCCTCGACCCTTCGCGAAATGGGGAATCGATCTCATCGGTGAGCTGCCTACGGCCCCGAGGCAGTACAAGCACGGAATCGTGGCTATCGATTACTTCACGAAGTGGGTAGAGGCTGTTGTCGGTCGTTTTCGGAAAACCCGAGACGCCAAGAAGGCGCGTCGCTCAAAGGGCCGATGGTCAGGCCGGAGGTCCTGAAGAGCGGCAAATCTTCAAGCCCTCGCCCAAACTCCCGACTCCTCGAGTCGAGCTTCGCTCCTCGAGTCGAGCCTTGAGTCAATCTCCTCGAGTCGAGCTTCGCTCCTTGAGTCGAGCCTTGAATGGTTCCTCGAGTCGAGCCTTTAATTGTTCCTCGAGTCGAGCCTCGAGTCATTTTCGAGTCGAGCCTCGAGTCATCCTCGAGTCACTCCTCGAATCAAGTCGCTAGTCGCTCTCGCCGGGCCGAGCCTTGCTCCTCGGATCGAGTCACTCTCATCGAGTAGAAAGCTTCATATTTCACGTGAGAAGAATGGCATTCGAAGGCCCGCAAGAGCCTGGCAAGACGAGCCGCCCACTACGCACACAACGCGCTGCGCCGGCCAGCCGGGCAGCAAGCAGCGCGCCGCGCCGGCCAGGCAGCGCGCCGCGCCAGTCAAGGCACCCTGCACCGCGCGTCCTGCGCCGCGCATCCCGCGCCGCGCCCGGTGACCCGCGCGCCGCGCCCCCTGCGCCGCGCGCCGCGCGTTGTGCGCCGCCCTTTGTGCGCCGCGCGCGCCGTGCGCCTCCACTTGATGCCACACGCATTCCTAGTCCCACATGGACGAAAAAGGGACCTTCTAAGGCTCCCAAACACCTATAAATACCCTCTCTCATTGAGGGGAAAGCCATCCCAAGATATCCAAAAATATCCAATAATTCTCTTCATCTCTTATCGACACGCTCGATTTCTCTGCTTCTCTGGATGCCATATTTGGCCTGAAGCAGGTTCTCTTCTCTCTCCCTCGTTCTCAAAGGTCCCGAAGCACTCACGGGAACTTCCCGGACGTCGCTCCCTTTGGCCGAACGTTCTCCAGTGCTCAAGCACGCCCCTAGGGTTCTCAACTAGAGCTACCCTTGCGCGTCTAACACGCTAGACGCGTACGCGATCTCCGAAGTTCTGAGACGCTGTCGAGGACTCCTCGCGCCCCGTTTCCTTCGTCGAGCACGCCATTCCGCCAAGGCTCCACGCCTCATACCGCGTCACACACGCTTGAACTACGTTCTGACCTGATCCCACGCACGGGTACGTAGGCAGCCGACAACCAAGGCACGGTCACTCATCCTCCTCACCCCCTACCTCTCCCGAGAGGCGGGTTGATCGGAGAGAACCCTAGCTCGAGACTATCGAGTTCCCACTCTTGGCCCGGGTGCGATCACTTGGTCCGGCCTTGGATCGAACCGCCCGAGGTTTTAAATAGTTGTTCATTTTCGTGCGACAATAGAGGCCGAACCATTGGCGAAGATCACCGAGGCGAACACGACAAGCTTCATCTGGAAGAACATTGTCTGCCGCTTCGGGATCCCCGTGTCGATTGTGACCGACAACGGAAAGCAATTTGACAATGCGCGTCTCCGGGACTTGTGCGAATAGTTGGGCATCAACAAGACTTTCTCTTCTCCCCGCCATTCTCAAGCCAACAGTCAGGTCGAGGTGGTCAACAAGACAATCAAAGAGAACCTGAAGAAGAAGCTGGAAGAAAGAAATGGGGCTTGGGCCGAGGAGCTTCCCATGGTCTTGTGGGCATGCCGAACCACCTCGCGAAATGCGACCAGCGAAACCCCTTTCGCTCTCGCGTTCGGCGTCGAGGCCATGGTACCTGTCGAGACCAAGCTGCCAACCTTGCGCATCGAGGACTATGAAGAAGCCGCCAACGACAACGCAATCAGGCTCGAGCTGGACCTCATAGACGAGAAGAGGGCGGACGCACTCTCCCGCCTTGCCGCTTAGAAGAGAAAGGTCGAGAAGTACTACAATTCCAAGGTCAAGCTGCGGAAGTTCGTCGACGGAAGCCTCACCCTTAGAAGGGTGTTCCAAAACACCAAGGTGCAGGGAGCGTGAGTTCTGGGCCCCACCTGGGAAGGCCCGTATCGCGTGCGCCGAGCCATTCACAACGGAACGTACGAGCTCGAGAACCTGTAGGGACTCGTGTTCACACACCCATGGAACGCGGAGCACCTGCGACAATATCACCAATAGAAGCCCGTTCCCACCTTCTTTATGTTTAATTGCTTTCGTCTCATTTTCCGGTTTTAGCAAAGACAATTTCAAATGTCGAGTAAGGCCAACGGCCTGGGAATGTAATTTTCAACTATTTTGATATGATAATTAGATTACATTTCACTTCAAAGCCTTTATCCTATAGTATTATAATTTCTAGTCTCCTCTACGAGTACACAAGAAACTCGGGGGGCTAATGAGGGTAACAGGTACACATTTTTCGCGCGACGCACTCGCGCGACTCCATGTTTCACGCGCCGAAAGGTAGCGAAACGGTAGCGACCCTACACATCCTTTGTGCGACGCCCTCGCATGATTTGACGCTTCGCACACCGAGAGGTAGCGAAAAGAGGTTGGATCCGCCCACCGGACCTCCGACCCCGCACATCTTTCATGCGACGCTCTCGTGCGATTCCACGCCTCACACGCCGACAGGTAGCGGGGCGTCAACCGATCGCTTCCGCGCACCGGACCGTTGATCTTGGCAGCCAAAACCCAAAACGTGATAGGCGTACCGACGGGTATCGCGCTCGCTGGGAACTACGCTCGCCTCAGGCCCGTGCAGGCGCACAACACGCACGCCGATAGGTAGCGTACGCGCCACCAGTTGGGCGCAATAGTTGTTCAGCTCGCACATGCCGATAGGCAGCGAGTCACAAATGAATGGCAAAGACTCGCATCCGCCCGACAAAACTGGTCTAGCCAGCGTCCGCGGGAAACCTCGCCGCCATGTGCGGCACTAAGCCGTGCAAACCGGTTACGCTAGATATAATAAGCTGGGTTCGTAAGACACGCACTAATCGGATTGCGCGAATCAGTTACACTAAGCATAGTAAATCGAGAAAATAAGACGCATGATGAGTCGAAAGAAGCTTGAACCAAAGCAAATATTGTTGCATAAACAACCCAACGGAAAAGAAAACACAACGAATGTCAAACGAAAGAAATCATAACAAGTATCCGAAAGGAAACACAATGCAAGCGCTAAACAAGTGCGCGGAAGATAAAAATAAAGTTGGCTACTCTGAGCCGAAGTCGATCTGCTCTTCATCATCCTCGGGGCGAGGGGCGCCCGACCCGTCGGTAGCATCACCATCAGGCAGATGGTTTGTCGATTGTGCAGCCTCCGCGGGGACCTGGGGACGCGGGTTGCTCGCCTGAGGCACATCGTCCAGAGGAGGAAACATAGCGTTGAAGAAGGAGAAGGTGGTCCCACGAGACGCGTTCTCCTTCGCGGTTGCATCTCGAACCCGCACGGCTGCCGCATAGCGAGCCTTTCCAACGCCAAGTCCCAATCGTCCTCTAGGTCCGTCTTGGATCGCACGGCATCGTCTTTCTCCTCGGTGAGGGTCTACACCTCCATCAGCAAAGAATCTCTCTCTCTCTCTCGGCCTTGACCCGAGAGATCTCGCTCGCCGATAGTCGAGCGTGGACGATGTTCAGCTCCTCGTCTCGGCTCGAGAGCGCCGCCTGGAGTTTCTTCGTCTCCCCTAAGAAGGTGTCGGCCGCTTGCTCCGCCTTCTCCCGAGATACTTGCTCCACCACGCGCAATGACCTCTCGGCCGCCAATTCCTCACGAGTTCGCTTCGACTCCTCCTCGAGTACCTGAAACTCTTGGGCAGTCCGAACCCCCACTAGAGCGGCAGCGTGGTCGGCCGCCGCGCTCTCCATGTCTCTCTTCATGATTTGCATTCTCCGAAGCAAGTCCCGGAGGATGCGTTCACCTCGTTCTTGAGACACGAGCATCTGCAGAGAATGGTGGTGCACACATTATCATAACAAGTACAAGGGTCACATATAGGTCGAACAAATGGACCATACCTTTCGAGCATTGCGGACTCCGTTTTGGAAGTAATCAAAATCACTCGTCGTCAGTAGACTCTTGAAATCTCCCAGAGGGGTCTCGAGGATTCCCTGGGAACATTGGCCTCGCAGCTCCGCCGCCTCCGCTTGGAGCATCGAATCCATGCCGTCTGACGCCGCCGACGTATGAGCGCGCTTGTGGCCGGAAGGCGAGCCGAGGAAGGCCGTCGATGATGGTCGCTTGTTCGAAGAGTTCGCCTCGTTCCTCGCCTGCGTCGGCGATCCCCCGCGACGAGCCTCAACTCGGGAGCCAGCCGCGACCTCAGCTTCGGTAGTAGGGTCTACCCTCGACACTCGCGCGCGTGACCGACGTACCATGGTATCTACAAAAAAAAAGGAAAAGGGGTCAGTTGGTTAGAACATAACAATAAGCATAAATAGTGGAAAACAGCAATAGCGCGAAAGCGTATATATGATTAGTACCCGCCCCCCCACGTCGGGTAGGGGAGCAGACGAACCCCCCGCCTCGGACTCGGGATCCTCCACGACCTCCGCTCCGGGTCCGGAGCGCTGGGGATCTTCGTCGCCGGGCACGAACCACCCAGTGGTCGCCATAAGATCCGAGGACTCGAAAAGCGACCCCTGTCGCCTCGAATCTGGTACCGCTCCGACCACGAGCGCGAGTTCGGAACTCTCGATGCCGTGATCAGCCGGAAAGTCGGCCGCGGGACCGAAAGTGAGAGGCGCCGCTCCGAAGGCGAATTCGGATACCCATACCCAAGGGTAGCGATGTTTGGAAGATAACTTAGTAAGTATGGGGAATCGCTTGCGGTGTTGAACCTTGTAGAATCCGGGCTTCCCGGAGACGTCATACTCAGATTCAAAGTTCCTAATGTCGTCGGCCGTCACGGCTCGGCCCTTCGCTCGATGAAGCATCATGTGGCACGCCGCCACCACGCGATAGAAAGATGGAGACATCTGCGACGTGTGGACGTTCAGTCGGACCAAGAGATCCTGGATCGCGGGCTAGAAAGGCAGCCGTAGCCCCCCACGGAGACTCGCCTCGTGAATAGCGGCGTATCCCCATCGTGGACGAGTCGAAAGGTTGTCGGGCAGCGGTCGCAACAGCGAAATAGATAGTGGAATGCCGAATCGTTTCCTCAAGCCTATAAAGTTAGCAAGTGAAAGAGAGCTCGAGAAGTCAACTCCGGAGCAATCGAAACTGCCTCGGATCGACGGTTCCCCGATAGGGAATGATGAGGCACGCTCCTCCTCTCGAGCGATCGAAGTACGCGCCTCGGCCGTCGGCAGACGAGGTAAGAGGGACTCACCCGAGCCTTCCAGGTTCAATGAGCCTGCGGGGCCGGTCGATGGTGTTTCCTCGCCGGTACCCGGGTCGGCCGGTTGAGTCCCCTCACCCGCGCTCGGGACCGCCGAAAAGCCCTCCTCGCCCACATTTGGCCCGGTCGAACGAGCCTCTCCACGAGCAAGCGGCCCAACGGGCCCGTCCGGGTCCTCAGTCGAGCACCCAAGGTTATTGGGCCGGCCTCACCGGCGCCCGGCCCGGCTGGGGGACTCCCTCACGCGCCCAAGTCGCCTGGGTCTCCTGGGCTTTCTCCCGGCACAATGGCAAGCCCCTCCGGCCCAGCAGCGCGGCCCAGCCCGTGGCCAATTGGGCTGCCCTCGCGCAACCCTAGCCCACCAGCCCCTAGAGCAAGGACAAACAGCGCCCCGGCGCCGGCGCCTCCACCTGCAGCACCGCCCACCTCCGACGGCTCTCCACCCCCACGCGCGCGCTCAGGCCCGGCCGAGCCGGGACACCCTGGGCACCCATGGCCGCCGGCCACCTGCATAGCAGCCCCACCCGAGAGGGTGGGGTCCTTCCCGGCACCGGCGTCAGCCCCGGCGGCGCCGTCTCCAGCGTCCATCCCGCCAGGCGCGACGCTCCCCGGCTCACGCACCTCTCCAGCGCCCTCCATGGCCGGCCAGACCCCCTCAGGCCAAGGGGGATCTTCTCTGGGGCTGGGTTCGACCCAGACGAAGCCGCCCCGGCCAAGCCCGGCTCCTTCCACGCCGGCGTCGGTCCCCTCAGCGTCTTCGACGTGCGCCCCGGCCAGGCCGGTCACGCGTGGCCCAGCAGGTGCTCCTCCGGTGCTGGGATCGGCCCAGACGGCGCCAACCAAGCTAGGCGCGGTGCCCCCGACAACGGTGGCGGCCTGCGCGACGCCACCCACGGCCGACTCGTCTACCCCGGCTCCAGACTCGCCGGAGACGGCTCCCCCGGCGCTTGATGGCTCACCAGCGGCCTCCTGGGTGGCCGACCCTGCATGCGCGGCCTTCCCGGCGTGTCCCTCGACCAGACCGGCCCCGCGCTGGTCGGCCCGGCTGTCCCCAGCGCCCGGCGCCCCCTGTCGGCTTGGGCCATCCCAGGCGCGCGTGTCCTCGTCTCCGTCAGTCAACCACGCCTCTATCGAGGAAAAGTCACCTCCCGCCATATCTACCACGTTCTTGCTCGGGACGAACGAAGACGGTGCGTTGTAGGTGGTCGAAGGGGACGAAAATTGTGCCCAAAAATTCTCCAAATCGACGTTTTGATTCCCGAGAAGGGGAAAGAGGTCGTCTTCAACGGTCCCACACCCCGACAGGTGGTTGGTGGGATCCATGAACACGTGTAGCAGGAAAGCGCGTCGGAAAATAGTAAAATAATATTAAAAAGAGGGAGGCTTACCAAATAGCGACGAGACGGCCCGACGAGGCGATGAAGGTCGGAGTTTGCTTGAGTTTACCACACGGGCTACGCCCGGTGCCAAACTCGGGGGACTAATGTTATCGACCCGACGAGGTCTGACGATGCGATCGACGTTTCGGGCGGCCGGACGAGCTCACCCGGCCGATGGCCGGCCCAGTTCACTCGGCCATTGGTCGACCCAAGCAATTCACTCGGCCAATGGCCGAGTGAATCTTAACCGGCCCATCATGCTCACTCGGCCAATGGCCGAGTGAACCCTCAGCCGACCCATCAGGTTCACTCGGCCAATGGCCGAGTGAACTCCCTGCCAGCCAAACAATTTCACTCGGCCAGGGGCCGAGTGAAGCCTCCTGTCGGCCCAACGGTTCACTCGGCCAATGGCCGAGTGAACCCTCTCTCGGCCCAAGCCTTTCACTCGGCCAATGGCCGAGTGAAACCCATCCGGCGTCCAACATTTCACTCGGCCAATGGCCGAGTGAACCTCTCCCGGCGGTCAACATCTCGCTCGGCCATCGGCCGATCGAGTCTCACTCGGTCGATGGCCGACTCAACTTCACTCGGCCAAGGTGCCTTCAAAACGCCCCTTGGTCGCCTATAAATACGAGGCTCGACCCCTCGAGACAGGTAATCCAATTTTGAGCCCCGAAACGCTGTCGAATTCATAACTCACTCGTTTCACTCATCTTTGGCCTCTAAACACTCAAACCCTCTATATCCCACCTCAATCCTACTAATGTTGAGCGTCGGAGAGGTAAACAGAGGCAACCCCTCTGTTTCCCCTTTGTAGTTCACACCCCCTTTCTTACCTTTTTCAGGTGTTTGGAAGAGATAGACATCATCAACAGCTGAGGGAAGACTTGGGATACCAAGTCCGACACGCTCGAGCCGAAGCGAGGCCACTTGGTCCGGCCTTGGGTCTAACCGCTTTTGGTTCCTAAATAGTTGTCCGAAAACGAGCGACAACATCTCATTTTAGGATTAAGGTAAGCACGATGCAATTCATACGTAGTGACTTCGAGACATAAGAGGTTAAATGGTTTGTTCTTATTTTGTCTCTTGAAGTGCACAGGTCAATTCAGTACCTTCGGAAGATACCTAGAAGAACTATAGAGTCTCCAACTCTCAATGCCCCATTACCAGACATCATAGATTCTCCTAACAATCGTACTGAGCTCAATAGTCCTTTGACCCTTAGATTGCGAATATATCGTTTTAAGCAAACTACGAAGAGTTTGTTCATGCAAATCTACATTTGTCTCTTCGTAAGTTGTTAAGTTTGTTTATGGACTAAAGACTAATGTTTTATCATAAAGCTTCAAACAGAGAAGGAAGAATCAATGAACGTTTCAACTTTTTATTAATGAATAAGCAATTACAAGCAAGAGTCTTCGTGAGACTTTATCACATCAAATGTACAAAATAAAGACTACAACTCTTCTGTTGGGCACCATTGACTATAGAACCGCCTTTGGTATCAATCACGATGGAAGACACCAGACGTTCCTTGAAGATATATATGCCAACCAAGAAGATTGGGAGAGAACAAAACTATTATTGTGTAAAAATTATTTTTATATGTGCGAAATGACGCCAAACCCAAAATAATGTTGGCCGAGATCGTTACGTGTACAGGTGCGAACGTTGCAACGGCGCACAATTATCACCTTATTATAGTGTTCAGTCCAAGGTTCTAAATATCGTGGAAATTTGGCGAAAATCGACGGAGGCACCACTGCCGGAGACAAAACAGACGGCGAAACCGTAATCGTTTTTTTTCTACAAAATGTAGTTTGATTTTTGACGAAATGACACGCCTTTCGAAACAAAAACGACCTAAGCTTTTCTTTTATTTCAAGCAATGGAGACGCTCTAAACACCGGCGAAAATCATCGAGTTCCTTTTCGTTTCGGCAAGATAAACGCCGGCAAAAATCATCGATCTAAACACCGGCATAAATCATCTAGTTCCTAAATCAAAATAAAGAAAGGTTGAAGATGTAGCATATTATATATTGATTACATGAAGTGGCATATCCCAATTGGTTCAAGCTCCAGAACATTGAAAGTCAAACAAACGCCTCAAACAGCTTCAGATTCAAAAGCTGACGGACAAACTCATGAAATAATCAATTAAATTATTACTTAAAATATCTATCACACATGACACATCTCTCTGACTCTCTCTTTTTCCTTCTTCATTAAGAGAGTTTTTCAAGTTTCTTGCCCAAAATAAAAAATAAAAATAAATAAATAAAAAAACACCTCTCTCTCACTATAATCAGTGTCTCGTTTTTTCTCTCTGACTAGTCTAGAAAATGCCGTCTCGTTGTGAAATCTGCTGCGAAATTCTGATCGCGGTCTTGCTTCCACCGCTAGGCGTTTGCTTTAGACATGGATGTTGCAGCGTAAATCATTTTCTCTAAATTTTCTGTTTGATTTCCGATAAAAGAAAAAGAAACAAAATTGAGATTTGATAATCCGGTTTCTTTTCCTTTTTCGTTTTTTCGTTTATTCCTTTCGAACTTTGCAGGTTGAATTTTGGATTTGCGTGCTTCTGACGATTCTAGGATATGTCCCGGGGATAATTTATGCTCTCTACGCGATCATATTCATCGATCGCGAAGAGTACTTTAACGATTATCGCCGTCCCCTCTACTCCGCTTGATCCACAAGATTTCGTCGTTTCCGTCTGCGGTGAAGTCCTTTAAGTTTTGAATTTGAATCTGTTTCTGCTATTCGATCTCTGCTTGTGTTTTGTCACTGAACTCCGAAATTGGAAGCCTCGTTCTCAGTTTAATTTATTGCTGGTTCTGTATATCTAATAATTGCTAATTTAAGCCAATTTACGTTGATCAATGTGATCTAATTCTGTTTGAAAATAATGTTCATTATAAGTCAATTCTATGTTAATCGCACATTTTCTTTTCTTTTTTGCGAATTAGAATAATTACACTCGTAATTACCGATATTTTAAATGAATATTTGGTATATTAGTTTTTTCTTAGTTAAAATTTGAAGGCAACTGAGAATGGTTGATTTTTTTTTTCCTTCATATTCATGTTTTCCATTGTTATGAAAATTTTCTCTGTGTTTTGATAGGATCTGTAATGTGAGTTAATTAGGGTAAAGAACAAGTACCCAGAACAGAACGAACCCAGATATGCATTTATTTATGGTTTTGATTCCTCTCCTGAAGAGTCTCCTTTTTCCTCTCCCAGAAGAGCTTCTTATCTACCCCATGACTTTCCAAGTTGATGATCTCATTGCCCAAACCAACGCTAGCATAGCAGTCCATGACTCCTTGGACGACGAATGAGAACTCAGCGGTCCCTTTCAACACAATCCTCGTCGAAAAAATCACCACCAAAAAACCCCTCACCAAACCACTTCTTTATGCTCAACTAGACAAAATGTGGACGCCTGGACAAAATTTGCAGCTTTAAAACTTCTCCAACACCTCGGACTCTATACTGCTCAAAGTTTATTCCAATAACTTGGAAACTTGTTCCACCATTGTTGCTAGACACCAATAGTTATTCAATGCCAGTTTCATCAGCCTGTACCTGTGGCCAGAAGATGGAGATTGATGCTCAGTTAGTCTCAACGCTCAGTTAGTCTTGACTCCAATAACCTCCACAACAAACTTGCCGCTGGAAACATTACGTACCTGAAATCTGATAAACTCGAGCAAATCCTATTCCAAAATTACATCAGATACGTACCATACCTATTTTCCCAGACAGATTTGTCAAAATTCAAGGAAAACAATATTGGGTACAGTTTCATTCCAACAAACTCCCAATTATGTGCTTTACCTGTGGCATGCTCGGCCATGAAGAAAAAATGTGCACCAAAGCTCCAGCGATTATATCTGACTAACACTATCCCTCAACCCCCCTCTTCGGTCTCTGACTTATAACCCCCGAACTTAATTAATGTAAAGCCCAACATTCCGAAATTCCACTCCTTCCCAACATAAACCCATTTACTTCGACCCAATAAAAAATTATCATTATATCCTTATATGTTATAATAAAATACACATAAATAATTAATCAAATAGACACATTTTTTTATTTTTATGAAATTAGTTTGATTTAACTTACATGAAAATACTAAATAAATAATTAATAAATTAGACACATTTTTTATTTTTATGAAATTAGTTTGATTTAATTCCATGAAAATATTAAACTACACACATAAATAACTAATAAATTAGACACATTTTTTTTTATGAAATTAGTTTAATTTAACTTCCATGAAAATAATAATGTACACACATAAATAATTAATAAATTAGACACATTTTTATTTTTATTTTTATGAAATTAGTGACGTATTTGTCACGAAAAATGGGAATTCGTGACCTTTGTGTCACGAAAAATTAGAATTTCGTGACTTCTATGTCACGAAAAATGGGGATTTCGTGATTTATCTGTCACAAAAAATGGGGAGACTTATCTGTCATGAAAAATGGGAATTCGTGACTTCTATTTCATGAAAAATGAGGATTTCATGATTTCTATATCACGAGAATTTGGAATTTTGTGACGTATGTGTCACGAAACAAACTCTTCAAGTTACGAAACAGTACGTTTTTGTGACATTTATATCACGAAATTGGATACTTTGATAGAATTTAATGAGAAATCTCTCTTTTATTTCATTAAATACGTCTTAGGGGACCAATGGTTGCTATAAATATAAAAATAAAAAAATTGAAAAAATACACGGTAAGACAAGCTCTAGTTACCTAGAAGATCTTGAGGAAAGAATGTGTCTTGTATTATGAAGTGTTGTTGACATACATTAATTTGTACCATTTCATCATTTCAAATAGGAAAAGAATGTCAAGTAGTCTAAACATATGAACATATGTGAATGAGGTTTAACGTCATGTCGTTTGGCATGTCGTTTTCCCTTCTAACTTCTCCTTAATGTGGGAATTTATTGATAAAGCATGTATTATGATTGTTAGTCCCTCCAAATTCACTCATTTAACAGTTTATAAGCAAGTTTATGAGGGCCAAACAAACTCAAAGGATCGAAAGAGAGCATGTTTCACGTAATTGGTTCGGATTTCGTGACTTCTTTGTCACGAAATTCAGAGATTTCGTGACGTCTTTGTCACGAAAAAATGGGATTTTGTTACTTTTATGTCACAAAACATTGGAATTTCGTGACTTTCCTGTCACGAAAAATGGGGATTTCGTGACTTTCCTGTCACGAAAAATAGGGATAACGTGACTTATCTGTCACGAAACAAAACTCTTCAAGTCACGAATCAATACGTTTTTGTTACATATCAGTAACGAAATGGGACACTTTGATGGAATTTAATGATAAAACTCTTGTTTATTTCATTAAATACGTCGTAGAGGACCAATGGTTATTATAAATATAAAAATAAAAATTTGAAAATAATAAAGTACACACATAAATAATTAACAAAATAGATACATTTTTTTCTTTTTATGAAATTAGTTTTTAATAAATAATAAAGTACACATAAATAATTAATAAAATAGACACATTTTTTTATTTTTTTGAATTTTGTGTTAGTTTCCATGAAAATAATAAAGTACACACATAAATAATTAATAAAATAGACACATTTTTTTTTATTTTATGAAATTAGTTTTTAATAAATAATAACACGAAACAATAAAATTTTGTGACTTTCCTGTCACTAAACAAATGGATTCGTGACTTTCCTCTCACGAAAAATAGGGATTTCGTGACGTTTCTATCACGAAAAATGGGGATTTCATGACTTTCATGTCACAAAACATTGGGATTTCTTGACGTAGCTGTCACGAAAAAAACTCTTCAAGTCACAAAACAGTACGTTGTCGTGACATTTCAGTCACGAAATTGGATACTTTTATGGAATTTAAAGAGAAATCGCTCTTTTATTTCATTAAATACGTCTTCGGGGACCAATGGTTCTTATAAATATAAAAATAAAAAATTGAAAAAAATACATTGTAAGCCAAGCTCTACTTACCTATAAGATCTTGAGGAAAGAATGTATCTTGTACATTGTGAAGTGTTGTTGACATACATATTTTGTACAATTTCATCATTTCAAATGGGAAAAGAATGTCAAGTAGTCTAAACATATGATCATAAGTTAATGAGGTTTAACGTCATGTAGTCCGACATGTCGTTTTCTCCTCTAACTTGTCTTTAATGTGAGAATTTATTGATAATTCATGTATTAGCGTTGTTGATCCACCAAATCAACTCATTTAACAGTGTAGAAGAAAGTTTATGAGGACCGAACGAGTTCAACGTAACAATTCCTTCGCCAGTGACCAGGCTCATTGCAGTGGTGGCACTTGTCATTAGACTTGTCCACCTTCGGAGCTTTTGGCGCCTACTTCTTCCTTTTAACCTTAGGTTGGTTCTTCTTATCGGCCTTGCGAGGTCTCTTCTTAGATCCAGAGGTGGAGGCAGTAGCATGTACCTCTCCTAGAGCCCTATTTTTCTTAGTGAGTCCCTCAGCGGTGTGAAGCTCCTTCATAAGCTCGGTAACAGTGTACTCTAGCTTGTTCATGGAGTAGTTTAGCTTGAAGGTATCGAAAGATTCAAGGAGAGTTTCCAAGATCATGTCTATTTTAGTCTCCCCATCAATTTCAGATCCAAGAATCTCCATTTCGTTTAGATAACTAATGATTAGCATCATATGGTCTCTAACGGGAGTTCCAGCCTTCATACGACAGTTCATAAACTGTCGGACCGCTTGTTGCCTAGCTTGACGTCCTTGCCCTCCAAACATCTCGTGGAGATTGTAGAGCATGTCGGCGGCAGTCTCGATGTCTCGATGTTGTTGTTGCAACACCTTGTTCATAGATGCTAAAATATAGCACCTCGCAATCTCATTGGATTGGAGCCAGGCCGCCAGGGCGTCTTTTTCCTCTTGTGTCGAATCTTCATTCGCTTGAGGACAGGGGGTGGTGAGAACCCATTTGTGCTTGTCGACAGTAAGGACTATGTCGAGGTTACGTTTCCAGTCGACATAATTGTCGCCTTCGAGTTTGTTCGAGGAAAGAATGGTTGAGTGACGGTTCAGAGACATTTTACCTACAAAAGTTGTAACAAGTTTATGATTAGTCTTTGGTTTAGGATTTAAGTTTTTAAACATTTGATAAAATCCAAAGGTGTTATAAACCAAATGATAATTTACTCCCTCAAGAGAAGGCCGCAAAAAATCTCCATTTATAAGTAAATGACACATCATTAATGCTTAGCCAAGATGTCAATACACCAATTTTGACTAGCCACCTTTTAAATTGGTTTGATCACTCACATCCTTTCACAGCGCCTCAAGGGAGGATTACTAGGGATTGAGCCTAAGTGTGCAACCAACCACTTAGTCCAAAAGTTCAACTTTGAAAAACAATCCCCCAAGGGGAGGCGTTGCCTTCCTCTTCTCACTCTCGGACGTAGCTCATTGAGCAATGATCGAAGCAAAAACGCCTTAGAGTACTCCCATTTAAGAGAGGGCCACAATAACTCCTCTTAGTCTCACGTTAATTGCCTCTTACATTAGTGTTGGGGATCGTGTTGGAATTGATCTAGGGTTTAAGAAAAAGTTTAACGCTTCGGGTAAGCGGCGGAAATTTAAAAAATTTCTTTTAACAAGTAAAACAATTTTACTAACCTAGACAAAGAGCAAGCACATGTAAATAAAACTATTATGAGCATAATAAATTTACTAACCTTTTTAGAAGCTTGAACGTTGATGAGCCTTCGGAAGGTTGAAAATGTTTGTCTCCCTCGCAGCACGTCTCTCTTTCTTTCCTCGGGAACTCGAGCAACCATGAAAGTTTCTATCACAAGAATCACTCGAGAAAGAAAGGAATTAGTGTGTGGGCACTTTAAAACACGACGACTCGAGAACAAGTCTCAAAGTCGAAGAGCTAAAACCACTAGGTCAAATGAGGACCTAGGTGCCAAAACAAAACGACAAAAAACTAGAGAGAGGGAGAGGAGAAATCGGCCAAGCTAGAGAGAGAAGCTCTCAAATCTCTAAAACTTGGGATGAATGAAATGAGAGGAATGAGGTGGGGTATTTATAGGAGGAGGATTACCTTCAAAACGTAGTTTCCTCTTTTCTATACCCCTTGCATGACCAAATGAGCTTCTAGAAGCCTTTGGATTTGTTTCCTCATTTGCTTTCTCTCTTGATTGGCCGAAAATGCACTTTCCTTCTAGAGGAAATTTGTTTCCTCTTTTTCTTTTGGTAAGTATCTTCATACATTGATGCACAAAATAAACTCTCTTTCCCACTATGGCATGAACGAAATTCAGCCTTATTTTCCTTGGGTTGGACGAAATTTGAGCTTCTAAATGGAGCTTCTAGATGTTTCTTCATTTGTTCATGACAACATAAGAAAAGCCCATTAAGAATTTTCAAGTAAAATTCTATGAAATGAAATTAATCCTCAAGGCCCAAATTCTTTAAGTTGGCCGTGTGATTTAAATTTCGTTTGTCATCATATGACAATATCAAAAAATTTATTGACATTCATTTCGTCCTATGTCTAAAAAGACAAAAATACCCTTTAGACAATTTTCACAAAACTTGTCTCGTTCTTGTTTTGACTTAGCTTCTAGTTTAACTATTCCTACTCGATGTGATTTGTGACAGTGACCTCATGGATCCAAATGAACAAAGCTTGAGCTAAATACATGGACTCAAAAGTTCACAAACATTTTCCAAGTTTAGCTTAATCTCAACTGACTCCACTAAAAAGTTGATACTAAAAATCTCTCGGTTCATATGAATTTATTTTCTACTCAAGAATTCAACCAAATTATGATGAGCGGATCCACTTAATAATATCTATGTTTACCCTTCATGAATATCATCAGCTAGTCGGGATTTACAAAATTACCATTTTACCCTTCTAGCTGTTATTTCCTCAACTCCTTTGTCGCTTGTGAATAAGTTAGAAACAATGTATTTGACGAGGAGCTAACAAGTCACATTGTTTCATCCAAAAGAGTCAGGACTCAATTTGGACACTGGCCAGTTCATTTATTCACACTCCAAGGAACAAAGCATGAGGTGACATACATTGCATTTCAGCAATCTTGTACATGAATTCCATATCTATGAGAACTTCACAAAGTTACTCATGACATTCTCACAACTTAGTACTTCACCAATAGGCCCTGTTCGGAATCACATAGTGAGTCCGAACTCTGACTTTCTCAAATGAGAATACGTAAGCTGTGAAATGGCATGTCTCATTTCAGGTTAAGGTAAGCACGATGCAATTCATACGTAGTGACTTCGAGACATAAGAGGTTAAATGGTTTGTTCTTATCTTGTCTCTAGAAGTGCACTGGTCAATTCAGTACCTTCGGAAGATACCTAAAAGAACTATAGAGTCACATTGTTTCATCCAAAAGAGTCAGGACTCAATTTGGACACTGACCAATTCATTTATTCACATTCCAAAGAACAAAGCATGAGGTGATATACATTGCATTTCATCAATCTTGTACATGAATTACATAGCTATGAGAACTTCACAAAGTTACTCTTGACATTCTCACAACTTAGTACTCCACCGTTGAGATCTTCTTCACTTCCACGTCTCCGCGCTGCACGATCTCTCGAATCAAATGGTATTTCCTCTCAATATGTTTAGAGCGCTTATGGCTTCGAGGTTCCTTTGAGTTAGCGACAGCCCCACTATTATCACAATAAAGGGTCATGGGCTCGTCGACGTTTGGAACAACTTCCAAATACTTAAGTAATTTTCTAAGCCATACAGCCTCTTTGGATGCTTCACAAGCAGCCACATATTCTGCTTCCATTGTAGGGTCAGTAATGCAAGAATGCTTGATACTTCTCCACACAAAAGCTCCACCATTAAGGATGAACACAGATCCCGAAGTGGATTTCCTGGAATCCTTATCACTAGTACAAAAAACAGCATTGGGTGCGACTTTTTTCGCACCTAAAGGTCGAAAGTCGCACCCAATGATACCTTTAGGTGCGACTTTAGGTGCGACAAAGGCGCACCCGAAAGGTCGCACCTAAAGGTCATGGGTGCGACTAGTCGCACCCGATGGTCATGACTTTTAGGTGCGACTTTTAGGTGCGGATTTTCGCACCCATATTCGCACCCATAAGTCAGAAAAGATGTGCGAAAAAGTCCGTGGGAAGGCCATTAGGTGCGACTAGTCGCACCCGTTGGTCTACCCGCCAAGTTTTTGGGTGCGACTAGTCGCACCCATTGGTCTTCGCGCCAAGTCTTTGGGTGCGACTAGTCGCACCCAATGGCCTTCGCGCCAAGTCTTTGGGTGCGACTAGTCACACCCAATAATTTTTTTAAGATTTTTTATTTTATTTTTTATTCATATGAATTCTATAATTGTAATCAAATAACTAAATAGTTTATTTTTTAAGACTTTTTTTTTATTTTTTATTCATATGAATTCTATGATTGGAAACCGACTCTCGGTTTATCTCTAACCAACAACTCGAAGCTAACCCGAAACACTCGACGTGAATCCCGAAACTACACAACTTGTTTAACTTTGTACTATTACATTTTTTTTCAACTAATTATACATGATTATAGTTAGACTCTAGCTAACGGTCCTAGCCTCGAGGACACGCCGCCTCAAGTCTACGCCACGCCACCGAGTCTCCACCGCTGCGTACTCCGCCTCGACACGCCGAGGCTTCGCATCTCTAAACCTCGTCGTTGCTGCACACTTTCGCAGCCTCTCGGTACCTTGTCGAGCCGCTGCCCACGTCACCAAAGTTGGGCATAGCTCCATCGTACCTCGCTGCTCTTCGGCGACCTCCTGGAACAGTCTCGTCGTCGCCTCGTACCTGCGTTTCAACCTCGGAAACATGACAAACAACCACAAGAGTCGTGTTCAGGCTACCTCGCGCTAAAGTTACTTATTTTCTCGACTCTTATCTCATCCTAGAACGTCCTAGGACACATCTATTCTGCTAAGTTATTCACATCCGAAACTAACTCAAACTCAGATTCAAAACAAGGCCAAGAAGTCAAAACACTCATCACATATCATAATTCTAACTTCACGGACCCAAAGCAACCCGAACTATAATCAACATGAATTCTTAAGCTAAACATTTAAATCTCCAATTCAGCAAATAAAATACAAAACCCGGACAGAGATTTAAGCTTCTCATGAAAACCCCAAATTGCATTTTCCAATTTTTCGGCCAAACTAAGAAAAATTAGAAATCAAAACTCTTAATCACACGAAACCAAAGGCAAAACAAGCAAACACGAGTTCAATCCTAAGCATAATCCACGGAATCACAAAAATAAAGCCAGACATACACATAAACACACATACACGCACACGGTCAGGCATACACATAAACACACATACACGCACACGGTCAGGCATACACATAAACACACATACACGCACACGGTCAGGCATACACATAAACACACATACACGCACACGGTCAGGCATACACATAAAAATTACAAACTAATACACGCACACGGTCAGACATACACATAAACACACATACACGGACACACACACGCAAAAATTCCAAAAGCCCCAAAACCAACCCTAGTTCATGAAATTTTCGGCCAAAACACTACCAAACCAAGGAAATTCGAGTTCAATCCACAAATTCGAGCTATAAACATCAACAATCGAGTCCAAACAACATATAATACTAACCAATTTCACTGAATTCAATTAGGATTCAAAACCCCCAAAAATTAAAACCAAGAACCCTAGATCTCAAAATCCATTTCGGGTTTGATTTTCTTACCGAGATTCTCGTGAATTTTGGACTCCTCGGCGTGTTACCTCTCCTTCCCGGCGTCTCTTTCTCGGGCGGTGGTCACGGCGAGCTCGCGGAGGTGTTGCTTCCTCGACTGGAGCGCACGCGATGGTGGAGGAGTTCGGCCAACAGCTCGCGAGGTAGAAGAGAGGAAGAAGGAGGAGAGAAGAGTGTGGCGGTCGGAGTGGTGGCGGCGACGGGGGTGGGAGCAAATGCAGGAGAGAAATCAGAGAGAGAAATCGCAGGAGTTTTTTTTGGTCTTTGGCGAGAGAATGAAACCCGAGAGCTGCTGCTTAATTTATAAAGATTTTTGAATTTGGGTGCGACTTTGTCGCACCCAATGACACCTTTGGGTGCCACTTTGTCGCACCCAATGACCTGTGTTAGTGATTTCGGGTGCGACAAAGTCGCACCCAATGACATTTGTAAAAAAAAGGGGGAAGTTTTGGCCGCCGAAAATTTTTGGGCATTTAGGTGCGACTTAGTCGCACCTATTACTCTAGAGAAAGTATTGGGTGCGACTAGTCGCACCCAATAGTCTTAACACACCTTTGGGTGCGACTAGTCGCACCCAAATTCAAAAAAATTCGCGAAAATTTTCCAGCGCTTAATTGAGTTTTGGGTCCGATTAGTCGCACCTAAAAGTCTTTTTGGTGCGACTTTTAGGTGCGAATAGTAGCACCCAAAAGTGATCCACACCGGAAAACTGTATTTGTAGTAGTGTATCCGCTTGAAAATCGGAGTCGGTATATCGCGTCATAGTCAGGTTAGTACCTAAGTATGTAAGCATCGAATTCCTAGTTCTTCGAAGATACTTAAGAATATGCTTAACAGCAATCCAGTGCTCGGGTCCAGAGCTGGATTAGAAACGGCTAAATACGACAACGGCGAAAATATATTAGGTCTAGTGCAAAGCATTGCATAAATGAGGCTTCCTATGGCAGAGGCGTAAGGAATTTTCCTCATGTCTTCAATCACTTGTGCAGTCTTGGGAGACTGATCCTTAGAGAGTGAGACTCCATGCCTAAAGGGTGTTTGGCCCTTCTTGTAGTCTTGCATCGAGAAGCGATCCTTTACCTTATCAATATAAGATGCTTGAGAGAGCTACAGGGTCCAGTTTTTCCGATCTCGAAAGATTTGGATCCCCAGATTGTACGCGGCTTCTCCTAGATCCTTCATGTCAAATTGCTTTGCTAGCCAGACCTTAACCTCAGATAACTTACCCACATCATTACCTATGAGTAATATATCATCGACATATAGTAGTAGAAACACAACTTTGCATTCGTGTATTAACTTGTAAACACAAGGCTCATCTATTGACTGTTCAAAGCCGAAACTTTTCACAGTGTCATCGAATCTAATATTTCATGACCCAGATGCTTGCTTTAATCCATAAATGGACTTAAGCAACTCACAAACCTTGGTCTCTTGACATTTTTCCACGAAACCGTCTGGTTGAGCCATGTAAATGCGCTCGTCAAGATTGCCATTCAGCAAGGCTGTCTTGACATCCATTTGCCAGATCTCATAGTCGAGAGCTGCAGCTATGGATAGGAGTATGCGGATGGATTTAAGCATTGCGACTGGAGAGAAGGTTTCTTCATAGTCAATCCCTTCTTGTTGGGTATAACCCTTATCCACAAGTCGTGCTTTGAACGTCTCGACGTTCCCATCCGGACCCCTTTTCTTCTTTTATATCCATTTACACCCTACGGGTTTAATCCCTTCAGGAAGGTCTACAAGTTTCCAGACTTTGTTGACATACATCGAGTGCATTTCAACTTTCATTGCGTCAAGCCAAAGGTTTGATTCAGAACAAGCCATTGCTTGGCTATAGGAAATAGGATCATCCATGTCAGAGACGGCTACGAGAGAGTCTCCATATGACATGTACCTGTCAGGCTTTTGAGTAGCCCTCCCACTACGTCGAAGTACTACTTGACGAGATTCTGATGAGTTAGGTTGTATTTCAGTTGGGGTAAGAACAGTTCTTACAGATGAGGTAGAAGCTTCCTCACCCAACTTTTCTTCAAGCACAATTTTGCTTCTAGGTTTTGCATCCTTCATAAAGTCCTCCTCTAGGAAACGAGCATTCGTGCTAACGAAAGTCTTATCGTCCTCGGGACTATAGAATGTGAAACCTTTGGTTTCCTTTGGATATCCAACGAACAGACACAATTCTGACCTACTAGCCAACTTGCTAGTCTTTTGCCTTAGCACGTGTGCAGGGCATCCCCAAATTTTGATGCGGCCAAGATTTACTTTACGGCTAGTCCATCGTTTATAAGGAGTACCAGGAACCGTTTTGGACGGAACTTGGTTCAGAATGTAAGCGGCTGTTTCGAGGGCATATCCCCAAAAGGAAAGAAGGAGTGATGAGTAACTCATCATTGATCTAACCATCTCCATAAGAGTTCTGTTTCTTCTCTCTGACACTCCGTTTTGTTGAGGTGTGCCAGGTGCGGTAAGCTGAGAAGTGATACATTCTTCTTTAAGTAAGTCATCGAACTCTCCAGACATATACTCACCACCTCGATCAGATCGAAGGGTTTTGATCACTTTGCCGGTTTGCTTTTCCACTAAAGCCCTAAAGACCTTAAATACGTTAAAGGTCTCGGATTTGTGTTTGAGCAAATAGACAAAACAATATCGCGAGTAATCATCGGTGAAGGTAACGAAGTATTCGTATCCACCACGTGCCTGTTGACTGAGCGGACCACATACATAAGAATGTACTAGTTCCAGCAACTCAATGGCTCTTCGACCCTTATCGGAAAAAGGTCGCTTAGTCATTTTTCCTTCTATGCAGGATTCACAAGTAGGTAGTGAACCTATTGCAGAGGCTTGGAGTGGACCGTCCCTCACAAGTCTCTTAATCCTATCTAGACTGATATGACCAAGTCTTAAGTGGCAGAGATATGTTGATTTTTTATTAGATCGGAGGATTCGGATAGTTTGATCCTCTTTGACACCCTAATTAGATCGTTATCTATTTTGGTATCTAATAGAGAAGGTTGAGTGGGATAGATGTAGAAAAGAACATTCTTCATACATGCATAAGTGATAAGAGAATTATCAGGAAACGAAATACGAATTCCATTCTTGATGAACTTTAAACAATAATCTTGCTCAAGAAGACGAGCAACGGATATTAAGTTCTTCCCAAAGGTAGGAACAAAATAAACATTATTCAAGTTTAAAGTGTGGTCTTCAAAAGACAGCGTCACGAATCCCACAACCTTCGCAGACACCAGGCTCCCATCACCCCATTTGAAACAGAACTCGCATTCCACTAAGCTTTTGGTTTTCTTGAAACCAGTCAAGGAACAACAAATATGGTTAGTAGCAGCGGAGTCAAGAATCCACGTTGATACATTATCAGCTACTAATCATGCTTCGGTAATTAGTTCTATGTTCCTTTGCTTTGTGATAGGCAGGACAATTCCTTTTTTCGGCCTAGTGAGATCTCTTCTTAGATCCAGAGGCAAAGGCTTTGTGCTCAGTAGCATGAGCCTCTCTTTGATTCCTCTTTCTCTTAGTGAGACCTACAGCAGTGTGAAGTTCCTTCATAAGCTTGGTAACAGTGTACTCTAGCTTGTTTATGGAGTAGTTCATCTTGAAGGTATCAAGAGATGCGGGGAGAGTTTCTAAGATCATATCTATGACATTCTTCCCATCAATCTCAGATCCTAGGATTTCCATTTTATCAGATAACTAATGATCAATATCACAAAGTTTCCAACAGGAGTCCTAGCCTTCATGTGACTGTTCATAAACTGTCGGACTGCTTGTTGCCTTGCTTGACGCCTTTGCCCTCTAAACATCTCACGGAGATTGTTGATTATGTTGGCGGCAGACTCGATATCACGATGTTGTTGTTGCAACACATTGTTCATTGATGCTAAGATATAGCACCTCACAATCTCATCGGATCGGAGCCAGGCCGCCATGGCGTCTTTGTCCTCTCAAGTCGAATCATCATTCGTATGAGGACAGGAGGTGGTAAGTACCCATTTGTGCTTGTTAATGGTAAGGATGATATCGAGGTTATGTTTTGAATCTACGTAGTTCTTTGTTTCGAGTTTGTTCGAGGAAAGGATGATCGAGAGAGGGTTGAGAGACATGTTGCTTAATTAAGTTGAAACAAGTTTATGATTTAGTCTTTGGTTTAGGGTTTAAGTTTGTTTAAGACTTGATAAAATCCAAAGGTGTTATAAACCAAACGATAATTTACTCCCTCAAGAGAAGGCCGCAAAGAATCTCCATTTATAAGTAAATGACACATCATTAATGCTTAGCCAAGATGTCAATACACCTATTTTGACTAGCCACCTTTTAAATTGGTTTGATCACTCACATCCTTTCGCAGAGCCTCAAGGAAGGATTACTAGGGATTGAGCCTAAGTGTGCAACCAACCACTTAGTCAAAAAGGTCAACTTTGAAAAACAATCCCCCAAGGGGAGGCATTGTCATCATCGTTTCACTCTCGGGCGTAGCTCATTGAGCAATGATCGAAGTAAAAACGTCTTAGAGTACTCCCATTTAAGAGAGGGCCAGAAGACCGGCTCTTAGTCTCACGTTAATTGCTTCTTACATTAATGTTGGGGATCGTGGGTTACAAACAACAAGTATAACCCTCCCACTTAGTTTTTGGAGTTGGTACATCGACTCTTATAAGTTCGGACACGGTTTTCCTAGTTATAGAGCGATAGAGCGGACAACTAGAAAAGAATCCTAGAAGTTCATGTTCAGAGTAGTGTTAGTGCATAAAGGCACAAGGGACATACTCGGATCTTCTCCTATTTTCTATTTCGGGAAAGTGCATGAGGGAAGTGTGAACTTCAAATCACTCGAACACTTGGAAGTTTGAGATTACACATCTTTTTTTTTATTTTCGGCTTGTCTACGAAGAGACCTCCCACTCAAATTTTCAAGAGCGTATATATGTAATCTCAAAATTTTCAAGAGCGTATATATAGTTTTCAAAACATTTTGAAAACTTATTTGATTTGGATGACAAAATATTTTCAAGTTTGAAAACGAAAACGGTTTTTCAAGATTCAAACTAGTTTTGTAAAAAATTCAATTTCAATTAAACTTTCAAAAATCAAAACATTTTAATCTTTCACATCATGTTTATAATCTTATGAAAAACATTTTTGCTCAAGAAAATTTTCTCATTAGAGCTCTATAACTCATGGTAGAGGGGCTGAAAATCCGGATTTCTAAAAAAACTGGACTTTCGGAACTGCCGCGCACTTCGGAGTAAAATCGCCATAATTGGCGGATCCGATGTTCTTTTGACCTAAAACTGATGGAATTAGAAAGAGGACAGACAGAGATTTAATTTTATTTAAGAATCATTAAATTTCGAATTTTGAGCAGAGAGTTATGCCACTTTTACTTCAGGTTTTACTCCAGCTCGAAGAAAAAGAAATAATTAAAGTTCGGTCTTGTGGGTGCGTAAAAAGAATCGAGTGTAACGGAACGTTTTAGGAAGTTTTTAAAGCTTTTATTTGTATTTTATTAGCAAGGTAATAACATGGTATAAAAAAAATAATAACATGCATAAAACTATTTAAGTAAATAAAAGAAACTAGTAAGACAAGAAAACTAGTCACAAAATTTACTCGAAATTTTCTCAAACTTAAAAACACGTTTTTCAATATAAAAAATTAAAAACTTTTAGAACTGATTCTAATGTGTTTTAATAACATCCCAAACTTATATAAAATCAACATGATTTTTTAATTTAAACGCAAGAGCAATAAATTAAAAAAAATCTAAGAAAACAATTCTAACTTCTCACAAAATTAGTAAACTTTCGAAAACGATTTTCAAGCTCATAATTTAATTACATGTACATGCATATCTTTGACCATAGCTCTAATACCATTTGTTGGAATTGATCTAGGGTTTAAGAAAAAGTTTAACGCTTCGGGTAAGCGGCGGAAATTTAAAAATTTTCTTTTAACAAGTAAAACAATTTTACTAACCTAGACAAAGAGCAAGCACATGTAAATAAAACTATTATGAGCATAATAAATTTACTAACCTTTTTAGAAGCTTGAACGTTGATGAGCCTTCGGAAGGTTGAAAATGTTTGTCTCCCTCGCAGCACGTCTCTCTTTCTTTCCTCGGGAACTCGAGCAACCACGAAAGTTTCTATCACAAGAATCACTCGAGAAAGAAAGGAATTAGTGTGTGGGCACTTTTAAACACGACGACTCGAGAACAAGTCTCAAAGTCGAAGAGCTAAAACCACTAGGTCAAATGAGGAACTAGGTGCCAAAACAAAACGAAAAATACCTAGACAGAGATAGAAGAGAAATCGGCCAAGCTAGAGAGAGAAGCTCTCAAATCTCTAAAACTTGGGATGAATGAAATGAGAAGAATGATGTGGGGTATTTCTAGGAGGAGGATTACCTTCAAAACGTAGTTTCCTCTTTTCTATACCCCTTGCACGTCCAAATGAGCTTCTAAAAGCCTTTGGATTTGTTTCCTCATTTGCTTTCTCTCTTGATTGGCCGAAAATGCACTTTCCTTCTAGAGGAAATTTGTTTCCTCTTTTTCTTTTGGCAAGTATCTTCATACATTAATACACAAAATAAACTCTCTTTCCCACTATGGCATGAACGAAATTCAGCCTTATTTTCCTTGGGTTGGACGAAATTTGAGCTTCTAAAAGGAGCTTCTAGATGTTTCTTCATTTGTTCATGACAACATAAGAAAAGCCCATTAAGAATTTTCAAGTAAAATTATATGAAATGAAATTAATACTCAAGGCCCAAATTCTTGAAGTTGGCCGTGTGATTTAAATTTCATTTGTCATCATATGACAATGTCAAAAAATTTATTGACATTCATTTCGTCCTATGTCTAAAAAGACAAAAATACCCTTTACACAAATTTCACAAAACTTGTCTCGTTCTTGTTTTGACTTAGCTTCTAGTTTAACTATTCCTACTCGATGTGATTTGTGACAGTGACCTCATCGATCCAAATGAACAAAGTTTGAGCTAAATACTTGGACTCAAAAGTTCACAAACCTTTTCCAAGTTTAGCTTAATGTCAACTGACTCCACTAAAGAGTTGACACTGAAAATCTCTCGGTTCAAATAAATTTATTTTCTACTCAAGAATTCAACCAAATTATGATGAGCGGATCCACTGAATATTATCTATGTTTACCCTTCATGAATATCATCGGCTAGTCGGGATTTACAAAATTATTATTTTACCCTTCTAGCTGTTATTTCCTCATCTCATGTGTCGCTTGTGAATAAGTCAGAAACAATGTATTGACGAGGAGCTAACAAGTCACATTGTTTCATCCAAAAGAATCAAGACTCAATTTGGACACTGGCCAGTTCATTTATTCACATTCCAAGGAACAAAGCATGAGGTGATATACATTGCATTTCAGCAATCTTGTACATGAATTCCATATCTATGAGAACTTCACAGAGTTACTCATGACATTCTCACAACTTAGTACTTCACCAATAGGCCCTGTTCAGAATCACATAGTGAGTCCGAACTCTAACTTTCTCAAATGAGAATACGTAAGCTGTGAAATGGCATGTCTCATTTCAGGATTAAGGTAAGCACGATGCAATTCATACGTAGTGACTTCGAGACATAAGATGTTAAATGGTTTGTTATTATTTTGTCTCTAGAAGTGCACTGCTCAATTCAGTACCTTCGGAAGATACCTAGAAGAACTATAGAGTCTCCAACTCTCTATGCCCCATAACCAGACATAATAGATTCTCCTAACAATCTTACTGAAGTCAATAGTCCTTTGACCCTTAGATTGCGAATATATCGTTTTAGGCAAACTACGAAGAGTTTGTTCATGCAAATCTACATTTTTCTCTTCGTAAGTTGTTAAGTTTGTTTATGGACTAAAGACTAATGTTTTATCATAAAGCTTCAAACAGACAAGGAAGAATGAATTAACGTTTCAACTTTTTATTAATGAATAAGCAATTACAAGCAAGAGTCTTCGTGAAACTTTATTACATCAATTGTACAAAATAAAGACTACAACTCTTCTTGTGGGCACCATTGACAACAGATCGTGGGTTACAAACAACGAGTATAACCCTCCCTTTTAGTTTTTGGAGTTGGTACATCAACTCTTATAAGTTCGGAAACAGATTTCCTAGTTATAGAGCGACAGAGCGTACAACTAGAAAAGAATCCTAGAGTTTCATGTTCAGAGCAGTGTTAGTGCATAAAGGCACAAGGTATATACTCGGATCTTTTCCTATTTTCAATTCGGGGAAATTGCATGAGGGAAGTGTGAACTTCAACTCACTCGAACACTTGAAAGTTTGAGATTACACATCTTTTTATTTTTTGGCTTGTCTACGAAGAGACCTCCCACTCAAATTTTCAAGAGCATATAGATTTTGAACATATGTGATATAGATATAGTTTTGAAAACATTTTGAAAACTTATTTGATTTGGATGACAAAATATTTTCAAGTTTGAAAACGAAAACGGTTTTTCAAAATTCAAACTAGTTTTGTAAAAAATTCAATTTCAATTAAATTTTCAAAAATCAAAACATTTTAATATTTCACATCATGTTTTTAATCTTATGAAAAACATTTTTTCTCAACAAAATTTTCTCATTAGAGTTCTATAACTCATGGTAGTGGGGCTGAAAATTCGGATTTCTAAAAAACTGGACTTTCGGAACAGCCGCGCACCTCGGAGTAAAATCGCCATAACTGGCGGCTCCGATGTCCTTTTGACCTAAAACCGGAGGCATTGGAAACAAGACAGACAGAGCCTTAATTTGATTTAAGAATCATTAAATTTAGAATTCTGAGCACAGAGTTATACCACTTTTACTGTGGGTTTGACTCCAGCTCGAAAAAAACAGAAATAATTAAAGTTCGGTCTTTTATTTGTGTAAAAAGAATTCGGTGCGTAAAAAGAATTGAGTTGTAACGAACGTTTTAGGAAGTTGTTAATGCTTTTATTTGTGTTTTATTAACATGGTAATAACATGGTATAAAAGAAATATAAACAAGCATAAAACGATTCAAGTAAATAAAAAAACTAGTAAGACAAGAAACTAATCACAAAATTTACTAGAAATTTTCTCAAACTTAAAAACACGTTTTTCAATATAAAAAATTTAATAATTGATTCTAATGTGTTTTAATAACATCCCAAACTCATAGAAAATCAACATGATTTTTAATTTAAAGGCAAGAGCAATAAATTAAAAAAAAATCTAAGAAAACAATTCTAACTTGTCACAAAATTTGTAAACTTTCAAAAACGATTTTCAAGCTTATAATTTAATTACATGTACATGCATATCTTTGACCATAGCTCTGATACCATTTGTTGGAATTGATCTAGGGTTTAAGAAAAAGTTTTACGCTTCGGGTAAGCGGCGGAAATTTAAAAATTTTCGCTTAACAAGTAATGCGATTTTACTAACCTATACAAAGATCAAGTACACGTAAATAAAACTATTATAAGCATAATAAATTTACTAACCTTTTTAGAAGCTTGAACGTTGATGAGCCTTCGGAAGGTCGAAAACGTTCGTCTCCCTCGCAGCACGTCTCTCTTCTTTCCTCGCTAACTCGAGCAACCACGATGGTTTCTATCACAAGAATCATTCGAGAGAAAATGAATTAGTGAGTGGGTACTTTTAAACACTACCACTACTACAAAATTGATTTTCTGATGCGCAAGACTATCAGATGCGACTAGTCGCATCTAAATAACTTTTAGATGCGACTAGTCGCATCTGATAGTCAATCAGAAGCCGAAAAAATTCGCTCAAATTGTCTTTTGATTTTGACAATCCGATGCGACTAGTCGCACCTGAAAATATGATGAAACTTTCAGGTGCGACTGTGTCGCATCAGATAGTTTTAAATTTTTAGGCGGGCCTCATCTCCCCCTCTTTTATTTCATTAATCTGACGTGGCGAATGAAATTTTTATTTTTTTTAATTATAATCCGGTGCGACTAGTCGCACCTGAAGAGTTATCGCATTTTTAAATGATTAATAGGCTGATTCTATTAGAATCAGCATTTTTGAAAAAAAAAAAAAAAACTACAGACAATCAGATGCGACTTGTCGCATCTGATACCTTCGCGGGAAAAGTATCAGATGCGACTAGTCGCATATGATTGTACTGTAACCCGTCAAAATATTAAGCGGGGAATTACTATCAGATGCGACTAGTCGCATCTGATACTTTTCCCGTGAAGGTATCAGATGCGACTAGTCACATCTGATACTATAATTCCCGCTTTAATATCTTATTTTGGAGGGTATTTAGGTGCGACAAGTCGCACCTAAAATGTCGCACCTGATAGTGACGACTTTCAGGTGCGACAAGTCGCACCTAATATCATCAGGTGCGGACTTTCAGATGCGACTTAGTCGCATCTAAAGTCGCACCTGATGATACTTTCAGGTGCGACTGTGGTGCTTTTAGGTTCGACTTTTGTCGCACCTGATGCTATCAATTGTACTAGTTTACGACTCAAGAACAAGTCTCAAAGTCGAAGAGCTAAAAACGCTAAGTCAAATGAGGACCTAGGTGCCAAAACAAAAATGAAAAGAACTTAGAGAGAGAAGGAGAGAGGGGCGGCCAAGCTAGAGAGAGAAGCTCTCAATCTCTAAAACTTGGGATGAATGAAATGTGAAGAATAAGGGCTCTATTTATAGGAGAGGCTTTACCTTCAATAAGGTAGTTTCCTCTACTATGGAATATCACATATTCATGAGAAAATATTCCCTCCTTCTCCTAACAGTCACACGGCCAAATAGCCTTGTAGAAGGCTTGGATTTGTTTCCTCTTTTGCTTCCCCTTTTTCCTTGTTGGCACCCACCTTGTTCCTCATATAGGTATTTGTTTCCTCTTTTTCTTTTGGCAAGTATCTTCATAGATTAATGCACAAAATAAACTCTCTTTCACACTAAGGGCTGCACGAATTTTATCTCCCATTTCCTTGGGTTGGACGGCCAAGCATGCTTCTAGAAATGCTTTCTAGATTTTTCTTTACTTGTTCATGACAACATAAGAAAATCCCATTAAGAATTTTTAAGTAAAATTCTATGAAACGAAATTAATTCATAAGGCTCAATGAACATATCATGGCCGAGTGATTTAAGTCATCATTGTTGGGAATATTGTTCACTTGAAGATAATGAATAAATGATTACTAAATTCGATAATAAGATTACTTTATTAGCATTATTTGATTAGTGGGTTGAGTTCTAAACAATTAGAATCAATAACAACCAACTTTCATAGCCTCCGTATTAAACTGAGTCACGTGCTGGGCACCTGAGTTCGGCAGTGAGCTAAAACGAGGTCGATGACTGATATACGCCTGGAAAGCTATATCTAAAGTTATATATGTGGAACACATAGGTGAAGGCTGATCACTATGTGGGAGCATTCTACACTTGTGGTAAGTGTACGACTTGGACAGATCTTGGTTGTAGATGTGTCGTTTAAGGACCGTTACGACACACTAACCGAGGCCACTATGATGGTCACAGTGGGACTTGATCTAAATCCTGAAGTGATCATGGACACTGGATTATATTACAGAGCTCTTTGACTCATTCGCTAAAAGGCTATTCATGCTAATCACAGCTTATGTCTTGGGACTATTCTCAGAACATGATTCGAGTGGGAAGTGATTTACAGTTACGGAATCCAGCCTTCCTGAAAGAAGGTTAATGTTCACTCACCTAAGGGTTGATTCCTGAAAGAAGGTTAATGTTCATTCACCTAAGGGTTGATTCTAGAACCGATAGATTGCTAGCACTTTCAAAGTAAGTAACGTTCGAAAGAATCTTTCGCTGGGGAAGCAACAATGCTTATGGCTGATATGTATCAAGAGAAGTATAACAGAAAAATTGACTTCTCTTGACACGGGTTGAACCTGGAGGATCTTGATCACGAACTGACTATATCAGTGGACACTCGTCGCGATGAGTAAATATAATTCTAGTATAAAGGAGAGTTCAGTCTTGGCTTACAAGGTGGAGTATTTGACCAAGATTAGACGAATCGATGGAAAAAGAGAAATGACTATTTCGTCTTTTTCATCGGATTTGTTAAGCTTCTATTACTAGGTCCATAGTCCCCGATTCGGCTCTGATAAAGGCGGATAAGAACTTTCGTATAATAATGTGTATCATTATTAATCTCACTTGCTGTAATTGTGATTGACAGCATTAATTTTGGAAAACGGGTATTCGCAGAATTAAATAAATATTTATGGTAGAATTGTTTATTTATTGTTTGATCAAGTAAATAAACAATTATTAATTATTTTTTTATTGTTGGATGAAGTAAATAAATGATTAATTGGGTTTTTAGCAATTGGGCCTTGCACACATGGAAAAGTTGAATTTGGTTTTTTGGCACTAGGGTTTGCGCAAATCTCCTTGGCCGTGTGCCATCAAATTCGAAAATTCAAAATTGGTATTTACCAATATTTTCTCTTTAGTTGTTTAAATAAATGAGAGAGAATAATATAAGATATTGTTATATATTCTCTCCTTATTTAAAGGAAAGTATTTAGGAGAATATATGAGAATATATTTAAAGGGAAATAATATATTCTCCTTTATTCTCTCACTAAATAAAATATTCTCTATTTAAATAGAGAATAATATCTCATAGATATTGATCTGATGGATGAGAGAAAAAGTAGGATTCAGTTGTTGAGTCCAAGGGCCTAGATTTAATCCACCAGTGTGAACACAATAAAAGGAAATAAAATATTCTGGAAGATTCCATGAATATCTCATTTTACTACTATAAATATGGGTTCATGAGAAGGCAAAAATAAGCAATTTTTTTAGAAAAATTTCGTGCACTCTAGCCTACCTTGGCCGTGCACTTCTGCCTCTCCTTCCCCTCGTAAATTCGTTTCCATTCTTAGTAAAATAAGAGCGAGATCTCGAAACACATAGTTTCGTGATCTAGTGAGATAAAGACTGTGCCCACTCATCTTTCTTATTCGTCTCGGAGATTACGTTTCGGAAGACTAAAGTGTCATCCTCGAGTCCTTCATCAAGACGACGCAATGAGTACGCGACTGGTTCAGGAGCGTTCTGTAGCTGAACCAAAAATCAATGTAAGTATTCGTTTTTTGCTCAAATTGGTTGCTTTATAAATATGTTCTCGTGAATTAAATTAATTAAACATAACTAGATCTTGTTAATTATAACCATAATTTAATTAGCTTATTATCAGCCTAATTAATTATTTTTCCGCAGTAATATGGTTATATGGTAGAATCATCTCCAATGAGTGGTATCAGAACGATTATTCGTGTCTGATACGCGCTTGATTCACCAACAAGTGGTATCAGAGCTAGATGTTATGATTAATTAATCGATTCGTTCTTGTAATTAATTTAAATATGGTTTGAGTGAAATTATATGTGGATGTGAATTTCATGCAATTCAATATATGATATGTGGATTGTGATTCGTGGTTTGATCGTAGAATATTTGATTCTCGCTTTTCTAGATTTTTTGTAAACCCGAAATTCAAAGGGTATAGGTTTTATGTAATTATTATGATTATTGTTGTAATACGATGGTGCGACATTCTTGATCACGACGATCGGCAAGAGACGGACACACAACGAAGAAGCATGACAGACGAAGAAAGCCTCCACGACTACGCAACAAGAAAACTTGTCACAAAATTTTGTGACAAGTCTCGGCCGTCCTCTTCGTGCCGGGCCGCGCCCTCGTGGTGGCGGCGGTCCGGTGCAGCCTCAAGTCTAATCTTTACCTAGGTCAAGATTAGAGGATTCGTCAGGGCCTCAGCCCGGAAACCCTAGTGGGCCCACACGCCCACTCTTTAAAAAAAATTAGAAAAATTAAATAATTTGATATTGATTTATTTTTCTAAGGGACATAAGAATGGGCCCAATTGAATCCATGGGCCAATATGATCGGGCTCATCTTGATTTACTTTATAGAATCAAATAGGAAACGATCAATCCGAATCAAACCATTCTTGCATGCTCTTGCTTGTTTATTTAATTACTATGCCATGCTTGTATGCTATAACTTAGATCATGTGTCGTATGTTGATGGTTATCATGGGCTTTCATTCATTAAAATTGTCTAATTGGATTAGGATAGTTAATTATTGAATGATTTGAACGGATCGGAGAGCTTTGTCACCAAACCGATAAGAGGCTAAGTTGAGAGGTACTTAAGAAGACCTAGTGTCTCACCTTCTCTACTGGGAGCTTTTCCGTGATGGAATACTTTTAGGATAATCAAGACTAGATGTCACGAATTCCTAATCACTAAGCTATATCGAAACATCTGTTTTTAAGGGTAGCTTAGAAACACTCAAGTTTTTAATATGACTTAGTTAACTCGAGTGGAGCACCTAGATTAAAGTTAATGCTAGGAAAATTAAAATACTGAAATTATATTGAGTCGTAGGTCTCCAACATTGACACAACACCGTGAGGATGAAAGATCCCCTCGTGACCGGCGGTTTTCTAAACATGGTGGTCAGTTCCATTCGGAAGGGCTTTTCTGATTCCAATACCAAGGTTGTGTCTCTGACGATAGGTGGGAGGGTTGATCTCTGCGTGTACTAGTTACACTAGTGCGTATGAGCTAGATTTCTTTCACTAAAATGTTGGGTTGACTCATGCATGAACCAATCGGTGGTTGCTCATGTGACCAAAGATTCCTATAAAATTGGTAGTTAGTGAGCATAGTTATGAAGGTGCATGTACTATGATTGCTCACTAATCTGAGATGGTTCTCATTTTCACTAGGTGCACTCCGTTACGTCACCAGAGTGAAACGGACTGTGGCCATTAGTCGAATTACCTTGGAATATAATAACTGGGTTCTTTTGATTAGTATTTTATCCCGTGCATGTTTGCATTATAGTTTTTATTTCCTAAATTATATTGATAGTTGTTTCTTTTCATATTGCAAGTAAATGTGCTTTTATGTTTTTAGTAATCATGTCGAACCCTATTATGGCCCTGTTGTGGAAAGACGTCCTGACTGGAGATAACTTCCCTAAGTGGAAGTCGAATATCAACATTGTGCTTGTGTGTGAAAGCATTTGCTTTATCCTCACTGAAGACAGATCTCCTCTTCCTACTCATGGTGCCTCCAAGAACTTGAGGGAGGACTATGACAAGTGGACTACTGCCAATAACAAGGCAGTGGCCTACATGCTCGCAAGCATATCTGATGCATTGTGAACTAAGATGGAAGGGAAGGAGACCGATGTGGAGATCCTTGACTCGTTGCAACAAATGTTTGGGATGCAAAGCGAGCAAGCCCGCATTGAGCTCATCTGTAAGTGCACTGGCACTAGGATGACTGCGGGAACTCCGGTGAGGGATCATGTCATGAAGATGACTAACTACTTCACCGAAGCTGAACTCCATGGGGCACAGATGGATGAGGTTACTCAGGTGGGAATAATCCTGAATTCCCTTTCAAGTGACTTCATACAGTTTACGTCCAACTACATCATGAACAAGTTGACGTATGGACTGTCTCAGCTGTTGAATGAACTACAGACTTTCGAGTCTATCACTCGACATGGGAAGAACAAAGGGTCAGCTCTCTATGCTGACAAGAGTTCTTCACCTAAAACCAAGAAGAAGTTGACTTTTGGTACTGAGTCATCTAAGGCACGCCCGAATACTTCAAAGGGGAAAGGTCCCGCTAAGAAGGAAAGGAAGAACTTCAAGAGAAGTGGAAAAGGAAAAGAAAAGAAGCGAGAAAGCATTGGTAAATGTCACCACTGCAACACTGAAGGCCATTGGAAGAGGCATTGTCCTTTGTATTTGGCTGAGCTTGAGAAAAACAAGAAGAATGCTAGTATGGTACCTTAAAATTCATGATTAAAGATATCCTAAAATTTTTTTGAGGATAATTATTCATGAGCATACTTCTTTTCTTGTTGCAGAGCAGATCTGATGGAGCACACGTGTGTAGACGAGCTTGCTGAACAATGTCAGATTCAAGCCCGAATTGTAGAGAAGCTCATGCTCCGTTTGAAGATCTAATTTCCCGCTAGTTTTATTACTTTCATTTTTGGATTTATTTTTGAACATGGGATGTGTCATTTAATAATCCGAGGTTTTATGGACTGTAGCCTTTATGGTTATTCCAGAAAGGATGAATATTTCTTTCTTTATGTTTTATTACATTATTTATGAACACATGGTTGTGTCTTTAAATATTTCCTTCTATAATTGAATGCCTTGATTGCTTTTATGATATTTGAATATGCATGAATGCTTATGTCCTTATGAAAAAGATATAGAATATGAAGGTCACGTTTTTCCGTTCGTATGCTATATAGAAGCACAATAAATAAATATAAATATTTTCTAAGTTATTATCTCTGTTAGAATTTAATTAGCTTTTATTGCTTCATTAAGTTTTTATGTTGAATATGTTTTATTGTTTAAGAACTATTTAGAGCTTTGAAAGCGTCTAAATAATTATTACCATTATTCGACAATGACTTGCGCGAATAATAAGTAATAAAGGAGACACAACTAAGAGTTAGTGTTGATGATTAAATAAAATTAGTGGGAGCTTCTTTAATTGGAACCTATTCACTAATATTCGTATTGATTGAGTGGGAGCATCCTTGAATGGAACCTAGCCACTCTAGATTTATTGATTGAGTGGGAGCATCCTTAATTGGAACCTAGCCAGTTTAAAATTCAATAATCGAGTAGGAGCATCCTTAGCTGGAACCTAGCTACTCTTATTCATTGACTTAGTGGGAGCATCCATAAATAGAACCTAGCCACTAAATAACCAATATTATTGAGTGGGAGTATCCTTAATTGGATTCTAGTCACTATTGTTCAATAAAAGAGTGGGAGCTTTCTTTAATGAAATCTAGCCACTTGTTGTTCAATAAATAGCAGCATCCTTCATAGGATTAAACCCATCATTGAAGATGGCATCCTTAACCGGAATTTATATGCTATTATATAATAATTAAAGTGGAAGAGTAATCAATGATTACCTTGCCACATAAATCAATGAATTGAAAGCAAGGATAATTTTGAATTATCTTGTCGTTAAAATCAATAACCTAGTGGGAGCATCCTAGAATGGATCCTTGTCACTCTCATCAACAATAAACTTTCCTTAAATGGAAAGACATGATCTTGAGATATCACTCTCGATCAAACTAACTTGTCTGAAAGTTATTAGCCCATATTTAATAGATCTACCCGTTAAGCTATTAGCTTAAAGGAATAGAGAGAGATCTATAAAAGGATTAATGAAATGGTTTAAGCTTTAATAAGCTATAAGGTAAGGGATTGAGCCCTTAAGGAGAGACATTATCATCAATGATACTCTTCTTTCTGATACCACAAACCACTTCATTTGGGATCTTCAAAATTGAAGATGAACTGTCCTTTGAGGATGAAGTTCCAATAACATAAAGACATGGATCGAAGTAGTTATACTACTAAACCTTTTGAAATAAGAAAGGTAGATCATAAGTACTTAACAAACTAATCATGATCATAAGTGTAGCTCCTAAATAAGTGTCATGAATAAAGTCATTACTATTATAGGTCTAGACCTCATTATGACACAAGTAAATTGACTGAGCTAACTGTTTCTAAAATTAAATTTAGAAATGACATACTCATTCCATTATGTCTCAAACATACTTATTGATATAAGGTATGAGCTCAAAGTTGAGGCTATTGACATTGTCTTTAAAAGGACTAATAATTAGACCTTAGACAATGTCGTATTTTCGAGAATAACTACATGTGTTGTAAACACTGTAATTTCTGGAAATAGTGAGATATTTAGTTATTTAAATATAGTAGATCCTTAAAGTCCTTTGTATATATTGAATATGAACACGACAAACAAGGATGAACTATAAATAACCAAGTAATGGAAATATGTCAATAAAGTTCTTATTTAAACACGTTCAATAAATCAAACTATAGTAAGTGGTGATGAGATCAAACCATGCAATGGTGCAACCTGTTTTGGCACCAAAGGGATGTACACCTTGATAGGGAGACTTGTTATCTTTGGATATAAAGTCTGGTGTATAATCTAAAGGTATGCGAAGTGTTAATTTGTTCTAAAGTAAATTTATTTACTATGAACACTTTGACTTGACCTTAAATGGTAAGTCAAAGATCACTTGCAAAAATGCATGAACTAGAATAATATGAAAATGGGATATATGTCAGATTGACATAAATGATAGAGTATAGATAAAAGTGGGAATCCATATGATGGGAATCTCAATCCTGGGTTAAGGTCTAAACCGTCTATAATGATGGCAAAGAATTAAATTGGCTGAAAGAAACTTATCTTCTCTGGTCAAAGTGGGAGATTGTTGCGAATATTGCCCACTTGAAGATAATGAATAAATGATTACTAAATTCGATAATAAGATTACTTTATTAGCATTATTTGATTAGTGGGTTGAGTTCTAAACAATTAGAATCAATAACAACCATCTTCCATAGCATCCGTATTAAACTAAGTCACGTGCTGGGCACCTGAGTTCGGCAGTGACCTAAAACGAGGTCGATGACTGATATACGCCTGGAAAGCTATATCTAAAGTCATATATGTGGAACACATAGGTGAAGGCTGATCACTATGTGGGAGCATTCTACACTTGTGGTAAGTGTACGACTTGGACAGGTCTTGGTTGTAGATGTGTCGTTTAAGGACCGTTACGACACACTAACCGAAGCCACTATGATCGTCACAGTGAGACTTGATCTAAATCCTGAAGTGATCATGGACACTGGGTTATGTTACTGAGCTCTTTGACTCATTCACTAAAAGGTTATTCATGCTAATCACAGCTTATGTCTTGGGAGTTTTCTCAGAACATGATTCGAGTGGGAAGTGATTTACAAATACGGAATCCAGCCTTCCTGAAAGAAGGTTAATGTTCACTCACCTAAGGGTGGATTCCAGAATCGATTGATTGCTAGAACTTTAGAAGTAAGTAACGTTCGAAAGAATCTTTCGCTGGGGAAGCAACAATGCTTAGGGCTGATATGTATCAAGAGAAGTATAACAGAAAAATTGACTTCTCTTGACACGGGTTGAACCTGGAGGATCTTTATCACGAACTGACTATATCAGTGGACACTCGTGGCGATGAGTAAATATAATTCTAGTATAAAGGAGAGTTCAGTCTTGGCTTACAAGGTGGAGTATTTGACCAAGATTAGACGACTCGATGGAAAAAGAGAAATGACTATTTCGTCTTTTTCATCGGATTTGTTAAGCTTCTATTACTAGGTCCATAGTCCCCGATTCGGCTCTGATAAAGGCGAATAAGAACTTTCGTATAGTAATGTTTATCATTATTAATCTCACTTGCTGTAATTCTGATTGACATCATTAATTCTGGAAAATGGGTATTCGCAGAATTAAATAAATATTTATGGTAGAATTGTTTATTTATTGTTTGATCAAGTAAATAAATAATTATTAATTATTGTTTTATTGTTGGATCAAGTAAATAAATGATTAATTGGGTTTTAAGCAATTGGGCCTTGCACACATGGAAAAGTCGAATTTGGTTTTTTGGCACTAGGGTTTGCGCAAATCTCCTTGGCCGTGTGCCATCAAGTTCGAAAATTCAAAATTTATATTTACCAATATTTTCTCTTTAGTTGTTTAAATAAAGGAGAGAGAATAATATAAGATATTGTCATATATTCTCTCCTTATTTAAAGGAAAGTATTTAGGAGAATATATGATAATATATTTAAAGGGAAATAATATATTCTCCTTTATTCTCTCACTAAATAAAATATTCTCTATTTAAATAGAGAATAATATCCCATAGATATTGATCTGATGGATGAGAGAAAAAGTAGGATTCACTTGTTGAGTCCAAGGGCCTAGATTTAATCCACCAGTGTGAACACAATAAAAAAGAAATAAAATATTCTGGAAGATTCCATGAATATCTCATTTTACTACTATAAATAGGGGTTCATGAGAAGGCAAAAATAAGCAATTTTTTTAGAAAAATTTCGTGCACTCTAGCCTACCTTGGCCGTGCACTTCTGCATCTCCCTCCCCTCGTAAATTCGTTTCCATTCTTAGTAAAATAAGAGCGAGATCTCGAAACACCTAGTTTCGTGACCTAGTGAGATAAAGACTGTGCCCACTCATCTTTCTTATTCGTCTCGGAAATTACGTTTCGGAAGACTAAGGTGTCATACTCGAGTCCTTCATCAAGACGACGCAAGGAGTACGCGATTGGTTTAGGAGCGTTCTGTAGCTGAACAAAAAATCAATGTAAGTATTCGTTTTTCGCTCAAATCGGTTGCTTTATAAATATGTTCTCGTGAATTAAATTAATTAAAAATAACTAGATCTTGTTAATTATAACCATAATTTAATTAGCTTATGATCAGCGTAATTAATTATTTTTCCGCATTAATATGGTTTTATGGTAGAATCATCTCCAATGAGTGGTATCAGAACGATTGTTCGTGTCTGATACGCGCTTGATTCACCAACAATCATATGACCATGTCATTTCATGTCATGTCCAAAAAAGACAAAATTACCATTTTGACAATTTTCGTAAAACTTGTCTTGTTCTTGTTTTGACTTAGCTTCTAGTTTAACTATTCCTACTCGATGTGATTTGTGATAGCGACCTCATGGATCCAAATGAACAAAGATTGAGCTAAATACTTGGACTCAAAAGTTCACAAACCTTTTCCAAGTTTAGCTTTAATGTCAACTGACTCCATTAAAGAGTTGACACTGAAAATCTCTCGGTTCAAATGAATTTATTTTCTACTCAAGAATTCAACCTAATTTTAATGAGTGGATCCATAGAATATTATCTGTGTTTATCCTTCATGAATATCATCAACTAATCGGGATTTACAAAATTACCATTTTACCCTTCTAGCTGTTATTTCCTCAACTTCTTTGTCGCTTGTTAATAAGTTAGAAACAATGTATTGACGAGGAGCTAACAAGTCACATTGTTTCATCCAAAAGAGTCAAGACTAAATTTGGACACTGGCCAGTTCATTTATTCACATTCCAAGGAACAAAGCATGAGGTGATATACATTGCATTTCAACAATCTTGTACATGAATTCCATATCTATGAGAACTTCACAAAGTTACTCATGACATTCTCACAACTTAGTACTTCACCAATAGGCCCTGTTCAGAATCACATAGTGAGTCCGAACTCTAACTTTCTCAAATGAGAATACGTAAGCTGTGAAATGGCATGTCTCATTTCAGGATTAAGGTAAGCACGATGCAATTCATACGTAGTGCTTCGAGACATAAGAGGTTAAATGGTTTGTTCTTATTTTGTTTCTAGAAGTGCACTGGTCAATTCAGTACCTTCGGAAGATACCTAGAAGAACTATAAATTCTCCAACTCTCCATGCCCCATAACCAGACATCATAGATTCTCCTAACAATCATACTGAGGTCAATAGTCCTTTAACCCTTAGATTGCGAATATATCGTTTAAAGCAAACTACGAAGAGTTTGTTCATGCATATGTACATTTGTCTCTTCGTAAGTTTTTAAGTTTGTTTATGGACTAAAGACTAATGGTTTATCATAAAGCTTCAAACAAACAAGGAAGAATGAATGAACGTTTCAACTTTTTATTAATGAATAAGCAATTACAAGCAAGAGTCTTTGTGAGACTTTATTACATCAAATGTACAAAAGGAAAGGCTACAACTCTTCTTGTGGGCACCATTGACAACATTAGACGCTTTGGTGCGCCTTGTGGCGGCTTAGGTCCGTCGTGGTTAGATGGCTTTGGCCTGCATCCTATTGCATGTTGTGGAGGCGTCTTAGGGTGCACCGTGTATGGTGACTTTAAGCCTGCATCTCTAGGACGTCTTACAGCACTGCGGAGACGTCTTAGGGTGCACCGTGTGTGGTGAATTTAAGTCTGCATCTCTGGGATGTCTTAGAGCACGCCGTGGGGGCGTCTTAGGAGACTTCAGCCTGCATCTCTTGGATGTCTTACGGCACGCCACGGGGGCGTCTTAGGAGACTTCAGCCAGCATCTTTTGGATTTCTTACGGCGCACCATGGAGGCGTCTTAGGATACTTCAGCTTGCATCTCTTGGATGTCTTATGGCGCGCTGCAGAGGTGTCTTAGGTTGTACCGTGTATGGTGAGTTAGGCCTTTTTCCCATTTGTGTTTGGGTTGAGACTTAAGTTTTTGTTTTGGTAGAGCGTGTTTTCTTGAAGATCTCCATACGTGTTGCCTATTTCACTAACCCCCCAAGTTTTTGGGTTTACAAGCGTTATCTTGATGATCGAAAAACTTTGATAAGTCGATTTTGAAAGAAAAACCTCGAACTTTATTAATATTGTGAAAAATTTTAAATCCTAAAACATTGGCTCGTAGGCCATACTGAATTTCGGAGAACAAAGCAATAAAATGGGGGAGACATCGCTGACTATTGGTAGTACTTCCTCAAGTGTTCCGCATTCCATGGTTGACGGATCGGGGTCTCGTCTGTGTACTCGATGTAGTAGGTCCCTTCATGTATGACTTGACGGACTCTGTAGGATCCTTCCCAGTTTGGGTCGAGGATGCCGACGCCTTGTACTTGGGTGTTTTGAAACACTCGCCTGAGTACAAGGCTTCTGATGATGAAGGTTCGCCTCTTGATCTTGGAGTTGTAGTACTTTTCTACTTTGCGCTTTTGCGCAGTGAGGCGGGTAAGTGGCTCTGACCTCTTTTTGTCGATTAATTCCAACTCTATGTGCATGGCCTCATCATTTCTTTCCTCGTAAAGTCTCTGAATTCTGAGAGCGAGTAATCTTTGGAGAGGATTGCATGTCTCTATCCCCCTCACTGAGAGGGGGTATTTATTGTGAATGTGGAGGCCTAGGATGGCGTCTGGATGCACCTCGAGGAACGGGCCCCGGGTTTCGGGCGCACGAGGTTGTTTCGGGGTGCGCACGCAATGAGCGGGAGCACTGCGCGGGCGTGCACTGGCGCCGATTGCAAGTTCACTCCTACAAATTTGGTTTTCTGATGCGCATGACTATCAGGTGCGACTAGTCGCACCTGAAAGTCGCATCTAAATGACTTTCGGGTGCGACTAGTCGCACCAGATTGTCACTCCGAAGTGTAAAAAAATTCGCTAAAATTGTTTTTGCTTTTGAGTATCAGGTGCGACTAGTCGCACCCGATAGTCAAAAAAACTATCTGGTGCGACTTTTGATAGTTTAAAATTTTAAGCGGGCCAATTCTCCCCATCATTGTTTCATTCAGGATTGACGTGGCATTCTGGGTTAATTTTTTTTAGATATTATCAGGTGCGACTAGTCGCACCTGATAAATTATCGGGTGTGACTAGTCGCATCTAATAGAACTTACGGGTGCGACAATGTCGCACCTGATAAGTTAAGTTTTCTATAAAATAAAATCGTCTGAACTTCGTCTTCCTCATTTCATCACTCCGCCGATTTAAAAAAAAAACCCTTTCTCTCTCTTCAACTGCGCCGCTTCTCTCTCTCTCTCTACCACCTCCGCCGCGCTCCGCCCTTTCCACCCCCGCCGCCGCTTCTCTCTCTCTCTCTGCCTCATCTGCCTCACCAGGAAAAGAGGAAAAAAAACAGAGCTTTCGATCGGCCAGCAGCTCCTCCGCCAAGCCGCGCGCGCGCCACCATCGTATCTCCTTCATCTTCTCTTCTCCTTCTTGCTTGCGCTCGGCTAGCAGCTCCTCCACCAATCCGCGCGCGTGCCACCAGCCACAAGGAGAGGATCGGGACCTCCGCCGCGCTCCGCCGCTGCCAGCAACTCGTCCACCAAACCGATATTTCTCTCTCTCCCGCTCACTGAATTCGCTCCCTCTCTGCCTCGCTCTCTCTCTCAGTGTTTCTCTCCCTCTCTCACAGCCTCGATCGTCATCCCGTGCCTCCGAACCTCGACGTGCGCTCAGCCCCGGCCCCGCTGCCGAGTTCCTGTCCTCCGAGTCCCAGCCACCGGGCCGTTGTCCCCGAGTACCAGCCTCCGAGATGCTTTCCCGAGACCAAAGTCGTGCGTCCCGTCCCGGCCCGTCCATCCTTATACCTGCAGGTTAGTTTGTTAGGTTATATATATATATTAGTTAGCTTATATATTAGTTAGTTAGGTTAGTTTTATATAAGTTAATATGTTAGGTTATTAGTTAATATGTAGGTTAGTTAATATTAGGTTAGTTGATGTGAAATATGTAGGTTAGGGTTTTGTTTAAATTTAATTGTTTTGTTTTAATTAGTTTTGATTTATTGTAATTTATCAATTAGGAATTGTAATTTGTCTAATAATTACATGAATAGGTTTTTTAGTTTAAAATTAGTTAATGAAATTAAAATTGTAATTATAATATGCTACTTTGAAATTGATTAGTAATTGTATTGATAATTTCACATGTTGAATATTTTAATTAGTTTAGGTTAAAATTAAGTTTTAATTGTGTTTTGTGACATGTTTTGATGTTTTGTGACATGTTTAGTATAAAATGAAGTTTAGATTAAAATTAAGTTCATGAATTTGTGATTAGTTTTGTTTGGTTGATTTAACATGAAATGTAATTGAACTTTAAATAAGAAAAATAGTTTGTGACATGTTTTGATAGTTTGTGATATTTTGTTAATTTCGGTTTTTCATTTATAAAATGTTGTGACCGAACCACGGAGGTTCGGTTTAGGGCTGAGCTAATTTGTAGGATAGTTCTGGATGGTTTGTATATGTTTTTAAATAATTTTGTAGGTTTTTGGTTTGTCAGTATAATAGGGGAAACTCTGCCGAAATTTCGGTAGAGTTTCGAATCAATTAGTCTAAAAATTCCCAACTTATTCAATCCGACTTCAAAATAACATACAATTCATAATCTCTCTTTCATTTTGTTCTCCGTCGTCCTTTATCAACAACTCTTCACAACTTTCATTTTTCGCTCTAATTCAGAGAAATGTCCAATCCAAGTAGAGATTGGATCACGGAGAATAATCGTGTGACATTGCAGTACAAAACCGGTGTTGAGTTTATTCGCGATGCAAGAAGATTCCCTAAAGAAAATGAAAAATAACGGTGTCCTTGCAAACCTTGCAACTACGTGAGATGGCACGACATCGGGGTTGTCAGGAATCATTTGTTGAACAAGGGGTTTGTTGTCAATGGTGCCCACAAGAAGAGTTGTAGTCTTTACATTGTACATTTGATGTAATAAAGTCTCAAGAAGACTCTTGCTTGTAATTGCTTATTCATTAATAAAAAGTTGAAACGTTCATTCATTCCTCCTTGTCTGTTTGAAGCTTTATGATAAAACATTAGTCTTTAGTCCATAAACAAACTAAACAACTTACGAAGAGACAAATGTAGATTTGCATGAACAAACTCTTCGTAGTTTGCTTAAAACGATATATTCGCAATCTAAGGGTCAAAGGACTGTTGACCTCAGTATGATTGTTAAAAGATTCTATGATCTCTGGTTATGGGGCATTGAGAGTTGGAGACTCTATAGTTCTTCTAGGTATCTTCCGAAGGTACTGAATTGACCAGTGCACTTCTAGAGACAAAATAAGAACAAACCATTTAACCTCTTATGTCTCGAAGTCACTACGTATGAATTGCATCGTGCTTACCTTAATCCTGAAATGAGACATGTCATTTCACACCTTACGTATTCTCATTTGAGAAAGTCAGAGTTCGGACTCACTATGTGATTCCGAACAGGGCCTATTGGCGAAACACTAAGTTGTGAGAATGTTATGAGTAACTTTGTGAAGTTCTCATAGATATGGAATTCATGTACAAGATTGCTGAAATGCAATGTATATCACCTCATGCTTTGTTCCTTGGAATGTGAATAAATGAACTGGCCAGTGTCCAAATTGAGTCCTGACTCTTTTGGATGAAACAATGTGACTTGTTAGCTCTTCGTCAATACATTGTTTCTAACTTATTCACAAGCGACAAAGGAATTGAGGAAATAACAGCTAGAAGGGTAAAATGGTAATTTTGTAAATCCCGACTAGCTGATGATATTCATGAATGGTAGACACTGATAATATTCTGTGGATCCACTCATTACAATTAGGTTGAATTCTTGAGTAGAAAATAAATTCATTTGAACCGAGAGATTTTCAGTTTCAACTCTTTAGTGGAGTCAGTTGACATTAAGCTAGACTTGGAAAAGGTTTGTGAACTTTTGAGTCCAAGTGTTTAGCTCAAGCTTTGTTCATTTGGATCCATGAGGTCACTGTCACGAATCACATCGAGTAGGAATAGTTAAACTAGAAGCTAAGTCAAAACAAAAACGACACAAGTTTTACGAAAATTGTCAAAAGGTTATTTTTGTCTTTTGAGACATACGATGAAATGAATGTCAATAAATTTTTTGACATGGTCATTTGATGACATACATCACTCGGCAAAAATTAGATTTATTGGGCCTTGTGGATTAATTTCATTTCATAAGAATTTTATTGAAAATTCTTAATGGGCCTTTTTCATGTTGTCAAGAATAAATGGAAAAGCTTCTAGAAGCCTTTTCTAGACAATATGGGCGCCTACTACACAAGGGAAAGAGATAATATTTTGTGCATAAATGTATCAAGATACTTGCCAAAAGAAAAAGAGGAAACAAATTTGCGTATGGATGCACTAAGGGAATCGGCCAAGAGGAGTCAAGGGAGAAGCAAACAAAAGAGGAAACAAATCCAAGGACTTACTTAGTAAGTCTTGGCCGTGCACCTCATGAAGGAAAAAGGGAAATTGGCTCATGAATATGTGATATTCTATAGAAGAGAAAACTACCTTACTGAAGATGAGACCTCTCCTATAAATAGGAGCCTCATTCCACACATTTCATTCATCCCAAGTTCTAGAGATTGAGAGCTTCTCTCTCTAGACTTGGCCGCCCATATTCTCTCTCTCTCTCTCTCTCTATTCAATTTCGTTTTTATTGTTTTGGCACCTAGGTCCTCATTTGACCTAGAGTTTAGCTCTTCGACTTCAAGACTCGTTCTTAAGTCGTAGTGTTTAAAAGTGCCCACACACTAATTCTTTTTTATCTTGAGTGATTTAGTGATAGAAACTTTCGTGGTTACTCGAGTTAGCGAGGAAAGGAAGAGAGACGTGCAACTAGGGAGACGAACGTTTGCAACCTTCCGAAGGCTCATCAACGTTCAAGCTTCTAAAGAGGTTAGTAAATTTATTATGCTCATATTAATTTTATTTACATGTGCTTGCTCTTTGTCTAGGTTAGTAAAAACTGTTTTACTTGTAAAAAGAAAATTTTTAAAATTCCGCCGCTTACCGAAGCGTTAAACTTTTTTCTTAAACCCTAGATCAATTCCAACAGGGTTTACCCCAGGCTACACAAAATGGTATCATCACGGCGAGCTCGAGTGTGTCGTCCTTCCTCATGAAGAAGATTCCATCGGAGGAACAGATCAGAGAGGAATATGAGGATTGCACGGTGCTGTGGAGGATATCAGGGATCACGAGGATTTCGACGATGCTACGGAGCCGACCCAGAGCGAGTTGCGTGCAGAGGAGCAAGTGGAAGACCTCTTCGCCGAGTTGGAAGCGGAATTGTACCCTGGATGCAAAGAGTTTTTTTCTTTGTCCTTCTTGGTTTCGTTGATGCACCTCAAAGTCACGAACCATTGGACGAACAAGTCGTTCACAGAACTCTTGCAGCTCTTAAAGATCGATTGAAGCGGTTGTACGCGTCTCGACACACATCGTTTCTGATGCAGTGGCACGAAAGAGATCGCGTCAGGGAAGTTGGTGTTCAACGACATACTGCGGATGGTACGACGTGGAAAAACCTGGACGAGAGATACCCAGGCTTTGCTGCAGAGCCTCGAAACGTGCTGCAGAGCCTCGAAACGTGCGGCTTGGACTACCTGCGGATGGATTCAATCCGTTCGGAGAAATGAGTCTATCGTACAGCATGTGGCCTGTGGTACTAACTGCGTACAACTTGCTGCCTTGGTTGTGCATGAAGAAAGAGTACCTGATGCTAACACTTTTGATCCCGGGGCCTTACTCACCAGGAAAGGACATGGACGTGTTCTTGCAGCCAGTTGTTGAAGAGCTGAAAGAACTGTGGGAGACTGGATTCCGCGTTCGAGATGGTGCCAATGATGAAGTGTTTCGATTGCGTGTCGCGCTACTCTAGACGATAAACGATTTTCCGGCTCGATCCTATTTATCGGGATGGAGTGGCCAAGGGTATCTCGCTTGCCCGACGTGCAACCTTGACACGCCGTCTTTGAAAGTCAGAAACAGGATCGTCTACTACGACCATCGTCGATTCTTGCGTCCGCTTCACCGATTCAGAAAAAGCACCGATCACTACGACACGGACTTCATGCACATAGAGAAGAACGTGTGCGAGAATCTTCTCGGAACCATGCTCAGCTTAGAAAAGAAGAACTACGACACGGATAAGGTGAGGTTTGATTTGATGGACTTGGGCATCAAGACCGCTCTCCACTTGAAAAAACAAGGGGATTCGTGGTACAAACCGCGAGCATCGTACACCTTAACCCTTGATCAGAGGCAGCGATTTACCGAGTTCCTCCAATCTGTCAAATTCCCAGATGGGGTCGCTGGGAATATGAAGAAAAATGTGACTGCTGATGGAAAGCTCACAGGTTTGAAGTCACACGATTGCCACGTGATCTTGCAGAGGTTGTTGGCTGTTGGTATTCGTCCTTTTGTGCCAAAAGAAATACAGCAGACGATCTCGGAGCTTTGCAACTTTTTCAAGTTGATAAGTTCGAGAACCTTGAGAGTAGAAGATCTTGAAAATGCGCAAGAGTCCATCATCGAAATCTTGTGTAAGCTTGAGATGATATTTCCACTAGCTTTTTTCACGATCATGAGTCACGTGGCGATTCATCTACCAAAGGAAGCGTTGTATGGTGGCCCAGTGCATATGCGGTGGATGTACCCATTTGAGAGATACCTTGGGACGTCAAAACATTTTTTCAAAAATAGAGCTAGACCAGAAGGCTCTATTGCGGAAGCTTATGTTGTAGAAGAAGCTCTAACGTTCGTTGCAAGGTATCTTGAAGATAAAAAAAAAGTGTCGATGAAGTTCAAGTGTGAGAGCTCTCTGTTTTTCGATCCGAGATGTGTGTGCCTTATGGGATGATGAAGCCAGTAGTATTAGACGATGAACAGAAAGAGAACGCGGAGTGGTAAATCTATACCAACTGTCCTGAAGTGGATCCATATTTGACGTAAGTTATCGTTGAGAATGTGTTTCAATTCATTCTTGTATATATTGCTATTGGAGTAATGTTTTTAACAACAGTGAGCATTTGGATCTCTTGAGCGAATCTGGAGTTCGCGATGTTGAAGCGGAGCATAGAAAGAGGTTCAAAATTTGGTTTGAGAAGAAGGTAATAACAAAATATCAATGCAATTTTTTGATAAACGCACAAGTTATAATCAATGCTTTCTTTCGTAACCAGATTTTTTATATGAAATCTAGTGGTTCTGACGTGTCTGACGAGCTCTATTCGCTATCTATCAGTTCCCTTCAAGTCGCCTATCAATATCCGAGCTGCTTTGTAAATGGCGTGAAGTTCATCACTCGTCGTCGCGATAATCAACGAGTCACTCAAAATAGCGGTTGTATGTGTGCTTGTGGATGATTTCACTTACTATGGTCGAATGGAAGACGTCATCGTCGTGAACTATAGGCATAACTGTAGTGTTGTATTGTTCAAATGCATTGGGTACGGTGACAAGTATCATGCAAACCGACTAGTGCACACCGATAAGACTACTGGAGAAACGAGTGCTTATACTGCGAAACAGTTGTTTAAAGAGGAGCCGTACGTACTCGCGACTCAAGTGAAACAAGTTTTTTACATCGAAGATCTTGTTAAAGGCGGCGACTGGGAAATCGTCCAGGAATGCAATCATCAAGGGATTTGGGAGATTCCTGAAGTTGACCCCTCCAACTCAGCCTCGATCCCATTGACTATAGAGTTGTCAAACATCGAGCGTTTGAATCATCGACACGAAACCGATGAAGCTGAGTTAGTGACTGTCGTTGACGATGATGAAGAAGACGATGTGGAAAATGAGAGACGGGTCATTTTTTAGGGAGAAGATGTTGATGTCGATATAGAAGATGATATGATGAGGACATGCCCCAAAAGGAGCCGCAAGCAAAATACTAAGTGCCGGAAGGACCTGTGACAAGAGCTCGAGCGAGGAGATTCAAGGAAGAGCTTAACAATCTGATCATCAAGCTCCAAGATGAAGAAGGGGACAAGCTCGCAAAGGAGAGGATTCAAGCAAGCCAAGAAACACCAATGAAGAACGTTATTTGGGCTGAATTGAATTAGTCGGACTATTCCTAATTTTCTATTTTCAGTTTATGTTATTTGGGCCAAGACATGTTATTTAAAAAGCCCATATGTGTTGTATTGGGCTGGTCCTTTGTTTTATGTTTATTAGTGCTTAAATAAGGCTAAATGGGCTTATTAGGTTATGGGGCCCATGGAGCTACTAATTTGCCTTTGTAAACTCTATAAATTAAGCCTTTAGGCTGAATGGAAGACACACAATTTGATTTCGAGTTAAACACTTTTCTGTGAGGATTTTCATTCTCTCTTTGGTTCGTTTAGAACTATTCGAGTCTCTTACAAAGCGGTGCGTGTAGGAGTTCGAAAATCGACTCATCAGGCGGCCATTCACATCCGTCCGTGGCGTCATTCGATCCACCTTCGTTCCTAAATTGTAGACGATCCGTCGCTGTGCTATTGGGGTATCGGGTCTCGGAGCTTAGTCGGCCGAGGTTCGTATCAAGTGGTATCAGAGCTAGTCTCTACTTTTAGGTCTGCTTATCCTTTGTTTCGTTTTCTTTGTTTTCTTTTCTCCGTTTGTGTTATGTTCATCCCGTACGTACGTATTTGTTGTGTTGAGTCTGTGTTTGTTTTTTTTTTCGTATTAGGTCTGTGTTCTTTTCGTGCTAGGTCTGTGTTCTTGAGCGTCAAAAAAAAAAGAAAAGAGAATCCGTGGAGTTCAATTCTTATTCAGTGGAGATCAATTCTAATTATCGCAGTCTGTTTTAGGAAGTCCATTTTAATCAGTTTCCGGATTTTATCACTTAGTTTCGGAAATCTCATTGATTCCTAGTTTCCTGAAATCGTTTTCATTTATTTGCTTTTATTTCCCGAATCCTTTCTCTTGCATTTCCTATTTTTGTGTGTTCACAATCAATTTCGACATTTCACATTTAATTCTGAATTAGCATTACCTCCCGGATATTTAAAAAAAAAAGAAAAAAAAAAAGAAAGAGGATCCGAAAAAAAAAAAAAAAGAAAGAGTATTTTTGACCTCAAGAAATTTTATTTTGCTGATAGAGTCCTTATGTGTTTTGGAGCGTTTTAAGGTACCCTACATCCTATCGAATTTTTTTTCGGCAATTTGTCAACATTTTGGGCTGATTGTCGCACCTTGGGAGAATTGTTTTTGGGACTTATTTAAGACCCTGATCATAACTTTCCGTGGTGTTGTCTTTCTTGTTTGTGTCGTTTGGGGTGTCGTTTTTATTGTTCGTGTCGTTTGGGGTGTCGTTTGTGTCGTTTTGGTGTATCGTTTTCGAATTCCTTTCATCACCTTCCTGGTCTCTGAGTAGTTCGGTATGAGCCTATAGAGAGTTTGAGTGAGTGGTAAAAGGCAGAGAGAATAACTATCGCCATTATCAAACACGAGTCCAGAGTGATACTTTGAGTGTAAACACGTGAGGGAGTGATTTTTGTGAGGTTTCTCTTTTATTACTAACAATATCTTGCAGCAACCATGTCCAACAATGGCGACGAAAATGAAGGGATTCCAGATCGGAGGCTGATGATGCAAGCCATGATAGGAGAGATGCGGAGGATGATGAGGGAAGAGTTGGAGCCACTACGAGAACGTGTTGAGAGAGTGGAGGAAAGCCAACAAGCTCCCAACAGAGGAAGACGAAGACAGCCTAGGGAGGAGACAGAAGATGAGATGGAGAATGATTTTGAAGTGGAGGATTATAGGAGAGGAGGACGAAACGAAAGAGTGTTCGAAAGAAGGCAAGGAGGAAGGGATAGAGAAGACGGTGGAATTGGTGGCATCAAGCAAAAGATCCCAACATTCCAAGGGAAAAGTGACCCGGACGCCTACTTTGAATGGGAGACGAAAGCCCAGTTTGTGTTCAATTGCTACAACTACACCGAACGCAAGAAGGTAATACTTGCTGCCGCTGAATTCACTAATTATGCTATTGTTTGGTGGGATCAGCTGGTGACGAGTAGGCAACGGGCTGGAGAGGAGCCGATAGAGACTTGGGATGAGATGAGGGCCATCATGAGGAAGAGATTCGTGCCTCGCCACTATTACCGAGAGCTTTATCATAAGCTTCAGCGTCTCAGGCAAGGCACTCGCAGTGTTGAGGAGTACTACCGCGAAATGGAGGTTGCCATGATCCGAGCAAACATAGAAGAAGATCGCGAGTCGACCATGGCCAGATTTATCAACGGGCTGAACCCTGACATAGCGGACAAAGTGGAGTTGCAACATTATGTCGAGATGGAGGATTTGGTTCACTTGGCCGTCAAGATTGAGAAGCAGCTCAAGACGAGGGGTAGCATGAGGGGAAGCCGATTTTCAGAACAACCTGCATGGAAGAAGACCTTCAACCGAGACGAGAAGAGCAGTTTCAAGCCACGAGGAGACGTAGACAAGCCAAGCACGTCCACGGTCCGAACAACATCTAGTTCTGGTCCCAGTGCTCAAAAGAAACCGGAGACGACATTTCAGAGAAATCGTGATATTAAGTGCTTCAAGTGCCAGGGGGTTGGTCACTTCGCAAATCAATGCCCGAATAAGAGGAGCATGACGATTCTTCCAACCGGAGAGATGGTTACCGACGATGAAGAAGAAGATCAGGAGTGTACCGGAGAAGAATCAGACGAGGAAATTGAGGCACCAACAGAGCTCGTGTTGGTCTCTCGACGAACTATGAACGCACAGGTTGTACGAGATGACGAGGAGCAGCGCGAAAACATCTTTCACACCAGGTGCCATATTGGTGAGAAGGTGTTCAGTGTTATCGTCGATGGGGGAAGTTGTACGAACATAGCCAGTGTTGCTGTCGTGAAGAAGCTTGGACTTCCAACGACAAACCACCCTCGTCCTTACAAGCTTCAGTGGTTTAATGATGGTGAAGAGGTACGTGTCTACAAGCAAGTCCTTATCAGTTTTCGGATTGGCAGCTATGAGGACTCGGTGCTCTGTGATGTGGCACCAATGGACGCGGGGCATATACTTTTTGGGGCGGCCGTGGAAATTCGATCGGAGGGTGACTCATGACGGCTACACCAACAAGTACTCCCTCAGGCACAAGAATCGTACCATCATCCTCGCACCCCTTACTCCAAAGCAAGTTCATGAAGATCAACTGAAGATGCAACAAGAGAGGGAAAGGTTTAGGGCACTAGAGAAGGGAAAAGAACCAAGGGATGAGGTAAAAACAGAGAGAAAAAAAAAGAGAGAGTCCCAGAGAGAAAACCCGAGAGAAAAGTGGGGGGTGAAAGAAAAGATGGGGTCATGAAAAAAAAAATCGGTGAGAGAAAACAAAACAACTTCTTTGCGGGAAAGAGTGATGTGAGGAAAGCCTTCTTTGCCAAACAGCCGATGATTTTACTTGTGTACAAGGAGGCTGCCTTATTCACTAACCAACATGGCGAGGTCCTACCTACTGCCATTGTTTCTCTTTTGCAGGAGTTCAAAGACGTTGTTATTCGAGACATGCCAATGGGATTACCACCGATTCGGGGGATTGAGCACCAGATTGACCTTGTACCCGGAGCCTCGCTTCCAAACAGACCGGCCTACCGAACCAACCCTGAGGAAACGAAGGAGTTGCAACGACAAGTCGAGGAACTTTTGTCAAAGGGGTACATTAGAGAGAGCATGAGCCCATGCGCCGTACCAGTTCTACTAGTTCCAAAGAAGGATGGGTCCCAGAGGATGTGCGTCGATTGCCGAGCCATCAACAACATCACGGTCAGGTATCGATTTCCTATTCCTAGATTGGATGATATGCTAGCGAATTACATGGTGCATGTGTTTTCTCTAAAATTGATTTAAAGAGTGGGTACCACCAAATTAGAATGAAAGAGGGGGATGAATGGAAAACCGCTTTTAAAACTAAACTTGGGTTGTATGAATGGTTAGTGATGCCTTTTGGTTTGACTAATGCACCTAGCACATTTATGCGACTTATGAATCATGTTTTGCGTTCGTTCATTGGTAAATTTGTGGTGGTATACTTTGATGATATTTTGATTTATAGCAAGACCCTGGATGATCATGTCTTACACTTGCGTGAGGTTTTTATTGTACTCAAACGTGAACAGTTATTTGCTAACCTTGACAAGTGCACCTTTTGCACCGATCACGTTGTTTTCTTGGGTTTTGTTGTAAGTTCTAAAGGAGTGCAGGTAGATGAGGAAAAGGTGAAAGCTATTCAAGAGTGGCCGACACCGACAAATGCAGCACAAGTACGGAGTTTTCATGGCTTAGCGAGCTTTTATAGGCGCTTTGTCAGAGATTTTAGCACGATCGCTGCCCCGCTCACGGAGGTGATGAAGAAACATGTGGCGTTCGCATGGGGGCAAGCACAAGAGGAGGCGTTCACCGCAATCAAAGAAAAATTAGACAACCCTCATTGTCTCGCATTACCTAACTTCGATAAACCATTCGAGGTTGAGTGTGATGCGTCCGGCGTGGGAATCGGAGCAGTTCTCATGCAAGATCGACGGCCAATTGCGTATTTAGCGAAAAATTGAGTGGGGCCACCCTTAATTACCCCACTTACGACAAGGAGATGTACGCATTGATTCAAGCTTTAGAGACTTGGCAGCACTACCTTTTGCCAAGAGAGTTCGTGGTCCACACCGACCATGAGTCACTCAAGTACTTGAAGGGACAACAAAAGCTCAACAAACGGCATGCACAATGGATGGAATTCATCAAGCCGTTTCCATATGTCATCAAGTACAAACAAGGTAAGGAGAATGTGGTAGCCGATGCCCTTTCTCGAAGGTACGTTTTACTTTCCACTTTAGATACTAAATTGCTTGGTTTTGAACATATCAAAGAGTTGTATCCAGAAGACCGAGAGTTTAGTGAGATATTTACGAAGTGTGAGAAGATGGCGTCGGGAGATTACTTTAGGCATGATGGATTTTTGTTCAGGCTTGGTAGACTTTGTGTGCCTAGTTGTTCTCTTCGGGAGTTGTTAGTTAGGGAAGCTCATGGTGGGGGCCTTATGGGACATTTTGGGATAGCAAAAACTCTAGGAGTGATCCAAGAGCACTTTTATTGGCCTCGCATGAAGCGTGATGTTGAGAGGATTTGTGGTAATTGTGTCACATGTAGGAAACCTAAGTCGAAAGTTCAATCACACGGTATGTATACACCTTTGCCTATTCCTAGCTCACCTTGGGTAGATATATCTATGGATTTTGTGTTAGGCTTGCCTAGGACTAAGAGAGGTCGTGATTCGGTTTTTGTCGTGGTTGATAGGTTTTCGAAGATGGCACATTTTATTCCTTGTCACAAAACCGATGATGCTTCTAATGTTGCTGATTTGTTCTTTCGAGAGATTGTTAGGTTGCATGGCATGCCTAGGACGATTGTCTCGGATAGGGATACCAAGTTCTTAAGTTACTTTTGGAAGACCTTATGGGCTAAGTTGGGTACTAGGTTGTTGTTTTCGACTACTTGTCACCCCCAAACTGATGGTCAGACCGAAGTAGTTAATAGGACCTTGTCGACTTTGTTGAGGGCAATAATTAAGAAGAATATCAAAACTTGGGAAGATTGTTTACCACATGTTGAGTTTGCTTATAACCGCGCTATTCATTCATCTACTAAATTCTCACCCTTTGAGATTGTCTATGGTTTTAACCCACTAACGCCGTTGGATTTATCTCCTATTCCTATGTCTGAGCATGTGAATTTAGATGGTGAACAGAAAGCAAAGCTTGTTAAGCAGCTTCACGAGAGGGCACGACTCAACATTGAGCGAAGAACAGAGCAGTATGCGCAGCAAGCCAGCAAGGGCTGCAAGAGAGTGATTTTCGAACCTGGTGATTGGGTCTGGTTACATATGCGCAAGGAGCGTTTTCCGGAGCAACGCAAGTCCAAACTACAACCGCGTGGCGATGGACCATTCCAAGTTATTCGCAGGATCAACGATAATGCCTACAAATTGGATCTTCCAGGTGAGTATAATGTTAGTGCTACATTCAATGTGACTGACTTATCTCCTTTTGATGCAGATCATGATTTGAGGGCAAATCCTTTTCAAGACGAGGGGAATGATGAGGACATGCCCCAAAAGGAGCCGCAAGCAAAATACCAAGTGCCGGAAGGACCCGTGACAAGAGCTCGAGCGAGGAGATTCAAGGAAGAGCTTAACAATCTGATCATCAAGCTCCAAGATGAAGAAGGGGACAAGCTCGCAAAGGAGAAGATTCAAGGAAGCCAAGAAACACCAATGAAGAACGTTATTTGGGCTGAATTGAATTAGTCGGACTATTCCTAATTTTCTATTTTCAGTTTATGTTATTTGGGCCAAGACATGTTATTTAAAAAGCCCATATGTGTTGTATTGGGCTGGTCCTTTGTTTTATGTTTATTAGTGCTTAAATAAGGCTAAATGGGCTTATTAGGTTATGGGGCCCATGGAGCTGCGAATTTGCCTTTGTAAACTCTATAAATTAAGCCTTTAGGCTGAATGGAAGACACACAATTTGATTTCGAGTTAAACACTTTTCTGTGAGGATTTTCATTCTCTCTTTGGTTCGTTTAGAACTATTCGAGTCTCTTACAAAGCGGTGCGTGTAGGAGTTCGAAAACCGACTCATCAGGCGGCCATTCACATCCGTCCGTGGCGTCATTCGATCCACCTTCATTCCTAAATTGTAGACGATCCGTCGCTGTGCTATTGGGGTATCGGGTCTCGGAGCTTAGTCGGCCGAGGTTCGTATCATGATATTAACATTATAGGGATAGATGACGATGAATGAGTAATATCTTTTTAGTATGTTTATTTACTATAGTATGTAATCACGGTTGACGATGCCATATGTGAGGTTTGTTAATAATAAAATCCGTGGTGCCGTCCACGTTTTTTTTTAAACAGAAAATTAATATTTATTTACTAATTTTGTTCACATCTTACAGGATGTCAGATGCAGGTGGAGATGAGTCTCCGCTACACCGTTCAGGAGCAGGTGGAGATGAGTCTCCGCTAGAGACACCGGGTTCCCAAGGTCCTAAGAAAACAAGGGGACCAACAACCGGCTCTACTTCGGCAAAAGCAGCGCTTGGGGTACCCGATGCGAAAGTTGTTAGGTGGGACCCAATCAACCAAACCTTCTACCAGGATGTAAGGAAAACAATAAAAAAAAAAGGTAGGAGTATTCAATAACCGTGTCGGCGCTTTGGTGAAAGTCCATATCCCGGTCACAGTTCGTGATTGGAACGAAGTGACGCCCCAGATGTTGGGCAATATTCTGAGCGCTACTTCATTCCGAGTACACTTTCGTGTGCAAGGATGATGAGACCGAGGAGCTGCATCCGGCGGATTGCTTTCGTCATCAGATTGACCAGACTATCATTCGCGATGCAAAGCGAATGAGGCGCAACCAAAAGTCTAGATTATCAGGGACTTTCTTAGGCAAATGTTGCGGGCAAATAAATGTCGCCAAGAAAGAAATCCCAAAAGGATATCAAAAAGACGATTTGGAGAAGGTGATAGAGGAGTTCGCAACTGACGATTGGAAGGTAATGTATAATTCAAAAAAATTATGTTATCTTCTATGAAATCGAATTATAACGCAATTTAATATGTGCAGAAAAAGTCTAATCGCAACAGGGACAATTCAAACAAGAAAACGAAGTCCACACAAGGGTCGATTTCTTTCTTGGCTCATAGACATTTGAACGTAAGTTTATTCTAATTTTGTAATATTTTTTTTGCAATAAATACATTACTCATATTTTGATAAGAACTGCAGAGTAGGGAATATGGGACTTTGGCCTCGGCGTTAGACACGTGGGAGAAAAAACATCAAGATGATCAAGGCAACTGGACGATAGATTGGGCGAAACAAGCATTTGTAAGTTACTTGTGTTAATTACTTAATAATCAATATTCGATAATCTTAATAATTTTTTTAACATATGTTTGAAGGTGCGAATTAGGACTCAAGTCGAGGATATTCAGCGACAAGCAGCAGAGTCAGGCCAAACGTTTGACATAGACCAGGCGGAGCAGTACGCGATGGATAATGTTCTCGGGCAACGTCAAGATTGGTATGTCGGGATAGGTCCCTCGATCCTGAGATCCTCGTATCTCTTGGCTCAGGCTCAGGACGAGAGCTCGTCATCAAGTTCGTCATCGAGGCGTGTTCCAGATCCAGTGGTTAGCGAGCTACAAGCAGCGTTGGCCGCACAACAGGTCGCAATGGAAGAGATGAGGCGTGAGCAACGAGCTCAGATGGAGGCCTTTCAGCGACAGTTCTTTGCCTACACACAGCAGCATCCGTCTCCCATGCAGACATCCCCCGCGATGCTGCACCCTGGGACAACGCCACCATCAACTTCAATGCCGAATGTTCAGACGCCGCCATCCGCTTCAATGCCGAATGCTCAAACGCCGCCACCAGCTTCAATACTGAATGGTCAGACGCCAGATTCGATAGAATTTCAGCGGCATCGTTCGAGCGGCAGCGCACCAGGACGCCAAGGCGCACGAGGAAGATCTGGCGGAAGAGGAGGTCGTGCATTCAAGAATTGGAACCCTCCGAGTGAAAAAGGGAAACAAAAGGAATAGGTTGTAATTTTTTTAATTTATTGAATGTAAATTATCAAATTTTATGAATTTAATATTCGAATTTCTATTAAATTATTTATTATTATATGAATCAACATATATATAATAATTATCCTAATTAATATTATATAATTATTATTATAAAATTATTTAATTAATTTAACAAAAATATATTGATTCTAATAGAATTTTTTATATGGTGATTCTATTAGAATCAGCATTTAAACAAAACAGCTAAAGATAATCAGATGTGACTAATCACATCTGATACTTTCGCGGGAAAAGTATCAAATGCGATTAGTCGCATCTGATTGTACTATATCCCGCCAAAATATTAGGCGAGAATGAGTATCAGATGCGACTACTCGCATCTAATACTTTTCCCGCGAAAGTATCAGATGCGACTAGTCGCATCTGATACTATATATCCCGCCTTAATATATTATTTTGGATTAAATTTAGGTGAGACTTTTGGTGCGAGAAGTCGCACCTAAAATGTCGCACCTGATAGTGATGACTTTCAGGTGCGGAAAGTCGCACCTAAAATCATCAGGTACGGACTTTCAGATGCGACTTTGTCGCATCTAAAGTCGCACCTGAAAGTGTCATCAGGTGCGACTTTTGCACTTTCAGGTCCGAAAAAAGTCGCATCTGATGCTATATTGTGTACTGGTGGTTGGCAGGCGCGGCGCTCTTTTGAGGAGCGCGCGATGGCGAATCCTTGCTCCATGTGAGAGCTTGGGCTTGGACTTTTCAGGCCGTTTGAATGGGCATTTTCGTCTGTGGACCTCGGTGGGTTTTTTAAGTGACCCGACCCGTTGGGACTTTGGAGTTCTGGATTTCGCACACCTCGCGCGAAATTCAATGTTTTGGGTTTTTCTAGAACGACTGACAACATCGATGATATATCGATTACCAATTAATATATCGACAAAAATCCTATAAAAATATAATTAAAAAATCCAAAATATATGTCTCCAAATCCAAAATATAAAATATGTTTTTTATTACGGTAAAATAGTTCTCAAATGCTACGTATTCAAGACAATACATAAACTTAAAATACACACTAAAAATCATAAAATAATATTTAAATGATACCAATATTCAATAGGGTGTTGTACATTTGTAGTAAAAAATAAATTATTTAATTGGGGTGTAGCTAACGTTAGCAAACGTTTAGGAAAATAGTCAATGAAAATAATATTTGACTTAAATATCCTAATATTATACATAAAAATTTTCGAAAATTTCTAATTATTTCCATAAAAAAAATTACATAAATTTCTAGTTTTTCATAGAAAAAGCTTGGAGTATGACTGAGAAGAAAAGACGACGATATTGACGACCTTGAAGTTTTATCATCCCTGGTCGTTGAAAATGCAGATCAAAAACCACCTCTCGCTGATAAACGGAAAATGTACCAATGGTGGACTCCGATGGAATTTTACAGCAGTAGACATTACTTTTCATCCAACACAATTTGAAGCTCTCCTCGTCACGAAACCGTGACATTTGGAATCACTAAATTTCGAATTCATATGAGGAAAATATGTATTTTTGAAGTTTTTGATGAGAGGAAAAAAAACTTTATGAAAAAGAAAAAGTGACGTTATGTTTGGAATTGTCTAGTAAATTACAGATTTCTTTTTAATATAAACTCAAATACTATTTATTATTATTTACATATAATAAACTAATGATTCAATTTATAATATATTTTACAAATTATGATAATTATATGTATATATGAATATATAGGAATACATATATATATATATATATATATATATATATATATATATATTCAAAAGTTTGAATTTTTCTTTTACATAGAAAAATTAAAATTATGATAATTATATGTATATATATACATATATATATATATATATATATATGAATATATAAATAGGTATTGTCCTATATATATTTATATGTATTATAAAATATAAATACGGAAATATTGATAATACTAAGTAAAATCTAAGTAAAAGATATAAAGAAATAAAAAAAAATTGTGCAAAATAGCAATTTTAAACTTATTAATTAGCAAAATAGTCAAAGTTTCAGCTTTTCAGCAAAGTAACCTAATTTACGTCTTCAAAATATTTACAGTTAGGATTAAAAAAATTTATGATTATTATAAGTAATTTTTCACTTTCAAACAAATTAATCTTGCTTTCAAAAAAAGTTTTGAAATCAGATTGCTGCACATTTTGGCTATTTCACTAAATTAAGACAAATATTGACTATTTTAGAAACTCACAACTTTAAATTGGCTGTTTAACTAAATCACCCATAAAAGATATATAAAATAATGAAGTGTTTATTTTTTTTAATTAAAAAGATATTCAAATTCGAACGATATTTTGAATTTTTAAGTACTAAAAGATATCGATATACCATCGATTTTTTAACGATAATTATAAAACGATAACGATTATAATATTTTGATCCTTAAGTGTCTCCTCTGTTGAGGACATACCAAGCATCTATGTAATGTGAAGAAAAACTAATAACTCCTCAATAAATTTAGACTGTTTTTTTACATGTTTTGTAAGTTCTAGCATTTAATTGACTATATTTGGTGATTTTATTTTTTTTATTGAGGTTATGGTTATATATTTTTGTGGTAATGTTTTATTTTCATTCAATTGGTATCATAACAAGGGTTCTCTAGATATGTAACCACATAAAAATTTAAGTTTTACCATATAACCATTTTCTCGGTAAATTATAAGTAAATCACCACAATTATTAACAAAGCTTAAAAGGCGGTAATAGTTGTAAGTATTCGTTAATAATTGGAAATAACTATCAGACTCCAAGGGCATAAATGAAATTCTAAAAACGTTCAAACAATGTCAGGTCACCATAGTGACTATTTACTTAAAATTTACAAAAAAGTTGGCTATTTACAAAAAAGTTATAACAATTGAATTGGAATATGTTTGGTTTGTTGTTTTTTTTTACATAATTTTACTTTCTCAATAAATAGGTAAGCTAAAGTATATTGGCAGATTTGAAATATATATAAAAAAAGTGTGTTTAGAAAATATTTTCTTGGCTCTATAACTTATCAAGAATTTGTGCTCGAATTTTTTGTTGCGTTCATCCGATTCATCGACAGAGATTTCGCAACCTACCGTGGCATCACTCGAGTTTTAGATTAAAAACGTATAATCAAAGTTATCCTTTCATTTTTCTAAAATCTATTATCTTAAAAGAGCGGTGGGGACTGTGATTTTTGTCAATCTTGCTAACGTGCCATGTGAACGTTTCTTACAATTTTTTCTCTTTTTAATGTGTCACAAGTATCATTTGGTAACAGTTTTAATTTTTTTTTTTATATTTATTTTAATTATCTAAAAGTGAAAATGAACACGTTTTTCTTGTTCCTAAGACCATCTTCGATTAATAATACTAAATTGGTGCAACTTTTCCACCAAAATGGTGCATCTATCACATCAAACAGTATTTTCATCTCCAACCCACAATACCATTTTCAAACAATAGCATTAACTTGGTGCAACTTTTATACCAAAATAGTGCAACTATCACATCAAACAGTATTTTCATCTCTAACCCAACACTATTTTCCACACACACAAAAAAAAGAATATTCTCTTTTATGCTTTCAACATTACTTTATATCAATTACATATTAACCACTCTATTAATTTATTATGTCAATAGCAATACTATAAATATTATATTATTTCTCTATATCAGCAATATCAAATAAGTTATTAATAATATTAAATACTATTTTAATATCACAAAATTAATAATAAAAAAATCACCTTGAAAAAAACAAACATAATTTAGGATCACATTCATAGGCTAAATATTTCATAAACATTGCATTTCATATGTAAATTTAAGATATTCAAAATAAATTAAAGTAAAAAATGAACAAGCACATGCAAATATATATATATATATATATATATATATATAATATATATATATATATATATATATTATGCAATTTTCAACTTCTACAGCTACCAATACTTCAGCTTCTACAAATATTGTAATTCTTTTTTATTATGTTGTTTGTATTAAATTTAATTTTTATTGAGATTGTATTTGTATCTTTATTAGTATAATTGGTGTGATACTTTATTTAGTGTATATTGTATTTAGTTAATACTATCTTCTTTACTCTCTTTTTTATTAATTATATGTAATTTATTTTTTAGAAACGATTTAAATTAAGGTCAAAGTTATAAATATTTTGTTTTTTCGGATGAATGTGCAATTAAAAATTGTGTTACATAAATTTGGTGTAGGTAAATGATTCTGCACCAAATTTGGTGTGATACTAGTTACGACGCCAAATTTTGCACCAAAATTTGATGTGAAAATTGCTATGGGTTGGAGCAACTCCATATCAAATGCGGCACTTCTCACACAAATAGGGTATGAGTTAGAGATGGTCTCATAAGATAGGACATGTGGTCCAATATTATTTTATTTTTTTTCAAAAATATTATTTTTTATTTTTGCTTTTTCTCTCTTGTGTGCGAGACCAAATCTCTCTCTCTCTCTCTCTCTCTCTCTGGGTATACAAGTTAATTTTAACAATTTAATAATTTTTTCTCTGATACTTTATATTTCTCAAATTTATTTTCTATATTGTTGATTTTTTATATTAACTTGACTCTCTGATTGAACAACTATTTAAGAAATTATAGATATCACTATTATGCAAGGTTCTAAGCGCCAGATAAATTAGCCAAAAATCGTCGACGAAGCCGCAACCTGAGCACTAACGACCGACAAAGACTTATTTTTAGTTTAGTCGTATAATGCCATTTGATTTTTGGGAAAACGACGCACCGTTTTGCAGCTAAATGACTGGTAAATTCGAGGTATAAAACCTGAAAAATCTCACAATTTTCATCGTATAATCGGAGAAAAAGAAAGAAAGAAAAAAAAGGATATTCGGGAAGAGGGTGATTTTGAAGATGGTGAAGACGCCGGCGGGAAGCAACAAAAGATGGTGAAGATGCCGGCGGGAAGAAACGAAAGATGGTGAACACGGAGAACGCGGGAATATGACAGCTATGGGCATCGTTTATCTTCATGCGTTTTTTTCTTAACAAGCAAACGGATGTTGTGGCATTGGTTGTTACGTATAAACAGAGCGGGAGAAGATGATTGGAGTGGGGAAGAAATTAAAAGTCTTAGTGGGGCAAAATAAAGAAGAGCCCGAGTAGATTAAATTGTTACAATTGTTGTACGAATTTTAACCAAATATACAATATACAAAATTACAAAAAAAAAAAAATAAATGATAAATTTGTTATATATTATGTATTAAGTATAGTAATATCCAAATACTTTAGACGATATTTACAAGTATATTTTTATTATTTTATTTTGCAATATTATTTTCGTTCAATATTCCATTGATAAGTTGATTTTTCATAATAATAAAAAGGCATTTAAACATGACATTTTATTATTTTTTTCACATTTTCCATTCAATTTCCTGTAAATCACGAAGCTCCAACAGTATCGAAAATGACATTTGGTACTTTGCTATCATGATTATTGAACAATAATACATCGTACAGAGGGCGAGTTTAGAACTAGTGAGTAAAAACGCTCAATGGCTCAAGGAAACTTTTGTACGTGTGCAGGTCATACATGTGTCTCTTATCATTTATGATTTGATCAACTTATAAACATAATACAGAATCTATAGTTTTACCTCACATCTTTCTTCAAAAATTATTTTCCTTTCTAAAATTGAGGCTCCAAACGTAGCCTAAAAATCCTTTACTTTCATCGATTAGAACTAAAAGCTTTAATGGCTAACTAAAATTAGAAGAAAATGTTGGAGACAGAATCATAAAATTAAAAAATATTGGGGGCTATTTGTACCAAGGTTTGAAATGTCTGTTGTCGATTTTGTGCCGATAATTCAAAAAAGCGGAAATTGCGATGGCCGATAGAAACAACGATTTAAAGCTTTGGGCTGTTCGACCCAAGGCCAGACCGAGTGGTCGCACCCGAGCCATGTTTGTGAACTCGAAAGTCTCGAGTTGAGGTTCCTCCAGTCGGAGGCGTTCTCTGAGGAGAGAATAGCCGTGTAACTACGCTTCTTGTGAGCTCCCTACGTACCCACGTTGCGAGATCAAGTCAGAACGTAGTTCAAGGCGTGTGTATGCGTTGTGTGAGGCGCAAAGCCTGGAGGGTGTGCTCGACAGAGGAGACAGAGTGTAGAGGAATCCTCGGGGACGTATCGGGACTCTAGGATCGAGTGACCTGAGAGAGAATGTGCGTTGTCTCTCGTTGGAGACGTACGGGATTTTCATTAGAAAATCCCGGGCGTAGCTTGTTCATTGGAGACGTAGGGGATTTTCAAAAAAAAAAAAAAAAACAAAAAAAACAAAATCCCAGGCACAACTTATGCGCTAGATTAAACGCTCGATCAGAGGAAATTGTGCGTAGAAAGTCTCTTGCAGCGTTTCAGAACTCTGAGAACGAGTAAACTTGAGGAGGAATGAATGTGTCTCTCTCCCTCACTGAAAGAGGGTATTTATAGTGGATGTGGAGACCTAGGAGGATCTTTGAACGCACCTCGGGGAGCGGGCCGCAGGTTTCGGGCGCGCGAGGCGGTTCTTGGGTGCGCACACAGCACGCGCGCGCACTGTATAGGTGCGCCAAACGTATTGCGCGTTGCGCGTGCGCTCTTTTGAAGAGCGTGTCGAGTGCACGCTTCTTTCGAATAACGTGCGATGGTCCACTCCGTGTGTGAGCTTTGACTCGGATTTTGGGGCCGTTTCGAATGGGCATCAGCCGTTGTGGGTCTTGGTGGATTTTTCAGTGACCCCACCCGTAGAGCTTTAGAGTTCGGGATTTCACGCAAGTCACGTGTATTTAATGTTTCTAGTTTTTCGAGAACGACTGACAACATAAATAATGTGGCAATTTAAAAAAAAATATGTCGAAGAAAATTGCGGTAACCGACGAAAATTGCGACAAAACATGAAAATTACGACGGAAATAATGTTGCACAATTTCAAATATAAAAAATAAGTTCAAACTTCAAAGTCATATACATATAATCAACACACATAATAAGTTGAAAAATATCAAAGTCAAGCACAATATACGAAACACACATAATAAGTTCTAAGCACATCATAATTTTATTTAGTACACCAAATACAGAATTCACTAACAATGTATCGTTTTTCATATTTTCAAATAATCGTATACGAATACATATATACATATATGTGACTACAATTTTCTAACAATTAACATCAATTTAATATTTATAACATTTCCAAAAATATTAAAAGAATAATATGTTCACCATAAAACATGTGCAAACAATATCCAATGAAAAAACTTTAAAAATTATAATTTATATGCTGAAAAACACAAATAAACGGAATTTATACGCAATATCCACATAATTTCTCGAAATATTATTGAATTTACACTACCTTGGTCGGCTTTTGGACGACGTGACTGAAATTGCTGCGTGAAATACATATAAATTGTGACGAAAATGACACAATCTTTTGTGTTTTATATCATGAGTTAGACGACATTAATTGACGCAACGACATTAAGCGACATAAAATAACGAAACGGATATATGGTGTTAAATATGCCGGACTTCTCAAATTTTCGCAATTTCAGCACAACTTCCATACAATTTCCTGAAATATTATCTGAACACATTTGCCACGTGTTGATGACATTATTATCATATTGACTAATTTATTCGGCGACTTCATTTTTTCCCCTTAAAATTCTCTCTTTCCCATTCCCTCTTTCCAAGAAACAGAGTACCGATGGAGACAAAAAGCGACGACAAAGAAACGGAGACCGAGTCGCCGGCGATTCGTGACTGGGGCGATCTGACTCACGAGTGCCTGACCAACATCCTCGGCCGACTCAGCCTGGAGGACCTCTGGCGTGGTCCCATGGTGGCCTGCAAGTCCTGGCTCCGCGCCTCCCAGGACCCCTCAATCCACTCCTCATTTGACCTCGAGTCTCGTTTCTCTTCCCTCACTGAGTCGCCTCGCTGGTGGTCCCCTGAGTTCCAGCGCCGAGTCGACGCCATGCTCCGATCCGCCGTCGAATGGAGCGACGGCGAACTCGTCGAGATTCGGACCAGGCACTGTTCCGATGACTCGCTCTCCTTCGTCGCACAGAGGTATGCGATATGCGTAGAGTGTATGTATGCATATATGCATTTGATGTGTGTATACATCTATCTATGTGTACGTGTTTCTATTATGTTTTGATCAAGAGAAGGTTTGGATGTAAAAATGAAATGATTGGATTCTAGGTTCTGTCTGCAAATTTTGCCACTATTTCTTTAAATATATGCATAGGCAAATAAATCTATACAAAATTGTGATGTATTACAAAGTTGTTTGGTTTCCATCCATATCTGGATTAACATGATAACAAGCTGACGTTTCTGTTGTTTCATTGATTATTTTCTGTATTAAGTCTTGAAATATTGTGTTCTGTGAATAGTGATTGAATGTTGAAGAAAAATCCGTTCTTAGGAATCGCCTTTTGATGAGATATTGTATCTATCTGTTCTGTATACGTGATCTGAACTCAGTTTAGTGATTAGAATTTTGGTACTTTCTCATTTACTGAGATTTTAATTATGTGTATTTTTTAATGTATGTGTATATAAAAAATTTGTGTCTGACGAAGTTGTTTTTGATGTGATACCATTGTTTGGTTTTGATCCTGTTTCTGTATTTGGTTTTAAGGTATGTTGGGTTTTGTGAATCGTGATTGAATTTGAAAGAAAAGTTTGTTCTGATGAATTGGTGTTTATGGTGTACTGTAAAATTCATTTATGTTCATTTAACGGTTGACCGTAAAAATTTGTGTATGTTCATATAACGGTTGGCTTCGCTAGAAGTGAGAAAGAGAAAAAAATAATTGGTTATAGATTTTATTTAAGATTAAGGTGGTTTTAAAAATTTAAGCAATATGGGACTGGCCGAAGGGAGGATGAGTTTTTTGTTGATCTGTTCAATTTTGCGCAACAAGAAACAATGAAACCTGCTTTGGTTTTGGTGCGTGGAACTTCACAATGTTTAAATTCTAGGCAGACGTGTCAAGATTGGAGCTTTTCTGTCCAGTTATCTAATCATTGTTGTTCATATTGATTCTTGTTAGATTTTTAATCATCCATTTTCTGGCTCTAGTGAATGGATTAAAATATCTATAGGTGTGCAAGCTATAGCCTAAGCCTCGTATATATTTGTTTAACAGATGTCAGAATCTTCAAGTTCTTTCAATCAAAAGCTGCCCAAATGTCACTGACGCGTCCATTTTTGAAATAGCGATGCGATGCGCATCACTCAGAGAGCTCGACATAAGCTACTGCTATGAAATAACCTCCAACGCATTGGCATTAATCGGAAAGCATTGCTTGAACCTCAAGGTATTTAAACGGAACTTGATGAACTGGTTAGACCCGTCCCAGCACATCGGGATAGTCCCGGATGAGTACTTGAATGCATGCCCTCAAGACGGGGACTCCGAGGCCGCGGTGATCGGGAAGTCAATGCCTCTTTTGGAGCACCTCGAGATTCGATTCTCAAAGATATCATCGAAAGGGCTTGTTCTGATATCAGAAGGGTGTTCGAATCTCGAGTACTTGGACTTGTTCGGGTGTGCAAACTTGACCAGCCGCGATATCGCTACCGTGTCAACCAATCTGAAGAAGCTGAAGCAGGTGAAGAGGCCGAACTTTTACATCCCTAGGTCAGTTTTCCACGCCGAGAGGTACGGCCATTGGAGATTGTACGACGAGAGATTCCAGACCGACGTGTTTAGAATCTGAAACGTGGGATCAGATATACCATCCCACTCTTGGAATAAAATTTTGTGGTTTGATGTTTGTCAATGCCGTAGTAATGTGTGTGTATATATATATATATATATTGTGTTTGCATATTTGTGAGGATGATGTTTTTGTGATACTGTACTGTGCTACATTTAATTACTCGACTGCTGTGATGAATATTACCTTAAAGTCATTTAGTCCCTGATCTGAGACCAATAAAAGTAAGGATTTGTTGTGCTCGTGCGAAAGAAAGATGCACTATCATTCTCACAGAAGTGGCAAGAGTTGGAAGAGTTATATCAACACAGATGAATTACTGGCTGTTTTACATCTTTTTCTACAGTAAATACCAAACAACTTTGACAATCATTGGTTTCCTTTATTTTCTGGTCGACGTTCATCACTTCTCTGGGTAAACAAAAAATTGAAACAGTTCCTAGATAACTACTGAATTTCAGGTCTTTTTTTTTTCCAGAATATTCATCTTCTAACTTGAGGTCAAGTAATGAGCGAATGTTTAAGGGAGAGCGAGAGAGGAGGAGAGAGAGAGAGAGAGAGAGAGAGTATGTCGAACTTTTCTTATTTGAGGTTCATATGAAAAACTGAACAGTTCAAACTATTTTTCCTATATAGTATGACATAATAGTTAAACACATACCATTTAGTTCACACATTCATTACATTAAGCAGGCAAATAGTTGATCGTACATACATGAAGACATAACTAGATGGGATGAGTACAAGATTAAGTGAATGATCACGTCTTTAAAGTTCATAGCGGAACAAAAGTTCGCATCACACCTTTTGCAAAGCGAAAACGAAAATATTAACAAACGACTAAATAACGACATTCAAAGGAATAAAGCAGTACTAATGGAGAAGCCAAGTGCGAAGAGCAATCCACGGTTGAGCCCCATGGACGGGGGTCCACTTTGACTTTTGTGAGGGCGCTTGTTGTCATTAGCGCCGCCATACGTTCCCTTTGCTTGCGCTGAAAAACTGAGACGAATTTCATCGTGATTGTTATTTTGATGTTCATGTTGAATCGATTCAGTACTTGCAATTACGCCATGGCTATCATCTGCATATAGACATGTTGTAGAAGCAAGGCAAACAATGAAGAGGGCCAAGAAAAGGAATGTGATCTTCATGGCCTTAGATTTTCTTTTGAGATTGGTGAACAGAGATGTGTTCAATGACACCTCAGAGCTGCTTGTTATAAAGCACTTGTTACGATTACTATTTAGATGGTCTGTAGCTGGAGGTGATAAAGAGGAATCAGATTAGACGAATTTGACAACACAAATATGCTTGTCCTCTCTTTTAATTCAGGTTATATATATGAAAAATAGGTTAAAGATTTTTGGTAGGACCGAGCTTTTTCTTTTTGCATTCTACATTATGCTTCGTGAAAGATCATATTGGATGAGCAGCTTCTTTGGTTGTTCATGGCTGATGATGCTGATCTCTCTTTTTCATATATTCATATATGTATATATATATATATATATATATATATATATATATATATATATATATATATATATATATATATATAAGGTCAAAAGAGCCTTAATCATGCCAAGGAATTGATTCATCATGTTTAAGCAAAATCATTTTGGTAATATTATATACTCTCATTCTCTCTTGAAAAGAAAGAAATAATAAGAGAATATGGTGCTTATCTTATCATTTTCCTTTTTGTCCTTTCGTTTCTTGCACATTTTATATTTTAGGAGTGTTATCTAAAATGCTTCAAGATTCTTACTCTAGTGACTAAACGCTATTGGAAATTGTCTACGGTAATTACTTTTAAAAACTAATCCTAGCAATAAAGTGCATATTTATCTAGAAAATATTTTGTTATCAAGTTGTAAACAGTAATTTCTCTTAATTTTGCCAAAGAGGAAATGGCGGCACAAGTGCTCAAAGTTATCGGGTTTTTACACTTATGTACCCAAACTTTTTTTTTTTCGCGGCATAAGTGTCCAAAGTCACTTCTCGGTTACTCTGTTGGTGTTTTGGACGTTAAATATAGATGGACTTATAAATGAAAGGCTGTGACTGATTTGGTTAAATAAATTAATTTTGAAATGAAAAAAAAAGCCCTAAATCCCTAAATTCTCCTAAACCCTAAACCCATGGATGAAGCACCACCGCTGGTCGACGAAGCTGCGTCGCGGGTCGAGGAAGCATCAGCGCGGGTGGAGGCAGCAGCGTCGCGGGCCGAGGAAGCACCACCACGGGTCCAGGAAGCACGGTGGAAGAAGGAAATGGCGAATATAAGGTTTTATTTTTCAATTTGTTATAATTTACTCTCATTTATTAACTCAGACATTGTAGGATGAAGACACGTGGCTCGCCGTTTACATTTAACGTCCAAAACACCAACAGTGTAACCGAGAAGTGACTTTGGACACTTATGCCGCGAAAAAAAAAAAGTTTGGGTACATAAGTGTAAAAACCCGATAACTTTGGGCACTTGTGCCGCCATTTCCTCTTTCCCAAATTATAATGTGTTCAATGTTTTGGATTTTATTTTAATTTGTTTAGTGTTTTCGTTTCATGTATGAAAAAAAATCAATTGTTTAGAGTTTAAAAAACAAGTATTTGTTGCAACCATCCAATCATATATATCTTTTTAATGATTTAGTCCAGGTTTTATTTTATTAAGAAAATAGCCTATTAAGCCTAAGTTAATTAAATTACTGAACAGTTAATTTAATTAACTTAAACCTGGTGGGACTATTTTCTTAATAAAATGAAATTTGAGCTATTTTTCAAAAGGGGGATGCGCTATTTGACTATTGACCTAATTATCCCATTCAAAAAGCGCTATTCTTAAAAATATTTAAATTATTATCACTTATCCTCCTACAGGTGGGGCGTGAGATCGAATCTCACGAGCAACATTGTTCATACTTATTTAATTTTAGGTTGTGTTTGTGTTGTAGCATAATAAATTTTTATATTAGTCCAATCCCCATGTTTGTATACATTTGTTCTTGTATCATTGGCTTTCTTAAATAAAATTTAAATTACTCACTATTTTGATAAGGAAAATTGACAGTAATAATATCAATTGTTTGTCACTTATCAAAAATCACAAAAAACTCAAATATTGACATACTTAATACCAAATGTGTCACGAAATCAACCAGTTCGTGACCAATATATCACGAAATCAACCAGTTCGTGACTGATTTGGTATTAGATGTGTCAATATTTTAAGTAATGTGCAAGGATTTAAATGTCATTTTCGTTGTCGTTTCAAGCCTCCTAATTTACGGAAAACCGTCATGCCGACGGAAAACCGAACGGAAAAAATGTGGAAAGGGGCAAATGAAATGCCGTTTTCAAATGCCGTTTTCGATGGAAAGCCGACGTGTCGACGGAAAACCGAACAGAAATAATGTGGCAAAAAAAACGAATATATATATATATATATATATATATATATATATATATATATATATATATATTTGTAAGTGTAGTCTAAATTTGAAGCACTTCGAATCATACATATCTACCATAGAAAATGAAATATATCAATTCCTACTCTCACGATTTCATTAAAATTGCAAGTGACGAAAAATTGATATGATCGATTAAAATTACCACAAAAATGTTGTAAATATAATTTGAAAATATATATTTTCTAAATATATAGTCCAATATTTTATTCAAACTAAAATAATTAAACCAATGCAACTGTATTTATATAAATTAAAATTATAATTTTCTTATATATATATATATATATATATATATATATATATATATATATATATATACTAGCTTGTACCACGTGCTAACGCACGTGTTTAACTAAGTATTAAATTATATGTATTGAGTTTTGATTTCAAGTTTAAACATAACATGAAATGAGATGGTGAGAGAGTTTTGATCTTCATAGCACCCGAACTAAATCAGATTTTTTTTATAGAAACAAGAAAAGTAGCATCAAGTTAATGTCAAAGTCTCGTTTATCAGTGGTTATTTAATTAGAATTATAATATTTTTGGCTGATTATGGCAGAGGTTTCCATCTCCAGGAACAGGTAAACCACCTCTTTCTCAATCAATTGAACTTTTGGCTTGTTTTCATTTTCATTAGGAAGTGGGCTTGTATTTTGTTCTTCGCTGTTATTTATTGATAGAAGCTTCTTTTGGGTTCATTCTCTGAGAAGAATGAGTCGTTTGTGCCATGTTTACTCTGCATCCACCACATGTTCGATAAAATGCCTATCTGAAATTATCAAACCAAAAACCCGAATTTCCTCAAGCTTGTAAGTTTTTCTTCCCTACGTAGTCACTGTTATCATGTTATAAAGGAGCTGTGGCTGAAAAGAAAAATCAGTGGAATTAGTTAGTGAGGATGAATCAAAACTTACTAATATTGTAGCGGATGGAATTGTCTACAAAAGACAAGTGCGATTAGTGTCATTGAATTTCGCTTGTTAAATGCACACTAAAGACAACAAAAAAGTAGCAGGACTTGAGACATATGATTTAGACTAAAATGAACAAGAAAATAATATTAACGTGAACATCTTCCGTACAAACTTCTCCCAAAGGCAGATAAACTCGTGAGTTTTTTAAATCGCTTAGTGCGTTTAAATACTCTTGGATTTGATTCGCTTTGGAATTCTCGGTTACTTTTTATTCGGATCAATTTATTTGAGACTCATAAGCATGTAAGTGGGATTTAAGTTTGAGGCGCCAAAAAGGGGAATGGTGCCTAGTAGAATAATTGTTTATGTTTCTTCGTTTAATCCTAAAACAAAGAGAAACCCTCAGTTAGACAAGACGACCGAATAAGGCTTCGGCCACTAACTAATAAGATAATAAAATGATAGGATTAAACGGTTAGCGGGTTAAGAACCTTGAAGCCTTTAAAACTTTGTTGAGCTTCTGTTATAGGTTTTACCCCTTCGTCCTGATGAGAGGACAACAGGAGGAGGAAAGACGGTGTCCACATCTAGAACAAATAGAGATATTAGCATAATATCTTAAAGCTTGTTTATTAGTGTTGTCGCTGTTTTTCGGACAACTATTTAGGAGCCAAAGACGGTTAGACCCAAGGCCGGACCAAGTGGTCTCGTCTGGACTCGAGCGTGTCGGACTTGGTATCCCAAGTCGTCCCTTAGCTGTGGATGTCCCTTGAGTTCGTGAGAGTACCTGAAAAGGAGTAGAGAACACGTGAACTACAAAGGGGAAACAGGGGGGGTGCCCCTGTTTACCTCTCCGACGCTCAACATTAGTGTGATTGAGGTGGAGTATAGAGGTTTTAGGGGTGTTTAGAGGCCAAAGCTTGAGAGAAACGAGCGAGGTACGAGTTCGGCAGCGTTTCAGTGCTCAAGAATGGATTACCTGGGTCAAGGGAGAGACCCTTGCATTTATAGGCGACCAAGGGGCATTTTGGGCATCCCCTTGGCTGGGAGGCCGGCTCTGACTCGGCCTTGGAGCTTGGAGGCCGGCTCTAACCCGGCCTTGGAGCTGGGAGGCCGGCTCTGACTCGGCCATGGAGGGAGGCCGGCTCTGACCCGGCCTTGGAGCTGGGAGGCCAGCTCTAACCCGGCCTTGGAGCTGGGAGGCTGGCTCTGACTCGGCCATGGAGGCAAGGCCGGCTCTGGAGCAAGGCCGGCTCTGGAGGAAGGCCGGCTCTGGAGGAACGCCGACTCTGGAGCAAGGCCGGCTCTAGAGCAACGTTGGGTCGGCCATTGGCCGGCTGAAGGGTTGGGCCGGCCAATGGCCGAGTGGGCATGTTGGGTCGGCCATTGGCCGACTGAAGCTTTGCCTCGGCCAATAGCCGAGTGAACTGGGCCGGCCATTGGCCGACTGAAGCTTTGCCTCGGCCAATGGCCGAGTGAACTGGGCCGGCCATTGGCTGACTGAAGCTTTGCCTCGGCCAATGGCCGAGTGAACTGGGCCGGCCATTGGCCGACTGAAGCTTTGCCTCGGCCAATGGCCGAGTGAACTGGGCCGGCCATTGGCCGACTGAAGCTTTGCCTCGGCCAATGGCCGAGTGAACTGGGCCGGCCATTGGCCGACTGAAGCTTTGCCTCGGCCAATGGCCGAGTGAACTGGGCCGGCCATTGGCCGGCTGAAGCTTTGCCTCGGCCAATGGCCGAGTGAGACCCTTGGGCCGGCCATGGGCCGGCTGAGCATATGGCCGGCCATTGGCCGGCTGGAACTTGGGCCGGCCATTGGTTTGGGCCGGCCAAGGGCTGAGGCAAGGCTCCGTCGTCAAAGGCCTCGCGCCGGTCGCACGGGTCGAAGCGATGTCTTTTTCCTTGTCGGCCCGGGACGGGCCGACAACATTAGCCCCCTGAGTTTCCGGTCGAGCGTCGATCGAGTGGAAACTCAAAATCTACGCTTTTATACGGATGCAGGACGAACGCTCTCGGGCTTTCGGGTTGATCTTGTGCGGCTTATTTTCTCGATCTACCCGTGAGGGCATGATCGGTTAGCAGGGCTTTATTGTATGTGGCCTATTTTATCGACTTGCCAACGAAGGCGCGATCGTTTTGCACGTCTTTGTCGTGTTATGCGCGTCTTGTTTTCTCGATTTGCCAACGAAGGCATGATCGATTTGCGCGTCTTTGTTGTATTGTGCGCGTCTTATCTCCTCGATTTGCCACCGAAGGCGTAATCGATTTGCACGTCTTTGTTGTGTGGATGCAGACCTTGAACCCATTTGTAACTCGTTGCCTATCGGCCGACGAGCTGGGCGGTGAGCGCGATGCCACATTTGTGTGGCGGGGTTTCCCGTGGACGCTGGCTAGACCAGATACGCCCTGCGGACGCAGACCTTGAACCCATTTGTAACTCGTTGCCTATCGGCCGACGAGCTGGGCGGCGAGCGCGATGCCACATCTGTGTGGCGAGGTTTCCCGTGGACGCTGGCTAGACCAGATACGCCCTGCGGACGCAAGCCTTGAACCCATTTGTAACTCGTTGCCTATCGGCCGACGAGCTGGGCGGCGAGGGCGATGCCACATTTGTGTGGCGAGGTTTCCCGTGGACGCTGGCTTGACCAGATACGCCCTGGCGGACGCAAGCCTTGAACCCATTTGTAACTCGTTGCCTATCGGCCGACGAGCTGGGCGGCGAGCGCGATGCCACATTTGTGTGGCGAGGTTTCCCGTGGACGCTGGCTAGACCAGATACGCCCTGCGGACGCAGACCTTGAACCCATTTGTAACTCGTTGCCTATCGGCCGACGAGCTGGGCGGCGAGCGCGATGCCACATTTGTGTGGCGAGGTTTCCCGTGGACGCTGGCTTGACCAGATACGCCCTGGCGGACGCAAGCCTTGAACCCATTTGTAACTCGTTGCCTATCGGCCGACGAGCTGGGCGGCGAGCGCGATGCCACATTTGTGTGGCGAGGTTTCCCGTGGACGCTGGCTAGACCAGATACGCCCTGCGGACGCAGACCTTGAACCCATTTGTAACTCGTTGCCTATAGGCCGACGAGCTGGGCGGCGAGCGCGATGCCACATTTGTGTGGCGAGGTTTCCCGTGGACGCTGGCTAGACCAGATACGCCCCGCGGACGCAGACCTTGAACCCATTTGTAACTCGTTGCCTATAGGCCGACGAGCTGGGCGGCGAGCGCGATGCCACATTTGTGTGGCGAGGTTTCCCGTGGACGCTGGCTAGACCAGATACGCCCCGCGGACGCAGACCTTGAACCCATTTGTAACTCGTTGCCTATAGGCCGACGAGCTGGGCGGCGAGCGCGATGCCACATTTGTGTGGCGAGGTTTCCCGTGGACCCTGGCTAGACCAGATACGCCCCGCGGACGCAGACCTTGAACCCATTTGTAACTCGTTGCCTATAGGCCGACGAGCTGGGCGGCGAGCGCGAACTTGAGACTCAGCTCGAGGACTCATGTAGAGCCTGCACGAGGAGTAGTAAGTTGATTTGTTGACTTGGGACTCAACTCGAGGGCTCTCGTAGAGCCTGCACGAGGAGCGGTTAGTTGGCTTGTGGACTCGGGACTCAACTCGAGGGTTCTCGTAGAGCCTACACGAGGAGTTTCTAGAAGAGTCGGTGCGAGGAGTATCGGTCGACTCGCGGACTCGTAACTCGACTCGAGGAATGAATTTATCTCGAGGAGACATATGAAGAGTCGGCACTAGGAGTGTCAGTCGACTCGCGGACTCGTAGCTCGACTCGAGGAATTAATTCATCTCGAGGAGACATGTGAAGAGTCGGCACGAGGAGTATCAGTCGACTCGTGGACTCGTAACTCGACTCGAGGAATGAATTTATCTCGAGGAGACATATGAAGAGTCGGCACTAGGAGTGTCAGTCGACTCGCGGACTCGTAGCTCGACTCGAGGAATGAATTCATCTCGAGGAGACATGTGAAGAGTCGGCACGAGGAGTATCAGTCGACTCGTGGACTCGAACTCGACTCGGGGGCTCACGTAGAGCCTGCACGAGGAGTTTCGTGGAGAGTCAGCGTGAGGAGTATCGGTCGACTCGCGGACTCGGAGCTCGACTCGAGGAACGAATTCATCTTGAGGAGACATGTGGAGAGTCGGCACGAGGAGTATCAGTCGACTCGTGGACTCGAACTCGACTCGAGGGCTCACGTAGAGCCTGCACGAGGAGTTGCGCGAAGGGTCGGCACGAAGAGTATCAGTTGACTCGTGGGCTTGAACTCGACTCGAGGAATAAACGCATCTCGAGGAGACATGTGAAGAGTCGGCACGAGGAGTATTGATCGACTCGTGGACTTGAGCTCGACTCGAGGAATAAACGCATCTCGAGGCGTTACGGGGGGGAGTCTCCCTTCGGGACCTTCGGCCGAATCCAAAGACGTTCGGACGAAGTGACGAAGTCGCTCCAGATCGACTAAACGAAGTGGCGAGCTCGATAGATGAGGCGACGAGCTCGACCAGGCAAACTTGACCAGGCAAGGTGGCGAGTTCGACCGGGCGACGTGGCGAGCTGATGAGCTCGGCCGGGCGACGCGAGCTGATGAGCTCGGCCGGGCGAGGCGAGCTGATGAGCTTGGCCGGGCGGGGCGAGCTGACGAGCTTGGCCAGGCGAGGCGAGCTGACGAGCTCGGCCAGGCGAGGCGAGCTGACGAACTCGGCCAGACGAGGCGAGCTGACGAGCTCGGCCAAGCGAGGCGAGCTGACGAGCTCGGCCAGGCGAGGCGAGCTGACGAGCCCGGCCAGGCGAGGCGAGCTGACGAGCCCGGCCAGGCGAGGCGAGCTGATGAGCTCGGCCAGGGCGAGACGAACTGACGAGCTCGGCCAGGCAAGGCGACCTGGTGAGCTCGGCCAGGCGAGGCGAGCTTATGAGCTCGGCCAGGGCGAGACGAACTGACGAGCTCGGCCCGGCAAGGCGACCTGGTGAGCTCGGCCAGGCGAGGCGAGCTTACGAGCTCAGCCAGGGCGAGGCGAGTTGACGAGCTCGGCCAGGGTGAGGCGACGAGCTGGCGAGCTCGGCCAGGCGAGGCGACCTGATGAGCTCGGCCAGGCGAGGCGACCTGATGAGCTCGGCCAGGCGAGGCGACCTGATGAGCTCGAAATCCTGAAAATTCGTAAGGATCAGCACGAGGAGTATCAGTCGACTCGTGGACTCGGGCTCAACTCGAGGACTCATGTAGAGCCTGCACGAGGAGCTACGTGATGAACCAGCACGAGGAGTTATCGGCCGACTCATGGATTCGAACTCGACTCGAGGAATGAACTCATCTCGAGGGGACATGTGAAGAGTCGGCACGAGGAGTATTGGTCAACTCGTGGACTCGAACTCGACTCGAGGAATGGACGCATCTCGAGGATTTACGTGGAGAGTCGACACGAGGAGTATTGGTCAACTCGTGGACTCGTGAAGAGTCGGCACGAGGAGTATTGGTCGACTCGTGGACTCGTAGCTCGACTCAAGGGCTCACGTAGAGCCTGCATGAGGAGTTGCGTGAGGAGTCGACATGAGGAACATTAGTCGACTCGTGGACTCGAACTCGACTCGAGGAATGAACGCATCTCGAGGAGACATGTGGAGCCTGCACGAGGAGTATCAATCGACTCGTGGACTCGAACTCGACTCGAGGACTCGCGTAGAGCCTGCACGAGGAGTTTCGTGAAGAGTCGGCGCGAGGAGCATCGGTCGACTCGCGGACTCGTAGCTCGACTCGAGTAATGAATTCATCTCGAGGAGTTACGTGAGAAGTCTTTCTTTGGGACCTCCGGCCTAACCATCGGGCCCTCGAGACTTTATTATTATATATATATATTTTTTTTGTTGTTATTGAGTTATTTTTGTTGATCATTGGATCATTGATCCATGTTAGCCCCCCGAGTTTCTTGCGTTTATGAGACGAAGGCCAAGAGACTCTTGCGTTAGAGGTATACAAAAGTATGCGCTACATTTTTTCATGTGTGAAATGACTCTTTATTGCAATAAGGGGGTCGTTACAGTTTCTCATGGCACTTGGCCTTCTTTGAAAAAAGGAAATTACATTTTCGAAATGAAAGTGACCACGAAGCCGATCGAGTTTGGGCGTGAATTTAAGGGTCGAAGTAACGATACTCATGGCTTGCTAGCAGACGCGACGAATTCCTTGAAATCCCCGCCTCGAATTAGGGAATCAATTCGCTTCTTAAGCTGCTTGCATTCGATCGTCACGTGCCCGTGATCTTTGTGGTATTCGCAGAACCGACTTCGATCTCGCTTCGCGGGGTCCTTTGTGAGTGGAGCGGGGCTTCCCAGCTCATCGCGGCGTAAGCGCAGGATCCGGTCGGGCGTTGTGTTGAGCGGGACGAAGGATCGCTTCGGGGCTGGAGAAGGGTGGTCGTTAGGGACTTGACCCTTCCGGCGCCTTTTCCTTCGTGACTTGGGACCAACGGCCGGCATCACAAGCGTGGCTGCGCGCTTTTGGTTGGGTGCTTGATCAGTGTTGGGTGGTTGCTGCCCCAAGACGACCGCGGTCTCACGTTGAGCGTCGAGTTTTTCTCTCAAGTCGAACTCGTGATTCTCTCTTTGAGAGTTGAGGCGGTCTCTCAAGTCTCCGGAGGCCGTCCCTATCACCCTTGTTAAGGGCGCGTCATTCAGGCGACGCCTTTGGCGGGGGCCGAGACCATCGACGTTGTCACCTTCACAAGGATTTTGGACGCGGATGGTGAGCTTGGAGCGTCCCTTTCGGGACCTCGAGACTGAGCGTCTTCGGGTACTGTGCGAGCTTCGACGCCTTGACGTGGTTGCCCGAGGGTGTCCCCTCGAGGGCGCGTGCGCGTGCTCATCGGAACGTTGGCGTCTTGACGCGGTCGCCCGAGGGTGTCCCCTTGGAAGCGCGCGCGCGCGTCCACTTTCGTGAACAGCGCGGTCGAGGTTGGTCTCGTGGTTGATGTCGCCGACGTTGTTGGAGTCGAGGAGGTTGGCGATGAGCGCGCCGGTGACGCCGGGGCGGTCTAGGAGTTCGGCGAGCCTTCGAGCCGTGTCCTCTCGGACTGCGGCCTCGGGGTCATTCGTTGGGTCTCGGGACTGGCTCTCATTATCATGAGGTTGCCCTTCGAGACTGTGCGCGGAGCTTTGGAGGTCGCGCCTCGAGCTAGTCGCTCGGGCGCCCACGGAGGTGGCGGGGCTACGACTCATCTCTCGAGAGTCGTAGAAGTGAGAAGAAGACTGGTAGAGGGGATGTGTTTCCAAGGTCGAGAGATCCCCTCCTTCTAGCGCCAAAATGTTGTCGCTGTTTTTCGGACAACTATTTAGGAGCCAAAGACGGTTAGACCCAAGGCCGGACCAAGTGGTCTCGTCTGGACTCGAGCGTGTCGGACTTGGTATCCCAAGTCGTCCCTTAGCTGTGGATGTCCCTTGAGTTCGTGAGAGTACCTGAAAAGGAGTAGAGAACACGTGAACTACAAAGGGGAAACAGGGGGGGTGCCCCTGTTTACCTCTCCGACGCTCAACATTAGTCTGATTGAGGTGGAGTATAGAGGTTTTAGGGGTGTTTAGAGGCCAAAGCTTGAGAGAAACGAGCGAGGTACGAGTTCGGCAGCGTTTCAGTGCTCAAGAATGGATTACCTGGGTCAAGGGAGAGACCCTTGCATTTATAGGCGACCAAGGGGCATTTTGGGCATCCCCTTGGCTGGGAGGCCGGCTCTGACTCGGCCTTGGAGCTTGGAGGCCGGCTCTAACCCGGCCTTGGAGCTGGGAGGCCGGCTCTGACTCGGCCATGGAGGCAAGGCCGGCTCTGGAGCAAGGCCGGCTCTGGAGGAAGGCCGGCTCTGGAGGAACGCCGACTCTGGAGCAAGGCCGGCTCTAGAGCAAGGTTGGGTCGGCCATTGGCCGGCTGAAGGGTTGGGCCGGCCAATGGCCGAGTGGGCATGTTGGGTCGGCCATTGGCCGACTGAAACTTTGCCTCGGCCAATAGCCGAGTGAACTGGGCCGGCCATTGGCCGACTGAAGCTTTGCCTCGGCCAATGGCCGAGTGAACTGGGCCGGCCATTGGCCGACTGAAGCTTTGCCTCGGCCAATGGCCGAGTGAACTGGGCCGGCCATTGGCCGACTGAAGCTTTGCCTCGGCCAATGGCCGAGTGAACTGGGCCGGCCATTGGCCGACTGAAGCTTTGCCTCGGCCAATGGCCGAGTGAACTGGGCCGGCCATTGGCCGACTGAAGCTTTGCCTCGGCCAATGGCCGAGTGAACTGGGCCGGCCATTGGCCGGCTGAAGCTTTGCCTCGGCCAATGGCCGAGTGAGACCCTTGGGCCGGCCATGGGCCGGCTGAGCATATGGCCGGCCATTGGCCGGCTGGAACTTGGGCCGGCCATTGGTTTGGGCCGGCCAAGGGCTGAGGCAAGGCTCCGTCGTCAAAGGCCTCGCGCCGGTCGCACGGGTCGAAGCGATGTCATTTTCCTCGTCGGCCCGGGACGGGCCGACAACAATTAGCATAATAAACAATAGAGATAACAGTCACTGCAATTAGAGGTGCATTAGTCATTTTGATATAACTTCTAAAGTTTCTAATGAAATCTAGTATTGGAGAAACTCAAAACATAGTTGTCAACTGAAGTAACTTATTAATTTTCTAAAAAAAAAAACTACCAAAAACTTTTGAATAACAAACCAATGTCAAAGTAATTATAATGAAAATGAATATTTACCTGTGAAAAATCAAAAGCCGGAAAAAGAGATCTGTACTTGTCAATACTTCTTCTCTTGTCACATGGATTCACTCCCTATCATATATAACACTAACGCTTAAAAAAAAAAAAATTAATCCTTGTTAAACAATTGTCACATGGATTCACTCCCTATCATATGTAAAACTAATGCTTTAAAAAAAGAACTAAAATCAACCCTTGTTAAACAACGCAAATAAATGAATAAAGAAAAAAAGAATAAAAAGTAAAGAACTAAAATCACCTATCACACACATCACCATTACTACTCACTGTGACATCAAAACAACAATTCAGATTTTCTAAAATTACCTACACACGAACCCACAGACTCAGAAAACAAATATGTTTGTTCCATTACAAGTTAACTATAAGCTGAAACACAACTGGATACCAGAGGCATAAACCATTTGTTAAATCAATCTGTGGGAATCTATTTTAAGTTAAAGCAACAATAGACAAAGGCAATTGAATGACCACTAACAATCCTCACCAAATCAGACTTACAAGCTTCAATTTAAACTCAATCAATAAGTCAGCCCAAAATCTCAATCAGCCAAAAACCATGAATCACCAACGAAATCAATCGAAACAAGCACGATTTTGGAATCCCCAAATCAGATGCCAATTTCAAACCCTAGAGATAACAATTAAAAAAAAAACCCTAATTTACAAACCTAAAAGTCTGGAGGCCGACGACGAAGAGAGTGGAATCGGGCGACCGAGATTCTTCAGAAGCGTCGTTGCCAGCGAGGAAAGAGCAGAGGTCGGCGACGGGGCAGAAGCGGCTTGGCAGAGGCGGACTCGGCGGAGGAGGAAGAGTCATGTCAAGTCGCGCAGAGGACTCGGAGCTCGTCGGCACTCGTGTTGTGCTCGCATCAGAAGCGCGTGTCGGGTGAGCGCGGGGACAGAGAGACAACAGGCGAGAGGTAGAGATGGCGGTGCCTAGTCGCTGGTCGCACGGTCGGCAGAGGTGCGCGCGCGGTCGGGGTTGGCGCTCGCGCGAGAGAGAGGAAGAGAGGACGAAGGAGAGGGAGCGGGTGAGAGAGGAAGAGGGGGAAAGGGTGGTGGCGTTGTTCAGGAGAGAGGGGGCGAGAGTCAGTGAGAGAGGGAGGAAGAGAAAGAGAGCGGTGAGGTGAGGTGAGGGAGATAGGCGGTGAGGAAGAATGGAGAAGAAGAAATTAAGGAAGCAATTGAGAACGTGATAAGGAAAAAATGATTTATGTTTATGTCGAGTATGTGAACAATAAAGCGTAATGGCGTGGTTGCTGAATAAAACTTATATACGTGTAAAATTATAATTGGCTCTGTTATAAACAGTAAACCATCGTTGTGATTTCTAGTATAAAGTAGATATACAGGAAACCATCATATAAAGTATATATATATATATATATATATATATATATATATATATATATATATATTTATAAAAAGAAGTTTAGAAAAATGATGTAGGATAATAGATCAATCATATATATAGGGGAAGATATAGTTGTTTTTGGTCCCTATTTTCACAATTTAGATATTCAAATTAACACAATTCACAGATCATATGAAAATGGGAAATTGCTCCAACTGCTACCTGTTTGATAATTTTTTCCTATTTTCCACCAAACCCTTAATTTGGACACCAATACCACTAACACTTATGTAAAACTACCTATTTACCCTTCACTTTAAATTTTCTTATTTGGCTTTCTCTCTCTCTCTCTCTCTCTCTCTCTCTCTCTCTCTCTCTCTCTCTCTCCCTCTCTTTCTCTCTCTCTCTCTCTCTTTCTCTTCGCGTCAGTCACTAAGTCCCCAAAAAGTCTGAGACTCTCTCCTCTCTCTCTCTAATCGCGTCAGTGGTTTCTCTCTCTCTCTCTCTCTCTCTCTCTCTCTCTCTCTCTCTCTCTCTCTCTTCTTTCTCGTTCTCTCTTCCCGTCAATCTATCTATCTCTCTCTCTCTCTCTCTCTCTCTCTCTCTCTCTCTCGCTCTCTCTCTCTCTCTCTCTCTATCTCTCTCTCTCTCTCTCTCTCTTCTATTTCACGTTCTCTCTTCCCATTCTATCTCTCTCTCTCTCTCACTTTCTCTTTCTCTTTCTCTTTCTTTACCCCAAACCACCAGACCCAAGAAACCCAGGAGCCCGAGAACCAGCTCTCTTTCTCGCACCAACTCTTAATATTTATATGTGTATGGATTTTTATATGACTTGAATGTCTGAAACTTCTTAATATTTATATTTGTGTATGGGTTTTTGTATGACTTGAAATCCTGAAACTGCTTAATATGTCTATTTACACTATCTTTTATATATCTGTAATGTTGTGAATTGAATGCCTAAGTGAAGAACTAAATTTAAATTCATCCATTAGATGTCAACAATTGATGTCAATTGTTGACATCTAATGTCGACAGTTGACGACAATTGTTGACATCTAATGTCAACAGTTGACGACAATTGTTGACATCTAATGTCAACAGTTGACATCTAATGTCAACAGTTGACGTCAATTGTTGACATCTAATGTCAACAGTTGACGTCAATTGTTGACATCTAATGTCAACAGTTGACGTCAATTGTTGACATCGATAATTATTGACATCTAATGTCAACAGTTGACGTCATATGTTGACATCTAATGTCACATCTCGTGGGCATTTGAGTATTCGAGTTTTAAAGACCGACGGCGAGAAAGAGAGAGTAGGGTTCTCAGGCGGGCGTTTGGGTCATCTGGTTTTAGACCTCGACGGTGAGAAAGAGAGCTGGTGCGAGAAAGAGAGTTGTGGTCAAGAAAGAGAAAGAGAAAGAGAGAGGAATATTGGCGGGAACGAGAGAACGAGAGAGAGAGAGAGAGAAACCACTGACGCGATTAGAGAGAGAGAGAGAGGAGAGAGTCAGACTTTATGGGGACTTAGTGACTGACGCGAAGAGATAGAGAGAGAGAGAGAGAGAGAGAGAGAGAGAGCCAAATAAGAAAATTTAAAGTGAAGGGTAAATGGGTAGTTTTACATAGGTGTTAGTGGTATTGGTGTCCAAATTAAAGTTTTGGTGGAAAATAGGAAAAATTTATCAAATAGGTAGCAGCTGGAGCAATTCTGCCAACGTATTATTACATGTATAAAAAGGATATAAAAAGAAATAGAAAAAAATAAAAGAAAATGTGTGTCAGTTACTTTTTTTTTCCTTTTCTAACGCAATGACAGTGTTTTCCTCTCATCTCTCATCTCTCATCTTTTCTTTTATTTCTCTCACTTCAGACACCCACACTCTTCAAACTCCATGGCCGGGAAATCGTAATAGTGCTAATTTTTTTAGACGGAAACTATATGGTCGTGTTAAGGAAAAACAACATGTTGTACCGTGATATTCGAACGACGTCGTGGTTAAGAAAACGAGGCCGACACCGATAATCGAGAATTTTGCCGGCATAAGATCATTGGTTTTGTGCGATTTTTGGTAAATATTAAACAAATGATATTATTGCTATCAATTTCTCTATTAATAATATTGCAATTTAAAACAGTAAACCTTTTTCCCTAGAACTAATCAAGTGTATTAAGGTATTATGTTGCGTGTTATCACATGTTTTAAAATTCCACATCTAAAATGTTTTCTCTCACAACTTATATTCCTTATATTCTTAATTTATTATGTTTGATACTTGTAAATGCAATATCTCAAATAACATTTAAGTGACGTGACGTGCACGTGGCGGAGCGAAGGCTTGTCATGTGGATTGCTTGAGGTCGTACAAGTCACTACTCCATGGTCTCGGATTGTGTTAGGGATATGAGTCACTTCGGCGGTAACCGCTTGGACTAAGGCTAATTAAAGTAAGACCCAAAATACCAAAGTGACGCCAATTTTGTGGGAATGACGTGTGTGGAGGATCGCTTCCGACATAACCGCTTGAACTAAGGCTAATTGGGGTTAAAATCCGAAACTTCAAAGTCACGACAAGTTTGTAGGGAAGACGATCTAAGTCGTGGTTGTCTCTCTTCACGTCTGTCTCGAATTTTGAGTGATGGTGATAGAGAGAAATGAGTTTGAATTAAGAACTGGGCAGAATTTTGCCTTAGTTTAGAAGTGCTTACCTCCAATTGGTGAAATAAGAGATATTTATATAGGTTTGAGTTGTTGTCAATGGTGCCCATAAAAAGAGTTGTAGTCTTTATTTTATACATTTGATGTAATAAAGTCTCATGAAGACTCTTGCTTATAATTGCTTATTCATTAATAAAAAGTTGAAACGTTCATTCATTCCTCCTTGACTGTTTGAAGCTTTATGATAAAACATTAGTCTTTAGTCCATAAACAAACCTAACAACTTACGAAGAGACAAATGTAGATTTGCCTGAACAAACTCTTCTTAGTTTGCTTAAAACGATACATTCGCAATCTAAGGGTCAAAGGACTATTGACCTCAGTATGATTGTTAGAAGAATCTATGATGTCTGGTTATGAGGCATTGAGAGTTGGAGACTCTATAGTTCTTCTAGGTATCTTCCGAAGGTACTGAATTGACCAGTGCACTTCTAAAGACAAGATAAGAACAAACCATTTAACCTCTTATGTCTCGAAGTCACTACGTATGAATTGCATCGTGCTTACCTTAATCCTGAAATGAGACATGCCATTTCACACCTTACGTATTCTCATTTGAGAAAGTCAGAGTTCGGACTCACTATGTGATTTCGAACAAGGCCTATTGGTGAAATACTAAGTTGTGAGAATGTCATGAGTAACTTTGTGAAGTTCTCATAGATATGGAATTCATGTACAAGATTGCTGAAATGCAATGTATATCACCTCATGCTTTTCCTTCGAATGTGAATAAATGAACTGGCCAGTGTCCAAATTGAGTCTTGACTCTTTTGGATGAAACAATGTGAGGTCACTGTCACGAATCACATCGAGTAGGAATAGTTAAACTAGAAGCTAAGTCAAAACAAGAACGAGACAAGTTTTGTGAAAATTGTGAAAGGGTATTTTTTGTCTTTTGAGACATAGGATTAAATGAATGTCAATAAATTTTTTGACATGGTCATTTGATGACATACATCACTCGACCAATATTAGTTTTATTGGGCCTTGTGGATTAATTTCATTTCATAAGAATTTTATTGAAAATTCTTAATGGGCCTCTTTCATGTTGTCATGAACAAATGGAAAAGCTTCTAGAAGCCTTTTCTAGATGGTTTTGGGCGCCCACTACCCAAGAGAAAGAGAGAATATTTTTTGCATAAATGTATCAAGATACTTGCCAAAAGAAAAAGAGGAAACAAATTTCCTATGCATGCATAAGGGATTTTCGGCCAACCTAGAGAAGGAACAAAATAGGAAACAAATCAAGGCTTCTAGAAGGCTTGTTGGCCGTGTGAATCAAAGGGGAAATGGGCAATATTTGCTCATGCATATGTGATATTCTATAGAAGAAGAAACTACCTTATTGAAGGTGAGACCTCTCCAATAAATAGGAGCCCCATTCTTCACATTTCATTCATCCAAGTTTTAGAGATTTGAGAGACTCTCTCTCTAGACTTGGCCGACTCCTCTCTCTCTCTCTCTCTAGTCAATTTCGTTTTTTGTTTTGGCACCTAGGTCCTCATTTGACCTAGTGTTTAGCTCTTCGACTTCAAGACTCGTTCTTAAGTCGTAGTGTTTAAAAGTGCCCACACACTAATTCCTTTTTCTCTCGAGTGATTTAGTGATAGAAACTTTCGTGGTTGCTCGAGTTGCCGAGGAAGGAAGAGAGACGTGCTGCGATGGGAGACGAATGTTGCAACCTTTTCCAAAAGCTTCTCCACGTTCAAACTTCTAAAAAAGGTTAGTAATCTTTAATGCTCATATTAGTTTTATTTACATGTGCTTGCTCTTTGTCTAGGTTAGTAAAAACGTTTTACTAGTTAAAAGAAAAATTTTAAAATTCCGCCGCTTACCGAAGCGTTAAACTTTTTCTTAAACCCTAGATCAATTCCAACATGAGTGTGCTAGGTCATGGGAGTCCAAGCAAAGAGGTCTCCGTTTGGGGGTCATGGAAGAAGAATCCCCTGTGTTTTGAGACCTTTAGCGAGAGGATCCTTCGGTCGTGGTATTTTGGAAAAAAAATCCTATGGTCTTGAGAACTTTAGCGGGATGATCATTCGGTCTTGGTATTTTGGCGAAATGATTCTCAAGTTTTAATAATTATGGCGGGAGGATTCTTTGGCCTTGATATTTTGGGGAAGGATATTCTAGTTTAGGATTTTTAGCAGCAAGATCTTCTTGGTTTGGACTTTTGGCAGACGGATCCTCTAATTTTAAGACCTTTGGCAGGTTGATCTGTTGGTCTTGATATTTTGTAGGAATGATCTTCTGGTTTTAGGATTTTTTGGTCAAGGATATTCTGTTTTTGGGGCTTTTAGCGGAAGGATAATTTGGCCTTAGTTTTTTGTGGAGCAATCCTCTGGTTTTGTGTCTTTTTTGCCTTCGGGTGCTGGCCTCAATTTCGTGGGCCCAGCGAGCTGTCTTAGGAATTTATGGCCGATTTTATAGTTTGATTGTCATTATTCTCATAAGAGAATTTTGTGGGGCCCAGCGAGCTAACTTAGCACTTTATGGTCGATTTTATAGTTTGATTGTCATTATTCTCGTAAGAGAAATAACGGCATAACATTAACCCCAAGCTTCACATGCAACTTATCGTGCAAGAAACTTCATTACTTTCAGTATGCTTCATTGGAGTTCTAGCCTCATCCTCCAAAGATGTTGTCTTCGGCATCCCAACGAAATTTATTTTATTATATAAAAATTAAGGGGCATACATGTTCTCACACCTTTAAATTTGAATTCCTTGACCGACTTCCTCTTATAACTTTATCGTGTGTGCAGTGCTACGCCTGATTATTTCTTGGCTCATGAGTTAAGCCCTACCTGTGACTTGTGAAATCAGGGATCTGTCTCTTTTTTGGTGTTTGGCATTGTCTCGAACGACCTCCTTGAGTGCGTCATGAGAAATGGAGTTTGTCACGAAGTCGTACATCGTTTGACCAAGGGTCGGATTTTAATTGAGGACAACTTGGCGTTGGGGATAGGTAGTGGTGTCAATGGTGCCCACAAGAAGAGTAATAGTCTTTACTTATGTACATTTGATGTAATAAAGTCTCATGAAGACTCTTGCTTGTAACTGCTGAATTATTAATAAAAGTTGAAACGTTCATTCATTCTTCCTTGTCTGCTTGAAGCTTTATGATAAACTATAGTCTTTAGTCCTTAAACAAACCTAACAACATATGACGAGACAACTGTAGATTTGCATGAACAAACTCTTCATGGTTTGCTTAAAAAAATATATTCGCAATCCAAGGATCAAAGGACTATTGATCTCAGTATGATTGTTAGGAGAATCTATGATGTCTGGTTATGGAGCATAGAGAGTTGGAGACTCTATAGTTCTTCTAGGTATCTTCTAAATGTAGTGAATTGACATGTGCACTTCTAGAGACAGAATAAGAACAAACCATTTAACCTCTTATGTCTCAAAGTCACTACGTATGAATTGCATCATGCTTACCTCAATCCAGAAATAAGACATGTCATGTCATAGCTTACGTATGCTCATTTGAGAAAGTCAGATTTTGGATTCACTATATGATTCTGAAATGGACCTACTGGTGAAGTACTAAGTTATGAAGATGTCATGAGTAACTTTGTGAAGATCTCATAGATATGGAATTCATGTACAAGATTGCTTAAATGCAATGTATATCACCTCATGTTTTGTTCCTTGGAATGTGAATAAATGAACTGGCTAGTGCCCAAATTGAGTCATGACTCTTTTGGATGAATCAATGTGACTTGTTAGCTCCTCGTCAATATATTGTTTCTAACTTATTCCCAAGCGACAAAGGAGTTGTGGAAATAACAACTAGAAGGGTAAAATGGTAATTTTGTAAATCTCATCTAGCTTATGATATTCATGAAGGGTAAACATAGATAATATTTAGTGGATCCACTCATCACAATTAAGTTGAATTCTTGAGTAGAAAATAAATTCATTTGAATAGAGAGATTCGTAGTGTCAACACTTTAGTGGAGTCAGTTGACATTAAGCTAAACTTAGAAAAGGTTTGTGAACTTTTGAGTCCAAGTATGTTATGTCAAGCTTTGTTCATTTGGATCCATGAGGTCACTGTCACAAGTCATTTCGAGTAGGATTAGTTAAACTAGAAGCTAAGTCAAAACAAAAACGAGACAAGTTTTACGAAAATTGTCTAAAGGGTATTTACTTATGAAAGGAGACTCGTTGTGGCCTTCCCTCGAAGGAGTAAAGTGTCATTTCGTTCATAATACCTTTGGATTTTCCCTGTCTTGTTCATCCTAAAAACTTAAACAAACTTAAATCCTAAACTAAAAGACTGATAATAAACTTGATTCAATTTTTCAGCATAATGTCTCTCAACCATCCTTTCCTCGAACAAACTTGAAGGGGAATATTACGTTGACTAGAAACGTATCCTCGACATAGTCCTTACTGTGGACAAGCACAAATGGGTACTCACTGTTGTCAATGGTGCCCACAAGAAGAGTTGTAGTCTTTACATTGTACATTTGATGTAATAAACTCTCAAGAAGACTCTTGCTTGTAATTGCTTATTCATTAATAAAAAGTTGAAACGTTCATTCATTCCTCCTTGACTGTTTGAATCTTTATGATAAAACATTAGTCTTTAGTCCATAAACAAACTAAACAACTTACGAAGAGACAAATATAGATTTGCATGAACCAACTCTTCGTAGTTTGCTTAAAACGATATATTCGCAATCTAGGGTCAAAGGACTATTGACCTCAGTACGATTCTTAGGAGAATCTATGATGTCTGGTTATGGGGCATTGAGAGTTGGAGACTCTATAGTTCTTCTAGGTATCTTCCGAAGGTACTGAATTGACCAATGCACTTCTAGAGACAAGATAAGAACAAACCATTTAACCTCTTATGTCTCGAAGTCACTACGTATCAATTGCATCGTGCTTACCTTAATCCTGAAATGAGACATGCCATTTCACACCTTACGTATTCTCATTTGAGAAAGTCAGAGTTCGGACTCACTATGTGATTCCGAACAAGGCCTATTGGTGAAATACTAAGTTGTGAGAATGTCATGAGTAACTTTGTGAAGTTCTCATAGATATGGAATTCATGTACAAGATTGCTGAAATGCAATGTATATCACCTCATGTTTTGTTACTTGGAATGTGAATAAATGAACTGGCTAGTGTCCAAATTGAGTCTTGACTCTTTTGGATGAAACAATGTGACTTGTTAGCCCTCGTCAATACATTGTTTCTAACTTATTCACAAGCTACAAAGGAGTTGAGGAAATAACAGCCAGAAGGGTAAAATGGTAATTTTGTAAATCCCGACTAGCTGATGATATTCATGAAGGGTAAACACTGATAATATTCTGTGGATCCACTAATTACAATTAGGTTGAATTCTTGAGTAGAAAATAAATTCATTTGAACCGAGAGATTTTCAGTGTCAACTCTTTAGTGGAGTCAGTTGACATTAAGCTAAACTTGGAAAAGGTTTGTGAACCTTTGAGTCCAAGTGTTTAGCTCAAGCTTTGTTCATTTGGATCCATGAGGTCACTGTCACGAATCACATCGAGTAGGAATAATTAAACTACAAGCTAAGTCAAAACAAAAACGAGACAAGTTTTACGAAAACTGTCAAAAGGGTATTTTTGTCTTTTGAGACATAGGATGAAATGAATGTCAATAAATTTTTTTGACAAGGTCATTTAATGACATGTATCACTCGGCCAATATTAGTCTTATTGGGCCTTGTGGATTAATTTCATTTCATAAGAATTTTATTGAAAATTCTTAATGGGCATTTCTCATGTTGTCATGAACAAATGAAGAAGCTTCTAGAAGCTCATTCTAGAGAGCATGTTGGGCGCCTACTACCCAAGAGAAAGAGAGAATATTTTGTGCATAAATGTATCAAGATACTTGCCAAAAGAAAAAGAGGAAACAAATTTGCATATGGATGCACTAAGGGAATCGGCCAAGTGAGAAAAAGGCAAGGCAAGGAACAAAAAAGGAAACAAATCCAAGCCTTCTAGAAGGCTGTCTTGGCCGCCCAAATGAAAGAGGTAATAAGGCTATATTACTCATAAATATGTGATATTCTATAGAAGAGGAAATTACCTTATTGAAGGCAAAACCTCTCCTATAAATAGGAGCCTCATTCCACACATTTCATGCATCCAAAGTTTTAGAGATTGAGAGCTTCTCTCTCTAGACTTGGCCGCCCCTCTCCTCTCTCTTTCTTCTCAATTTCGTTTTTTATTGTTTTGGCACCTAGGTCCTCGTTTGACCTAGAGTTTAGCTCTTCGACTTCAAGACCCGTTCTTAAGTCGCAGTGTTTAAAAGTGCCCACACACTAATTCCCTTTTATCTTGAGTGATTTAGTGATAGAAACTTTCGTGGTTACTCGAGTTAGCGACGAAAGGAAGAGAGACGTGCAACGAGGGAGACGAACGTTTTCAACCTTCCGAAGGCTCATCAACGTTCAAGCTTCTAAAGAGGTTAGTAAATTTATTATGCTCATATTAGTTTTATTTACATGTGATTGCTCTTTGTCTAGGTTAGTAAAAACTTTTTTACTTGTAAAAGAAAACTTTTAAAATTCCGCCGCTTACCGAAGCGTTAAACTTTTTTCTTAAACCCTATATCAATTCCAACAAATGGTATCAGAGCTATGGTCAAAGATATGCATGTACACGTATTTAAAAATATGAGCTTGAAAATCGTTTTCGAAAGTTTACTAATTTTGTGACAAGTTAGAATTGTTTTCTTAGATTTTTTTTAATTTATTGCTCAAGTCTTTAAATTAAAAATCATGTTGTTTTTCTATGAGTTTGGGATGATATTAAAACAGATTAGAATCAGTTCTAAAAGTTTTTAGTTTTTTATATTGAAAAACGTGTTTTTAAGTTTGAGAAAATTTCGAGTAATTTTGTGACTAGTTATATTGTCTTGCTAGTTTCTTTTATTTACTTGAATCGTTTTATGCTTGTTGTTCTTTCTTTTATACCATGTTGTTACCTTGCTAATAAAACACAAATAAAAGCTTTAACAACTTCCTAAAACTTTCCGTTACACTCGATTCTTTTTCGCACCTTAAAAGACCGAACTTTAATTATTTCTTTTTCTTCGAGCTGGAGTAAAACCTGCAGTAAAAGTGGCATAACTCTCTGCTCAGAAATATAAATTTAATGATTCTGGAATAAAATTAAATCTCTGTCTGTCCTCTATCCAATGCCACCGGTTTCAGGTCAAAAGGACGTCGGAGCCGCCAGTTATGGCGATTTTACTCCGAGGTGCGCGGCTGTTCCGAAAGTCCAGTTTTTGAGAAATCCGGATTTTCAACCCCACTACCATGAGTTATAGAACTCTAATGAGAAAAATTTCTTGAACAAATTTTTTTTTCATAAGATTATAAACATGATGTGTAAGATTAAAAGGTTTTGATTTTTGAAACATTAACTTGAAATTGATTTTTTTACAAAACTAGTTTGAATTTTGAAAAACCGTTTTCGCTTTCAAACTTGAAAATATTTTGTCATCCAAATCAAATAAGTTTTCAAAATGTTTTCAAAACTATATCTATATCACATATGTTCAAAATCTATATGCTCTTGAAAAATTTGAGTGGGAGGTCTCCTTATAGACAAGCCAAAAAATAAAAAGATGTGTACTCTCAAACTTTCAAGTGTTCGAGTGAGTTGAAGTTCACACTTCCCTCATGCACTTTCCCGAAATAGAAAATAGGAAAAGATCTGAGTATGTCCATGGTGCCTTTATGCACTAACACTACTCTGAACATGAAAATCTAGGATTCTCTTCTAGTTGTCCGCTATGTCGCTCTCTAACTAGAAAATCCGTTTCCGAACTTATAAGAGTCGATGTACCAACTCCAAAAACTAAGTGGGAGGGTTATATTTGTTGTTTGTAACCAACGATCCCCAACACTAATGAAAGAAGCAATTAACGTGGGACTAAGAGCCGCTCTTGCGACCCTCTCTTAAATGGGAGTACTCCAAGGCGTTTTTTCTTCGATCATTGCTCAATGAGCTACGTCCGAGAGTGAGACGATGAAGGCAAGGCCTCCCCTTGGAGGATTGTTTTTCAAAGTTGACCTTTTGGACTAAGTGGTTGGTTACACACTTAGGCTCAATCCCTAGTAATCCTCCCTTGAGGCTCTGCGAAAGGATGTGAGTGATCAAACCAATTTAAAAGGTGGCTAGTCAAACTTGGTGTATTGACATCATGGCTAAGCGTTAATGATGTGTCATTTACTTATAAATGGAGATTTTTTGCGGCCTTCTCTTAAGGGAGTAAATTATCGTTTGGTTCATAACACCTTTGGATTTTATCAAAGTCTTAAAGAAACTTAAATCCTAAACCAAAGACTAATCATAAACTTGTTTCAACTTATATAGGTAATATGTCTCCCAACTCTCTCTCTTTCATCCTTTCCTCGAACAAACTTAAAAACGAAAACTACATAGATTCGAAACATAACCTCGATATCATCCTTACCATTAACAAGCACAAATGGGTACTCACCACCCTGTTTCCTCCTCTAACGAATGATGATTCGACTCAAGAGGACAAAGACGCCTTGGCGGCCTGGCTCTGCTCCGATGAGATTGTGAGGTTGCTATATCTTAGTATCAATGAACAATGTGTTGCAACAACAACATCGTGACATCGAGACTGCCGCCGACATGCTCCATAATCTCCATGAGATGTTTAGAGGGCAAAGGCGTCACGCAAGGCAACAAGCAGTCCGACAGTTTATGAACTGTCATATGAAGGCTAGGACTCCAGTTAGAGACTTTATGATACTGATCATTAGTTTTCTGAATAAAATGGAAATCCTAGGATCTGAGATTGATGGAAAGAATGTCATAGATATGATCTTAGAAACTCTCCCAGCATCTTTTGATACCTCCAAGATGAACTACTCCATAAACAAGCTAGAGTACACTGTTACCAAGCTTATGAAGGAACTTCACACTGCTATAGGTCTCAGAAAGAGGAATCAAGGAGAGGCACATGCTACTGAGCAAAAAGCCTCCGCCTCTAGAACTAAGAAGAGACCTCACAAGGCCGATAAAAAGAACTGCCCTGCCTATCTCAAAGCAAAGAAACATAGTATTGTACTAGTTACCGAAGCATGCTTAGTAGCTGATAATGTATCAACGTGGATTCTTGACTCCACTGCTACTAACCATATTTGTTGTTCCTTGAATGGTTTTAAGAAAACCAAAAGCTTAGAGGAAGGCGAGTTCTGTTTCAAATGGGGTGATGGAAGCCTGGTGTCTGCAAAGGCTGTGGGATCCGTGACGCTGTCTTTTCAAGACCGCACTTTAAACTTGAATAATGTTTATTTTGTTCCTACCTTTGGGAAGAACTTAATATCCGTTGCTCGTCTTCTTGAGCAAGATTATTGTTTAAAGTTCATTAAGAATGGAATTCGTATTTCGTTTCCTGATAATTCTTTTGTCACTGATGCATGTATGAAGAATGCTCTTTTCTACATCTATCCCACTCAACCTTCCCTTTTAGACACCGAAATAGATAATGATCTAATTAGGGAGCCAAAGAGGATCAAACTTTCTGAATCCTCCAATCTAACAAAATCAACATACCTATGGCACTTAAGACTTGGTCATATCAGTCTAGATAGGATTAAGAGACTTGTGAGGGATGGTCCACTCCAAGCCTCTGCAGTAGGTTCACTACCTACTTGTGAATCTTGCATAGAAGGAAAAATGACTAAGCGACCTTCTCTGATAAGGGTCGAAGAGCCACTGAGTTGCTGGAAATAGTACATTCTGATGTATGTGGTCCGCTCAGTCAACAGGCACGTGGAGGATACGAATACTTCATTACCTTCACCGATGATTACTCGCGATATGGTTTTGTCTATTTGCTCAAACACAAATCCGAGACCTTTAACGTATTTAAGGTCTTTAGGGCTTTAGTGGAAAAGCAAACTGGCAAAGTGATCAAAACCCTTCGATACGATCGAGGTGGTGAGTATATGTCTGGAGAGTTCGATGACTTTCTTATAGAAGAAGGTATCGCTTCTCAGCTTACCGCACTTGGCACACCTCAACAAAACGGAGTTTCAGAGAGAAGAAACCGAACTTTTATGGAGATGGTTAGATCAATGATGAGTTACTCATCACTCCTTCTTTCCTTTTGGGGATATGCCCTCGAAACAGCCGCCTATATTCTGAACCAAGTTCCGTCCAAAACGGTTCCTGGTACTCCTTATGAACGATGGACTGCCCGTAAAGTGAATCTTGGCCGCATCAAAATTTGGGGTTGCCCTGCACACATGCTAAGGCAAAAGACTAGCAAGTTGGCTAGTAGGTCAGAATTGTGTCTGTTCGTTGGATATCCGAAGGAGACCAAAGGTTTCACATTCTATAGTCCCGAGGACGATAAGACTTTCGTTAGCATGAATGCTCGTTTCCTTGAGGAGGACTTTATAAAGGTTGCAAAACCTAGAAGCAAAATTGTGCTTGAAGAAAAGTTGGGTGAGGAAGCGTCTACCTCATCTGTAAGAACTGTTCTTGCCCGAACTGAAACTCAACCTAACTCTTCAGAATCTTGTCAAGTAGTACTTCAACGTAGTGGGAGGGCTACTCAAAAGCCTGACAGGTACATGTCTTATGGAGACTCTCTTCTAGCCGTCTCTGACATGGATGATCCTATTTCCTATAGCCAAGCGATGGCTTGTTCTGAATCAAACCTTTGGCTTGACGCCATGAAAGTTGAGATGCACTCGATGTATGTCAACAAAGTCTGGAAACTTGTAGACCTTCCTGAAGGGATTAAACCCGTAGGGTGTAAGTGGATATACAAGAAGAAAAGGGGTCCGGATGGGAACGTCCAGACGTTCAAAGCACGACTTGTTGCGAAGGGTTATACCCAACAAGAAGGGATTGACTATGAAGAAACCTTCTCGCCAGTCGAGATGCTTAAATCCATCCGCATACTTCTATCCATAGCTGCAGCTCTCGACTATGAGATCTGGCAAATGGATGTCAAGACAGCCTTCTTGAATGGCAATCTTGACGAGCGCATGTACATGGCTCAACCAGACAGTTTCGTGGAAGAAGGTCAAGAGACCAAGGTTTGTGAGTTGCTTAAATCCATTTATGGACTAAAGCAAGCATCTAGGTCATGGAATATTAGATTCGATGAAACTGTGAAATGCTTCGGCTTTGAACAGTCAATAGATGAGCCTTGTGTTTACAAGTTAACACACGAAGGCAAAGTTGTGTTTCTGGTACTATATGTTGATGATATATTACTCATAGGTAATGACGTGGGTAAATTATCTGAGGTTAAGGTCTGGTTAGCAAAGCAATTCGATATGAAGGATCTAGGAGAAGCCGCGTACATTCTGGGGATCCAAATCTTTCGAGATCGGAAAAACCGGACCTTGTCGCTCTCTCAAGCATCTTATATTGATAAGGTGATGGATCGCTTCTCAATGCAAGACTCCAAGAAGGGCCAAACACCCTTTAGGCATGGAGTTTCACTCTCTAAGGACCAGTCTCCCAAAACTGCACAAGAGATTGAAGACATGAGGAAAATTCCTTACGCCTCTGCCATAGGAAGCCTCATGTATGCTATGCTTTGCACTAGACCTGACATCTGTTTCGCCGTTGGCGTAGTTAGCCATTTCCAATCCAACCCTAGACCCGAGCACTGGATTGCTGTTAAGCATGTTCTTAAGTATCTTCGAAGAACTAGGAACTTGATGCTTACATACTCAGGTACTGACCTGAATATGACGGGATATACTGACTCCGATTTTCAATTGGATAAGGATTCTAGGAAATCCACTTCGGGATCTGTTTTCATCCTTAATGGTGGAGCTGTTGTGTGGAGAAGTATTAAGCAATCTTGCATTGCTGACTCCACAATGGAAGCAGAATATGTGGCTGCTTGTGAAGCATCCAAAGAGGCTGTATGGCTTAGAAAATTCCTTAAGTATTTGGAAGTTCTACCAAACGTCGACGAGCCCATGACCCTTTATTGTGTTAATAGTGGGGCTATCGCTAACTCAAAGGAACCTCGAAGCCATAAGCGCTCTAAGCATATTGAGAGGAAATACCATTTGATTCGAGAGATCGTGCAGCGCGGAGACGTGGAAGTGAAGAAGATCTCAACGGTGGACAACCTAGCAGATCCATTCACCAAGGCCCTAGCGAAAAAGGTCTTCGACCAACATCGAGAGGGATTAGGCATGAAGGACTACACACATCTTCTTTGAGTCAAGTGGGAGTTTGTTGTCAGTGGTGCCCACAAGAAGAGTTGTAGTCTTTACATTGTACATTTGATGTAATAAACTCTCAAGAAGACTCTTGCTTGTAATTGCTTATTCATTAATAAAAAGTTGAAACGTTCATTCATTCATCCTTGTCTGTTTGAAGCTTTATGATAAAACATTAGTCTTTTGTCCATAAACAAACTAAACAACTTACGAAGAGACAAATGTAGATTTGCATGAACAAACTCTTCGTAGTTTGCTTAAAACGATATATTCGCAATCTAAGGGTCAAAGGACTATTGACCTCAGTACGATTGTTAGGAGATTCTATGATGTCTGGTTATGGGGGCATTGAGAGTTGGAGACTCTATAGTTCTTCTAGGTATCTTCCGAAGGTACTGAATTGACCAGTGCACTTCTAGAGACAAGATAAGAACAAACCATTTAACCTCTTATGTCTCGAAGTCAATACGTATGAATTGCATCGTGCTTACCTTAATCATGAAATGAGACATGCCATTTCACACCTTACGTATTCTCATTTGAGAAAGTCAGAGTTCGGACTCACTATGTGATTCCGAACAAGGCCTATTGGTGAAATACTAAGTTGTGAGAATGTCATGAGTAACTTTGTGAAGTTCTCATAGATATGGAATTCATGTACAAGATTGCTGAAATGCAATGTATATCACCTCATGCTTTGTTCCTTGGAATGTGAATAAATGAACTGGCTAGTGTCCAAATTGAGTCTTGACTCTTTTGGATGAAACAATGTGACTTGTTAGCTCCTCGTCAATACATTTTTTCTAACTTATTCACAAGCTACAAAGGAGTTGAGGAAATAACAGCTAGAAGGGTAAAATGGTAATTTTGTAAATCCCGACTAGCTGATGATATTCATGAAGGGTAAACACTGATTATATTATGTGGATCCACTAATTACAATTAGGTTGAATTCTTGAGTAGAAAATAAATTCATTTGAACCGAGAGATTTTCAGTGTCAACTCTTTAGTGGAGTCAGTTGACATTAAGCTAAACTTGGAAAAGGTTTGTGAACCTTTGAGTCCAAGTGTTTAGCTCAAGCTTTGTTCATTTGGATCCATGAGGTCACTATCACGAATCACATCGAGTAGGAATAGTTAAACTAGAAGCTAAGTCAAAACAAAAACGAGACAAGTTTTACGAAAATTTTCAAAAGGTATTTGTCTTTTGAGACATAGGATGAAATGAATGTCAATAAATTTTTTTGACAAGTTCATTTAATGACATGTATCACTCGGCCAATATTAGTCTTATAAGGCCTTGTGGATTAATTTCATTTCATAAGAATTTTATTGAAAATTCTTAATGGGCATTTCTCATTAAGAAGCTTCTAGAAGCTCCTTCTAGAGAGCATGTTGGGTGCCTACTACCCAAGAGAAAGAGAGAATATTTTGTGCATATATGTATCAAGATACTTGCCAAAAGAAAAAGAGGAAACAAATTTGCATATGGATGCACTAAGGGAATCGGCCAAGTGAGAAAAAGGCAAGGCAAGGAACAAAAAAGGAAACAAATCCAAGCCTTCTAGAAGGTTGTCTTGGCCGCCCAAATGAAAGAGGTAATAAGGCTATATTGCTCATGAATATGTGATATTCTATAGAAGAGGAAATTACCTTATTGAAGGCAAAGTCTCTCCTATAAATAGGAGCCTCATTCCACACATTTCATTCATCCAAAGTTTTAGAGATTGAGAGCTTCTCTCTCTAGACTTGGCCGCCCCTCTCCTCTCTCTTTCTTCTCAATTTTGTTTTTATTGTTTTGGCACCTAGGTCCTCATTTGACCTAGAGTTTAGCTCTTCGACTTCAAGACTCGTTCTTAAGTCGCAGTGTTTAAAAGTGCCCACACACTAATTCCCTTTTATCTTGAGTGACTTAGTGATAGAAACTTTCGTGGTTACTCGAGTTAGCGAGGAAAGGAAGAGAGACGTGCAACGAGGGAGACGAACGTTTTCAACCTTCCGAAGGCTCATCAACGTTCAAGCTTCTAAAGAGGTTAGTAAATTTATCATGCTCATATTAGTTTTATTTACATGTGCTTGCTCTTTGTCTAGGTTAGTAAAAATTGTTTTACTTGTAAAAGAAAATTTTTAAAATTCCTCCGCTTACCGAAGCGTTAAACTTTTTTCTTAAACCCTAGATCAATTACAACACTCACCACCCCCTGTCCTCAAACGAATGATGATTCGACAGTAGAGGAAAAAGACACCTTGGCGGCTTGGCTCTGATCCGATGAGATTGCGAGGTGCTATATCTTGGCATCAATGAACAATGTGTTGCAACAACAA